>NW_027175909.1:7712500-8330000 GCF_023055335.1 Clinocottus analis
GTGGGCAGCGGCGAGGTGTGGGGAGGAGAGCGGTGTGTCTCAGATGAGATATGTGACTGGCATGCTAACACACAGTTTTATCTGAGGAAAAAGAAAGAGACCGGGCCCCCACATTTCCTCACTATAGCCCTTTGATTAAAGCTCCCTGGGTACACACAGATGCACACACTTCCAAAAACACACATACAGTGTACACACATGCACCCGCACAGATTATAAATAAATTGCAGGTAGGAGCATACACACATACAGTATATATGCAAGCACACATCCTCCCATTGTGGGTGGTGTTGTTTTGACCTAAGCCCGGTAGCTTGTCCATTATGAAGTTGATAGGAGGATTTGGTCATGTTGATTCTAGACAGCATCATCTCCTCCACCATAAATAACCTGAGTGTTCTCTCTGAGTCACACAACAATATACAGAGAATAAGAGCTCTCAGCTTTATCCCCTGGTCTCATCCACTGCACATAAACGCTCGCACATACACAACACAAACCCCAAGAAAATGATTGCGTGTGGACGGACGTAAACAGAATAACAGATTTACAGTAGAAAGAAGTACAGTTGGCCCCGGCTCAGTTCCAGCTTATATTGTCCCTTTACAATCTAGTTTGGCTTTAGGGTTTGTCTCAAAGTGTGTTTTCTCAGATGGACGTTGGGGGAAACTAGTTTGATTTTAGATGAGCAGCATCATCCGGCAGTGCGGGCTCAGTAGCTGGCCAGTAAAGCTTTGGATACACACTGTATACCCCGGTGGAACAGTGGGGGAGCATGATGACTTCCATGACCGAAGTCATGGACAAACATGTTCAGTATTCTTGCATCTGGAGAAACCGTATTGAAATGCAGCCTGACAGTGTCTGTCTGTCTTTATGGTTTTAATTTCAGGATCAAATGTGGAAAGAAATGTCAATTTCCATTGAAATGGTTGGCTGTGGCTGTAATAACACTCGTGTTTCATCCCACATTTGACTTTTTCCTTTATAAAAACTAAAAGCTAAGCAGAACATTTGATATACCCTGTTGAACTCCCTCTCTGGACCGCTAGAAGGTGCAAACGTGTCATGCAATGCTGTGACTTGTGTGAGTCTCTCACTTATGTATGTTATGCATGTCTAAAAAATACACATTCAATCAATTCATTTCAAATTGCATTTTAATCAATATGCTGCATAAATTAAGAAATGTACACAAACCAAAGTAAACATACACGGCTATTTCCAAAAATGTAATGTAGAAAGACACGTTGATGATGTGAATATCTTATCATCCATTTGGCTATACACAGTAAGTTGTTAAAATATAACATTTATCCACAATTCTTTTTTCATTTAACATGAGGTCCTTATGTATAAATGTTATTGTTATTATTGCCATGTTAATCTTGGCCATAAACTATAGTACTTTATGATATCATGTTTCATAAGGACATGTATATTCAGAATATATTGAATCTACTTTTTTTGACACAAACTGTTAAAATAGTTTCTTCCTCTGTTTATCCCACAATGTGTTTTTAGGTAGAAGATCTACATCCTTACAACCAGCATCCCTTAGAACATAATAACTGATCTTAGACCAGTTTACAGATGTAATATGTCTCACTGATGCATAATGCATAAACAACACAGAGCTTTCAATTTCTATTTGATGGCTAGCTGTAATTTGTTGACGATAAGCCATGATTTGTTTTGCATTTCTGTTGCCTTTGCCATTTATGATTAGATAGTATTTCATGCATTTACACATTATCAGGATTATCACAGAAAAGAAGCACAAGGACAGAGGGCATTTTCTGCACTTCTATGTCCAACAGAGCGATACAAGAGTCAATAAAAACTGCACTTCAAACACTGCAGCGTTTCAGATGGCATAAACTTTTAAACGGACTAATATCTAGTTTACCATTTGCAAGGCCATTATTTCTATGAGCATGTCTCACTGACATGAAAATGTTGTCAAATCTAGTACCAGCATTGAAAAATAGTATATTATTGGCTGAGGGTGACCCCAAAAATGCACATCAGGTTTCATCAGTTCACTGACTTTGAAAGTGACAAGTTGAAGTTTAAAAGTGCCGCACACAGCAGCTTTAATTACGTCTCCGTTATTGTTGCAACACCACCAGGAGTCACAGGGAGAAGGAGCAGAGGAAAGTCTAACCACAGACCCTGAGCTGGGATTGCTTTCATAATCTTATGACTGGGATGATGGATAGGGGACAAGGGAACTGTGCCCATGTCCGCTTCTTTGACAGAGTGCAGGGAGAAGTCAGAGATCTGTCTGTGTGGAAGGCGAGGGGCTGGCTGGAGGACAAAGAGGAGGATGGGGAAAGTGTTTGTACTTCTCTGGGGCAGGACCCGTAGGGGGTGATGGGATGGGAGTGTCTGGAGACGCTGCAGAGAGAGAGAGGGAGGGGAGGGAGGAGGGCAGGGACAGAGAGACTTTGTTTATTTTTGCAAATTGAAATGCTTTTGTGTAAATAAAAGCAATGTTGTTTCTATCAAGTCTGTGAAGTGTAATAACCACTGCTGCAGCTGCTACTTTACAGACACAGATCCCATCAATCCTGCGTGGCCATTAGGTGGTGTAATATTGCCAAATGTATTTTTTTTTTTATTTTCAAGGGAAATCATACAATAGGGCCAAGACGCATCAATTATTGTAATTGTTACATTTTTATGTAATTTCTTCACATTCGTGGTGCCTATTTATTCGTTTCAACTGAGTTAATGGAAACACATCTGGCACACACTTTTGTGAAATTGAATATCGCTTTGATATGTATTATGTGTGTGTCAGAAGGTTTGCACTTTGTGTGACTGTGTTGCATGTCTCGGGGTTGCCGAGTACCTGGCACTTACCTATCGGTGTAGTGTGAGCGACAGGCATGGTGCTGATGACCAGTGTGTGTCCAGTTAGAGGGTCCTGGGCCAGCTGGGTGTGTGCTGGGTGGTGCAGGTGTGTGGGCTCTGATGAAAGGCCTGAATTCACAACACAATATGAATCAATAATCAATCATCAACTTCAACAAACAGAGCTAGAGTTGGAACCAAGTTTCTGTTGTATTGTAAATTATGATGTTTTGCATCTCATGTAGAAATTAGTTTTTTAAATCAGGTGATTCTGAAGGGCTGACGCACATAATCAAATGTTGCTCTTCTTGCTCATAGTCACATGTCACCAAATGAAGGAGATGCTAGACTGAGTTGGAGCTTTTGATCAATTGAGTGAATTACGTTTTTTTTCCAAATCGATATAAAGTTTATTTCTTTTCTTTCAAAAGTGTTTTGCCATGTGTGCGTGTTTCACGTCGTAATCAAGTCAGGCCGAAATAACTTCATATAAAAAAAACTGTGTACTGTAGAAGGACATTGCAGTTTCAGCTCTTTTTTTTCAAAGTATTTCACATTCACGTTACTAAATATAACATTAGCTAAACAATATTTTAATCGCAGTTTTTTTTTGTTATCTAAGTTCCATATTCCTACTGGATGCTGAAAAAACAAACCACACAGCTCTTTCTTTGCCTGGTCTTCTAAGTCAGGTTGTCATATTCTGGAGTTGTTTTTAGCATGTATGGAGAAAAAATACATTTTTGGAGATGACTTAGGACTTTATTCCACACCTCATCTTGTGCTTGAGTTGTCTGTCATGGCCCTGTTTAGAATATGTTTGAAGCATTCTACTTTAACTACAGACTTCCTCATACATAGACATTGTGTTTGCAGATGACACCTAGAGGCACCTCATGTAGCGAGATGTCTCGCAAGATACAGTATGTGTGGATTATAAAAAAGTATACGGACTCTCTGCAAAACTCCTTACTTTTTACTCATCCTATATATCCGGGAAAACTTTGCAGAGTTTGTATGCTTTTGTTTTTCCACATTGCTTAATGTTTGTCTAGTTCTACACATGTATCTCTGAATAGCTCCACTCTTGCCGAAGGTCACCCTATTTTTCTTTCTGAAGGTTTACAAGCGCAGACATGGGCCCGGTCTCACCTCCCAGCAGCATCTCATGCAGCAGGTTGTCTATCTTGGCCAGACCACAGAGCTTAATGAACTGAAGCTGTTCGATCATCTGCCAGGTGATGCTCTGCAGGGTGGGCAGCAGGAGTAACAGCTCTCCAAAACGACCCCTGGAGTCATACTGACGGTCATTGATGTAGTCTTCCAGACTCATCTGGACCTGCAGACACACAAGGCCGAGTCTCCATCAGCATAAGCAACCTGCCCTTGTAGGTTGATAGATACACGATTTAAGAATGTGAACACATGTATAATCAATATATAATTGTGTATAATTTTAAGTATAACCCACGATGATAATGAACTCTAAATTACAAGAGTCAAATGCTCGACCAACCTGCAGACGAATGGCCTTAATCTTCGATGGGTCCCGCAAAGACTTTGCATCTGTAGATTGGGGGGCAAAGCAAAGGTGGAAGGAGGAAGGAGGGCAGAGGGGTGAAGAAAAAAACAGAAAGATCAGGAATGGGATTGAGGATTGAGGATTGAGGATATGAGTGGAATTGATAGAATGATTCTGGTCAAACTGGGGATTAAAGGCAAAACGAGGGGATTTAGTGAAGGGGAGATAAAGGGAGACAGGTAACACACGGTGGGGGCATGGATTGTGGTCACACCATGCCAAGGGGAGTTTAAAAAAAAGGGATGAGGGATTGGGATCTAACTTTGAGGGGAAATGTAACCAGATGGAAGGGATTGGTTGGGAAAAGAGGGATTGGTAAGAAATGTCAATGGGCAATCCATCATTGAAAAATAATTTCACCCTTTTTTATCTTTTACTAGTCACGCTATTGTTTTTTCACCTTTTAATTTCGCGTTTCTTGATTTTCGGGCTTTCATGTTCTATTTTTTCTTGTAATATAGATGTGTTGGTTACAATTAGAAACACAAATTTAAATATTGATCTTTAAAAAAAATAAAATAAAATAAAATAATGATGAATCTGAAATCTTGCAGTTTCCATAAATTAAGGCAGTATTTAATTTCCCCTTCCTGTAACAAACAGACGAACATTTACTTTACACATACTGTGAAGCAACGGTGAGCTGGGAAAACAGAGAAACCCATCACCCCAAGGAGAGCAACTGGTTCCCAGCATATGTTATTAATGTACCTCACATATCTTCTGATGGCTTAAAGTACTAAATGTTCATTTTTTTTAATTACCCGGGTCAAAGAAAACAATAGCCTTGAGCGCTGCATACTCGTTGTTGTCTATTTGAATATCCTGGAAGGGCTGGACCAGCTCATCCAGCACTCGGTTGGCTACCTTGAACATCTCTTGTTCCGGACTGTTCCTGTGGATCACACAGCCATTGCCTGAGGACACAGAGAGACCGGGTTAGTGCTAGTGTTGACGTATGTGGTCGTGTATGGGGTAGGGAGCTGGTGTGTGCTTGTGTGGAAGGTTCAGGTCAATACGTTTCGCCATGAGAGAAAGAAACGTTAAATGTGACTTGTGTCAAGCCTATTTAAGGGTTTTAGTCAAGGATCCAGTGCACAATGTGTGTGTGTCCGAGTGCTTGAGTGTATAGAGTGGACCGGCCTACAGTATGATGTTGGTACACGTCTAGGTAATGAGTAATGCCGTTTATGAATACACTTTTGAAGTCACAAAGAAATAGAAACCTTTAGTTAATCATTATCAGCAAACACAACATTTGATCTGTGACACTTTACAATACAGTACACACCATGTTTATAGTTACTGAGACAGGAGGGAGGATGATTCATAAACTGTTGAGAAGTAGTTTTTGAATAACTCTGATTATTATTATCTGAAAGTAGATAATAATAGGTTTTTATTAATTAATTAGTTAGTTAAATAATATTTCTTTATGAGTTCTTCCTCATCAGCCACTGAGCAAAACACAAACTATAAACGGCTCATTCAATGTGAATTACTAAATCATTACTTTTGGTGCCTCCCTTTAAGTAAAGTTGTTCGTCATACTGAAAAGTTGCAAAGTAGTCGATCATTACTTCATGATTGTCTCATCGTTACAACTCAAGCAGTGGTTGTTCATCGTGATCTACTGTACATATACATATATTCCTCCTCAGAGGGACTCACCAATGCTCATTAGGGATGCATTCATTAACAGGTCACTTCTGATTCATTCCTTGCTTGTTCCTCAGTAACTACTCACATGTTTGTAACCTTTATAGTAAAATGTTACCCATTTGATGAGTATCCACATTGCTGAGCCACCTGATTGCACCACTTATACATAAGATGCCATTCTTCTGGTGTGTCCGTACCTAAAAGCAGGAAGTCCTTGAATGGCGTTGACCTTTTGGCGACACCAAGCAAAAGGTGCTCACCTGCATGAGCCCTGAGCAAACTCACCTTGAAAAAAACACATGCATGCACAGTTAAACAAAGAACAAAACAAGGTAATAATGCCTCCCCTTTAACCCTCAAATGCATCCCAGAGGGAACATACTTTTACGCAGTATATTAAGTAGTCAGATCTAGAACACTTTACTTAATTATTATTGCTTTTAATGTTCTTTTATCGAAAAGTGCATTTGGCTGATTAAAGATAACCTTACTATCATCCCAACCTAAAGTGCTTCGACAGAATAAACCATTTGTTCGAGCAGTGAGCACACTCACAAGCTGGACACGATCAACATAAAAAGACAGCGTATCAGAATATTAAATTAAAGTACTGAAGTTTGAGAGGTCTTGGATTAAACTTTAGGCATGGGATTAAAAAAGATTAAATTATTCCAGTGAGCAATAGCATAATTAAAATGGATCCATCATGCATCAAAGCCATGAAAGTTACCTGGTCATCCAGTGCCAGTTCTCCAAATGCAGGAATGTACTTGGCCCATTCCACCAACACCAACAACTGTTGTCTCATAGAATCACATACATCTCCGACAGTGGCTGTCTTCTGCTCTGTAATGTCTGTTATTCCAAGAGGAGCAGTGATCTAGGAGAGGGAGACCGAAAACAATGGCTTCCTAATTCACAATCCCTTGGTTTCCATGCACACATAATGTCATCATGCACATGATGTGCTGCTTTAACAAAAAGATCATACAAATAAATGATCACCTGTTGGGACAGTGATTCAGCTTGGGCCAAAATAGTAATGGGTGGCATGTCTTGAGTATCAGGGATACTTCTTCGGGAGCTGATCCGATCCCGCTCGTTCTGGACAGCTAAAATGTATGAGACAGCTAAAAGTTACTGTGTGTGAAACAGGGTCAAAAGGGCAAAGAAACAGCACCTCCTGTACTTTCCTATTTGTAAAAAACAAATCACTTTTAAACTGGAAGATGCCTCTATCTTGGTTTGTAAGATTTTGCTTAAATTGCTATTTCTCAGTTAAAGAGTTGGCGATGACAGCAGCCCTTATGGGATAAGTTAGTATTCAGGAAAATAGTCACGAAGGCTTGCCTTAGCCAGAAGAGTCAAACGTTAACCAGTTGCAATTCAGAACAACATGTTTGAATAACACATGATTAGGTGTCATAAAACTCCTTGCCAAGGTTATACCCCTCATAAATACACACACACACACTAAGTAATCACTTATTTTATGGCTGAGCCAATTTCCACCATCTTGAAGCAGCTCTCAGATTCTGTGAAGACAGCCTCTCCTTTAGTGACACTAGTTTATACTAGTCTATACTTTGTCTTTGTGGAAAAATACAAGAAAAAATGTAACTAAACTAAACGAAAATAAAGCACATCTAAAATACATTACAATACTGTACATGCAAACCAGGTGGTGGTTCTGCAACAACGAACAAGGTTTAATTTAGACTTTGTATTCTGTATCTCTTTGTGTAAACTTTTAGTTCGCAGTCTCCGTCCTCTCTTGTCCAGAGAGCGAGGCGTCCCTACCTTCTTTCTTCATGCCAGCCCTGAAGCATTTGTTGAGTCTGCAGAAACGACATTGGTTTCTCTTGTCTTTATCCACAATGCATTGTCTGCTGAACCTGCATACAACGTGCAGACATCATGTGAGCAGCTTTACACAGCAACACATGACAAAGTTTACCGTGAGTCAATGTTATCATGGCATGTCATGACATGTCACATTGACACGTCAGGCTGAAAAGTAAGTGATCAATGGTTTAAAAGTCATTTTTTGTTCTGCACTTGATCCCAAAGGTGCCCACGTGCAACATCACGTTTATGTGTGCTCTTTTGAATGCGATTTTCTGTGCACAGTGTTTTTTGCGTGTGCGTTTTGGCTGACAAAGTTGCTCTCTGTACCTGCAGGTGTAGACATGGCTCTTGCGTATGGAGCGTCTGAAGAAGCCTTTACAGCCATCACAGCTGGAGGCGCCATAGTGTTTTCCTGTGGCTTTGTCTCCACAGATGGCACAGTTACCGCCGACCCCGTCTGGACCGACTGACATGCCTGGCTCTATTGGCATGTTGTCTGAAACACACACACACAAAAAACATCACACAGGTAAATACACAGACACACGCTCATACATCTGTATATTACACACATTGGCATAGACACAAATAAAGTTACAAACATAATCAAAGTATTGCAGTACACATGCAGGAACAGTGTAGTTCAGTATGGTCTAATACTGGGATCACAGACAATAGACTGCACTTTTTCATCCAATCAAAGTGACAACGTGTGAAATTACTACTCTACTACTTACTACTCTAGTAAATGTATTCGGTGTAGTTTCCATCGTGTAATTGCAGGGGTTATTCTGGGTTCCTATAACTGCATGGACATTTGTTTGGTGTTTGATTTGTACATCAAAATAAACATGAATCGGGAAAAATAACAAATGGCCGTTCAATTGCCAGGCCTTACATTACTGTCGACGTCTTTATTGATACTGTCGCCTTCTCATTACCATGACAATTGTCATAATCATAATGGCAGTTATTATTATCAGCAGCAGCAGCAGCAGCATCGTCATCATTATGAAAACCATAATCATCATCATTGGCTGCATATTTATCGTTCAGTCAAAGAATACCGCATAGAGCACAACACGATCATAGCATGTGACAGTAAAAACTGGAGATGCATCAACACAGACACGCTCGCATCCCCCCACGCACACTTCTCTCTCAGTCCCATACCAGTGGCAGTGCCAAGGCGAGATTAGTCAATGTTCGACTAACTCTCTGTTCACGCTCTGAGATGACATCAGTGCATCACTGAGATGCGTGCATGCTGTTCAATAAAACATCTTTACGACACAAGCTAGAATTCCTGCCAAAACACTATTATTCACATTCTGATTTCCTACTCTTACAACCCGTACCGAGCCCTTTTCTGTCCTTCACTAACGCAGATTTCCACTCACACACCCATGTGTGAGCAAGATGCGAGTGGAATTGATTTCTTACAATCAGTGTTAACGCACAAGCTGGATAGATGCACTATTAGCCAACATTAAAATGTCATGACTTTCCCCGTCGCTTAATTTGTTTGACGTCAAAACCCTTTTGTGTAAACAGCAACAAGTCCTTCTGCTGGCCCCACTTCACGTCATCATTTATGTTTTCAACTCATAAACTAACACAGTAGTCCTAGACTCTACGAGATGCATCGCGTTAAACAAGGCTACACAATTATCAGATACACAAACCTTCTCTCATTTCTCTGTACATTCTAAGACATTTTGCAGGCCCCACTTCATTGTGGGGTTTTGCTCTATATAGTCACATATCAGTGCTTATACAACATTTTCTAAAAGTCGGCTATCTGTACATTGTCATACTGTAAGGAACATGTCAAATTAACATGCATGCTAAAAATCTGATGTCTTGAGCTTCAATGAGTGTTTGTATGTGCATGTGTGGGTAGCTACACACACTTACCTCCTCCTCCACAGAGCACCTCTGCATTCTCAAAGCCCAGTGTGCTGTATGAGGGATCCAGGCCTTCACAATAGTTTGCTACTTCCATATCTAACAGAGATTTACTCTGAGGAGCAGAAGGATACTTCATTCCTGTTTCAACTTGGTCTTCCCCACACTCCTTCTTCCTCTCTTTGTGTCTCTCCTCTTCTCAGTTCACTCTCTAGTCTCTATTTCTCCTTTTCTCTACCTGCTATTCTCTGCTTCATCATATTCTTACAGCCATAACAGTGGAGATCCCTGGCATAAAAGATCTGTAATCCCATCTGATTGGGGCAGGTACGAGGAGAGGGGAGGAGCTGTGGCCCAAGACTTCTCACCTTATTGCACATTACTTATCTGTCCTTCTCTCACACACTTATCACAGGGATGGATAGATAGAGGTGAAGGAGATATTTGACTTCACCCCCTCTGCCTCTTTTTTTTCACCATGAGAAAGATTTCATCAGATTTTAGAGGACAGCGTTCACTTTATGTGCATGTTTGTAAACGTCTGTGTTTGGTTTTTTGCAATGCGTGAGGGGGGGGGGCTTCTTTTGCAGTCACATATATTTATGAATGTGTGTATAGGTGTGTTTGTGCGTGTGTGTGTATGTGTGTGTGTGTGTGTGTGTGTGTGTGTGTGTGTGTGTGTGTGTGTGTGTGTGTGTGTGTGTGTGTGTGTGTGTGTGTGTGTCTGTGTCCTTCCCAAGCATTCTAATCTAATCAATAGTGGAGTAATAGCACTCCCACCTCAGCAGATATAATCTATAAAGACACAAGTGAAGTGGAAAATACTGATAACTCTTTAACCAACACACTCCTTTCTCTTCTTCTTCTGTTTTTATGTTGAACCCTCATTCATTAAGTTTATAAAACGTTATGCTAAATAACTCTAAATGTACTGGTCATGTAACTCAAAGACAATATGACCTTTTATCTCAATGACATTAACTTCACTGACCGAACATTGTATTTAGTTAATGAATATTTAAAGCATCAAGTGGTTAATTTTTTTGTCGGTTTGATTTTGGATTGGATTTATTGCAATTTTGACATTGTTATTTATGACTTTATATCCATAAACATAAAAGGAGAATTTTCAGACTGAGTGATACACATACAGTGTTTTTGGTCTTTTGCTTTACGAAGTATGAGCCGATCTGCTGTGTAAAAAGTATTGAATACACCTTGAAGAGCCGTATGTAATATTTACACAACTGTATAGTTCTCACACTTCATTCACGTTTACCGAGAACAGCATGTTGAAGAGAGGACATATGAAGTGGACATTAACAATACAAGTGAAACAGTTGCCTCCTCTTTCAGAAAAGAATGCTGTAAAAACACCGTAATTTACTACCATAAACCAGTTAAAATGTCTCAACCTACTCATTTTACATTGGGAGTTTTATTGCACTAAATCTTATTGTGTGTCCTAAAAGTAATCTGTTTGTGACATTGTGTTAGAAAGAGCTGTAAATGATAAGAGGCAGTATTATGAGAGATTTGATGCCCCACATCAGTAATAAGTGGGCCAGTCAGCAAAGTACCTCCAGTATATGAGCACGCATGGTGGTTATATAGTGTCACCGTAGGCTCAGTATATCAGAAAGAGCAATCAGTATCTGGCCACAAGGTAATAACGTCTTAGTTGATTAGTTAATATTCACTGCTAAAGGGGTATAGAGAGAGAGAGAGGGAGAGAGAGAGAGAGAGAGAGAGAGAGAGAGAGAGAGAGAGAGAGAGAGAGAGAGAGAGAGAGAGAGAGAGAGAGAGAGAGAGAGAGAGAGAGAGAGAGAGAGAGAGAGAGAGAGAGAGAGAGAGAGAGAGAGAGAGAGAGAGAGAGAGAGAGAGAGAGATTTTAACCATTGTAGGGAGGTCAGGCCTCCTCATTAGTTTTGTGGAGAGGGAAGAAGAATTGACTCTTTACGTCCACGTTGCCAATCACATTAACACACAATAGATCCGTCAGAGAGCACTGCAGCATGCTGGATTCAAATTGTAATCACATCCCATAACTATATCTGAATTAAACTAGGATTAGAAATATAAACCTGCTTTGAAGCTTTAAAGTAGAGATACAGTATCATATCAAATCTATTGAAAATTCAATTTTTTAATTGTGTAATATTGAGGTCCTTCTTGGCAAATCATACTCTCTTCTTGATTTCTGTGCATTAATATACACTATCTTGAACATTATAGCTAATCAGCTGTTAATACAAATTGTGTTATTGGACCGTTAACTTTGCTCACCACACTAATATACTGCAAACTGATTCAGCTTTGGGGAGAATATGCATTCCAGTAGATTCAACAACCTTCAGGTAGGATCGGATCAGGAAATGTTGTATGTGAATGTAGGTAAAAACATATCACACATTCATAACTACTTAAAAATCATAAAAACTGTTATGACTTTTTTCAGCTGAAAACCAAGCAAGACGCCTGAGAAACGTTGCATCCGCCTAGCAACCAAAAGCTCTTTGAAGCCATAAAACCAAGTGCTAAGAGGCTATCTCTGTGTGAACTGGTCATATTACTGTCGCTTCTATTTAGATTACAGGTTTTAATAGTCGCAGATGATGCCTCCCAACCGACGCTAGTAAACCATTACTTCCTGATACCTGGGCAATAGTAAAAAATACACAGTACAGAAGAATATTGTTCACTCTTAAAACTCTGCTGAAGGAACAGCTTTTAGTTTGACTGAGTAAACCGAATCTTCTTTTGATTGGTTCTCATGTCGTTCAGTTACTGCTATGAAACTGGATTCATGCAAATTAATAGAAACATGTGAATTGAAGAACACTTTTAGTTACGTGCGACATGTACTCAGATATTTTCTATAAACTCACGGTCCATGAGAACCTTAAATAAGTATCCCACCCATTTTCTTCCTGCTAATATCACTACTCAGTGATAGTCTGAAGGCTAGTTTGGTCAATAACATTCACCACCAAAAGTGGATTTGGTTTGTGACAAATGATTTATAAAGTTAAGCCTACGTGTCTTTAGCCTGTAGACAGTATACATAGAGTGAATTTAATCAGCTGCACTATTTAAGGCTGACAAATAAAACTACATCCTCAAGAATCAATCCACAACTCTCTGACATCGTCTCAACGAATATCCCCATTGCAACCTTCACAAAGGTAGATTCATTATAATATTACTGTCATGGTGTCCTCTGCATATCCAATGCTTTGGCGGATGCTTTTGTCAAACAAATAGATGCCAATTGTATTTAATAGTCGATTATCAAAATACATCTTTTAAAATATTTTTTAAAATGTAAGTTTTGGATTTTCAGACACCAAGTTATTTATTTGTAGAAAGTGTGGAAGTATCTTATTTGTAGTGCATCAGAAAAAAAACTATGTGACTGTATGACCATCTTGCTTACAGAAGCAACCTTTTGTTCTGTAACACTGCTCTTGTTCCAGGACCCTTGTACAGGTGAGATGGGCTATCACATGATCTTTACAGCAAAGCATGTGTGACAAAGTGAGTTTATCTTATCTGTTTTGACACAAAATGCTGTCCGCGGACAGAGAGGCGAAAACACTATCTCATTAAAGAAATTCGGCAGACTTAAACAACCACAAACTGTATAATGCTATTCAAAAGTATGCCGGCTTTTGTTAGAGGATACATAAAAACAATTGAAGTGTGTGTGAGTGTGAACAGGGAGTAGAACCAATACCATTAAAGTAAAAACCACGTGATTTACGAGAACATGTTACCAAACTTCCTTGAGAAACTGCTAAATGTAAGCTTCACTTCCTCCACAAAAGAAACAGCACACTTCATACTAAACACAGCCGACATATATTTTGCATTTAAATGACAATTTGCTCAGCGGGAGGACTTTGACTTACCTGTCTTTCTGTGTCTGCCGGGGATGTGCATTTATCCGGGTGTACTGTTGGACTCGGTAGTGCGCAGCCCTTTCAGTGCGACATTAATCTAAGTGACACTGAGAATAAGAAAATGGTGAAGCTGTTTGACAACATTAAAAAGGAAGGTTTGTAGAGCTGAGCGGTCTATAATTCATGGAGCAACACATTGGATGGCGCCACCATAGCCCTGTCATTAGATCGATTTACTAAACAAACTCAAAGCAGGGTGGGGATGTTAAACAGTAACCCAAAGCCATAAAAACCAAAAGGAAAGGATCACCAGGGGTGTGTGTTTGTGTGCATGTCAGCCAGGGCCTCTCACACCACCTCCGAGGGCGGATGGTAGGAGATCCAAGAGGTTTGAGGTAATATTTTACAAAATAATGGTAAAAAAGTAACAATTATATTTATTTCACTCCAGCTATGTACACAAGTGTTAAGGGTTAGCAAATAAGGCGTGTTATATTTTTTCTTCCTTTCCACTCACATGCCTTTCACATGAAGTCATAATTTGAACTAATAAACAAGGGAACTGAAAGACTTGCTATTATCGAGCATTACACATTTCAAGCTTGAAGCCTTTGTAGTATATACAATGACCAGCAGATGGCAAGAGATCATTCATTTTGAGTCCAAAGCACTGCACAGTTTCCAGCAATGACAATTATTTCAATACTGTCACAATATGGTAGCCTACTGGTTAAGATACCACAACCGTTGCTGCATGTCATACATTTTGTTTCTCTCATAACACTTTCAGTTATGAAATAATTGCAAGCAATAAAACAGTTTGATAAGTCACATCACAAAAAGCTGCAGGTGACAAAACAGTTTAGTTTCGAAGATCATCAAAAACAAATAAATGGTGAATAGCCTTAAAAGGGCGAATGAGTGGCCATTTAGTGAATATTAATTGCCATGAATTAATACTTTTTGTAGTTAATTCCAGTTTATCTGTTTTAATGATTGCTTGTGCTTTTGAATTAGTGGAAAACCCTGCTTTTATTAAGATGCACATAAGCAATTCAATACAAATAATAATTGATGTGGCAATAAATAACAGTAAAACAAAGTTAAAAAATAAGACCGCTAAAACATCATGACCCCTCATAACACACATCCAACCAACAGTTCAAATAGTATTTCCCGGTAAGCACATGTAGAAGGTTCTCCGCCCCAGGAAGGTGAGCATGTCCAAACAGTTCAAAGTGGTCAGACTCAGAAACACCTCATTGACATTCTGCAGATGGAGTTGTTCTAAGTAATGCAGCCGAAACATATGGTAGGGAATGAAGCAGACAAGCATAATGAGAGCAAAGCACAGACTCTTCAGCTGAGCCCCAAAGTCCTGCTGAGAGGTGCATCCCTGGTGATGCTTCCTGTATAAAAGCCTCAGGGCGTTGGCTTGGAGGGCTGTCAGCACTGTGGCCATCACTATGATGACTGTGCTTATGATGTAGTTAAGCACCTTGGCAGCAGACAGTATGTTTTTGCCAAACTTAAAGCAGTGTGTCACAGGTGTGGTACTGTTGCCCGGGCTCAGATCTTCTGTGTTTTTTCCGTAGGAAAAGTAGATAATGCAGGGGACCACGACAAGCACCACCATCCACACCACAGCACTGGCAACGAGTGCATGAATCCTCTGGAAGGAGGCCACCTGCTCAGTTTTCTTGTAGAATATCATCAGGCGTGTGATGAGGATGATCACGTAGAAGATAAAAGACATGTACATGTGGATGTGAATCATGCCGCTGACCACTTTGCACCACCCGTGGCCCAGGCTCCAGTCATTAGTCGCGTAGTAGTAAATCCTGAAGGGCACAGTGAGAAGGAAGATGAAGTGGGTGAAGATGAGGTTGAGCACGGCAATGGAGGTGATGGATGTCGTGCTGGACTTCATGATGTGCATCATCAAGCTGAGGCTGATGGACCCGGTGAGCAGAACCACAGAGTAGATGACCAGGAGGACTGTGTGGTACTCGTCAGGTTTGTCGTCGTCATCCGGCGGTTTTGAGGTTCTGTATAAAGAGCTTGTGGTCGTCACCATGCTCATGGCAGTGGATTGAGGGCTTTGGGTCAGCATGGAAGTCATCTTAAGTAGAGAAAGAAAGGGAAGAAAAGAGAGAGGGCGTATCAGATACGGGTGGAGGAATACATGAGGAAATGGTTGATTTTTACCCAACTGTTAGTTTTTTTGGAGGGAGTTATTTCCGAACTGAGGTTCCATAGCTAGAAGGTATCGTATGCTACTCTTGTTTTGTGATAGATATTGAACTGTAGAGGTAAAATTGCTGTTGAAAACAGAAGTATCAGAAATAAGAAGACTGAAAAAGAGGGAAGTAATGCCAGTAAACATTGTCTGTCTGAATTTATTTATGACTCTGACACAACAGACTCTATGACACTTAGTTTATAATATAATGCCTAATACTAGCCTATGTTTTGCATGTATTTAAACATCACGATCGAGACATAAACCATAGTATTAATTTAGTCCTTCATATAATTAACATATCAGTCCAACATGAAACAACAAAAAGCATTCAAAATTAAATTAAAAGGATTTAGAAACAAATCTATTGTTCAGAGTATAGGCTAATCATTACTGAAAGAATACTATTGCATTAGAAATTGCATCATGCATGAACATTACAGTAAACAAAGCCGGACTCACGTACCTTTGGGTTCCAAGACGAACTGCCTGCCAAACGCTCTTGTGTGTGAATAAAAGGATGTGTTTTCACGTGTGGGCGAGCATAGGAAAAGCTTGATGTCAGAGAAAGTACGTTTGTGCTCGCGTGTGTCTTTGCTTCTGCTTGACTGCATGTGCAGATAAGCATGTGTGTGTGCCAACTTATGTGGAAGTTCAGGTTTTGTAAACTAACTTTGTCTGTGTGACTGTTGTCAGAAACCACCAGTTTTGCATAGTGTGTGTGTGTGTGTGTGTGTTCAGTCAGAAACAGGAGGTGATTGCATACACATGTTATCACAACCAAAGAGCTGGCTGCTTCCTCCTTCTGGTCACTCTATCTACGTCTGCTATTTTGTGTCTGCAATATTCACTTAAATACAAACAATAAGAATGTGATGGAGAACTGAACACACAGTGCCTAATAAGGCCGGAAAAGGAAGAGATGATTTAGTGAATGGTTGCTTGTACCTATGCAAAGATAATACTAGATAACTAAACAGCATAATAAAGACAATCTGCCTGTGGTTTAGAGACACTTACTGTGATTTCTGCAATGTCTTCCTTGCAAAACACTCAAACAAAACATGGTTTTCACAGATGTAAATGCACCCAACACTTCTGCTTTTTAAAAAAATCCAAAGTTAACTTTTATAGCCAAGTTAATTTGCTTATGTGCCACTTAAAACAATCTGCTTTACCTTGTTTATTTTCTTTTTGCAATGTGTTTCATGATGACCCTGATGAATAAGCTAATTGGTCTTACAATAAGGTTGTTCAGTACACTACAAGTCTTGCTGGAGTTTTGACCTCTTCAGACTTTTACACTTCTCAATGCACAGTAGGTGAATTTGTGCCAGAAACACGAACTCTGCTTCAACATAAAACATGTCACAATATAGGAAGTCAGAAATAAATCATAAAATATTATGACATAAAAAGGTAAGGAACATTTAGAAAAATCAGGCACATCCGGTCTCCAAATGATGCAAAAATATGTAGTCATGCATTTTTTTACCTCTTGATTATTGCAACACCTTATTATCAAGCTTCTCCAATAACTCAAGTAAGACTTTCTAGTTGATCCAGTATAGTGAAGCAGGTGCACCAATAAGGAAAATATATTATATTCCACTTGTATCAGCTTCATATGCCAATCAAAGTATACTTAAATGCCATGCCTAAATGATTGCCTTAACATTAGTGACAACATGTTGCACCATGAAGTCAAAGTATTGGCCAATTAAAAATAGGAGTGAAAGAAGATGGGGTGATGTGAGCTGTGACGTCAACGCATGCGCTTCCTATTTCTGTGTCTCTCTTATCAAGCACTTTGTTAAGAAGCATTTACTGAACCCTAGCTTGTGCTCAACTGAAAAGATGACTTTGCAGGCATTTGAGTTCACAATGAAGCTGGTATTTATGGACCTATTATGTATAACCATAATTCAGAACAAACCAACTGCATTTCCCAACAGAGAAAAGTAGAGGAGAAGCCTTTGTAATTACCATGACCACAAAGCAGGGTTAGTCAGTCCATGCAGCTTTTGTTATATTTGTTGTATTCAGTAAGGTCTTATGGGTTGACTTGAAAAACAATGTTTTTTTAAATTTTTTTTATTATTAAAAACACACTATATGTTGCACCACATCCAATGTACTTATTTACAATACAGACATATACAAGTTGAACAACCACAATCCCAGTGTTGGCCACTGGGTTCTCAAGCGCTACGGGCGGCTAAAAGAGTGCATCTGGACTGTAGTTGTTTAAGAACATTACAAGATAGTTTTACTTTTCACTTTCCCACCTTGAGTTTCTAAGCTCAGCCTAGAGCTGCACTGTACACCGATGTACAAATAAAGAGAGCATCCACTATACTGCCACCATGTTTACTCCTGTTAATGGTTGCAATGAATACAACAAACAGGTCACTTTATAAAAAATCCCAGTTTGCATTCCACTTCCTCAGTTTAACTGGGACAAAAATACAGTAGTCACACAATACATTAAAATAACTCATGATTCCTTCTAAACAAGGATATGTTGTAGGCAGCTTCAATGGAAATATTGTTAGTTATTAAGTTACCTTTCATTAGTTGATCATAAATCGGCACCCTTGGCAAAGGTATATTGCAAGGTTACATATTCAAGTGGCCTTAGTCAACTTATCAATCATTAATGTAAAAACAATGATGTTGGAACAGGGACTGAGTGTACAAGACAATGCAGAGCAAACAGTTGTGTGCAAAACTCTTGAGACCACAAGGGTTTATTCTACATTAAAACAAGGAAGATAACAACTTTTGAAAAGAGGAAGTCAGTATTGTCTCTGAACCTGAATTATCTATGTCACATAATTATCACGGGTGAGCAAGGATGTTTTAAAGTATATTATTATAGGGGTTTCCAAAAAAATAAAATAAGTAGAATAAATAGTTGGTTTCACTGGAATGTGTGCATGTAAACACAAACAGATCTATTTAGGGGAAGTGCATCTTGGATCTCCACAGAAAGATTCTTTGTGAGGTGAGAATGTGCGTGACCACACTGAGCAACATCAGGAAGATGGTCATCGACATCACTATCACATAATGGCTAATGCTGAAAGAGACGGAGAAATACATTTATTGTGTTTATGTGGAACTGTATGCATCACAGGTGGCATGAAAGAGATGAAGATAGAAGGCACAAAGAAGGAAGAGATACAGTGTGTACATGAGTCGAGTTAATAATTAGTAATTAATTAATTGTGTATTTTGTGGAGTTAACCTACCTTGTGCCAATATCCAACCAGCTGCCGTAGTCCTGCACTAGGAAGAAAAAGTGCTGAGGAGAGATGAGGGAGTTAGACATTATAATGCTGGACTTTACAGAAAAATAACCTCCCAGCGCATCTTTCACCCAACATTCAACCGTCCACACAGCCTTACCAGAGCCATCAAGTCAGAGATGACCAGGACAATGAGGAACAAACTGTAAAAGAAGAAGAGTTGACAGAACAGAGGAAAGCATTACACACAAGATGTTTCATACTAAAAACATATACAACACCAAAGATACTTCACAGACAGTGGATTGGCATCTTATTCACAAGCTACAGAAAAAACTAACACATTAAGTTATCGGACTCATGGTTTCAGCTTTCTGTAAACCGCATAGTGTGGCAAGAGGAAATGCTTCTTTTTGTTGGTAAGTGTTTGAGAGGCAATGTACTTGACACCAAGAGCAGATGTGGTTCATGTTAACTGAGTTTCCTGTGTGTCACCTTTTATCCACCAAAGCAGATTAGATCAATGACTATGGTCTGTGACTCTGCTGATCCCACAGCAGACGAGTGAGCAATTACCTTCTTGATGAGAGCTGAGTTGCAACTTGGATGGTCTCAAATGTGCACATCACTATTATGAATGGAATGATAACCTAGAAGAACAAAAGGACAAAGAGAAGTATAATGAATTGAGGTTGAAACATATTTAAGCATATTTCCCGGACATATATTATATATAGATTATGACTGATGTAGTTATAATACCATAGAAACAAAGTTTTATGGTACCTTCCACATCATCAGCCCTCCCATGATAAATGGGTTGAAGACGGTTAGGAAACAATAAACAGATGCTGGGTCAAAACTAGAAGAAGAAAAAAAAGAAAGACGCAGAGGAAGTGAGAGCAGATTAAAGACTAAAAGACTCATGTATTCAGAGTACAAATCTATTTTGGGAATACAGCTCAAAAGATGTATTTCAAGTACAAAAAGACTATATAGGCAATCTCACATGAAGTATACAAGCATGCACTACACAAGTTGTCTGAACAATGCACATAACTCACAGAGAGTATGAGTCAGTTTTTTTTTTACAAATCTTTCCTGTATTTAAATGATGCATTGCCGATACCCACAAATATCATTAAAACCATGAACCATGCATATCCCCCATTAACAGACTTCCTGCTATTTACCACACAAATTAGATATAATTTAAAAAAAAAATTACATACCTGTTAATGGAAGCTATGTTGCCTGTGCCAAAGAAAGCTGTTATTATAAAAAATACCTGAAGAAAATATATAGTCAAGGAAAGATTGCACACTTTACAAATTAAACAATTTAATCTTAACTTTTCTGCTGACTACTTTGAGACAAAATCCCTACTTCCAAATAGTGCGGGAAAAGTATGTTTTTTTTTTCAAGCGCTTTTGTCACTGTTGCAATGCGGATACAAAATAATATGATCTCCTGATGTCATCCAACTTCAGCTGTCGGATCTTGGTGATGTCAATGTTTGCGGCAAAATCAATTGTGGAGAGCTGAAAGAAAATACACACACAAAAGCATGCCCATACACATGTGCATACACCCAGTCAAACACATTCACAGACACACCCAAACATGGTAACATCAGTCAGTGTACATTGTAGAGATGTATCCAGGCTTCCTTCACAAATTACATAATGTTAACATGAGTAGGGATGTCCTTGTTTCTTTGATGAAGAAAATGTAAGTAACGTGAGTAAATACTAAGTGTTATCAGAATGCTTTACACCAGATAAGGAGGCTCCAGAATGCATATTTAAATCAAATATGTCTATATGGGATCAAACTGACTATTACAGTACAAGACGACAGGAAATGTGGTTGTCGGTCTTGTAAGCAGTTGATAACATGTGATGCTGCTCTTCAAAATCTAAGTATGGAAGCATGCGCTTCCTGATTTTACCTCTTGCCTGCCAGAGACACCCTGAGCAAGCATAGCTTCTTGTTCAATGTTGATCCACACAAACATCAACCAAGATAACACAGGAGGGAACAATGCCTCTGACCTGGGAGGGAGAAAACACACATTACAAATTGTATAACATTGTAGCTTGGCTGCGATTATAAAACTCTACACTGATTTGACGTGTTAGTGCGGCTGCAGGACGTGTGTAGAGTTGCTTGTCTTACCCCGTGCTAAGCAGTAGGTATGTGGCCGTTAGAGAGAGGAATATGCTGAGGAGTCGGTGGAAGAGACGCGTGGAGCTCAACAGTGGAACGAGCATTGAAGATGCTAAGGAAAAGACAAGAGACAAGAGATTAGGTGGGTTTTACAGCTTGAGGGCCATGTCATACTGCAGGTCAACTTTGGGGGTTTTAAAGATTCAATTTTGTCCTTTTGTCTTTATTGTTTATTGGTTTATTATTAGGGAGAGGGGACGAGATACAGCGATCGGGGCGGGTTGAAATCAAACCTGGATCTAGCCAGGGCTAAAATAGTTTGATTTGTATCTAATCACCCTTTAAAAAGTTTAAATAAATACAAAATGAACAGAATTTTAATCTCACCATGAACTGATATGGTGTAAAAAATAAATTGTTGTAAGTGTCCTCGATTCACTCGCACACACCTACCTAATGTGGTCCAGCTGATGATTTGATTAAAAAGTGGCAGGCCCTGTTTCTGCTGCAGGCTGGAGTGTGTGAGGGATGGAACGTACGCACACACGGCCACAAGGAGCATCTGGGCAGTATGGTTTGAGACATAATCGTTCATTTTTTGGAAAAAGCGATGACACAAACACAATATCATGTGGATTGAAGTTACCTGCGTGCCAAACTGCTGTCTGTCACTCAGGTGCAGCGTTGTTCTTCGTCGTGATGACCAGAGGTAACAGCCTGAAGTGAAGAGAGTGAGTACACCTGCACAGGTACTGAGCAAACAAACATG
Organism: Clinocottus analis; assembly: GCF_023055335.1. Lineage (NCBI taxonomy): Eukaryota > Metazoa > Chordata > Actinopteri > Perciformes > Cottidae > Clinocottus > Clinocottus analis. The sequence goes on from NW_027175909.1 coordinate 7,734,693, forward strand.
AAATATTAAGTTATTATTACAGACACGTTCCAGACACAAAGCTTAATTTTGCGCATGGATGTTGAATAATAATGTTGATGTTGAATGCTGGTGTTATTTAGCAGTCCATTTGATTTATTGTCATTTTACATCATACATCATATTCAGTTTGTCTATTATGGACAGGCCCACAAAGCTTGTAAAAGTAGTTGTATGTAGTTATATGGCTCTGGATGAAGTTTTGTCATCTATCACATTTTGATGTACGCATATTGATAAACATTGTGATATTGATTCCAACTACATAGATTGTCTTTATATGATATGTAGCTAACAAATGTCAACCCTATGTAATGCTGTTTAACAATGAAGATACACTTCTTTTTGTATTTACCTGGAACCAACTGACAGAGCTTAATCTGTTTTTTGACCTGAGCCCAGAAGCAGCATTGTGGTAAACTTTCTGATAAATGTAAGCAAATAGAGGAAGCACTCACACCAGATGTATATTAGGCTCTCTGCCCACAACAGGCATCAGGGGGAAAGCAGCCAAACACAGACAACCCAGACACCAGCTCAATGAACGGAACTACACAGGAAGAGACACAAGTAGATCATATAGTTATAACTATCTGTGATCTCATACATTAACAAACTATCTACTAAAATGATCTGACAGCAGATTGATGATAGATAAGTGACAAATATATGTTGGATTTTTTTTCAGCTACTACATTCATTAGTCAATATTTCTGGAAGCGACTGTTGTTACTACAACACTACTACTGTGTTCATGCTGAATTTCTAAGATGGACTTTGTATTCCCAAAACAGAACACATCTTTTTCTATACCTGTTCAGGTGTGAAATCAGTCAAATACCATGCAATTTTTTTTTGCCATTTAGTACTGTGACTGCTGGAGCGATGATCTAGAGCGTAATTACCTTGGCCTTGCCAAAAAGTCCCGACAGGAATGGCCAGAGAGAGAGGACAGCCAGGCCCACAGTGAGCATGGCGCGATGGAAGAAACTCACCACCTGGGGGCAGAAAAGTTAAACTGTGGTCGACGCTACAGAGCAACTTCGACTGCATGCAATGAGCCCAACACATTCAACGATTTGTAGTAAGTACTGTATGTAGTGATCAACTCAAGACTTACAATTACCACATCACCCCGGTGCTGTAGCAGAAATAGGACTCTGACTGTACACTAGGAGACATTAAAGGTTCCTACCAGCAACTCGATCCCAAACGACACCAGCACAAAATAGCCAAAACATTTCCACAGCGGCAGAGAGGGGGCTGAGCGAATTAAATCTGTCAGAGTTCCAGACCTAAAATGGATCAGCAATCACATTATTTTTTTCTGTGTTAGAATGGATAAAAGAAAGAAAACTGCACGTACTGCCTTTCATCCATTCACAGAGGAGAACAATTAATGGATATAAAACCATTTCAAAAAGATCAAATTAACACCTTACTTGCACCAACATGTGTATGTGAGGTAAATTACATCCTATGAAAAGCTACAATATTTGTTCATTGCCGAGATCTCCATTGATGTATCTTGTGATTTGCTGACACCGTGTGTCGATAAGTGGTGGAGCATGCGCCACCACTCCCAGCAAACAGCATGCATGGACTTTACACATTTGTTTGATTTGATTTTTATAAAATTGTGCAGATGTGTTCTATGCTTTTTTCCCCCTTATATTGTTCATTCTCTCAAAGGTGTGCTTTACTCACTCTTTAAGGACAGAGTACCATAAAGGGACTGGCAGCAGGCAGTAAATGTAGTAGGTAACGGGGCTCCTTTGGATAAGCAGGAACACAGTGATCACCACAGTCACACACACACACAGCTTCACCAAGGCATGGCTGGGCATCTGCACACATACACAGAAGCAACATCAGGAAAATCATTTCACAAAACATTCACGTTTCAGAAAGTTGCCGTGGTGGAAGGAGAGGAGGAAGCAAAGAGAGAGGGATTACAGCATATGCCCTGACCGGTTTGAGGAGACTGGGGTGTCTGTTGAGGTTAGCGTGAGTCTTCAGTATGACTAGAACTACATACGACGTCCAGCCTACAAATCCCAGCACCACACTGCAACCCAGGAAGAATCGATCATAGGTGTGGTAGTAGACGAGGCCCTCCAGAGCATTGGCTATTAGAGACCGGCACAGGGACATCTGACAAGAGACAGACGAGGGGAAATGAACGGGAGAACTAAATCATGCCCTGGAGAAGATTATCAGCAAGAAATGTAAAGTAACAAAAAAGGAACTCTGGATGACAAAAATCACAAAAGATTTACCACAAATTCTGCTACACCATCAGTATTACTCAACCATGAGTGCTAAATGTTGTCCATTTGAACACCGTGTTACAACACCAGCTTCATGTATTGAAGTAGTTCACTTTGATTCAGTTGTGCAACTGTTACATTACGACAAGCCACATGCTGTTCTTTCCAACTACTCACAGTGTCTTCATACTTCTCCAGCTGCATCAGTATTCTGGACTTGTAGAAGAATTCAGATTGTTTAGACTCAGTGAGAAGTCTGGAAAACAGTGAGACAAAGCAATAAAGACTGTGTGAAATTGCATGTAAATGTGGTCTGAAATATGTTGATAAAGCGTTCTATTATTAGAGCACCTCAACATTTGAAATCTAGTTAATCTTCTTACTGAAAATGTAATTTTTTTTTAACTTAACACACTGATGAAAAAAAGTAATGTTATTAATTAACTAATTCACAGCTATTATACATTATTAACTCACTAATTGTACTTACTGGTATGGGGTGAAGAGAAAAGACAAAGTTGTCTCCTTTTTCTGGGTCATTTTTATCTACAAAAAACACATTTATCACAATTAACAAAATGAAAACCTTAAAACTTAACTTCAAAGCTATCATTTTGAAGATATTGTTATGAGTCAAATAAATAGTACTGGAGATGTCTATAATACCAAGATAGTAGTACAATTCCAACTGATAATATTAATACTTTTATTGTTACTTGCATATCTATTTAAGTTCAACAGTGAAGTGACAAGTGATTGTTTTCTTGGCCTCTGTAACATACTAAAGAGCTGGATGCTTTCATACCTTGTACTGCTCTAGTACTTGAATAGCATTAGTGTACATGCTTTCCGCCTTGAAGTGCTCACTGTTGTTAAGGTAGAGAAGAGGTAAAACACCCTGAAGAGAAACAAACACATAAAAGCTGAAGATAAAGATGTGTGGACACATCATTTCAGTTAGATCGCTGATTGTCACAAGTACTGAAGTGTACTTTCAAAATCAATGTACCACAACTTTTATGATTCCGTGAGCGCTTGCATACAACTTTCTAAGATAACAACAACAAAACTATTTCCATTGTCCTTAGTTTATCTCTGCACTTACAACCGAGTTAACAGGAAACGGCACACCAATGAGAGAAGCCATGAGGGGAGCGATGTCTGCCTGCAGAAAACAATACAAAAATAAAAATACACACAGTACACACACACAGTATATGTGTCTTATCAAAAAGTGTCCATGGGCCTAACCTGATTGACGTCAACTCTACGAAGATGCTCCAGTTTCCAATCTGATAAAAACAGCAGGCATAAAAACAAGGACAACAATGTCATTAAAACATATATAGTAGACACTTTACAACATTACTGTTTTTTATATTTATTGAAAAAAAGAAAACAAATTCCACCTTGCCTGAAAGTAATAATAATTGTTTTTAGTGAATGTAGGAGAACCTGGTTCTGAAATGCAAGTTAAAAACCTCTGTAGTGCATGAGTTCCACACCTTGTAGGAAGCCATCCTTGTATGGTTGAGCTTCAGTGACTTTGTGGGCATTGTTAACGCCGGCTCCCCACACCACCAAAGGGGTGAGTGTCTCAGAGGGATGACCTGCACCGTGTGAACCTAGAGACACATGCACACACATCGACAGAAGATAATAAAGACTTGAATATTTTTCATTGTATACAGTACAAAGGCACACACAGAAAGAAGAATCTTACCCCAGTTTGTCATGCCGTGATCAGAGGTGAACACATACGCCGTTCTTCCATCATGACCAAAGAAGTCTTCTACCGTAGACACCAGTTCAGCGACACCCGAGTCTACAAGGCCAATATTGTTGAGGTACTCCCTTGACAAAAGACAAATACAATTAAAAAGATACAACAACTTAAATCAATGTTACTTTGTTCATTCAATTTCATGTTATGCTGAGTGAAATAAAAACATTGTATATCATCGTATCTTACTGTGACATGGGTCGGTGAGCATGTCCGTTTGTGTCGATGCCCAGCAGATGCAGGAAGAAGACATTCTTATCCTGGAGAAGATTGGCCCTCAGGCTGGAGTTAGACTTTGCTGACTGAAAGAATGACTAGAGCAGAAAGAAAAATAAACATAGTTAGATTTATTCTAGATGGCAATGTGCAATCCTCACAAAGACTATTTTCCAAGAAAGCTCATAGCAATGTTGCTACCATCCATTGGCATGACTTAACGTAGCATTGCATTTTGCGACCACAAATAACATAAACACCTTTCTGTATTAAGTGTCCATGAATACAAAAGTGGAGAAATATACGCTTTACACAAGCAAATGATTTTTTTTTAAAAACATCATTTATGTAGTAGTTATTATCAACAGATTGATCACGGCATTCATCGTTACAGTTAGTAATTCCACTACCATACTTTGACTTGTGTAAACACCCAGGTGTCCAGCCTGGAGGCATCTGTGGAGGCAAAGTCCTCCTCCCCTGCTGGATATGTGTGAGTATAAACATGGTCTCCACTGGCACCTGGAAAAACCACAGCACGAAACAAAATTAGCTTCATTACGATGAATTTTAAAAAGGCTTTTGAATAATTATTCAAAACATGTAAGCGGTAACGATGAGGAACAATAGATGATTTGCTAAGCTTAAATTTTAGATTTTGAATACAGTCTAAATCCTTGACCTTTTGCTTTTATACCGATTAGGTTGGTGGTCCTGCTTGTGTGAATTGTGTGCGTGTGTATGTACCTTTAGCAAACATTGGCAGAATATCAGGGCTGCCCCAGCACCAGGTGTTACGGGTCTCATTAAACACAGAGTCAAACTCGACAGGATTCTCCTTCCACCCTAAAGACAAGCACACACACATCAATGATCATGCAGTCACAATCAGACACAACAGTAGAAGTCACCCATACAAACACTTCTATAGATACCAGTGTCAAAAGCTCCACATCTTTCGCGCAGCCTTTTCTGCATCAACATACACACCTACCTTTAGCAATAGCACTAACATCCTCATAAAAGCCGGCTATGAGAGCAACATGACCGGGACGGGACTCAGTGGGCACGCGTGTGTGCGACACACCCCAAGTACCCTTCTCCTCAATCACACTCCTGATATTGGGAGACACACAAATAAGTGCACATACAAACAGCAGTTACCCAGGAGTCAAGAACAAATAATTAAAAGAAAAGACCAAGAATTACAAACAAACAAAACAACTTACTGCAGATATATATACACTGTAACCTGTTCTGGACAAATTAATGCACACAAAAACACACCACATCAAAGCTCACTGCTCTATTTCAGTTTCCAAACCTCAAGTACGGGGCCCTGGACGAACCGTTCGGGAGCAGTGTGAAGAAACTGTCTGCTCGGAGACCATCGGCCACCACTAACACCAGCCTGGACCCAGGGGGTGCCAGGGGCGTGGCCTGGGGTGTCATGCCATGCACCAGGGGAGAGGTGAAGTAGATGTCAAAGATAGAGAGGAAGAAGACCACATGGACTGTTAGTCCAACCAGGAGGAAGGTGATCATCCTCATTTTCCTTAGCACCAAGCTAAATCAGCAGAAGAAGGGGGGGAGGGGGGGCAAGGTGAAAAGAAAAGAAAAACGTACATATTTTATGTATTTTTTAGGATTCAATGGTTAGATAAAATAGAGGAGGTAACAGAAAGGTTTACTTGATGGGTTAAGCCATAGTTTGTGTCATGTAAAGACTGCTTAATGGCTTGAGTAATCCTTTTGTCACCATCTGCCATTAGCCAACGAGCAGAAATTATGACTAATAGTAACTGTAGTTCATTCCAATAGTAAGTTACCCACTGTGCCAGCAGCTATTGCAACTTTGTGTTGTTGTTGTTGTTTCTACAAGAGAGTGATTTAAAAAAAAAGCACTTACATCTTTGGCCATGCAAAGACTATTACCTGTAACTTATGTAACGCCACTGGAATCTGCCCACAAAGACGAGGGACGCTGGCTCGTTAATGAATGGATAGGATATCAGAACTATCTAAACTAAGTAACTACAGCCCATTAACCCGATGTAGATTCCATTGTATCTTTCGCAGATGTCTTGAGGACACGACAGACTTGTTGTGCGAAACAAGACCAACGTAATCTTTAAATGCGTGTCACTACAAAACCAACCGTCCTTCTTTCTAAGAAGATTAGTACAAGCATTTCAGGTACCATGAGCATTCACTTCCTTGTTGTGATTGTGACGTTTTACGTTGACGTGTGTGCGTCGTAGCTTCTTCTTCTTCTCTTTGAGTGGGGTTTTTACAGCTGAATTGTGGGTACTGTAGTGAAATATTTTTTTACAGCGAGCTTTCTTTTGTTTATAATTTTATTTATAATTAATTATAATAACGTTGAGTTTACTAAATGTGTTACAGTGCAGTTTCACTGTAAAAAATGCTATTATCACAGATTGTGGTTCTTTGATGACACATTAGCTAGCATAGGCTATCAGCTGTCAAATGTGCCCTGCCCAGTTTTCCTTTCTGTCTCGCCATTGTCCAATCATGTACTACTATCCTATAAAAGAGGCGGGCTTAGGGTGAAATTTGGCTAATCATAGCGTCACATTTTTCCTCCTGGTGAAAGCCACCTATGATCGCTAGCCCGATGTCCATTCAGGAAGAAGCGGGTCTGATTAGCTTAGCTAGCTTAGGTTGCTAAAAAACCTTATAGTGCAAAAATGGCGTCGGTCAACCCGTTCAATCTCAGCGACTCCGAGGAAGAGGCTGAACGGCGACCCAATGAAACGGTTGACACAGAGAGAAGTCCCAGTGACGGGGTGCCAGGGCGGTCGCCAGGTAATCCTTTCTCTCCACCTGCGGACGCCGAGCCCCCGACACTCCTGCTGTCCAGCAACCGGACGAGCCCCAGTGGCGGCGAGGGCTCGGTCTCGATCGCGGCCACCTCCGCTATGGCAGGCACCACCGAGACACGGATATCTGTGGACGGCATTGCTGCTCAGCTATTACGGGACCAATACATCCTCACGGCCCTGGAGTTTCACACAGAACTGTTGGAAGCAGGCAGAGAGCTGCCGAGGCTGAGGGATTATTTCTCTAACCCGGGCAACTTCGAGCGTCAGAGCGGCACTCCGCCTGCCAAAGATCAGGTACTTGGACCTGGAGGACCACTGAGTAAGTAACGTCAGCTGCTCCCAGTGCTCGTCACGTAACTAGCTATCGATTGGCTCTGTCTTTAATGTAGCATTGTGCTAATTAACGTTATCTGAAAAACGCTAGAATCGGAAGCCCCATTGATCGCGAGATATCGCCATCCGCTCGCTGCACCTGTCCTCCTGGTCGAGGGCCCGCGCGCAGTCAACAAGCGGGTTTCGAGGGTCAGCTGTGCTGGCTGACATTCAGACTACATCATCACAGCAATGCTATTATGCTCTATTACACCATCCAGCCGGACGAGATGGATGAGTGATGCTGTGGCAGTCCGATAATGATGATGCGGAGGCATTGAGCTCTGCAGGGAAATGCCTCGTTCCCTTGTTCTTTATGCCAGAGCCATGTCAGAGGTCAGGACCAGCTTGAGCCCCAGAGGAGGAAAACAGGCAACTGAAGAAGTGGAAGCTTGTACAACTTACTGTTATAATACGGTGTTGCTCTATGCCAGTAAAGCACTTTATAATTTGAATTGAAGGCTGCAGCCGGTAGACATTTGGTGTCTCACAGGGCATGTTAGGCTAAATCCTGAACTTAGTTTGAACCGAAATCTTATTGCTTCACGGGGCAGTGCTTTATTAGTGGATGTGTTGTTTTGTACCAGTTCTACCGGGGCAGGGACATACTATTGATCAAGGGTGTATCTCTGTAGTGCCCTCATCCACTTGCAGGATGTATGTATGGGAGTAACCTGCAGTCTTATTTGGTGTCAGTAGACTCTGGACACATCAACAAACATGCTATGCAAATTGTAACTATGGTGACAGCCCCAGACACAAATAGATAAAGCCTGTTGTAAAGCAGCAGGAGTTGTATTACCGTGAACATCAAGTCTTATTGACTGTTGTGCATGCTATTAGAGTCTATATGCAAAGTGAATTGGACATGTTGTGTTTCCTGTCACAGTCTTATTATCCAGGGTTCTTTTGGTAAGTTATTTTGAGGATTTCTTCATTAATTCTAAGATTAAAATCAGGGTTTTAGTTTCTGAATGGCTCACACTATTTACAGAATCTCATGACACAACACTGCATTTGTAACTTTTATTCATTTGGTTCAGGATTAGCAACGAGGCTAGATGATGCATTTCATTGTATTCACATTTGGCGGTTTTCCAGCAAAAGGAACAACAGCATATGAATAAATGCGGAAAGAGGGGATCTGGTTTTATAACTGGAAGATTTATTTTCTATCATTTAGGTGCAATAGCAAAGCATTGCTGCTTTCTCAGGAGGCTGTTGTATAGTATTGAGTTTAGTGTTAGCAGTTGCCAGTGGAAATGAATAGACTGACTTTTACTTTTTTAGAGACCACAGCATCAATTTCAAATTGTTTGTATGCTAGTTGCAAAGGTCTTGTGGTTGTTTTATCATACAAACTCTCCAAAGATTTGGAGGATGGCCACAAAAAAAAGTTGGATGATGATGCCTTCCCAAAGCATGACAGGACTTGACGTTGTGTAGACTGAAAAAAAAAAATAAGCATCTGATGGAAGTTGTTGAGGGAGAAGGTGATGTCCCTTTTCTTTCCAGCATAATCTGATAGCCAAGGCCGCACTGGAATGATAATGTTCCTTGTTTTTGAAGGATGAGAGGGAGAGTTGTTGAGAAGGGATACCGATCGAACGCTTTCTATTGTCAACTGCTCTGTTGTTGTTCGGCAGCCAATTTCCAATAGGCATTTTCCAACAGTAGCAACACATTAAATGCCTTGACTTGGCCTCCAGAATGTTCTGCTTTTAGAGGGCGTTGAAAGGATGATTCGGGTTGTATATTATTGAATGGACTGTGTAACTTATTGTAAAATAGCATGGCATAAAAACCTCACAGTGAGGGGTTGAGAGCGTGCTACAGAAATGAAGCATCATTGGCTGAGTGTTACGATAGTTTGCCCGCCTTGTTTATGCTTAGCCTTTTAGCCTTTAGTTCTCAGTGCAATTAAAGCATTGTTCAGGTAAGGATTCCGAGTCTTCTGCTAATCAGAAAGTATCCACACACTCAATCACGGTTGGCTATTGTTCATTGCAATAAGCATGCGAACAACAAGCAGCATCATATCTGCAACTGCTGCATGACACAGCAAGGCATCTCTCCCCACCTTGCTAATTTGCAAGCAAGGGAGCATGAATGGTTTTCTCCCTGCCCCTCATTGGCTAGTCAGCTCGTTGTTTGCCCTCTTGATGCAAGGAGCTTTTGAGCATGCAAGTCATTTAAGTTGCCACATGCAAGGTTGACAGTAAACTGTCACATTTAAGAAGTTGATGATGTTTATCACATAAGACCTAGTATGGGATGGGTCCCAAAAAAATGGCATGACAGAACATGAATCCAAAAGTAAAGTTGTAGTTGCAGGCACCTACGATCTGCTACTTCAAATTGGTCATGTTGTAGCTTCATATAAAACGTTCTACCCAAGGTTGTTTGTAACCATTATTCTTGTGTTCTCTCCTGTTACAAATCTGTGAAGTTGGAACAAAGACAATCCAGGTCAAAGACACACCACCGTCAGCCTGTTGACACAATGCACCTCCTCCTTGCGAGCACTGCCTATTAGCTTGCCCAAACTGAAATGCACTATTGGTGTGTGTGTGTGTGTGTGTGTGTGTGTGTGTGTGTGTGTGTGTGTGTGTGTGTGTGTGTGTGTGTGTGTGTGTGTGTGTGTAAAATTATATTTTCGTGTTCATTTAGCTTCATGAAGTTCTGGACCAGCTGCCTGCATTTTATTAATCTGGTTCTGTGCATATGAATGCAAGTGTTGTATGTACATATTTCTTAGCAGCAAATCACAATGTGGGTTATTGTTGTTTGGTGTCTCTTTCATTGTGAATTGGCACAGCCTTCCAAATATTCCACAGACACTATGTCACTGTGTAGTCACACTAATTTATTACCTATTAATTATAGAATTTGTATATATGTTCAAACTATTGTCCAATTCATCTATACGTAGAATTAATCTGGTCTTAAACTAGATCCTTGTTCTATATGCCCAGTTTATACACAGACTTTAACATCCATACAGATTTCTGTGGCTGCCAGTCCATCCTTTCAAAGGAGATCCCATTGTTTCCCCCTCATTATATTTGCAAAATAGCTGACAGTCTTTTCAAAACAAACATTTCCATTAAATGAGCTAGTTGGCTACCCTGTGACCATCCATCTTCTCTTTTTAAATGTATCTCTTTGTTCTCAAACTAAACTTGTGCTCCTTTCCCTGCCACCAATGCCTCTGCTTTGTTTTGTTTACTTGCAGAAGCAGACAAAGAAAAATCCTTTATCATAATTGTCTTTTCCCATCCTTAAACTGCATTTAGCCTCCCAATTGTTTTTGTAAGATTAGTATTTTCAATGCTGAACCAGAGGAGGAGTGACTCGCGGTCACCAAAAGCTTCTGCGAAGACTACAACAGCACCAAGAAAGTATGCAGGGTTGTTGTAAAAGAAGTTGTATGGCAAGAGTTTGCTGCAGTACTGCTTTATGACAATTACAGGACCAAGATATTCATGCAGCCATCGTCCGGTCTTTGCAGGCCCACATCACCAAGATGTCGACTAAGCTTGCAAAGTGTGTACTTTTGCTCCTGGTTCCTGGCTTACCCCGGTTTAATTGCTGTGGCAGTTCTGTTCACACTCATCCTATGAAGCAACACAACAACAGCTGCAGGGGGAGGAGGTGTTTAGCAAAGCGACACAGAGGCCCAGCGGTTAATGCTTTGCAGTTTCTACCTGCGTCGACGTGGTTTACTCCAGCTACTCTGGTATTCTCCTGTGTGGAGTTTGCGTTTTCTTGCCGTGGTAGTGTGGATTCACTGTGGCTTCATTAGGTCGTAGTTGTGAATGTGAGTGTGAATGGTTGTCTGTCTCTATATGTGCCCTGTGATAAACTGGCGACCTGTTCAGGGTGAACCCTGCCTTGAATCAACAAACACTTGTCTGTGTGTGTCCTTCACTTTGTGCATTGTCGACATGTCGCTCACATCGACATGCATACAAACACTCTATTACCCACTAATTTACAGTAATGAGAGCTGTGACATACATACATACACACACACACACACACACACACACACACACACACGCACACACACACACACACACACACACACACACACACACACACACAGTGACCTTCCACTGTATCAGAGGTATCGGAGAACAAACAGTCCAATGTTGCACTTGTTTTGAGGTAGAGGAAAACTAACACCATTGGCTGAGCTACTGGGACAGCCTACCTCAGTGAAATAGGAGCTCAAGTATTCTTATACATCTGCTTCATCTGCTCTTTGAGTGAACAATACCTACTCAAATGTGAGGTTGTTGGCTGGAGGTGTTACGTTTGGAATTTGGTGTTTCCATAAAGTAAAGGTCATTGCAGAGTTAACATTTCGTGAATGATTTGTTTTCCCACATGTGCAGTGACTCATAAGTTTCTTGGCTAAAGTATAACCATCCTGCATAGTCTTTTAAAGGTCTCTGCTTTTCGCTGAATTTAACAAAGTTTCCATCTGTTTGGTCAAAGTGTGGCCTGTTGGTTAGTCACCACTTAACCACTTCATCACTTAACTAGAGCCAAGTGTTAGCATGCTTCCAGCTTGATCGAGAGTCCTTAAGCAAAATGCTGGATCCCTACCACAGTGGGGCTACTGTTGTGTAACTGACCCCTGACTACTACACAGGCGGCAGCTACACAACAGAGAGGAGCACATATAAAGGAACAGTTCTTGAGCATCAGTGCATTTTTGTCACATGTTACATCTATGCGAGCTGCTTAACCGTTGGGGTCGTCGAGTTGTGTGGATTGTATACTTGTCTCACTTATTGTTTCCATGTATGTGTCTCCGCTTAGATCGAGCAGGCAGCATCAGCACCTTGGACTCTCTGGACTTTGCCCGTTACTCAGATGATGGCAACCGAGAGTCGGACGAGCGAGTGGCAGGTAAGATGAACTGTAGTGCCAGAACTCAGAGCAAAAGACCCGGCTTAACCACTGGGACATTATTCTTTTTTTTTTTTGTTAAATCAGGAGAATAGGCATTGACGTAGAAGGGTGGCGTAGAAACAAAGACCTGCTGTATTAAAGCTGGTACAACGATGATGTCCGGGTAATCCAAGACACCACAGAATTGGAATATGGATTAGTTCTGGTGTTGTCACAGTGACACGGCTGTATAGGAGCGGCTTTCCCAGTAATTGCCAAATAACGAGCACATGTAATTTAACACATTTGATGTCAGAGTCCACATTAAACAACACTGTCTGTTTTTAGGGAGACTTAAGTTAATCAACGAACAGTGTTTTTCAAAATCGTGGCTCTTTGTCAACATGTCCCACTTCCAAAACGCTGCATGTTTTTCATTCTTGAACGAGGTTGAGGTGTTTCTGCCTCTGCGTCAGCGCTCACACCGTTGAGTCAGTCTGTGGTATTTTTGGTACAGGACCTGTCTCAGAATTGTTTAAAATCACACCCTTCTTTCCTCTCTGTTGCTCTGTCGTGACACACCACTACACTGTTTTTTGCCATACACATTACCAGCTGAGTCTGAAGCCGATGGCGCCTCCTCATGAAGCGCTGGTTTTAAGAGCAGCTGCTTAGTTACAAGCAGCTGGTTGGTTTTTGCTCAGATGTTGTGCGGTGAGTATTTTTACACAAACAGGTGGCTACGCCTTTTAACTTTTAACATCAATGCAGAAGGGACAGTCATGCAGGGCCAAATAGTATTCTGTTCACTTAATCAGCCTCCTGTTTCCATCTTTTCTATTTCATAATCGCCAACATGAAAACATTACTTTTTAGCCCCCTCCCCCCCTCCACTCCAAGATTTTGCCATAGTATTGGTGGTTAGTAATAATAACATCCTTTACAAACTGTCTGTAGTCATCCACCCATTTGTTCAATAAGTGGTAATCAATTTGTCCCCAAAAGCCCCATTTCATAACTGCAGTATGGAATTGTGCACAAACTGTGGCATATTTTATTATTCATGTTTTCTTTTCTATTTGTTTTTTTTTCCTTCTGTACTTTACATCAGTGCTAAGCATGAACATTAGACTGTCTTCCTGTATTGTAAAATGTTTTTTTGTTTTTTTTCGTGTCTATGCATTATAGATATCAGTAAATGTTATGTACATATGTATTGCATTATTATAGTAGAAAAGGATAACACTTCATTCACAAGTTTATCAGATGGATACACTTTAACTGTAAACAGGTAACTAGTTTGCTTGTGGTTTGGGGCTTTCAACAGTCTATGAGAAGATACTGACATGCGGTACATTAATGCATAGAAAGGGCACATATAGGACCATGCAGCAGAGATATTGGTTCCATTTTCCCAACTACGTAATGTGCATCTTTAAAAAAAAAGACAATTATTCACCAAATTGGCACCTTCCCCTTCCTCTCCTCCCTCCTCACGACCCCCACTTCAATCCCTTCAAACTGTTCTTCTGGCCAAGATGCCTGCCCCCAGCTGTCTGACTCTGGGTTTTCTGGCTTTCTCCTGACGTTGATCAAACCCCAGTGACCGATACTGGACAAGTCACTCCATCCAGACTAGCTTTTTGCTTCTTCTTCTTTTTCTTTTTTTAAACCTTCTCCCCGTTATTCAGTTCTTGGTTTTCCATTTGTTGCGCTTGCATCCTGTGCACTCTTGATCTGCTGGACAGGTTAGGGATGATGGATTCAGAATGAGAGAATTTGGCCATAAAAGTCCAACTAATGTGTTGCTGGCATTTGTCTTTGCAAAAATATAGTATTCTTAAAGTTACGGAAACCTAAAGTTGACAATGGCATTAGAGAAAATGACTGTTGTTGTTCTTAAGCATTGATGAGCATTCTTGCCTGCCTTTTGCACTTTTCATACTGGTATGATGAGTATGAAACCTGCAATACCTGTTGAGCTGCAATCCTGCTAAATAGGGAGCTATTTAGGGATGGGATCACACAAGATGACAGATTTTTAGTGCACAGCAGATTTTCAGTGCACGGCTATGCAACATAGTTTTCCTGCTCCATTGCTTCTTACTTTTTGCGTGTGTATTTTTAATCTAACGTGTCTCCAACTATTGTGTGTTATCGTTCTATATTCAGTGTTAGTTTAAGTGAATCAAATTTCAATCGACAAATCAACAATGATTTCTAAGTGTTTGCCTCTGATTGTCTGAGATGTCAGAAACGGCTTGCTCGTGTTATTCTGAAAATATTTGTTATTTTTGTGTTTTTTTTAAATTCATTTTTTAAAACTGTAACATACCATGTTCTAAAATGGCTTTTATACCTTAGATTGCTCATAGTATGATGGCCTATTTGTAACAACCTGAGCAGTGGCTGTCATTTGAGTGGCTTTTAACCAAATTATGAATTACTTGTTAGTAAGGTATTTGCCTGAAACACATCCTTTGTCAGACAGCTCCTAGATTATCAAAGCTACATTTGGGTAGCTTGACTCAATTTGTTCACCTCAGCTACAATTGAAGTAACTTTGAACTCCCATTTTTGAAGTCGGTCACATCAGTGCTGTTAATGGGAGGCGATCGAGGGCAGGAAACCTCCCCATTGAGATGTGTCTCAATGCATTAGACACACTTGTTAAACAGACCACCATCGAGCCGGCTTTACCATGATCCTCTGCTGCATGCGTTCCTTAGACCCATGATTTGCATGTACCCTTTTTTGTTGTTTTATGACTCTTACAATCTTTTGTGTGGTTGTTTTGTTTTTCATGCCCATCTTTGTTTTATTTCTTTGTTCCCTGTCTTTGGTTGGATGCATTTCCTGTGTGTGTGTGTGTGTTGTCACTTCCTGTCCAGTGCTGGAGTTTGAGCTACGGAAAGCAAAGGAGACCATTCAGGCTCTGCGCGCCAACTTGACTCAGGCAGCAGGTGTGGCGTACTTTTAACTTCTTCTCCACCTGAACCCTCTTTTGTTACAGCTTTCCCTCTTTTTTTTTTTTTTCTAAGAGAATTCCACTAGATGAATAACGCTCAGCATCCTTTCAAACTCATCTAAAATGTTCTCAATTTCTCAGAGAGCGAAGGTCCCTCTCAGGAGAGAAAAAACTTCAAGTCAAGTCCTGAAATTCAGGTGGGAAATCTCGAAGTGTTGAAAATTATGAGATTTGTGAATTCCTTTTTTTTTTAAAAATGAATAAAGAGATTTAGTTCCTTTAAATGTGTTCCTTCAAACCCTATGATGATATCACTGCTAGATTTGAGTGAGTCATTGTTACAGCTTTTCTTTCCTCTCTACCTCAGGAGCCTATACGCCCACTGGAGAAAAGAGCCTTAAACTTCCTTGTAAATGAATATTTATTAACAAATGAACACAAACTCTCATCCATCACCTTCTCTGATGAAAATGATGATCAGGTAAAGATTATTCTGGCTAAATGATAACTATCCAAATTAAATAATACTGTTTTCTTGTCATTTATTTCTGACTGCTTCTTAATACAATGTATTTTTACAAGGCAAAATAAGAGGTATCAGACTTGTGAGCAGTAGTCTATGAACTGTGGTAGGGTCATGTGACCATAAATATATTCAACAACTGGGATCAGCTGTCTTGTTTTGAGCCTGCATCAATTCCTGCTTTGTCTGATACAGAGGACACACACCCGTCCATCACACATTGTTTAAACATTTAGTTTTTTATTAATTTTCAGGACTTTGAGTTGTGGGATGATGTCGGCCTCAACATCCCAAAACCCCCCGACCTGCTACAGCTCTACAGGAACTGTGGCACCCCTCTCCCTCCTCCTCGGGTCGATGTGTCAGTAGGGGTGGATTTTGGCGATGTTCCAGGAAACTGCATTGCGCAAGATCCCCCAAAAAAGCCCGACCTCTCTCATCAGGTTGGTGTGTTTGTACATGTATGGGTCTAATTCAGGGACATGCAGTTCTTCATGAGTTGTCCCATCCATCCAATAATGTAGGATGTTTCACTTTGCTACAAAGAGTGAATCAGTCAAGTGTTTTACCTTTTTGGCTGCATCAAGAGCTCTGTGATCACGAAACTGTTGCTTTTCAAAAGCAGGGATGGGCACTCTCATTATCATGGACACACAACCCCTTTTACTCTCATTCTGTAACTGAAAATTGGCATTGACACGCTCTTTGAGAGACATTGGCAGTTGGCAATTGCTTTGACTCGTGACAGCGAAGTACTGGAGGCTTAGATGATGATGATGATGATGATGATGATGATGATGATGATGAAACATTTAATTGACCCTTCTGCATTCACATTGTTTCAGTAAAAAGATGTAGAAGTAAATTAAAAATATTTTGAATAACTTCTGAGATATTACCAATTTATGTAGAGTTTTGACTTAAGAGAACGCAATGTCTTTTAACAAAAAATCTTTTTGTCCTTTTTATAGCAGCAGACCGAAGTTGTCCAAGAGTTGGAATACCAGATAAGCCTCCTCAACAATGAGAAGCAGAGTCTCGCTGAGCAGATCAAGAAACTGCAGAGGTGTGGGCCTCAGTGCATGTTTGTGCTAATGTGTTTATATTACATAAAAGTGAATCAGTCAGAATGTAAAAATAAGACTGAGACACTGCAGAGAGTTGTGCTATATGTCTATATGTTCACTGTTGGTATGCTATGGTGTACCCTCACAGTTTTCTCTATATATAATAGTCATATGCCATTACAAGAGTAACATTTACCAATACCACAAGGAAAAAGAAAATAGAAGCATCCATGAAAATCTGGATATGTATTCAGCACTTGAGTACACGTTATTACCATAACTGTGACCAACACCGGCCATGAGGTAGAACCAATATGGAAATTTCCCCGAAGCGCTGCACTGAATCACAAAGGAACACTGTTCTGTTACATTAGTGAAATCTATTTTCATACCATGTGGATTAAATACGATTCAGAAGGATTTGCTTTACCACAATCCAAAATTGTTGAGGTAACTGTTCTACCGCTACTTTTGGATGGAAGACTTTTGTATTGTTGACTTCTTCACTAATAAGAGTGATGTGGTGTTTTCTGACTCTGTCTCCTTTCACGTCTCCTTTCACCTAACCCCCACAGTGAGATTCAGACACTGAAGAGGAGCGTCTCCTCTCCGCCTCCAGCCACTCTGAACCTGGGCTCCCAGAATACATCTCACCCCTCCTCGTCAGCCACCACCACCACATCCTCCACTGACCCTCTCTCTGTGGTATGTGGTTCATTTGAATATGTTATGAACAGACTTAAGATAATAGTAACAGTGTCCTGTAATGAAATCTTTTTTTTTTCTTGCTATAGTCTGACAGAGGCTCAATTACTTGACCCAGTAATTCCAACTTATCCTCATCTTACCCTTAGCCTCCTACAGATAACGGCCAGTACCTGGACATGCGGGGGGTTTCAGAGCCTGACACTAAACCGGACGCCTCCTCTACTCAGACCATTTCACAGACTCACTCACAGTCCCTTAACACGCTTAAGAAGCGGCCTCCTGTCCAGTTTGCTCAACCTAACAGGTGAGTCCTGAAAATCCTGTATTCGACAGATATGTGTATATATAGACACTAGACGAACTGACAAGTCTTGTGTCAGTAATGATGTATTTGTCGGTGTTGCTTCATCCAAAGTGCAAAAGTTAAATTACTTCCTCAAACTCAATCCATGCAGATTTTTCAGGTGGTATTTGAAATAGACTACAGAAAAAGATAATCAGTCGACTCTGCATCTGCATGTCAGCTACGGCCTCACACCCCATGTCAGTGTAGTTACTAAATGTAACCACTAGATGGAGGTAGTTCTCAGCCTATGCAGCCACAACAATTACAACAGCACTGACTGTTGATCGCCAGCCCTCTGGAGCACAAAGCAGCTTTGGTGGGAATTGAACTTTTGACTTTTGGTCACATACAAACTGTTCTTACCATTATCCCACTCATACCGTAGTATATTAAGAACACCGACATCTAGTGAATCATCCGGTGAATGGACTGCTGTCTTTTTTATGTACCTTCATTATATATCATTTATCAGATTAATGTAGAGTCATAAAAACTTAGCAGCAAAAAACAGTCATCATCTGCTGTTGAACAAGTCACAGTGTTAACAAATTAATCGCTAAAAACGCCTTAATGCTTAAAGCTCCTATTGATTGGAATACTCTACCGGTAAATATTCGATCCATAGCATCTTTCTTAATGCTATCACTGACCGTAATGCTTTTCTATAACCTGAAAGAGTGATCCATGTTTATTTGAGTATGCCCTCCAGTTGTATGTCTTATTACTGAATATTTATAATTATAGTTTAATTATCTTGTTCTTGATGTTCCTGTGGAATGTTTTGTCTAATTGTGCTTATATTGTATAATTGTCATTGAGGACCTCCTTAAAAACGAGATGGCACATCTCGAGGGGTAATTCCTAATAAAGAATGTCCACACTAATGTCTTGTAGCCAAACTCCATCTTGAGATTGCTTTTGGTTTATTCCACTAAAATGCACAGCAGTGACATGGGAGAGTGGCCCCGCTAAGCTCTCTGGCTGGATGGCCCAGCATTCAATCATTCAGTGGTCGGGCCAGTCTCCATAGCTCAGTGACTGTTTTTTGCTCTTTTTGTTTGTGGTGTCGCAGAAAGTTATCCCCGGCCTTCCAGCAAGCCCTGCTGTCCTTCTGCAGAATGTGCTCCGACAGCCGCCTGGGAGCAGAGGTCAGTCCATTTTCATGTAGAAGAGTACTTGTATAACCCGGTACAGTACAGTACATAATGCCCCTCTCATTTCCAGGTCTCGCGTATAGCAGACAGCGAGGAGAGTGTGATGCTAATGCTGGGCCGCTGCCTCCCTCACATCGTCCCGAACGTCCTCCTTGCTAAACGAGAGGTAACCCCACTTCTGCCGCTGCTCCTCTACTCCTGCACACCCTTCATTATTGTCATCATATCACAGGCTTCTGCACGATCCAGTAGATACACATACAGCAGCAGGGCTAAGTAAAGTGAGAATTTAAGGAAAGCTGTGGGCAGTCACTTTCAGCCTGTAAATAAATCCCATTGGAACTACGTCTGAGTAGACGAGCAGTGAATACATTCGTCGTCTTCAGTCAAACACCCTGAGCTGAAGGGGATGACCACGGTGAAAGTTATGTTTCTGCTGGCGAGTGTCTCATTTTTACAATCCGCTATTGTGAGAAAAATGTAGTGCCGTTTGCTTTAAAAGAACACCACCCTCTCCTTGGTTTGTGCCACGAGGCATTCCCAACATCCAACTAACAATCAATGTAGTGTTTCAGACCACGAAGAGGCTTCCAGTGTTCTTGGCAGCAGTCTTTCAAGTGTGATTTCAAATTTGTTTATGACAGTAATACTAAAATATCAAATTGTATGTGCTAATGCTGCACTGAGCGTCTTTCTGCTTGCTAACCCGAATCTTTTTGTGTCTTTTGCCTGCAAGTATGAATAAATAGCTTATTCAGACATGTGCAGTGCCAATCATAGACGTTCATAACCTGCAAATACCCAGCTGACTTGTGTCTATCTATTGATTGGGAAATCAATCACCCCCTTTATGATGGCGTTTGTTTTCACCAGTGTCGTCATCATTTCTCCTCTGCTGTATTTGTCCCCCACTCATGTTTGCTGTCCTTTTTGCCTTCACTGGTTTTTATTTTTACTCTTTTCTCTTTTCGTCTCACTCATTCTCTCACTCTCATGCATGCCTCTCTTCTAGAGAATGGTTGCACATCTTTGCCAGGTGAGTCTTTCAAGCAGTCATCTGCATGGTTCCCACATGACCTATGGACCGTATTCATGTAACGTATGCACCTGCTCCTGTTGGCTACATCTGCTGCATTAATCTGGCCTGCGGTAATAATTATACTTTTTCTTATAGGCACTGTAGTGCTGGCATTTTTGTGAAGTGCCAATGACTTGTGTTATGCAGTCTTGCATTGTCTTCAAAATGGAATATGACAATGTAAATATACATTTAAAATATGAACGGATATGCAAAGATGGCATAAAGTATGCAGTTGTAGCCTAACAGTGGGCGTGTCTACTGTGTGTGTCTTTACTCCTTTTGTTATTGGTTCTCTGTCTGATTTATTTTGCTGTGGCGTTCAAGATTCTGGAGTGTTTTGAATTCATCTCGTAACATTATCTAGAACCTTATTAAAAGTAGCTTAATTATTATGATTTATTTCTTTTCCTTAATTACTTCCAGGTAACTAAATGTAAAACATAACTTCTTTTAAATAGCTGTCAGGGAACATTTTTGCGTTGTCTTTCAAGAGCAGAATGTTAATTGTTGTTTTTTTAATGCCGTTAGAAGAAAAGGAGGTCTTAAAATGGATTACTCCCTCCAAGCTATGATGCAGACACCTGCACAGGTGTTACGTCTAAACAGAACTGCTTGCATGCAATTTGTGTCTGTGTGTTTCCACGTGTATACAAATGCTATGTGCTTGACTTTTGTGCAGTGTATTGAAAGTTGATAAGACACAAATTGGAGTGTTTTGAAAGAAGTAAATCTGGTTGGATTAGTTTCCAGTCGGGCTGCTTTGCATATCACAGTGGTTATGTTGCTTTATTCAAACTCTGACAGTTAGGGATAACTTAATCTCTTTGCAAAATCAGGATAAACAAACTGGGGGAGAGGATGACAAAGATTAAAACACAGAACATTTAAGCCTCTCAGTCTGAGTGGTGTGGACTTTGTTCTATATCCGTTAGATTCAGCGACCATGACATTGAGTACACACACACACGAACACACACACACACACACACACACACACACACACACACACACACACACACACACACACACACACACACAGCTGCACACTCTTCCATCTCGTAACTTGAGGCTTTCTTGCCACCACAAGTCTGGAGTGGAAACACACCTTTAGTTGTCTGAATGTGACACCCACTTGAGAACAAAAGGTGTTTGACTTGAAACGGTGGAACGAGCATTAAAACTCTGCCTGCCACCTGGTTGTAATATCAGACACTGTAAATCATTAAGCATTATGTTTCTCTTCAACATACTACTGTAGCATAATGCAGTGTAATTATGTTTTTATTTTCTTAAGGTGGGACATATTTGGGTTTTGGGGTATTTTTTTTACAGCACTGCTTCTTTTTTTTAATCCAATGTGATATACAGTAACGGGCATCATTATGAAGAGAGTAACTCTATCCTGTATGGATTGACTTCCTTTTTCTACTGGTCAGATTAAGTGTGATCTTTAACAAACTCCTGGAAAGACAAAGAACATTGATAGTTTTATCAGAGCTGTTACGAGAATAAACATTAGGAGTTAACATGTGTCTTTGTACTCCAGCTAGGATTTGTCTAATGATACATTAGAAGGTCAGAAAGGATAATAAAAAAGAAAAACAATTGAAAAGAACAAGCACCTGGAGGGCAGAAGCCGACGTTGTAGGTCACAAATAAAATATTTACAGCCGCAACCTGCACAAACATCAGCCATGCTTATTTAGGATATTGTGCATCAACAATCACTCACGAGTGCAATTTGATTTTAGGACTGTTGTGGCTCCAAAGGCTACTCATATAATTGTAACAAGCCCTTTGTGAAGCATACATGATACAAAACCTGCATCACCAAAAGATACAGGCTGTCTTTCTCCTAGCTGTTTTTATTTTTCTGTCGAGCCTCCTTTCACATAAAATTACATTAAACATTAAAACAGCAGTGATTGTAAAGCCTAGTGATACTGCATATGTATGGACATTTACAAAGAGATGGTTATCACTGTATTTGGAAATCGCCTGTGTTTTTTCTTTTATTTATATTAATGGTGTATTTTTGATTATTTGAATGTAAAAATGAATTACATTTTTTTTAAAATAAGATTTAAAATGTGGAAATCCTCAAAGCGCAACATTTGGATGCCGCACACAGTGATGCTTGGACTGGAATGTGCAGTCGCTCTGCTTTTTGAAGTAAAGCATCAAACCCCCTCCCCTGGCCTCAGAGTCCTGGCGTCGTGCTGCCCCCTCGACCTGCCCACAGTATTTATCCAGGACCGGTCAGATGGTTGACCTCCTGAAGGAGTCTTCACTTGAGAAACACAGGAGTTCACACACAACTAGAACAGGATCAGTGTGGGTTCTGGCATTTCAGATGCGTGCTGAGTTGCTTCATTTGTTTTATCAGGCCAGTGCTGTTAAGTCCTCAAACTGTCTCTTGTGAAGATGTATGCTATTTCTAGAGCCCAGGGCAGGGTATTATTGAATGTGACAATTACATTTCTTACTTTGCTGTTTTTTGCTGCTTGAACGGCTTTCACTCATATTGAACTCATCATGCAACCACTTAAAATGACCCACCGATACTTTAATGTCATATTTTTACTTTTTAAAAGATAGCCAACATGGCATGGACTTCCGAGGGCTGGACCACTATTTAGGGAGTGACTCATCACAGCCTGTCTTTACCCAAGCATCTCTGTCAGGTCCATATGCAGGTCCAGCCTTGAGGTTTTACTCGTTCTTCTTCAAAATTAAAGTTTGTTGGAGAGAAAACAACAAAAAAAACATATTTTTAACTCCTGTATGCACTCTCTAATTTGGATGTGTGTGGCTGGTATGTAGCTCACCACAATTTGGCCATGGACGCCCTGTATGAAGGGCAGCTGAGCTCTCTCCCCTCTGGCAAGAAGGTCCTTAAACTCTATCTGAACTCTGGCATTGAACTGTGTTGTAGTAGGGGCAACTCGTGCAATATGTAGAGATCTTTTCATTGCCATTCTGTTGAGAGGACAGCTTTGGTCCAATAACACTTCCCGTCAGCTACCGCATTAAAATTTAACTAGTTTGAAACGGTCTATTTGTGTGTCTGTCCAAACACAGCTCTGTCTGGGTGTGTGCATGCTCTATTTACGTTTCTACACTTAATGGCTCTCATTGTATGACTCTAAAGCCAAATAAGTCACAGGATAACACCAACAAGGTATTAAAGGTAAGCTTGTTTCTTCTGGTGTTGACAAACTCTGGTTGGTTTTAAAGATGCCTCCTTGTGTTTCTCCCTGTGACTTTCCCATATTCTCTCCTCTCTTTAATAAATATTGTCTCGCCCTTTTCTACTCCCCGTCCTCCATGGACTTCCAGGCCCGCTTGACTGCTACCGACAACCCTTTCACCTTGTGTTTTAGCCGCGCCCTTCAATCATAAAGGAATCTAAACTGATGCCACTTCTCTCTCTGTGTCTTTCTCATCGCTTGTCCTTCAGGAGTTGATCCCGCTCATCTTGTGTACCGCCTGCCTTCACCCAGAGTCTAAAGAGAGGGACCAGCTCCTCCACATCCTCTTCAACCTAATCAAGAGACCAGATGACGAGCAGAGGTGTGTACGTTTGTGTTTGTAGACAGAGCAATATGCTTTTTAGTGTATTATGATGGATGATCAAGCTCCACAATCGTGAGACACTGCATGACTTTATCCTGTTGTTGTTGTTGTGTTCCCAAAAGACAAATGATCTTGACGGGGTGTGTTGCGTTTGCGAGGCACGTGGGTCCCACGCGTGTCGAGGCTGAACTACTTCCTCAGTGCTGGGAACAGGTACAGGACACACACTGCAGGTGGTCTTTGTTATTGAATATGCTGCAACTGGTTTCCTGCAATGACAATAAGCGCTTTACTTCCATTTGTGACACTTAAATGGCACTTTATAAGGACTTTTTCTCTGTTCATGTAGATTTGATGAAAAGGAAAGTACTTGCTCAAAGCTCTATTGCAGAAATATGTCATAGTGCACGTTATTATAAACAATTCTCAGTTGTGTCTTGTATTTCGTGAGATTACCATTCAATGTTTTTGAAATTGCATATTCTGACTCTGACAACCCCTATCACTACCTCCTTGGTGTCCCTGACTTCTAAGTGATAGCTCTCTTGTTTTCATTGCCACCTGTGTCACCTCGTGCAACACATTTATGGGAACAACAGCTGCTAGAAGTTTGGAGGCTGAGAATTTGCCCAGAAAGACCAATAGCGGTTTCCACAGGGTCAGCATGTTGATGATACTCCAGTTGTTTCCATTCCACGGTGGCTGCCCTCCAGTCTACCTCTCTCCTCTTTTCAACTTCTGTTCCTGTATTTGTTTTAAAACATTTTCCTCTAAGACTGTCTCTTCTTCTGCAGATTAACCACAAATATCCAGAGAGGAGATTGTTGGTGGCAGAGTCCTGTGGAGCCTTAGCACCATACCTGCCTGTAAGAAAATATTGTGCACACAGCAATTATTCATTTTTATATATAAGTGAATATCTACATAAATGAGTTATCTCTCTGTCTCTGCAGAAGGAGATCCGAAGCTCCTTGGTGCTGTCCATGTTGCAGCAGATGCTCGCTGAGGATAAGGCTGACATGGTCAGAGAGGCTGTGGTCAAGAGTCTGGGTATCATCATGGGTTACATAGATGATCCTGACAAGTACTCCCAGGTAGGGCGTGTTATAATAGGAATGCATTTTAGAACGTAATATAAAGTGTTCTACTTAGTTTTTCTCATAAAAAAGTTGTTTTAACATTAATGTAAAAAACAAACGGTAAAATAGTAAAACAGCCCTAAAGGTTAATTTAGCTGTTTCTGTTCATGTTTGTGGGTAAATCCTTATGCACATCAATGTGTGTGTCCTTCAGGGTGTTGAGCTGATGCTGCTGTCACTTGGGGACCCATCAGAGCGGGTGGTCAGTGCAGTCCACCAGGTCTTCATTCCTGCCTTTGCTGCCTGGACCACAGAGCTGGGCACCCTGCAAACTGCCCTCATCCCTTCTCTATTGGCGCGTATAGAGAAACTACTTATGGTAAGTGTCGGTGCGCGTGTGACCTCAGATGGGTTTAAAACCTGAGAGCTTTTCTCAACCCCCTCATAAGTTTGTTGAGTCAAAGACATACACAATACGGTTTGTTCAAGACGTGTAATGTGCGGAAAAACTAGAGGAAAAAGCAAATGTTTCAGGGTATAGCAACATGCTGTTAAAAATGTACACAAAAATCATCCTTAATGTAGATGAATATAAAAAGGAACTATCCAATACTACAGATATGTGCAATTTGAATATGTGTACTGTAGACCATATGGATAGCTTCTTGTCCTCCATGATTCTTCTCATCGCTGCACAGAAACAAAGTCTACAAAAGCATTAAAGCGGTGTTGATGGTACAACATATGTATGTGTGCGGACAATACTTTTCACTTTAGCCCTCTTGCTTTCTCTTTTCTCTTCTGTACCTCCCTCTTTCTGTAGCAAGGAGAACATAGTCTGGATGAACACAAGCTCCACGTGTTCCTGTCGGCCCTGCAGTCTCTCATCCCTCCTCTGTTTGCTGTGGTGCTGCAGAACGCACCCTTCACCAGCAGAGCCAAACTCACTGGAGACATACCTGCAATAGAGGGTAGGACAACTACACACACACACACACACAGCAGATGTAGAAGTAGTCATTCTTGAAGCCGTCAATTTCCATTCTGTTCCTGTGCCTTTGGTCTTGCAGTGACTCGGTTCCCAAGGCCGGCCTCTCCCCTCCAGGATGTGGCAACCATCATCGGCAGCAGAGAGATGCTGAGCGCCCTGCTGCTACTCTACGACTACCAGTTAGAGCAGGAAGGAACCACTGGCTGGGACAGCCTGCTCTGGGTGGTCAACCAACTGTGAGAAATGCACATATACATGTAAAGTATTTGTACTTTGTTTCACCAAAGCATACACAAACGGTCACAATGTCCATGTGTCTGCTGTCTCCAGCCTTCCGCAGCTCATAGAGATTGTTGGTCGCATCAATGTGATGTCATCGACTTGCGTACATGAGTTCTCTCGTTTCTTCTGGAGGCTCTGTCGCACCTTCGGCAAGATTTTTACCAACACTAAGGTAAAAACATGTGACCTGTCCAAATTAAACATTCTCTTGACTGCACAAAAGACTGCAACCACAAGTTTGAAGTTTGAGTAGTCTCCCTCAGTTCAGCTTATCTTTGCCTTAATCCATTGACTATATATTTATTCTCAGCCAATTCGAGTGTCTAAATTCTAACTTTGAAACGTACGCACTAGTAAGAATGTAGTGTCCTAGCATTCACATGAGGTATCTAAAATATGTGTTGACTACACAGTAGCCTGTGTCAGTCATCTGGAGAATAATGAATATACAAATGAGCATCTGATTTAGAACACAGCTGTAGTGAACTGCACGGTATTTATCAGGGTTCACTACTTGTCACTGTGAGGTAATGAGAACTGTACAACTGTGAAATAGTCCTGAAAAGTAAATGTCAATTATATTTATAAAGTGATGGCATTTTGTTTGCTCGTTCAGGTCAAACCACAGTTTCAAGAGATCCTCCGACTATCTGAAGAGAATGTTGGTGAGTGCAGATTAAACCTACACAAACAGTTGTTGTAAGATTTCCTCAGCTCTCTCAAGAGACTGTTGGTAGGTGGAGTTCATGCGCAGACAGTGTTGATGTAAACAAGCTATTTTGGAGTCCGTTATGGGTGTTCCCCTCTTTCTTTCTTTTCAATTCCGGACATGTTTCTGTAGTTATAAGAGGTGCTTGGTCTCAGTTAGCTGCCAAGTGATTTAACTTTGGTATTGTGGCCATTTATGAAATGTGTTTTTGAACTGGGTCCCAGTCTGTGTTTAGGCCATTGTGACCTTACATTGCAAGTAAGTCGTTTTTATTTGTTTAAACCCAAAACAATGTAATGCTGTAGACATATTGTGACATAAACAGCCCTGTTACCAAATGCCGAGCACAATGTAAGAGACTGTACCTGACCTCATCATGTCCTGTCATATTGGAATCTACTTTCCCCTGATTAGTCAGGCAAAAACAGATAATGAACAGCTGTAGTAGAGTTTGAGTAAATGAGTGTGAGTGTCAAACTTGATTCAAAGCTGTGTCAATGGCTCAATGTCCATCTCTGGATTGTTTTTCCTTCATCATTCATTCTTCAGAAGCTTCAGCCGCTAACGACATTCTCACCAAAGCCACAGTCCCCATTTATGCCACTGGAGTGCTGACTTGTTATAACCAGGTAAGCAAATAGAAGACCGCAGCCCAATAGCAGCCGACTTGAAGGAGTCATACAGTACTCTGTGGTGGTGCAATATAAATCAGTCAATAGTCAAGACGTCAATGATTTTTTTTCTGATAGCCAGTTGACCTGTAAAGTGTTTTTGCCGCTATTCTTTTGTGTATGTTATTTTATATAATGCAGCACTTTCAAATCACTGTCGACAACACGTTCTTCATTTTATTTACCTTTCAACACAACACTTCAATAAAACATGTAAAGAATAGTCTATTTCAACTATACTTTAACTTTAACTATATCTTTGCTGTGCCAAACTACTCTTGCTGATTCGTAGAACTTTGCACACATGTGTACATATTAAAATGTAGATTTTAACATTTGTGTTGCCTCCATGATGGATCTGATAAACATTGTGATATTTCTGTGAAGGACGAGGATCGCAAGTTGTTGGTGGGTTTCCTGGAGGATGTTATGACAACGCTATCTCTGTCCCATGCACCTCTCGACAGCCTGAAGGCCTCCTTTGTAGAGCTGGGGTGAGACACACACACACACACACACCCCTACATTTCAAAAAGTGGTGGACCACTGTTTCTGCTCTTTGAGAATTTTATTGTAAGGTCCCATTATATAATATAATATCACCATTTGTTTTTACTTTGCTTGTGTTTCTTTCTTTTCATAAAACAGAAGTCCCTTGCATCGACACACACTTATTTCTGTATAGTCTAATTGATTTGCAGCACAGATCAGTGCGTGTGTAAAAAAATGAATCTGATAGTTGTTCGTTGACAGCTGCCGCAATATTACCCAGTATTTATCTCATGCTCTCTTTTCAGTGCCAACCCGGTGTACCATGAATTGCTGCTCACTGTTCTGTGGTATGGGGTAGTGCATACCTCTGCACTGGTCCGGTGTACAGCAGCACGGATGTTTGAGGTAGAAAAGACGCACACACAAACAAACACACACACACACACACACACACATAATGTCTTGGCTTTGTTATCAGATATTGTTAATTCATATTTCTTTTCACATTTTTTTTTCATTTTAGCAAGACATAGGAACATATGATAACAAAGCTTATAGCAGTAGATTACTACATGGTTTCACATTAATGAATAAAATGGTCATTCACATTAAGTTGACTTTATTTTATAGCTTATGTTAAACCTTTTTTTTTAGTATAATAAACAATACATTTGAAATAAAATCACAAGTACTGTATTATTAAGCTAAAATCCATCCATAAACTAAATTTGTAGTGCTACATTATATATACTATATGTATGCGTACATATTTGCTGTAATGTGCTAGCTCTGCTTGCTATTGCTGCTGTTTTAAAATGATTTAATATGTAGCTACCCTGTCTTCATGAGTGTGAACTATGACTTCTCTAACTTATAAGCGCCCTGGTTGCAACTGTATACCTCGACCCTCTTAGAGTTAACAGATCTGTCACTGTGCACTGGTCTCACAACAGACTTCAAAAATATCTGCTGCATGTCAGAGAAAGGCTTAAGTCAGCAACCTGAAAGTAAAGTCGAAAGAGTTCAAGGTCGGTTCTTTTGAAATGTTGTTGGAAAGAATAATTTAATCAGAAGTGTTTTCTCACGAATATGGTTGTACTTCTTTGGTATTTCAAGTCTTATTGAAATATAATACTTCTATGATGTTTTAGGGAAGACGACTGTTTCCCTGTTTTCGACCTGGCCAGGTTCCCAAAGCAAAAGTCCCGGCCTGAACAACCATAACACATCACGTCTCCCAGTCCTTTGAGATCTGTGCACACTTTAGGTCAAATATTGGAATGAGGGTCTAGGTATGGCAGCAGATCAGGCCTGTGTTGATTCTAAACTTGGGGGAGGAGGAGTGGGAGGCTGTATTCATGTCCCCCACCCTGCTGTTTTGTGAGGTACTTGCCCTTTCCCAGCACACCCTACTGTCACCATTCCATAGTGACGAGCTGTCCACCATTGCCAAAAATGTGGGTCGCTATTTGGACCTTTACCACAGATCCCAGATCAGATTAGTTTACTTTCATCTGTTTTATCAATTTGAACTGAATTAAATAACAATCTGACCTGGAGTATGTGGAAAATGCCCACAGCTTTATGCTCACCATACTGTAAAAGTATTTGTGCAGTTTAGTTATGTTGGCTTTGCCATTCCTTCTGCATACATGCGTGTGCATGTATGTATGTGTGTGTGTGTGTGTGTGTGTGTGTGTGTGTATGTGTGTGTCTGTGTCTGTCTGTGTGTGTGAGTGTGTGTGTTTGCGTATGTGTGATTGTGTGCTTGATATATGCAGTGCCGTTCCGTGCCTTGCAGCTATGGTTCTTGTCATAGTATATCACTTTCTTCCTATCTTTTTGTGTTTCTTTTACTTTTTCCCTCCCCTTTTCTGTTTTGCTTCTTTTTTTTTTTCCTCTCTATCTATTGGCGGTGTTGCTCGCTCTTGTCCCAATGCCCCGCCCACCTCTGTGACATCACGGCTGGTTCTATCCAATCCGATCAGCTGCTGGTGAAGGGGGTGAATGAGACGCTGGTAGCTCAGAGAGTGGTGCCGGCTCTCATCACACTGTCCTCCGACCCTGAAATGTAAGTGGAACAACAACAACAATAAACCGCGCCGCGTCTCTCCCCCCTTCTCTTTGCCGCCTGAGAACTATCGCACTGAAACAAGTCTGTACCTGCCAGGAGCAAATCCAGCACACAAACATTTCTCGAGACACCTCATTTGATGAATACTTTCCTTCATTCGATGTCAATTTTACAATTTCAGATTCCACTGGTCGCCATTTAAAGAGTCCTTTTGAAAGGCGTAGTTTTTGTTGTTGTGCGGAGTTTCTCCTGTGTTGGTTCAGGCTCAGACCAACCGCTGTTTACACTAACACTCTGCATGTGCGCATCATTAATCTGCAACTCGTACCCACGCCAGCGCTCATCACGTCATCAGTCTGCAACACTAACCTGTCCAGATGTGAGTGCACATTGTCTGCATGCGGCAATAGCACAGTTCCAGCATGTTCATCTGTAACCCCCCCATCTTCCTCCCCACCGTACTCAGTTCAAGCAGGGCCCCTCCTCCCGACCAATCTGTCAGCTACTGGTTGGTTATCTTCGCCCCGTCTTTTGCAGTTTTATCCTGTCACTCTATTTTCCGCTCTCTCTCACTCACACTGTCTCTCTATCTATCTCTCTATCTTCAATATCATCCCTTCTATCTTTCCTTTACCTCTCTCTCTCTCTCCTCCTACCCTCTATCTTTCCCTCCCTCCTTCCTGTCTCTGTCTCCTCCCACCCTGCCTCTCCCTCTCTCATCATGCTGTGTGGTGGGTTTGCAGTTGGTACTCCGAGGCATGAGTGAAGCATTAGTAGATCGTCGTGCGGCTCCGGCCCTTATAACTCTGTGCAGTGGGCCTGAATTGTGAGTCAATCGACACAAGAAAACCTCTCTGTAAACGTTGTCATTTTGTGGGCTGCATCCTTACAGTGTAGCTGTGTCCTCCCTTTGTTTTGCTGAGCTTGAATGGGCACTTAAAAAAAAAGAAAAAAAAAGAGCCCTTGTGACAACAAAACCCTTCAGGACATCTGAAGTACACCAGTGGCAGATTCTTTAACCACCACAAACATTCAGTTGAAGAAGATGTTGGCGGCTGAAGTAAATTGTCTCTCTTCCTGTATCCCGTCTTCAATGATCGCCTGATCTGAAGCCACAACGATTACTTAAATGTCCCCAAGTTCAATCTTGTGGCACACATGTGTCCTTGTCATTGCTGGATAAGCATGCCATGCCTTGACAGTTCTACAAAGATCAGCTCCCTCACAAGCGAAAACATTTTTTGTGGCTGCCAGCGTGTCTTTGGCTCACATGTTTGTGATTAGACAAGATGATGGAATTAGTGGCGACACTGTTGGAATGCAGCCCTTCTCATCTCATCATTCTCTGTATTGAAATGCACATGCTAATGGGTGCACACTTGACCCAACTTGTAGATTTAACATATGTTTATCTTTTAAATCTTCACATTTTTGGCATACAATTGTTCCCATATCTTCCGAGTCCAAGATGGCTCAAGTGTATCTCTTTCCAGCTCCTGCTAACAGTGGTATGATTATCTAACATCACCCTAACGGCACCCCATTAATCTTGCTTTTCACAGTCCATTACGATCATTGAGTATTTTCAAATATTATTCTGCATTATGATTTTTCATATTTTTTTTAATTGAATGATGCCAAAACAAACAAAAAAAAAGTAGCTGCATATGTTCCAGATATATTTAATCCAGTGTTCATTGTAGATAGAGGTCAAATATTATAAGCAATGTTTAGCAAGTTTCATGTTAGGAGGAGGTTTTTAAACATGTATAAAGAAAATAACTGATCTTAATAGGTCAATAGTAGCAGATGGTCATCGTTAAAACTGCCCAGTCAAATACAGACTTACTAGATCAACAAAGCTTTTAGCTGTTAAACTGGCAATCAACTCCGTGAGCAAACACCTGAGTCCTCACTGGCTTACCAGCGAGCTACTCGTGGTCATTACTAAGTAAGCACTATAGTTCTAGATAAACCAAAGCAGTCACACGTCTTTGTAGTTTTAGAATAAATGCCTACTGGGCACTTAATGGGCCATTGTAATAACAAATATGCAGATGAATAATAATTCCAGTTTATTTGACTTTGTTAGTAGCATTATTTGGAAAGTCACAAAATAGCTACAAATGACGTGACCTGAGGCTATGTAAGTTGATCTGATGATTTAAATGTTGTGAATGTGCAAACTATTGGCACATATTATTGGATTCCTGAAAAAAAAAGCACATTGAGAAATGGGAGAATACCTAAAATGGTGATACCAGTGACTATGAATGGTCAAACCATTGTCTTACCCTCTTGTTGCTTTTAGCTCAGTGAGGATATCAACTATACCTGCCTTTGGTACCATCATGGAGACCGTCACACAAAAAGAGGTAGGAAACTAAGAGCACACTTTCTGATATGCTGACTATGAATTTGATTGAATAATAATCATAATGAATGCGCAAATCATTAAGGAAACATGTTTAAACACAGTGTCTGTGCTTGTGTGTAGCTGCTGGAGCGTGTAAAAATGCAGCTGGCATCATTCCTGGAAGACCCGCAGTACCAAGATCAGCACTCTTTGCACATGGAGATCATCAGGACGTTTGGAAGAGTTGGACCTAACGCAGAGCCGCGCTTTAGAGACGAGTGTATGTGAAATCCACAAATATATAACATTTCCAATTGTAAACAATGTCTAATTTGTTTGTTTTGCTTTGACGTTGCGGCTGCTTTTCATGTGCACTAACTTTATGTCTCTAAATTCCTCTAGTCGTGTTGCCACATCTTCACAAGCTGGCACTGGCTAACAACAGCCAGACAGCGGAGAGCAAAAGGATCGACATTGCCACCCAGCTGTTTGAGGCCTACAGCGCCCTCTCCTGCTGCTGTATCCTTCCAGAGGTCAGACTCGATGGGCCATACACTGGTCAGCTTGGATTTACTTTCATTTATAGGTCTGATAACAGCTATATATGTGACTTAAAAATGTATATCTTAAGGGGAAACAATGTGCAATTCAGTTCACGTCTTCTAAAAGGGCAGCTCACTGCACTGTATGTATTTCCAAAGGATTTACTCAAAGTCTGTGTAACGCTTGGCTTTGGTTTAGGGTTCGCTATCGTAACAGTGAGTCAGTGGGAAGGTCGTTAGAATACCGGGCCAAGCGCTAGCTGCACTGGTTAGGTGTGCTCCTGGATGTACTGGCTGAACTGTGTGGTACGTTTTAGCGTGGCCCCTTGTGTGTGTGTGTGTGATTCAGTGTGTGTGTGTGTGTGTGTGTGTGTGGTTCAGTGTGTGTGTTGGCAGAGTCTGCCTGTTATTTGGCAGAAGGAGAAAGGGAAAATAAGCTGCCTCCATTTTGGGGCTGGAGTAATTACAGGGTTGGTTAAGCAAAGGAAAGGATGAGAGAGGGAGAACGCGCATGAGATGAGAAAAGGGCTGAGCATCAACTCCAATCGTTAGTAAGAGTTCCCAGGATAGGATTCACATTTACTCTACCTCTGCTCCGTCTCTGTCGCCTTTCTCTTCTGTGATCGTTTCATCTCTCACTATTTCTTCTTTCACACTCTTTTTTTTCCATTTATCTACTCTACCTCTTCTGTCAACCACACCCTACGCAAACACACTCACACTCACACGCACACACACACAAACACACACAGACACACACACACAGAGTGCAGCTGGTCTGAGGTTCATTCCTGTGGATCTTTGTCAGGCTGTGATTGTGCAGTGCAGTAGTGTCCAGGAGGTATAGCCCTAACCTCAGAGGCTTTACCTCCCACTGCACTTCTTTCTCGTGTAATCAATGTGACAGCTCTGAAATTGTACATTCCCATCTCTAAAAATATAAATTTGTTCACTCTGTGCCCTATACAGCTAAAGTAGCAATGACAGGTGGCATAACGCATACAATCCTGGACAAAGTAGTATTGTGCCTAAATCTAGATTTGTGTCAACATAATGTGGTATGGCAATACATATATTTGTACAATCAAAGGAAAACATTTTTTTCAAAAGTGCTTTCATTCACTGACGTTTTGGGTAGTCCTAAGTAAACTCCATACATCTTGAGATGCCTGGAAGCCCTATCCAAACAGTGTTTCTAACATCTTGGCTCTGAAAACACAAGCTTTTAAATGTCTATGCCTCTACATGTAGTGAGAAAAACAAGAATGTCTACACAGGTAAGGTTGGTTTTGCTCTCCTTTTTTTTCATTCTTTCAGTCCCAGATTACTCAATTTTAAAGTGAACAGCCACATTTCCTGAAACCTGCATGGCGGCCCCGATGTGATTTTTGCTGTGTGAATAGGAACACACTCGTATGTGGTGCCGCAAGGTGCTTTGGATCATTCCCGCCCTTAACTTCCTGTGCAGTCATTTCTGAGGAGGTGATGGTCAACCACTTCCTGCCTGGCCTCAGGTGTCTCCGCGCCGACATGGAGCAGCTCTCTCCTGAGCACGAGGTTAGAGGGGTGGGATTTGCATTCACACATTTGAGAAACTGGCTCTTCCACTCCCAATGCATTCATGTGTTTAGCAGCTCGTCCCACTGGACCAGAGAGCCTGTGTTTTTCTCAGAAGATCTTACATAATCTTGGTGAAGACAGACAGTCTGACTCTCCACCTCTTTCTCAGACACACTCATACACACACGTCTGCCATTTTTATTTGCGTCTCAGAATCTCAAGTGTACCACTCCATGTGAGCATTTTCCCAAAGTGACTAATGATCAGCTGATTTCATTTCTTTCCTCCGTACACATCCGCTCTGTCTGTCCAGGTCTACATACCAGATTCCAAAACAAGAATTTTTTTCCAAAGTGGAACTTCCATGCATTAAAACATACAAACACATAAAATATTTTTATTTAGCGAAGTTGGAACATGATTAGACTGCAGGCCGCTTGTCTTGTACCACTCCAGTGATTAACAGCATGCTGTTTGCAAGTATTGTATCCAAATAAATCTTTGATTAAATCATTCAGGTTGTTTTCATGACAACATTTCATGTGTCTCCGTCGTGTCCTCCACAGGTTATTCTGAGTTCTATGATCAAAGAGTGTGAAATCAAGGTGGAAAACAGAGGAATGACTGACGCACAAGGGTGAGGACCAACAATCAGTCCCATTCACACTATCACTTCTTCTGAAATCATTTGCAAAGTCTTGGAGTTTATTGCGAGCGAGGCAGCGACCGCAATAAGGGATGGCTTTAAAGTGGTAATTTAAAGGTATTTGGAGGGGGAAGAAGTAATCTAACTGTGAAAGGAGGGGTCACTTAATAGTGTTGAATCTGGGCCTGAATTGCTGGTTTATTACTCAGAGGAGAGCAGAACATTTAAGAGTGTTGAACCACACTCATTATGTGGGTATCTTCACATGGAGAGAGAGAGGGAGCAGAAAAGTATGAGCAGTTGTTTGGGGAAAGCTAAGAGAGCTGGGAAACTGGCCAAACTGTGGGTGTCTTTTTAAATGATGTTTCCCCCATCTTGTTAACATGTGTCTAGGGCTCATTAAGAGCAGTGTGTGCATATATGGATGAAAGAAGTGTGTATATGTCTGCTTGTCTCTGTGCACATATATGCTCAGTTTTGGGTGTGTTCCCCAAAACCCTCTGAGGTTAAAATGTCTATGTCTGTGCCAAGAGATTTTTGCTCCTCTTTCATTTTGGTCTGACAAGTCTTTCCTCGACTTCTCACACTATAATTGATCATTTGGATTCTTATTTGTGCAGCTTGTGTCTTTCGAGTATAGTTTTGACCTCGTAGAACTCCCCATTTACTTCCTGCTATGAAATATTCCTGATATGTTCTGGCTATAGCAGCTTAGTGAGCCTTCTATCAAAAGTACTTTTTGAAATTTGGCATCCCATAACAATGGTTTAATATTCTAGGATGCATATGCACATTTCTTCCAAAAGGTATATGAAATTTCTATAATGTCCTCTAAATACTGTGTGTAGTGATGCGTACAACGGTAAACTAACAGTTTGCAGGGAAGTTGAGGCCCTGAGATATGAGCCAATTGGATAACGAATCGTTTAGTTGTTCTTAGCTAAAGTTATGAGATGCTGTTGACCAGTCAACAGACCCCTTAAAGTAATTAACTTAAGTTCAGTGCTGGTGTTAAGATATGATGTTTGCCAAGCTGCTGCATTGCTCAACAGAAGGGCCGAGTGTTGTAACTGCTCAATTGTCTGAATCCCAGATAACTCAAAAGAGGAACTTATGGAGCCGTTAGACTGTAAAAAATCAGGAGGGGCTGTATTGGCACACAGCATTTCCCGTTTAACAGCAAAGTCTGTGCGGTCCGTATTGTGATGGCCTCAGGGTTGGCCCTGTCTTGTCCAAGCTTGTCACACTATATCTAAATCAATTCCAAATGCCAAATTTAACCTGTACACCCTTTTCCCTCCCCTATAGCTCCATGTCCATCGCCTCCAGTTTGGTAGGTGAAGATGCCAAGACCAAGTTCCTCAGCAAGATGGGTCAGCTAACCACCTCTGGCGCCATGCTGGCAAACGTCTTCCAGAGAAAGAAGTGATCGAGGACCGATCGATGACCGCAACTCACAGACAATCCCCTGCTGTCTTTTGGAGCATTTCAGTCTACTGGAAAAAGCGATGGTTCAGCTTAAAGTAGAACAAAACCATGTGTAATGTAATTCAGTTTCAAGATATGAAGGTTTGCTGAAAGTCCTATTGATTTAAAGTCTCCAGAGCAGCAGGACTCCATGTTCTGTTAAGGTGAAAAGCAATGTTTTTTTTTCAGCGAAAGCTGAGGTTTTCAAAAGCAATGTCGGGGGCAAGGGATTTGCTTTTGTGAATCGGTGTTGTCGACGTTGTCATTTGAGAAAGAGGAGAGCGAGAGGAAGACACTGAACAGTGTTGAGATGCACACAAAGTGATAACAAGGGACTTGTTTCTCGGATGTTTCTGGACTCAAAAGTATCACATAATTTCATTTGATTTCAGTGCAGTACTATCAGAAGAGCTTCACTCCTCATTAGGAAACAAAACTCTGAGCACGGCCTGCTGGATTTCATTTAGAATTTCAAACCCCACCTTGGAGCAAAGGGTTGTACAATGAATGCATTAACGTGCATTTATTATAGAATAATTGTACTGAAAGACAACACATGGCTCTGTTAAGAAAGCCTCGTACAGTGTGTCTGTACGGCTCTCAGAAGTATTGCATACTTGAAGCTATGATAAAAATGTCTCGCCTTTATTTCTTCAAAGTCTGTCACTGGTTTTTGTTTTGACAGCTTGTATTTTATAACTTATTTATGTCTTAATGAAAAAGAAAAAACAACTATTCCAACTTCCAAAGAAATTTGCACTTCACGTTCCTATTTTCTATTTTGTGTTTTAATTCAGAGTCTTACATACATGAAAAACATCACTACTGGTTTATGTTTTGTTTATCCGTTTTGGCAATGTGAAGTCGAAGAGAACACTGCTCATAATGATTCCCTCTGTCCGTTGCATCGTGTCTCTGTGTTGCAGTGTCTCAGATAATCGTACTTTGTTTTTCTTTTTCTAAAGTGGGTATTTGGTTCTATTTTTGTTGTTCTTCTTAGATCTGCTCTATGAGAAATGACCGTATCATACACTGAACTGGAGGGGATGGTACTCATTCTGTATATTTGAAATCGGTGTAATAAAAGATGGAGATCAGTTGTGTACTTAAATATGCGTCTGGAGGCTTCACTGGATGTCGGCATGCTTTTGCACTCGTTGGTGTCCCGAGTTTTGATTGTGGCTCATGGCTTTAAGTGTTGACAGGTGTTGGAGGCTGTAAAACAAGTCATTTCACAGACAAACACACTCCTGCTGTACCTGCCCCTCACATACAACCCTTTGATGTGGTCTATTGTCTGCTTAGTACAACAAACCAAAGTCCATCTTCTGGGACATTCCCAACAACTCACTGAAATAAAAGCTCCGATCTGCCGTCAAGATTGCACTATCTCTCAAAATAACGTGGTTAACTTTGGCCTATCATCAAAAACATGCGCCTGATCTCAGTCAAAGATGTGTGGACCTCAGAAGGTCGCTATAGGAATTCCAATTTTTTTTTAAGATTTTTAGTAAAATGACTAAGTAGCAGAAAATGTGGCTGCTATGGTAATGACATTGTTGATAAACAACAGATTTTTGGACACTTCTGATTGTGCTGGTACGCAGTACATTTATAAATGTGGAAAAAATAGAGGTGGGTAAAGCAGGGCATTGTGGAGCGGCACTCATTTAGTGGTTGAACATTACGTGAGTGAATGATAAAGAACCAAATTTGCATTTTCAGGCTAATATTCAACCACCGACACAGATAAGGTGCCAGGTGGACAAATAATCAATAGGCGACAGGGTGGAACTCGAGTGCATGCATGGCGGCATTGTGCGTGTGCACTCCCACTTTTTTGTGGGTGTGTCTGCAGATATGCGAGTGCAGAGTGGTGTGTCAATTGAATGTCGAGTGAGCATCTTTGTTCTTTGTGTCAAAACAACCCTCCCTGCTTGTCAAGACCCTCGGCTTGGCTTTGTCAGCGTAGGTGTGTGTCGCCAGGCAATATGTGTTTTTCAGTAGGCAGCTCTTTCTCACATTGGTGACTTGGGTGACTCACTGATCACATCTGTTTCCAGAGCAGATCCAACCCGTTACCCACCGGAACGTGGTGCCGAAGCCTTCATGTTGTTATTCCACTTCGGGCCACGTGCGTGCT
This sequence comes from Clinocottus analis, assembly GCF_023055335.1. Taxonomy (NCBI): domain Eukaryota; kingdom Metazoa; phylum Chordata; class Actinopteri; order Perciformes; family Cottidae; genus Clinocottus; species Clinocottus analis. The sequence continues at coordinate 7,773,535 of NW_027175909.1, forward strand.
TGCTTGCCCCGTGTGCTCCTCAATGCGTTCAAGGGAGACCGCGCCGAACCCTTGAAGCTCTCTCCAATACCATGGTCTCAAATCAGGCTGCGGCTGCTTTCTTCTATGGAACAAGTGTGTGTTACTTTCATGGAAACTATTGGACCGGCCCATGGCGTGCATTCATTTTTGTGTATATGAGCTGTCTGGAATATGCATGACCTTTGACTTGTTGTACGTGATGCTAAGCAACACAACCCACATACTTGCAGACACATAAAAAGCTGCACAGGCTGTGCTCTGACCCAGGTCATCTGAAATGTAATGCTTATAAACCAGCGTGGTGTTTGCCTGCAGCAGATCTACATTTTTATACATCAAAATAACCTAAATTGTAACTTTAATGTTTGAAGTGGATCCTAACAGCGACTTCTTAATGTTTTTTTCTGTTTCTGTTTTGATGTTGGAGCTTGACTTTGGTGTGAATGTTTGGGGTGCGTTCAGAGTCAAGCTGAGGTTTCTGATTGCTATGAGTCTAATCTGGCTCTTAATTGCTACCGTGCGAGCTGCACAGGCTCCACCACAAAACAGCTTCACTCAGCATGTTTTGACAGGAAGTGGTGGAGAGCCCGCTCCCTCCATTGGCTCAGCCTAAAACCCCTTATCATTCTTCCTTTTTCTCCCTCAATTTAACTTCTTATGATTTCAACGTTTTGCCCATGGACACCTCAATTTGACATGAGTCATTGTACCTTTTTAGTCATCATTTGTGAAACTTCTGGTAAACCACTCGGTGCAACAAGTGCTGCACATTAACACAGATGTCTGATTAATTATTTTAAATTATACACTTTTGTCTCTTATTTTTTCAGTTCCATAACTCTTATCGAGGAATATAAATTGCTTCATTTCTTTGCAGCTCTTTTGTGGTGTTGTTTACCTCTCTTTTCCTCTCGATCTACCCTGTTTTATCCTTTCAGGGCCTTCACGTGCAATTTAATATTTGCATAACTGTCAACTTGAAGAGAACATTTTCTCCACTCTCTCAAACCTCCCCTTTTTGAACTTGCCATGGTAGGCTTGCCATGCAAATACGTTGTGTTTTCCCTCTTTCTTCCCTGGGGGCTGTGCTTTTTGTTTTTTTCAGACTGTAGAAATGTACGTGGCCATTCCAGGATCCATGCTGCCGGAACTATGCTGCCCACTCACCTCTAGCATGACCACATGCTTTTGCTCAAGAGTGTGTGGTCATCTGTATTCATCTATGCCATGAGGTCATAACGTAACTTGGTCAATCACATGAGAAGTGCTCATTGGGAAACTTTCAAAATAAGTTGTTTATTTAACATTAAAGTTGATCATCACAGAAACATGCAGCGACAGTATCAGTGTTTATGGGTCCAATGATATTCTCCTGCATCAGAGAACAATCACACTTGCTTTACCTGTCACATGTACATTCATTCAGAGAAACGGATCTGTGCTCAGATGTAGGAAAGAAAAGTGGGAGTGGACTTATTTTTTGACACGCAGTATGGCAACGTGGGAGGAGTTCCCTCCCTCCCTCCCTCCCTCAGTCAGCCAGTCCGTTGTTACAAGCTGTTGCATGCAGCTTACTCCACAACGCGTGGGTGATAGCAGAAGGATGAGAAGAAAGGTGGTAACTGCAGCTGCCTAATGAATGAAGGCGCAATAATGCCCTGTGAGACAGTGTGGAGGCCACGCGCACAAGAAAAAGAGATTTACTGCGAGTTCATCTGAAGAAGAGTTGGATCTTGGCGTTAGGAGTCGTTTGCCTCAGAAGTATATTCTCAATTAACCAGCAGAGATGAGATCGAGCACTTCTACAAGTTGGATAGTCCGAGGCTGGATAACGTGCGTCCTCCTTACCTTTTACGCACAGGTAAGAACACACTTATTGTCTTCAATAGAACGTTTAAATTGACTCCTAACACAATTAGAAGTGCATTTCATATGCAAGAGAGTTGAACATTACTTTATTGTATACCCTGTCTCCTGTGCACTACGTTTTATGAGATAGAAATTGATTACATTCTGAAACTATCTTGGTCGAGTAGATGGAGGAGGAGGTGTGAAACAGTAAATCAGAATATATGTCATCACATCAGATAAGTCATATGGACTTTTTAAAGTGAGAAGGAAGGTGGGGGTGATTTTTTTTACACTGACTGGAAACAGTTGTGTTTGGGTTGAGTCCACTTCGTCTGTTCTGACCGCAAAAACGCCGCTGGCAACTCGGTGCTCATTTCCCTGAACCATATTATCTCGCGTGAGCCAAATGGCTTATCGGGAATCTCATTCGCTCTTCCATAGAGGAGACACTTTCAATGTGAGAGAATTCAAAGTCTCTAACAACAAAACATAGTCCTATGTTTAACAGTCACTGTCCCCATAAGGCTACAGGCAGTTTATGAATACATCATGCAACGCATCGTTGTGTTGTTTCCATTGTATCTTCATCATAAGCGCTGCGCATTGCCCCAGCTGTGTCACTGCCGCAGTTTAATTTAAGTTTGTTTTAAAGTGAATGGCATGTTGTTGTTTAGTCCGGAGCTAACTCTGTCCAGGTGGAAGTAGTTTATAAGATGCGGTCGTAGTGGTGGGACTGCCGGGCACCAGCGACCTGTTGGCCTGTTACCGTAAGTCAGAGTCGCTCCGACTCTGACTGGAACAGACGCTCTTTCTTCCCTGTTTTCCTTCCCTGCTTTTACTCCTCTGCTTCACTGAGATGTGTTGCAAGAGATAGCGCTTCGAAAAGCCTCTGCTTCTTGTCCATAAATCCAGAGAGGCAAGACAAATGGTGTCAAGTTCAAGCCTCATATGTTCAAATAGTGGCAACAAGAGTATAATAGCTGGAAAACGAGTCGGTGTGTGGAAGGGAAGACATGTTTTTCATCTACGTGTGAAGGTGACACTGCAAATCTTTGGCTTTGGTTTGTTCTCACCATGGCCTTGCCATTACTGACTCACAGCATCCCCAAAGAATTCCCCTTCTTTTTCTTGGTTTTCAACCACTTTATCCAGTCAATTCCAAATGCATGTCCAACTGTCTCTGTAACATTGAGCAATACAAGATTACTTCAAGATGTCGAGAGCTTTAAAAGTCAATGCACTATGAATAAACTGAGGTTTGATGGATTCATTTATTTTCCTAACCACATGGCTCCTTCACTATTTTTATTAGCAATTCATGCATCTGAGCCTCTTCCGTTAGATTATCCAATCTTGATCTCTCACTACCTCTTTCCCAACTCCCTCCATCTAATAGTCAACAAGCAACCCGTCTTCTTTGTAATCATTTAATTGATCAAGAGCCTTTTGTCTAACCCGCTGCAGCTCCATCCATACATCCACCATCACATCAGTAATCAGGCTTGAGCAAAAACACAACATTGCCTCAGGCCGTCAGATTCAAACTTGGTTTAACTAAACAACAGACACATCCAATTAATGAGGAAAGAAAAGCATTAAGGAGTGTGTGACAATAGAGCTTTGTGTGGAGACATCATTAGATTTGAATAGTGTTAACACTTCTTTGGAGCTAGCACAACCCGTTTGAGCTCTGTCTTCAATCAAAACAATTAGCAGACAATAGTTGGGCAGGGACTTGTTTTCCAACTCGTTGCAAGATCTGTTCTTCCTTGAAGATTGAGCTGCCGTTGCTGTGCCACTTGATATCCAGCTTTTATTGAAAATCCCAACCAGCCTTTAAAGTAAAACATTGCAAACTGTGTTTGATTATTACTCCTGATTTTGCAGGTATTAGAATTCCAAGAATTTGTTTCAGTGCCTGTTAAAGAATGAATCACATTCGCAAACATCATATTCAGATTCAATTGTGCATCTCCCCTTTACACCCCCTCGTCACGGATAAGGTGATACGGAATAAAACCACGCTCTGCTTCTCTTGGCTCCATGCCAACGGCTGCCGTTATGCAAATTCTCTTGTATTCTGACTGCCGGTGGAATGCACTCTGCACCACTCTCCTGTTTGATAGGATCACACAAATTCTAGGAAAATATGTTCACATGGGTAGTTACTTTATATTACCAGAGCAAGAAGACTTTACACTTTCTACATTGAATTACCCCAACGGACTATTTACCCTTTTACCTCCCTCATCATTAGACTCACACACTCAAACTCAAGTGTATGTTTGGATCCCTGCAGATAAAGTTAGCTTTGAGGTTGGATATTCTATCTTGACTGTCATCGTAACCTATAATCATATAGGGTGGATCAGCTCTTTTCCTCTTACATATATATTTAGTGAGTCGAAACATACTGCCTTGCATAACTGACACCCAATATTTAGATGTGGCGGTACCAAAAATACAATTCCCAGCATTCTTTTGGCTTCCTGTGCACTGTGTCCCAGCTATATGGATTCACCACCACTGGCGTTTGTGTCTCCACGTCTCTGTCTATCTATTCACCCACCTATCCGTAGTGCACAAACATGAACCTCTTAGCACGGGAAGCGTTCCTACTTGTTTCACTGGTGTCTGCTGCAGCACATGGTCCTTGTTAGCGCTGCGGTCTGACTCTGAGCAGTGAGCGCTGAGCATCATGATCCCTCCGGTTAGAGTCTAAAACAAAGACTGGCTGAAGTGTGAGAGGCCTAATGGAGGTAATTAAATGCCTCCGTGTTCTTGGTGCTCTGTTGAAGCCCGGGGCCGGACAGACAGACACTGAGGCTAAACAGAGTTTAACATGGAGGTGTGAGATAGAGAGGGAAAGAAATAGCAAGAGGAGGACATGGTGTGAAAGACGATGTTAGAGTTCCATCGCATTATTCTCTTAGCCACAGCTATATTTATATGCCTCTTAAGACTTTAGCATGATACTATTTTTTGTAAATGAAGAATGTAATTATTTTTAGGAAGGGTGACGTTTGAGTCCAGACAGATGTACTGTTGGAAATAAAAGACAGCCTTTGATGATGAGTATGATGACAGACTGACTTATGTCGGTCGCCTCTTGAAAGAGCAGGAGGATGGGTTGATCCCTTTTCACTTAACTGGACCTCTGCGGCACCAGCCTTTTTTTTTTAGAGTGCAAATTACAGAATGAATGACTGAATTTGTGTATAATTTCATGGGAAAAAGAAGCTTGCAGAAGGGCTGAGCGAGGGAAAAGTAGAAGGTTGATCCCAGTTCAGACTGCAGTCAAGCCTATAGGTTGTATTTGTTTTACATTTAAATATAGACGCTGTGGCTTTGGCATAGTTTCTGTCATAACAGCCAGATTCTCTAATTCAGCAATGTGGCTCGGAGTTCACCGGCCCCTAATTTAGGTTGGCTGGAGGACGTGTCCAGTATGTGAGAGCCTGCACGGCTTACCTTTGTGGCCTTTTTTTTCCAAATCAGAGTTCCCATTTTTACTGTTAACTTCCATGTTCCTTGCAACTAAAGCTCTGGCACTCCATAGTAACAATATCAACTGTTATCTCAAGTTTGAATATAATGAATTCACCGTTTAGATTAACTACTGCCTTAAGATTTGTTTTTATTCTCACCATTTAGTAAATGGGCAAGTTGACCAATTCTGCCAATGACATGGTGAGTGTCTTTTAGGAGCTCACTAGTGGAGATCAGGAGAATATCTGCAGCCAAGTGTTTTCAAGCCAACTGGAGTGGATTGGATTAAGTTCCAGTTAGTTCTCCTTATGCGACTGGTTGCTATTGGGTTTGGGTTGCTGGTTTGGAGGGTGTGCTGTGCTGTGGTCAGGTGCTTCTGAGAGTCTGGAAAGAATTCCTGGGCATGTCATGGAGATATTTAACCATCCTCTTCCTCTCATTACTCACCACCATCTGAAAATATCATGTGGATTTGAAAGATGAACTGAAGAAGAATAATTGCAGTAGAAAAGTGTGGCATACCTTTAGAAGGAATAGTAGTTTAAAAACTATTTCAACTTCCAAAGTTGCACTTCACTTTCCTATTTTCAGTTTTGTTCTTTGAAATTGTCTGTCTATACTATATATATATATATATATATATATATATATATATATATATATATATATATATATATATATATATATATATATATATATATATATTCCAAATATGCCTTGTTTTGTGTTTGTAAAGGATACATGACTGCTTTGTTTTCTGTCACTTACAAAGCTTACTTAAAATAACAGAAAACTAATTGTATGTCCTGTTATGTTTTTAGAACACTGTCTCCAAATCTATCCAGTGTAATGAAACACATTATTTAAGAGGCTCCAGGTGCTGCAAGAAGTGTCAACCAGGTAAACACACACACACGCACACGCACACACACACACAGAAGTAAACACAAGAAAGTAGCTGGTTTACATGACGGAAGTAGCATACAATAAAAATAGATTTCCATTCACAAAGATCTTGAATCAAAAGAGGAAGAATGTTAAAAAAAGGAACATCTTGGCCAAAAATGGCTCTGACGTACACATTTTTTCACAACCACACACATGTTGCGTTGACATTCCACTTAAAATACTCATTCATTCTAATTTTGTCAATTTAATTCCTCTTTTCTCTTCTTCCATTAGAGTTTTTAGTGGCTATGTGATTATGTACGGGTTGTTAACTCCATCTGTCTTTCTTTATCCCTCTTTCTCATTCTCGCTCACTTTTTTTCCTTCTTCTTTTTGGTTAGGCTTCCGTGTGTTTTCCGACTGCACTGATTCCCAACAGACCATATGTAATAAATGTAATCCGGGTGAATACCAGCCGGGCTGGACTGAACAGATGCGCTGTCTCCAGCAGAAGCGCTGTGACCAGGGTCAGTACCAGCAGTTTGGAAATCTTAATAAAACATGAAAATGTGTTTGCTACTCATGCCATAACGATACACATGTTAAAATATGATATCGTAGTTTGCAGGTATTATCTTCACTCCTGTTTACTTACATTAGAGAACAAAAAACAAACAGCTGTTAATCACAAGCTCTCCAGTACAACAAAGCTTCTGATACTGTCTCAAAAAAGTTAAGATTAAGGGTTTTAATACATATCTATTTATTGTTGTACTATTTTATTCTTTGTACCAAAGCCAATTCCAAGCTACACAGATAAATAGATCAGCCTGCGGAGTGGAGGTAAAACACACATGCTCATTCCTTTCAAGGATTCGCACTAATAGACTCTTGCCATTGACTACCAGGTAAGGGTTTTATGGAGCGGCCTGAAAACCTCGTGGCGGAGGAGCCGTGCCGTTGCCTCTCTGGCCTCCAATGCTACCCCATCAACTGCGAGTACTGTGAGAGGATACCCACCTGCAGTGCTGGATATGGACTCGAGTTGGACCTCGGTGAGACACGTGAACACATGACACACCTCAACCAATTACAGCAGCTGAGAGCAATGCGACAATGTGTTATTAATTCCAGAGTCTACTAATGGAAGGAAGACATGCGCTGCATGCAAGAAGGGCTTCTTCTCTGCGGACAACACCGCAGAACATTGCAAACAATGGACTAAGTGAGTTTAAATGTGCACACACACACACAGACACACACACACACACACAGGTTTTAGCCTAGAATCATGAAGGGAAAATGCAATTGGGTAGCTGTCGTCTGCCTCACCACCGACCAGCTGTTATGAGTAATACTCACACCACTTCCCCTGGAACCCTGGACCAAATACCAGCTTCCACTGCCGGCCGGATCCTTGATGATGATGATGATGATGGTGGCGAGAGGGAGGGAGAATTTTGTTTTTCTCTCCATCTGTTCCTTTTTCTGTAACGTTGCAGATTCATCGGTAATGGCTTTCAGGTTGGCCTGTGAAATGTTGAGGGAAAGAAAAAACAACAACGAGTGAGTCCAGTTGTACAACTACTTCCCTTGACTGTGCTTTTGTAATTTCATCCTCTCATCTAGTTGCAAGGCTGAAGGCCGGAGTGAATCACAGCCAGGCAGCGCTCAGGCTGATGCAGTGTGTGGAGCACCTGTCCATGGTAAGACAGGGAAGACATTGACACATTCACTGCTATTTGTGTCCGATATTTATGACTGTTTGCACCTTTGGCAGATGATATTTAGAGTGGGAAAGCAAGCTCTGAACTCCTCTATCTTGCAGGTGCAGCATACTCCTGGGTTATAGTGTCCGTGCTATCGGTCATCACTGTTCTCTGCCTCCTCATCCTGCTTCTCTTCTGCTACAAGGACAAGCTGAAATTACTCTCTGGTAAGCTGCATAAGTCATACTTGAAGTTCATCTCTCGCTATGATGTTTTTAAGGTGTCAGACATTGCAGACATTGGTTCTAAATGCCTTTTTCTACCCAAGTAGTGTGTAAATGTTACTATCTAACGCCTGAACACATTAAGAATGATCATTTCAGGTGTTCACTAACTTCTTTTTTGCAGTACATCTTTGCTAGAAATTATTAAGATGCCTGCCACTGCATTGTATGCAGGATTAAGGTACAATGTGTTGTTTCTTTGTCTAGTAAATCTGCGATCCTGTGTCCAGAATTTGAAGAGGACTAGGATACAACAGGTAAAGTGAAGTTTTAGTTAGAACACTGCAAATACACTAAAGCCAAAGTTTTTGCAAGTAATCCCACCGACTTATTAGATTGTTTCTTTTGATCATATCTGCTATAAACAATCAGAGACAATATATATATATATATATATATATATATATATATATATATATATATAGACAGCTCTTCTGTCTATATTACTACTTGGTGTATTAACAACAAATGAAAATACTTCTTACGACTCATGCACATAATAACAGCAACTTGCAATGCCCCTTTCTTTGTTTCTGCTGTTCCAGGAGACCTTGGCCCCTCTTTACCACAGTGGAGGAGGATTAGGAGTTGGCCCCAAATATACACCGTGTGAGACGACCAAACTCATCTGCCAAGCACCCCACAGCCCCGCCGATGAGCACCCATGCACCTTCCCAACATCTGTTCCCGATGTGAAGGTCTCACTGCCCTTCACGGGGGAAAGGACGGAGGACCAAGGAACCAAGGAGAAGATAGTGATGGAGGATCAGAGTAAAGGGCCCGGAGAACCAGAGGAGGTGTCAGAAGAAGAGGAGGTCGTGAGTGTGTCTCCTCTTTGGGCAGGTTCTTGTGTGTGTGTCATTCCTGTCCGTGAGCCACTGGAAGTAGGGGAGAATGAGGACTGCAGCCAGGCTGTCAGTGCCGGGACTCCAGGAACCTGCTCCTGCAGAGGGCTGGATGGAGATGAAAGTGGGAAAGAAGATAAACATGGGAGTGTAAGGGCAGACGGTAATGGAGAAAATGGTGACGGAAACCCAGAAAAGATAGTTTTGTCCAAGAGTGAGACAGGCGTTGCATCTATTGCCCCGCTTTCTCCTCCACTGCTCCACATCTCCTCCGTCATCCCTCCATCCAGTCCACTTCCTGAACTCTGCCTGCCGCTGTCTCAAGCTCAGATGAGACCAGAGTTCAAACCTCACCTGACTGACAGCTCACTGGTGAAGCGGGAGGAATTGTACAGACTGGCAAGCACAGACTCCACCTCGACGGAGAACGGCGCGACCTCTGCGACGACCTCGGTCAGCCCCTTGATGACTTCCTCATCCGTTGGAGATCTCTACCTGGACAAGCCCCCTGAGGCCTCGAGCCCGGAGCAAGGTCAGGGACTTTCCTGGAGGGACAGCAAGGGAATCAAACTCTCTTCTGGAGACTTAGATCTCGACTGTTCCCCTGAGAGCCTCCATAGTCAGCTGACTGAACCAACTCTTACCTCCGGTAAGTACAAATGGAACACTTGCATTTAGTCTGCCATAAAAAAGTCACAGTATAGTATGCCATTAAAGGGTATTTGTGTAGTATGTCTTAATAATACATAAAAAGTCATTGTTTAGTATGTCTTAAGAAAATCATAAAAAGATGTAATAAAAAAAATATGCATGCCATAAAAAAGTCTCACTATATTATGTTACTAAAAGTAATATGTCATAAACAAGTAATAATATAGTATGTCTTTAAAAAGTAATAAAAAGTCATGATATGAAATGCCATAAAAAATATCATACTATAGTATAAACAATGGTCATAAAAAAGTCATAGTACGGTATGTCATAAAAGTTCTTCCGATAATAAGTCTTTAAAAAGTCATGAGTCGTAGTGTAGTATGTCATAAAAAGTACCGGTAATAGAAAATGAATAGTACAGTATTTCATAAAGAATGCATTGTATATTATACCAATAAAAAGACATAAATAGTCATATTGTACTAGTCATAAACAAGTCATACTTCAGTATGCCATAAAATGGCATAGTATAGTGTCATAAAAAGTTGAAATATATAATAATGACTTATATTATTATTAATTATATGAGTTTATTATAACTCAAGTATGACTTAATCTCACAATTGGAAAATTGTGATTTAGTAGCTCATAATCTTGACTAAGTTTTTCCATAAGTGTTGTTACTTTTATTACCACCAAACTTTCCCAATTTCTGTCCATGGTCGAAATGGGCTTTTATACTTTTGTCTCTTGATTCTTAGAAAGTCAAGCTATTTTATTTTTACTCTCCTGGGGTATAAAAAAAAAGATGCTGTCGAGATAGATATATTTTTTGAATAGTTTTGCTATGACCATTTAACGATGTCAATGCAAAGTGAATGCTCCACGGTTGTGTGCTCTGATGATGTTGGCTCATTACAAAGACTGTTGGACCACAGTTGTGTTTGCCAGGTGGATCCTTAGTTCTCTGCTCATGTAGGCAGTCGCCACCACTGTATGGCCACAGCGTCATACCCATACATGAAATGATATGGTACCCAGCAGGCGACCAAAAACAACACAAAGCAATTCATGTTGGTTTTAATGGAAAGTGTTACTGTCACGTTGTTGAACTTGTATTGTTCTCGTAGAGACCTTTGCACACTGCCAAAAAGGAAAATCTCTGGAAAACATATTTATGTATTGTGCCTCAAACACTGAGTGGTTATGGTTAGATCTAAAAGTCGTCTCGTCAAAGCGATCTGAACAGTACTGGGGTTTTACAAGCCAACATTTAGGTTTCAGCATTTGAATACAGAATTAGTGTGATTGTTTCCAAGAAATATGTCTTATGAAAGCCAGTATTCGATAGCTTGACCCCGGACTTAGAGGGACCACACAGAAAGCAGGAATGAGATATCTGTGTTAGATGAGCTAGTGAACCACTAGAACCACACTCTAACATACACTGTGTGTGTGTGTGTGTGTGTGTGTGTGTGTGTGTGTGTGTGTGTGTGTGTGTGTGTGTGTGTGTGTGTGTGTGTCAGTCTGAACTATGCCATCTACAAAGCTCCTGTTTACCCAGAGTTCCATAGGGTTGCGCAAAGTGACCACAGCTTTAATTGAAGCAAGATGTGCACAGCTTGAGTAATACTTTTATAACCCTGCCCGCCCAACAAAAAACACACACACACAGACACACAAAACGTTTTTTTTTTTTACTCTCACTTAATGACTTGGTTCTTGAATTACACCCTGGCTGGCCTGAGAAGAACACCATTTCCCATAATGCAGTAATCACAGGTGATTAAATGGGTTCCCTGCATGCAATCTATTTATAAGTGTGAGAAGAAAAATGTATGTTCCATTTTAGTTGTCTTACATGGTTTACACATAGATGCTGGACAGTATACAACATCAGTCATGTGTTGGACTCTCCGCAGCTTCAGTTTTTGGGGTTTAAATGCATTTGTTTATTTAAATTAACAGTAGTAATGCCCCAGATATATTGTACCGCTTGAGGAATTAGACTGGCAGCTGTCCAGGTAAAATGAGCAAGATTTGGCAGAGCACTGTGTACAATTGTGGTTTTCGCTGAGCTAAGGAGGGGTACACAAGTTCAACTTTACTCTTTGGTTTAAAAACCCTGTCAGCACACAATTGTTGGGCACCCAGAAACAAATCTGCTTGACAGAATAACCCGAGCAGATTCCACAGAGCTTTGTTTTAAAAGTTGTGGTGATCTGACATAGTCTTGAGCTCGACCTCTCAGACTGATATTCCAGGAAAGGCTCTCAGATGGGGAACACGTAGACACACTTACTGTGATTGCGTTTGTCTGCCTTGATATGTGTGCTTTTCAGTGTGTGTGTGCGAGTGTGTGCGTGCACATGTGTGAACTGGCATGAGCTGTGAGTCACTGAGGGTCTGCCTGTCCTGTCGGCTGGAAACTCAGACAGGAGGCTGGATAAAATAGGAACCAGAGGCTTATTGTGGTGAAAGATGGCTTACAAGACAAAAACACACATTTCATTTCCTAATTCACCTGGTTGGGTGGAATTCATATATAAACAATACATGAACAATAGTAGATCAGTGTAAGTTTATATGTTTCTTATTGAGAAACGTGCACAGCTCTGGATGGAAATAAAGGTTATAGAGAGTTGAACATTATTATTTTGCATTTATTCAGCCATCTCTGTAAAACCTTGAACCCAAATGAGTTGTTTTCAGAGGTCTTGAGTTTCTCACGCTAAAAACTGCTGGACGCTGAAACAAATAAGGCAGAAAGGATATGATATAGCTGTCTATGTAGCTGTGGGCTCTTTGTGGTCATCCTGCATGGTCATTACGCCCACTGTCCATTTATCATCTGAGCTTACCCAAGATATAGTCCCTTCTTCACTGGCATCACGAATAGGGAAAGCTCTTTCTGACTCTGTGTGGGGGAGAAATTGTAAGGCCATGCCTTGCACAATTTCCTAATAAGGTGTCATATCACCCATCATTTTCTGTACCAGTTAGAGTGGGAGCTGATGATTTATTTGTCATGAAACCATGGTTTTTGTCACACAAGCCCACACTAGAAAAAAATGTAACTACCAGGCAAATTTGATGCATAAATAGTGTCCCATTTCTTATCCCTTTACCACTCTTGTGTGTGTTTTCTACTTCTCACAACCGCCTCTTTTTCTCCTTTCCGCATTGTTCCGTACAGGTCAGGTGTCCGGGAGCCACAACACCACCTTCATCTCCAGCGGTCAGGTGATGAACTTCAGCGGCGATGTCATAGTCGTCTACGTCAGCCAGACGTCTCTCGGGAGTGAAGGGGCGGGTCAGGACGATGCCTTCGGGAGCCCTGTTCAGGAAGAGGCCAATGAGACGGCTCCGTTTTTCCAGAGCAGCATGAGGCAGCAAGAGGACTCCATCAGTCAAAGCACCTTGCAGGACGAGACACTGCCAGTCCAGGAAGTGAGGGAGGAGCGGCCGCTGGGGAAGTGAAAAGTGACGACTGGCTGTTTATTTGTCAGAAGACGAAGTCGAAGAACATTATTGATCTCCTATACAGCCAAGTACCCACGGACTGCGCTACATCTTTCCTTCAGGACAGTACAGTGATCAGCTCAGTGACAATCAGTTAGACAATGTAAAAATAACCTCCGATCATTTCTGTTGGTTACTTTGCCTTAAATGTCTCCGCTCCCAATTACATGAAAAAAAAGCCTGAATAAATCTATAAACCATCTGCTTTCTGTCCAAGAAGAAATAAAAAAGGCTTTTATTTCAAATGGAGCGGAGCAGAGAGCAACTTTTTAGAGTTGTGGAGCTATCGATCTATGCCTCCATCATTGGTTTGGAAACATTAGTCTCTGAATCTTGCCTCAGGCATCTCCAAAGTGCCTTTATTCATTTTCCATTGGAAGGCTTCATGCTTTTGCAAATGGAAACTCCCTCCTTTCTAGACAATGATGGGGAATTTTGATGGGAATAAGTTGTGGAACTAGGGTTCTGACTGGAAGAACATCATGCTTTTATTGTTGTATGGAAATTGCAGCTGGGTCTTGATATAACAGCATTATATCAAATGCATTTTATCATTTCCCACCTTCCACCATTGGCTGGCCCAGATTAAAGTTTGTACACGCCTGAATTTGATATTTGCATGATTTTAAAAGTGTTCTTGCATAACAAAATATCCACCATGTGGAAATAATTGTGTTTGCTGTCACAAAATCAAACCATAAAAGCAAATACTTTTTTGTGAGGAATTCCATCTACAGGCTACATTACTATTTGGCATTTCACTGAGTGAATGTTTCTATTTTAGGGTTACAAGGTTGGACAAAAGCTAATTTACAGTAAAGAGACACATCCAGTTTTGGTACGACGCTTATTTATCCCATATTTAGATTTTTTTTTAAATTCTCTACTTATTGCACCACAAGTGCAGTGTGTCTAAGAAAAAAAATGCTATGCATTTGATAAGCTATTTTATTACTGTTTTGTTTTGTTTCATTATGTTTTAATGTGCAAGCCTTCATGAAGAAAAGTAAAATGTCAGCCTGTTTATATTTTCATTAATTTGACAAAGTAGATTGTTTATGTATTATTTCAGGAGATATGTGATCAATGTCTGTATATATTTTAAAAGAAAAGAATGTATATGTGAATCAAGAATGAACAATCTCTTTGTGCTTATTCTCCTTCGGTGTGGAAGTGTCGCCATTAAAAGCAGGCGAAACGCACACGTGGAGTTATAAGTTTGATTACAACCTCGCCATATGTTTTCAGCTATACGCTTATTATGTACATATCAATCAAACCATTGCAATGAATGACTGAAAGAATATTTTGATTGAAATTAAATACGTCTGCATCTAATCCTCCCAGGGTTGGCTGCTTTCCTACATTCTGTGGTTTCTCTCTGTCAACTTTTCTATTCTGGTTTTGACAAATTACAATGAACGAGTCATTTCTCCCCTCAAGACGATCTATAATCTTTGTGAAGCAATGCTAATTAGACATGTGGCGAGACCTCTGTGTCTTTATGCCCTGTTGACGGACAGACAGGCAGACAGGCGGACAGACAGGCGGACAGACAGACAGACAGACAGACAGCCTTTCATCAGGCCTGTCGATGGCAAGCAGCTGTGAGGGGAAACCAAGACCAGCCAGCGTCACAGAGAGACCACATGAGAGGAACTGGCAGCACTCATTTAGGCCTGGTTTGGGTCAGCAAGACTATGTTTATATATGTGTGTGTTTGTGTGTGTGTAAGTGTGCATCTCGTACTGGCCTATTTTATGGTTGTTTGCGAAAACAGGAAATTATGACTAGCTTTCACATGGTTTACATGAGACCCGGCGGCCCGGCCAACACAGAACCTGACTGTAGATTTAAATGATTTCAGCTTCTTTCTTTTTTCCCCCTCAGCCATGTGTGAGAAAACAGTCTCTCTTTTGACTGAAGACATGTAGGAAGTCCTTACCCACTGTTTGCTGCTACAGTCTGCCCCCTGGTGGTGACTGGAATAAATATTACAAATTGTGACATTGTAAAGAAGGGTGAGGCAAACAAGGGCTCTGTTTATCACATCTTATGCAGTATTATCCTACATGTATAACATAAGATACAGTCTCTGGTGTTATTAATGCATACCAATACACACACACACACGCACACACACACACACACACACATACACACACACACACACACACACAGACACACAGACACACAGACACACACACACACACACACACACACACACACCATTTTGAAACGCTAATTCAAATAGCGGCCACTGAAGAAGGGGGGAAATCAAGGATCACCTCAATCAGCAGTTAGAATAACACGCTCACATTCAGGTGATAACGTAGACCTTCCTGTGGAAAGCACCAGAAAATCCACAGTGGTCTAATGCTGACAGGATCACGTGTATGTCCAGGTTTTCAATTTCACCTGAAATGACTTAGTTGGGATTTATTTCACCAAATGGTCATTTGTCATTCGGCGGATGAAGTTTTTTGTTACTTCACAGGTCATGATTGTGCATGCAGGACATATGAGGAGCTTAAAAGGGTCAAATCAGACCAGCAGAAAGATTATGAAGTTGTTTCATAGCAACACTTGGACCAGCAGATGCAACCTTGAAATATGGCAAGATGTTACATTGTAACTAAATACACAATAGCTCTCTGTGACTTAGGCTTCTTGAATTATAGCAGCACAGCCCATGTGATTGCTCACCAGGAACCCCGTTAAAGGTTTTGTCGAATTGATTTGTCAAACTTTTTAAGAAGTCATAAGACCTTTTTGTCCTTATGATTACCCAATGCACTCCTAATTATATAAAACAGCAAACAAGGCTGCCATTTAGTCTCTGTGTCATTTGTCTTTCATTCTATCATTCACGTCTCTGGAGTCTTGGGACAACATCGTCGGAAAGGAGACGTTTTAATTTTAGAGGGATAACACCATTTTGTGTCACCAACTACAGAAATGCAAGCAATCAGGTAAGACACTTCTCATCGGAAGATAAACAGGATTCACTAAAAATATATATATTCTAAATACATACATTTAACCCAATTAAAATGGGTGGAGATGTTGCTTCAGGTCAATTCAGACAGACACTGTCAAATGAAGTCTGCTCAAAGTCTCTGACTTTGAACTTTATTTTGTTTATAGCATTCATTTTGCGTTAGTTGGTGAACCTCAACCACCTTGTCAATTAGTCACTTTAAGTTTAAACCAACAATAATTAAACATAAACAATCATGTGTCTTACAACATTTTTTCTTGATTTTAAAAATTGAATATACCCATACTGTTTGGTACCAAGATCTTCCTTAATTTATCATTAATACTTACATGCTCAACTCCTCAGGTCTCTAATTATTCCCGGTTGGTCCTCCGATGTGCGACTGGAAGGGAAGACAGCTATAATAACCGGGGCCAATGTTGGAATAGGAAAAGAGACAGCGAAAGACCTGGCAGGCAGAGGCAAGCAAGCAGAACCGCACATTTAAAGACAGATAAATGAGTACCATGATGACTGCGGGCTTTTTCTATTATTCTCTCTTGCTGTGGGACTGTGTGGACATTGTTTACAGTTTAACAAGCATGCAACTAACGAGGTGGCTCAAGCATTAAACTGCCAAATTACGTAAATTAAATAATGCTCACCAACAATGAAATACAGTTTAAATACATGTGAGGCCGGACTTACAACTCATGGCTGCCATTTGTAGATCTATAAACGCTGAGGCATGTTTCAAAGTAGGCTCAATGTCACCCTACGTTGTTCAGATTTCAACTTGAACGTACGCGCCAGCACACGGTCACTATTAAGAGGTGTCAATCTCCGTAGGCGTTCGGGTGATTTTGGCATGCAGAGACATGGCAAAAGGGGAACAAGCTGCTCGTGACATCATGAGGGAGGTAAAGGGAGCCAAAGTAGTCGCCAGGCAACTGGATCTGGCTGACACCAAATCTATCTGCCAGTTTGCTGAGAATTTCTACAACGGTGGGTGGCACACACACACACACACACACACACACACACACACACACACACACACACACACACACTCAACTAGAACACAGTTTTTCATAAAGACTGCAGTGATGGTAACATAGAATTTGTTTTTCCAGATGAGAAGGCTCTTCACTATCTGATCAACAATGCAGGTGTGGCTATGTGCCCTTACAGCACCACAGTGGACGGATACGAGATGCAGTTTGGAGTCAATCATTTGGGTATTTTTTTTATATAGATCTTGCCTCAAATGTATTTCATGTCTTGTTTTTACTGTGTTTATATATATATATATATATATATATATATATATATATATATATATATATATATATATATATATATATATACATTTTTTCAATTCCTCTATATGTTTGGTACATGTCAAGAAATTTACTTTGACTTTAAAATAAAAAGCATTCAAGCAAATTAGATTAAAACGTAGAGGAAATACAGCAGTTTTGGAGAAATTGTCTGTGTTGGTGGGGAGATTTGTTAAAATCTTCAAACTTTTTTGTAGATTTCATGCCAGTGGCCGTCACTACTTTTAATTCTAGCAATGAAGTATTATCAACCTGTTCATTTTGTTGCTTTGGTTCTGTGACTCAATGGATGACCAGAGAGCCAACCTCTAAATCCTTTGTGCATTTTCTTTCTATCTCCACAACTTTGTAATCCTTCTCTTGCTTGCGTCTGATTTCCCGCTCGCTGCAAACTCCTCTTTTTGTCTTTCTGCTTCCACCCGATTGTTCCCTCTTCAGGTCATTTCTTCTTGACCTTCCTTTTACTGGACTTGCTGAAGCACTCGGCCCCATCCCGGGTTATCAACTTGTCCTCGTTAGCTCACACTATGGGAAAGATCCAGTTTGATGACCTGAGCGGTGAGAAAGACTACCACCCGGTCAGGGCCTACGCACAGAGCAAGCTGGCCAACATCCTGTTTACCAGAGAGCTGTCCAAAAGGATTGAGGGTAGGGTGTGTGTGCGCGCATGTGTGTGTGTATGTGTGTCAGAGAGGGCAATAATTTTGCACTATGTATGTTTGTCTGTACGTATCTATCTGTGGCTCTCTGTCTCTTAATCCTGCGGAAAATATGGATCTCCATCTCACGCCATTGTGAGAGTCTCATGCCTCAACCACAGGCCTCTGGGCAAGAAACAGAACTGGAGAGACTTGTTTATAAGAACACACTTAGGGAATGATTCACTTCACTGACCACACCTTGTTTCTGAAGAATTACTTTTGTAACTGTATTATCATTATTACAATGATGAATGCCTTTTGTCCGTATGTAAAGCTTAGTGTTAACATACAGTACCAGGATTCTGATATCAAGCTCACGTGTCTATCATTACATTTTTGCACCATGTAATTTGTGTTGGACTCCTATTAGATTGTTTTTTGAAGGTTATCCAAAACACTGTAGGGGAATAGAAAAGCAAAGTGGGTTTTGGGTGCCCATCCACATCAACCTATTTGAAATAAATGATGTCCCTGAATGCATCTCTTTGGTAACAGCTCAAGGCGTGATGGCTTACTCAGTGGACCCCGGCATGGTGAACACTGAGATCACGAGGCACCTGGGGAACCCTATCGTGACCATATCCAAGACTATGTCTTTCCTGTTCAAGACCCCAGCAGAGGGAGCCTACACCACCATCTACTGTGCCGTCACTCCAGAGAACGAGATGGTCACCGGAGGATATTACAAGTCAGTGTTACTGTTGCACTACCAAGCGATACTTGAGATCGATCAATTCAAACCAAATATCACTTATTACGACTCCTCAGAGGTGGAAGCAGACATCAGGCAGCATCACAACTCACACACACATGTAAACAACCCTAGGTCAGCTAGCTAAAAGTGATTACAGCCACCAACAAGACATACACTGATGTACAAAATGTACTTTTCTCATAGGATTTCCCTCCTTAATTCTGTAACAGTTACAATGGGCCCTTTTCACAGCAGCCAAGTTGAAATGCCATACGAGGGTAAACACAGGTGTAATTGATCCAATTACTTCGGGTCCCATTCGATTTAGTGTCACGGCCATCCCAGTGACCCAGTAGACCCGATACCAGGGCCCCGGCTAACCTAAATGAAACAGGGCTGTCGTTAATGACATTAATTACACGTGTCTTTACCCTGCAATGACATGTCAACATGGTTGCCATGTGAAAAAAGGGGTCTTCAGAGGAGGATTAGATAAAGAGAAACAGGGTGTTTAAACAGGTATTTTAAAACGTCGAGACAATGAAAAAAGCGCTGAAAGAGGTCCTGACTGTCTGTTCTTTTCTGCAGGGACTGTGCCTTTGCAGAGACCTCCAGGGCCGGTCAGGACGATGGCACTGCTTTAAAGCTGTGGGCTGTGAGCTGCCAACTGCTCGGCATCCGCTGGAGATAAATCATCGAAACATGCTCTCCTTCATGCTATAAGGCTCAATACACAAGCACAAAGTGTTACAATATCATACTGAGGCCAGATTTACTGAGCAGAGACACTCATACACGCCTAACCGAGCTGTTGTAATATAGTTTGATTGGTGAAACTCAAGTAATGAAGGCTGAGAATGCTAATTGGTTGGAGAAAGCAATGTTCGTAATAAAAAGGATCACTGGTATTGCCAATTATTCTTATGTGTTTTGTTTGAATCATCAAGCTATAGCAGTGGTGCTCAACCTTTTCTCAGTGGAAATATTCTGTGAAGATGTTTTGGGTTGAAAAAAAAAATGAAATACACAGCGCTGTGCCATTAGTGTCTGATTGAATATGGAATACAATTCAGTTTATGAACATACATTTATATGTCATTGAATACTTATTAAATAAGTATAATTATAAATACTTTTTTTTTTAAATGGATGCTAATTTATTTTTATTTTTGTAATCTCACCTTCCCCCTGGACTGCCTTCGCGTACCCTCAGGGGTACGCGTACCCCCTTTTGAGAACCACTAAGCTATAAGACGTCAGTATGCAGCTGAAGCTCATCCTCAAGCTTCACTGTCGCTTCGGGAAACTCTTCTGAGTGAGTTCCTAAACATCCAACACGATCATGCGTGGCTCGTTTTAGGGTGAGGGCTGTTTTTGATTTTGCACTTTCTCGAAGCTTACTGGTGTCACGTACAGGAAGAAGAAAAAAGAAGAAGAAAAAAACCACGACTCAAATCTTTTTGACAGAATATATTTCCTCCCACTCTCTCGTGACAGCGCAGTCCGTAACCCGAGTCCCTCTGTCAGCGGCCGGCTGTTTCCACAGCCCACTACTTGCTCGTCAATTACGCGTCAGCTCGCTCCTGATTGGCACAGCCGTGTTATTGTCGCGAAGAAACGCGGCGGGGTGGGGAAAGATGACACGATGGGAGGACTGGAATCGGGAGGTAAATTCATTTCTTGCTGAAGTGACTCACTGGTCCTGAGGTGGGAATCTGTTGCAGAATGCACTGCAGGTAGGAAAAAGAAACGCATGTCTGCTTGGTGGCTTTGTTAATAGCAGGCACGTTAAGGTCATTAGATTACACCGTGCCAGCTGGTTTTTTTATGATTAAACATCTGTTAAATGTGTAGTATGCTTTTATCCAGACCATATGTCTTTTGCCTGTACGTTTTTAGTCTTCATTAGTCATTAGTAAATGAGAAAACTGTTGAAGGGAGCAGTCTGGTTGTGTTTTGCTCCTGTGAAACTGTTAGTGAGTTTAAACTCAACGTCTCTATTTTATTCTTATGGGAGTCAGCTAGTGTTTTCATATGTTAATTATAAGCAGGGGATGTAAATACATATGGCCTATACAGGATTTAGAAAAACATACATGTGCTTTTGATCCTCAATTCATGGATTATGTTTCGCATGACTGATTTTCCTGTGAACATAGTCACTTCACTTCTCTTCACTTCACTTTTATGGAAAATTCCACAAAGGATCAAGTTTCTGAATGCCTGTGTGACAAGCAGAGGGGTGGGAAATAGTATGTATTATGAAGGTTTCTGTGATTTCTGTGTGTTGCTCAGGAGTGTGTGCTGTTACCGCTGGTCATCTGAGGAGAGGTTAGATGGGAAAACAGTCGTCATCACCGGAGCCAACACCGGTATTGGAAAAGAAACGGCCAGGGACCTGGCAAGAAGAGGTAGCCTATACTATCTCTCCCCATCTTACTGTCTCTCCCCATCTGCCTCAGTCTATTTCTGGCTCGCTCACATTAATGTGTACCTGCTTCTTTGGATGTTATCTTCCATTTTTACTGACTACCAAACTGTGATTTCCACATTCCACTCTTGCCCCTGAAATTAAGCACCGCTAATGCTTTGGGTTGTTAAAGCTGTACAGCGTGATCTTTGACTGGTGCCCTTGGTCCTCCGACCTCCACCATCGAATCAGGTTTAATCCTATACTTGTGTGAATATCCAAAGTGCTAGTGCTGTTTGTGTTGGTGGCACTATAAGGCTGTCTCAAGTGATTTTGTGACCTCAGGATACCCTAACTACTTGCATATTCCAAGACCGAAACGAGGAGCAGATGGAAAAGAGGTCTCCAAATTAAACATCTTGCTTAACACTTCACCAATCCAAATGAATGAGAAATAGCTGTGATGGAAGACAGACGATGCATTAAGGGGACAGAGGGAGCATTGTGAGGGTCTGCTCCCCTCCGGAGCCAGACAGGCAACAAAGAGAGATTGGAGTGTGCACCCAGCAGTGTGCACACACACACACACACACACACACACACACACACACACACACACACACATACGCAGCAGAATGAGTAATTAAAAAGTGGTTCTGCATACATGATTTAGTTTCTTACATTTGTTTGCTCTTGGAAGGCTCTGCATGGCATCCCCCTTTTTTTTGGTTTAAACAGCCGCTGTGCATGCGTAGAAATTCATCTGGCTGTTTTATTTCTAACCAATAATCTTATTTTTGTCCATTAGTGCATGTTAATATATT
The DNA here is from genome assembly GCF_023055335.1 of Clinocottus analis. Lineage (NCBI taxonomy): Eukaryota > Metazoa > Chordata > Actinopteri > Perciformes > Cottidae > Clinocottus > Clinocottus analis. The sequence goes on from NW_027175909.1 coordinate 7,795,747, forward strand.
TTTAAAGTGAAATGAAGTGAAGATAAACAACTAAAGTGACAAACGAAAGATTAGACAAAAAGAATCATGAGTGCCAGAGGAAAATAATAACACTGCGGTTCTTGCTTATGGATATTTCCCTGTCAAATTACTGGATCACTTTTCAGTAAATTAGATTATACAATGACAGGATGACAGCATGATTAGATTTGCAAGGATTCATAACAGAAGGTTGGTCCTTGGGGTACTGTATCAGGGCAACCAGACCACATCCCAACCTTTCTCATCCATTATGTATGTTTACTCATTCATCACGTAGACAAAGTCAATGCACATACTATTGAATCTGAATATATAGAATATCATCAGGTTTAACTCATTCCTTATTACATACAATTATCATTATTAAGCCTCAATAACCCTGTGTATCATCTGCTGCGTGATCTTTAACTTGACTCAGCATAACTTTCCATTCTCACATTTGTTCACTATATAATTTAATTGAGTGAACTTGGCTACCAGGGAAACGAGGGAACAATTGGGTTCTCCGACATGGGAACAAGGGGGAACAAAGACACTGCGATGGGATACAGACGCTACGCTCCAACTGATTAATGGCTCTCCTCTTCCATAATTGGTGGGCACAGCAGCTATTTTGTGTGTGATTGTCTGTGATTGTGTGGTGGGGGAGTTGTATTTCTATTTGTTACTTTGTGTGGGCACGCATGCATGTTTGTGGGTAACAGTATGTGTGTGTGTGTATCCTCAAAGCTCCCTTTCTCTGCTCATTAAGGGGAATGCCACGTCATTTGCGTCAGAGGCGAATGAGAATGACACAGTTGAGAGGGTCTTGTGTTCATGTGAGTGCACCTGGCTAAATGAGAGGCTGAATGAGAGGTTAGAGAACCTTCGAGGGTAATCTCAAAGTACAGACTCCCTCGATTGACGTAGTTATCTTTGTGTGCATGCAAATTAGCAATGCTTTTGTAGTTTGTAGATTGGAAACTTTCTAGCATTTCAGCCAGGTGTGTGTGTTAAATATTTGCCTTAATATAGCTGGTCACGTTTATATTAAGGCACTTGTATAACACAGTGTGCTGTAAAAATGACAGGGATTTCTTCTGCGGAGCTACAGTTGTGTGGAATGGGGTGAACATTATCCTTTTAAGTTAAATAAGTGACCTTTGGCCCTTGTTTTTCAGGCGCCCGCATCATCATGGCATGCAGAGACCTGGAGAGGGCAGAGGAGGCCCGAACGGACATTTTGGAAGACACAGGAAATGAGAATATAGTTATCAGGAAACTGGATCTCTCTGACACTAAGTCCATTAGAACGTTTGCTGAACTCATCAATAAAGGTAGGAAACTGACCACTGATATATTCACAAAAGGCACAATTTGTCGCTCTTCCTGTCCACATGTCTGTGTGCAAAAGAAAGACCTTGAATAACTCCTGATTGTTCTTAGCATAGCAGCTTAAGAGCCATTGATGCACGTGGGTTAGCGAGAGTCGAACTGTAAAATTGCTAAATGCACTCCACTTGCACTCCACTTACCAAAACATATTGAACATATGGTACTCATGGGAAACTATGACTAACTCTCCCCTTTTGTGTTTGTGGTCGGATCTATTCAGAGGAGAAACAAGTGAATATCCTGATCAACAATGCAGGCGTCATGATGTGTCCCTACTCCAAGACTGTTGATGGGTTTGAAATGCAGTTGGGTGTCAATCATTTGGGTAAGTCATAGTGGAAGGCATCAAATTCAGGGAAGTGGTTTCGATGGCGCTGGTGTATATCAGCGTGATAAAAGAGCAAGCGACGTCTTGGTAATTGTAAACAAGTTGGCAGTCAAATCTTTGAGTGATTTAATGATAGGAGGGCTTTTTTTTTTTAAAGAAGGTTCCAACTATTTTAACCCATATTGGGTTGAATTAGCAATGTCCCTGAACACAACCGAGGTGTCAGCCAGGAATATCAATCAAAGTTGCTGTTTTCCTCAAGCTGTCAGTGTTTTCCTTGTATTGAATCATGGCTTCCTTCCAAATTATCCTTGCCTCGCTGATATTTTTGTCACAGGCTGACAGAGAGAAGAATAGTCTGTGCTCGAACATGGTCACCCACACGCATATGCCAACACATATGCAGACACACACACACACACACACACACACACACACACACACACACACACACACACACACACGCATGCATCCACATTCAACATCCTTGAGATGTCAATAAACACTGGTTAGGTCAACAGCAAAAAAACAGGAAAAAAGAGAACAATAGTAAGGAAAGCAAACGTTCTTAGGGCAGTAGCATTGTGTATTTGTACCCTAAACGGAAATCTGTTTTGGCAATTTTTTCCCAGTTTTAGTACGTATACAGTACAAGAGCATTTTTTTTTATTTCAACATTTGTGAGGCGGACCTTTTAGAGTCAAACACTTCCATTCTGGTGAAATATGCATCAATTTATGATGAAAACAAAAGTCAGGCGACTAGTGACGATCAAAGATATGAGAATATAATGCAGTAATGCTCTCAGGCATTCTGTATTGCTTTCAGATATTTAGTGTCATGGAGATCAACTATTTGCAATTACTGTTATCTCTAATGTTTAACACATGTAGGTATGATTTACTCTCTCATGCTCCTTGTGTCTTTTGTTTGGGTAATCAACCTCTTTAATGTGCATATGGCTCCTATTCACGTCAATAATGAATTAATTCAATGGTCCAGCTTTTGTTGATAAGAATATAGTCAAGAGCCATAATGACTATGGTATGACATTCAATGACATATCATACAAATACTTTATTATGACACACTGAACTATGATTCTTTGATGGCATACTATGACCTTTTTTAATACGATACTACGCTTTTAATTATAGCGGTTTTCCAAAAATAGAAGTCCTCTGCTACTCTCATGTTTCAAACGAATTCATATGTTCTAAATATTTAAAGGGCGTGTCCCCTGTTTCCTTCCCGAGATTCGTGCTCATGATACAGTAAGTTGTTGACCACATACATCTTTCCTGAAGTTTTCTGAACTTCTGACTTAAAAAACACATGTTGATTTCCATTCATACAGCTAACGATGAGGCTGCATGAATAACACATGTAGGCTAAATGTTAACTAGTAAGCAAAGAGATGAAGTGTTTACACTTATTGCACATGACGAGCATCACTCTACACATTATTTACATCAGATTAGCTAATGGGATTATTGCCAACAACATAGTATGAGCTGCTGTATGTTGACTATGCAAAAAGAACCATGTGTGACTGTAGCATCACATGGAAAAGTTTCAGCAATAAAACCATGATGTCCACCCATAAACTGGAATAGAGAGTGAGTGAGCTCATGGCTGCAGGAAAGAGAGTCTTACAAGGAGGGACAAAGACCACCCTGGAGAGAAAGAAACACACCCGGGCTCTTCGTGTCATGATAGCAACAGCACTGTGGAAATGAAACGGTACGAGGAGTCCAGATAGCATCTGGTTAGCACAGTCAGTGGTGGTATAGTTATATTACCTCTAGAGCAGCTCCAACTTTCTCTTTAAAGCCTTTCTTAATTTAAAAAAAACGGGGTGATGAAAGTGTTTTATGAGTTTCCAAATGTTTGTGATTTTGTCTCGCAGTGTGACAAGAAAAATCCATCAGAGTGTAGTGTAGCTTGTTTGGATATAGCAAAGGACAATAGTGTGCGTGTCATGACTCTTTGCAGGTCATTTCTTGTTGACTTACCTGCTGCTGGACCTCATCAAGCGCTCTGCTCCTGCCCGTATTGTCGTCGTGGCATCAGTGGCCCACACTTGGACTGGAATTCGACTCGATGACATCAACAGTGAGAGGAGCTACGATACCATGAAGGCCTACGGGCAGAGCAAACTGGCAAATGTCCTCTTCGCGCGCTCTCTTGCCAAACGGTTACAAGGTGAGGTGGGGCAAGCATATAAGCACACATCACATGGGCTAGAAGAAATTTGGTTTGAAATTTGATTTGACAGTTGGAGTCATGATATATACTTATACACAATTATGCTAACATATGAGCATGTGTACAGTCTTGTTGAGAGACTTAAAAAGACTCGTGATGTTTTTTTGCATGGAAGCTTGATGGACAACTTCTGATGGGAGAATTTATTTTATAGTGGTCGGAGAGGGGACTAGCCGTCACAGTTATTGCTGAGAAAGGTGAATCAGAAAGTATCATTGTATTTAGCTTTACATAAGAACAGACTAACGTAAACAAGTTGGAACTTACCATCACTTGCACAATACTTGTCTTTTCTCATCCTGAGGAAGTGCAGCAATGACATATAATTTGAATTGCGTTGAACATGAGCCATTATACTGTCTCAATTCATTGTTCTTCCTTTTGCTTAATGGCAGAGAACTGAAATGAATTACTTTCATATGACAGCCCAACAGCCTAGTGGTGGATTCCCATGATCTGGAGCTGTCAAAACTAAGTTCATTAGGATATTAACTAAAAGACAAACCAAAAATAAGACATTCAAATGATAGAACACATTTCAAAAAGTAGAACGAAGCATATTTCCCAAAGAAATTGTATGCAAAATCATGTGTGCAAATGACAAAAACGTTGACATAATTGTTTGCATGTGTAAGCATGGCATTATGGGTTTAGGTGACTGTGTACGTGTTGCAGGCACAGGGGTGAGCGTGTTCTCTCTGCACCCGGGGGTGGTGCAGTCTGACCTGTGGAGACACCAGCACCAATGTATCCAGGTGGCAGTGAAGATCTTCCGGATTTTCACCAAGACAACACTGGAGGGAGCACAGACCACCATCTACTGTGCTGTGGAGCCAGGCCTGGACAGTCAGAGTGGAGGTTACTTCAGGTAGACTCAGTACTTCAACAAACCTACAATTGGTTATAAAGAGCTTTCAGAGTTCAGACTTAATGTTGCACAGTACTACTAGCTGCTGACTAACAAACATGTCTTCTGTTTGTCGCTGAGGGTTAACATGTTGTATTATTGTATGAGAAACAAACTCAGTGTGTAATGGTCATTCTCTGTTTTGGACAGTGACTGCGCTCCTGCAAGGTGCTCAAGGGCGGCTTCTGATGAAGACTTGGATCAAAAGCTGTGGGAGATCAGCTGTACCTTGCTTGGCATCACCTGGTAGTGAGCAGTGTTAAATTAGCTGTGCGGTGAAAATACATTGTTTGCTAGCTCACCTGTTAAAGAACACTTTTAGACACTTTTATAGAGGCATTAATGTTACAGTTGCGGATGTGAAACAGGTTATTTTTATAACCTGAAACAGTCCAAAAGTCGGAGCTTTTTTATTTTGTATGAATATCAAAATTTCATTTTTTGTCAAATTGTATTTATCAAACAAGGTTGCATGACAAAACTGTCTTTTTACTATACTTTCACTGACCCATGTGGGCATTCTTTGTTGAGACAGTTTTGTATCTTGAGTGCAGTTGCTGCTTTGTCCTGTTAGCTTGTAGAGTTGTCAAAAGGTGTTAGCCAGCATGGTCCTACTTTGGATGAAATTTAGTCTTTACATGCCGTACACTTTGAGTTGCACTGTGGTGGCATGATTGTTTTAGGCACTGATGAAAACAATTTAGCTCTAATTTCCCTACAAAATTTCCTTCTCTTTTTTAAAGTAACATTTAAAAGAAATACTGTACATCGGTGCACACATTCTGCATGTTGGTTGATAGTTAAACCCTTGACAAATGACAGATATAAAGTGGGAATTTTATATATATATATATATATATATATATATATATATATATATATATATATATATATATATATATATATATATATATTATAGATTTATTGATTGGTGAAACATGATGAATCATTGGCCTTAATGTATGCTCTTTTCCAACAGCCTTGTATCATCTGCCATTCTGTTAATCTGACGATATATTTTGTATGTAAAAATTAAACTGGACTGGGAAACATATTGCAAAGTCCTGCTTGTTTTGTGACTTTTACATAAAGTTACGGTTCATTACTGATCACTTAAGTTCTGTGTGTTGAGTTAGCTATTATGTTGATCTTTTTAGGTGCAGTAACTCTGGGATAAATTCAACCTTTGAGAGGCAAGGAAGATTGGGTAAATTGAGTGTATTAACAATGAGAGAATTAAGGGTCTAAAAGTCTGAGTCATGCCACCCAAACAGATGAAGGAATTTCAATGTGACTCACACCATGGTCAATTCATCAAACTGACACATGTAAAAAGGTAATGTTGAAATCCTGCTGCCTCTTACGCCACTGGATTGAGGCCCTGATAATGGACATGTGCATATAATGTAGTGGACTGCAGCACTTTCGTAGATGTACTTTTCAATAATATAGTATTACTGTAAGAGAGGGGCTGTAGAATTAGTAGATTAAGAAACAAAGCTCAGGATTAAATGCCAGAATTCTATTCAGAAAGGGTGTCTTAATCCAAATCACATGATGGAGTATTGAGGACAAAAGGAATGTGGCAGGAACAAGAGGAGTAGTACCAAGGAGTCAAGGACCAATGCTCCCTCAAAGCAATGTGTGTAGCCTGAAAAGGTTTAGATATATAATCACAATCACCAAACAACAATATCCCATCAGTCAGCTGCCCTGTGTCCAGAAATACTGTTAATAAAAACATGTTTTGCTTTTAAGAAAACTGAAATAGTTAAATATTACGACACACCTGACTACAGTATATGGAGTTACTGTCAAGTTTGTTCGCAAGACGTATCTCACAGCTGTTGACCAAGGCTGTAAGAAAGCGAGTGCCTTTGCTTTGGATGATTTTCTTCCGGAGGCAGTTGAAGAAGTTCAACCTGCTGAAGACCACGATGGTTCACTTCTACAACATAATTGACTCCATCCTCTGCAGCCACTGCCAAGCACAAGGGCAGACTGCAACGTATCATTCGCTCTGCTGAGAGGCGGATTGGTTGCAATCACCTTCCCTCCATGATTTGTTCACCTCCAGGGCCCTGAAGTGGACAGGTAAGATTGAAGCTGACTGCTCTCACCCTGCACACAAACTGTTAAAGTCCCTTCCCTCTGGCAGGTGGCTGCGGTCCATCAGGACCAAGACCACGCGCCACAGAAACAGTTTCTTCCCAGCCGCAGTTGGATTCATCAACGAAGAGACCACCACTAACTGACTCTGACAGGACAATTTCAAACACTATTGAATGTATTTCCTTTTTCTTATTAAAAGACACTTGCCCTTTTATTTCATAATTTATACTTGTTTTAAAGTACTATTATCTTTTTGATGTTTACCATATATATCTATTATTGTACAATGTTAATTGTTTTTATATTTGTATTTTATCGTTTTATTATATATCTATATGTATTGTTATGCATCTCTTACAGAGTCAAATTCCTTGTTGAAGCAAACTTGGCCAATAAATTATTCTGATTATAAACCCTCCTAGCCTGTAGGTGGCAGTGTGGAAAATAACTCGAGCTCAAGTAAGAAGGCTAACTACCAGTGCGCATGCGCGCGTGAAGGATACGTCAGCTCTTCTTTACTGCCGAGCAGCCCAAACGCTACGTGTCCCTCATTCTTCTGACTGTCTTGTCGTCCCATACGACCTCAGAATCAGGTAAGATAAAGGCGATTCTGTATTATTGTGTTTTACATAAAACTAATCCACTTATTGTTTTGATATTTTTGACTATTTTTGATATTGATTAGATTTCTCAGCTAACCGAACGTTACGTCGACCTGATAGCCTTTTCTCACGATAACGTTAGCTAGCAAAGATGAGCTAACGAACACACATAACTTTAAATGACGGTTTTCAGTGAGAAGGGCACTTATCTTAAAACGTACTGGTGAATATTTGACAACGGGAGAGAGAACATAGTGTATGTTAACGATTTTAGTGTGATGGGAATCGTGACAGGCTCAGGCTGCTTAAGTCAACGTCAGCAGTCAAATCAGTGCAATCTTTTATGTGGATGTGTCTTTATTCCGTCTGCAGCCTAACACCATGGACCAGGTGATGCAGTTCGTTGAGCCCAGCCGGCAATTCGTCAAAGACTCCATAAGGCTCGTGAAGAGATGCACTAAACCCGACAGAAAAGGTAGGTTTATATTGTTGTTGGCAGCAGCGTCCACGTTTACACTAAGAGACCAATCGGCTCTGATACAAGATTGAGGGATACAAGGCACAATATGAGTTGTTTTTCTTTTCTTAATGAGGTCATTTGATTTGTTGTAGTTTGACATTGATTTTTTTTTTTCCTCTTTAAGAATTCCAGAAGATAGCCATGGCCACAGCAATTGGGTTTGCCATCATGGGTTTCATTGGTTTCTTCGTCAAGCTCATTCACATCCCCATCAACAACATCATTGTGTAAGTAGCAGTATAACCCCAATTACCTGCATGGTGATTGTATCGTACATTTGGTTATGTTTTACAGTTGAGTGGTTAAGAGAGAGGTTGTGTATGCCGCAGGTCTGGCCAGGGACTCACTCTCCAGACATCTTATCTCAGTGTCTCAATGAGATCGGGTGTCTTTACAGAGAGAGGGGCTGTTTTTTATTACACTCACTTTTCACGATCAAATGCTGCATTGTCTCGATCTACTCACTGCAAAGCTGTCTTAAATATGTCAAATTGAGTATACATGGTACGGTATTGCATGTTTAATTAGGATTTTACAAAAAAAAATCAAGATCTGAAGTATTTGTAGTCGGATACTAATCTGAAAAATGAATCCTTAAATTATTTAAACACCACTCATTTACTAGAGCTGGAACAGGCACACATCATTGAGATCCATTTGAATACCTACATTTTGTATAATGATGTACGCATGATTCCAAAATGGCATTATTCATCGGGCCTTTAATTTTGGATATTGTTATACAACTATACTATACAGACTAAACTAAAGCAGGTCTTAGTCTCTACAGCAGTCAAGCAGTCACACTGGTAGCATATATGATTTTATTTTTGGACGCAGTAGGATTGAACATAAAAAAACTCTTAATTTAATCCGTTATCTTAACAGTCAGACTATATAGTTCACTAGAGTGTAGGAGTTGGATTGTCTGCTCTTGGAAGAAAGTTGTGGTACAATGCTAAATAGTGGTAACTGACGCATGCACAATAATTGCTTTGGGGTCTAGTTTTCTTCAGTAGTGATCAATCCGTTTGCTTGGTCACGCAACTGGAATATTACAGTAATGTTCATGTCCTGTTTTGTTTTCTCCATCCTTAACTCTGCCTTTTGTTTTTCTGTTTTCTAGTGGCGGCTAAGTTCTGGTCAAGAAGAAAACACAAACTTCAATACCCGGGTGCAGGAGACAGTGGTGCAAAGTGTTATGGGGATTTTTACATTTTGGGCACAACATTTATATTTCGATGTGTAAATAAAACAAATGGAAACACACAGACTAAATTGGTCTTGTCTGTCCAAATAGCTTTTCTATCACTATAACATGTATACAACCGTTTAGAACACTTTTCTGGATTTCAGAAATATTTTACAACTGTCATCAAAAGGCACAAATAATTTGAATCTGGGTGAACAATATTTCCTCGTACTTGGCAGGCGTCCTGACGTCAAAAGGCACATTGTGTAGGCTGGGGCACAAAGCAGATACCTGCAAACATTTCAAGGAAGATGTACTTTAAAGTTTAGGGATTGCAATGTGGAGACATTGTACTGTCATCTCAGTCCTTCTTAAAAGTTCCGTAATATCAACATGTGTTTTAAAGAGAACCAGATGTTAGGATGGATTAAGGCTTGGATATATATGGTTTAATGAGTCAATCAGTGAGGAAACTTATCTGAACCTGTTAAAATATTACAGTAAATATCATTGTCCAAAGATGGCCACTGTGTTGTAAAAACTAAAAATCCTACTGTGTTTTGGTCAGTTTTGAATTTCCTGTATTCCAACCGAGCTGCCCAAAACTTGATCATTTTATTACAGGAGAATAATAGAAATGATTCGCTGAGCTTCATGGCTTCATGCAAGTGTGCGTTCAGCTTCCTCCTTTAACCTCATGCTGGTCAAAACGTGTGCGTTTGCCGTAGCTCGGCTGTAGCAAAGTAGTTGCAGGTTCTTGGTCGTTAAATGTAACCCGAGAAGAAGGGGGGTGTCTTCTGTGTCATTGCCCGTCCTCACTGATGCCCATGCTCCAGAGCAGGGGCTGGTCTGTTGTCACGGTTACAGACTTTTTGGGGTTTCCAGGCGCAACGGGTTCATAGGCGTTGGAGGTGCTGACCAGCTTCCCAAACTGCAGGACCTGGTTATCTGGACAGAGGAGGAGGACACATGATTAAATGCAGAAGTATTGAGGTTCTACTGAGTGATACTGCACTTCATGGCTACTTTAAATAATTAAATTATTCAATGGGGGAAAGTAGATCATTATTTTTTCTGTGTGACTAGTTATCTTGTAATCATGCACACCGCTGTCTGTATTTCCTGTTATTTGACCATCAATAATGCAGCTATAGATTAAGGCCTTGTCTGGAGCACCAAGGCGAGGTGTTCCACATGACTTCGCTTTATGTCTGATCAACGACATTTGGGCCGAGCGAAGCGGCCCGAGGCCAAAAGGTTAACAGCCAAAGCCGCACACATTCACAACTGCTTCATTCTGAGGCCACTGAGCATACTTTATGGTTACTGAAGTGCCAACAAATCCCCGGACAGAAAATCCTTCAGCTGCCTCTAACAGGAAAGGTGAACACTGAGTCAAATCAGGCTTTTTGTTTGGCATCCCACGCCAGCAGAGTGAAGTGAACTCGACTTATATGTGGGACATTGTGCAACTACATGAGCACAGATAAGTAATTTACCAGATCTTCCACTAGAGAATCTCACTGTCAAGACCCAATACTTCAAAGGTTGAACCGCAAAAGTAGTTGATGAGATGAGCTTTAATTTCGTAGTTAAATTGTATTCGTGCTCCATTAGTGCCAAGTGGTGTTTTACTTGATATAAAGCTGCAAACAGCGTGAATGTTCTAAAAGGTGAACTTGAAAGGGATTTTCCTGAACGGACACTGAGCCGACGCTGACATCCAGTGGTCTCACCAGGAAGCTCAGTCGCATCTGCAGTGAGGGATCACGTTCCACCAGTGGACGACAATCACTGAAGAGTTCACCTGGATGAACGAGTCATTATCTTTCATCCTGACCGTGCTTTTAAACTGGTGAAGAAAACTCTCCTCACAACTTAACAAATGAATAGCTCTAACTCACAAGTAGTGTACGTGACATTTATGTTGCGAGGAATTTATTCTTGCAAAATAATGACTCCTTAAGGATAGTAACGAAACCATTAAGCCGTGCTTCAACAGGCCCAAATGGCAGGAATAGAAATTTGCGTGTCACTTTTCCCATTAAAGGTTACATTTGTTCACGCCACATTGGCTCTGAATAAGCTGAGCGGACAAACACCCTGAGAGTGGAGCTGTTGGATCGTGGCTAATGTGAAAAGGGCAAACTAACCTCAGGAGATTCATACCTGAGGCACTCTATTATTCATTCAGTGTAATCTGTCACTGTGTTCTTACAATCTGCAGCAAATTAAACAGTGAAATATTCCTACCCTACAGGTCAGAAGATTCTGCTTTTATTGTGATGGTGTTTTGTTTGTAACGCTTCACGGAAAAGACAGAACAGGTTTCATTCTGGCTTTTAGCTTCAAGTCATGCTGTTTTTTTTTTTCTTTTTAAAGTTATCACCTGTCTCAGGACGATCAGAAACCAAGATATCACTGTGACTTTTTTTTATTTCTGGTCTCTCACGGTTTTGCTCAGCTCTCTCAACTTTAACTTCTAAAAGCATTGATTGACCTTACTTTTTTTTGGTAATCTTTACCTAATGTATCTGGTTTACATGCTTAGTTTCAGTGCTCTATGAGCAAAGTGAGTAGCACAAAACACAGCTGGGGGGGGGGGGGGTTCTCCCTGTCAATCATCTGAGCGCCATTAATAACTCCATTTTCTTTTAACTTAAGGGGCAAACATTGCCATCTGCACGTATGAATAATGTGTGGATGGACAAATTACCTTAAAATGTCACCAATTTGTGACTTCATTAACATTCAAACAATATCAGAGGTGACAGAGCACGCATGCATTGTCATATCTGTGGATTTATTGAATCTGACTGTTGTTGCTGTGCAGTTAAAACTGACGAGGTGATACTATATCACACATTATTCAGCAAAGTCACGTCATATAACAACAACAGCAATAATAACAATGCAGATTTAATTGGATTTCACCACAACATAAAGGTGTTGCTTTACTCAGGTGAAGGCAGAGCAGAGCTACATACTTACAGTACTTATAACACGAGTCTGGTTTCCAGTAGTAGAGCTAACTTTCATAAACTTTCACTCAGATCTCAAAGGCATTTCTGCAGTAAAAGTGTAAATCATGAATCTGCAAGTCGAACAACATTAGTTGCCAATGCAACTGTGGCATAACTTTTTTTGTGGGCATTGTATATTTCAACTCTGGGTCTTACTGTGAAGCTTTTACGAATACAATTTAATTCTTTTGTGTAGAATAACAAAACTAATTAAGCATACAACCTCAAAAAAACGTTACGCCTCAAACATCATACTGTACAGTATATTGCACCCTATTAACCCAAACCAATACCCAATGATTGCATTGTTTCAACATCTTTTAGAAGAAACAAAAGAAGGACCAATAAAGAATTTTATGAATATGCAAAAATAGTTTCGGTGCAATCACTTCATGAAAAGGCAAAAATGAACACAAAGGAACAAAGACTGGGGAGAATGAAGCGAATCATTTGTCCACAGGCGCCTGCACGCACATCAAACAGGGACAAAAACAGTAATTCTGCTTCAAAGACTGCTACACAAGCATGGTATTAGACCGGCTTGACTCAGAACGAAGAATAAAATAAGCTGTATGTGAAGTTAGGGTACTTAATAATTGAGTGAACACAGAGCCACAGTGTGTAAGAGAATAATTTCCGACTGTGTTAAAGTGCCAGTCTGAAGTTCTCACTCTGCAGGGGAATTTGTTTTCACCAGCATCAGACCAGCTCAGACACAAAGGTTGCCAAATAGCTGAAAAACACAGTATAGCTGAGGCGGATATTGTAGTATTTTTTGTTATGCGTGGCGCGGCACGTGTTTACTTTATGGATCTCTGTGTAGCTTCCCCTGACAAATAACAATTTTAAAAGTCACCAAAAACCCATTTCGCAATCAACTTCTTATTATGAGCATTGCGGTTCTGCACAAACATGTGATTTCTGCTCAAGTTGGAACTGTTTTGGTTGTTTTCCTAAACAGATTACTCCCTTTGTGTTTTTTTTCTGTGGTCTTCTGGTTTGAAGTGTGCTGGGCTCAGTTGAAAGAGGGCGGACATCTGTGCACCAATTAGTATTTAGCAATACTTCAATTAAAAGGGGATAACAGTAGGTGGGTAGATTGTTTATGCTGCCGGGCCACTATCATATAAAACAACAACCACCACCACAACAACACATAATAATAACTTAGCTTATTTAGCCATGAACATTAAATGTCAAAGATACTATATGGAGGTTCGAGGTCATTGTGTATGGTTTGGAATTGGCTCACAATAACTCTTCAGTAAGTCAATGTTAAATAATAATCATAGTAAGGTAAAACTAGAATTGAAAAACCAAACTCAAATGTAGCAACAACTAGCATCAGTATACCATAAATAGGCCTACCAGGCTCGATGGCTATCACAGTACCAGAAGGTTTTCCCCACAGCACACTGCGATTATATTACAATCAGAAAGGAGAAAACAAAAAATACAAAAATGAGGATGTTTTCAAGCGTAAAAAGGGATGGCTGGTGTAAATACCCAGACTACCATCGGAGGCAGCAGAGCACTACGATAAGGAAGCGTTTGGATTCATGGCCAATAGAATGGCACTGTGGCACCTACATCATCCCCTCTGGCTGTCTCTCATACACACATCCTTTTAAAAATGCACATGCACACGCACCCACACACAGACACGCACACACACACACAAACTCTTTACCGGACAAAAAGCTTTCAGATGGCTTCATTAGTAATCCCCTCCTCAAAGCTGATACCGATCAATAACGGCCCCTGTTGCAAAGGGGACCGAAATGAGCGTCGCACCCTCCAGTGATAACAATGGAGATGTTTGCTGCCTGTAATTGCATTTCCAGCGCCACAGCCGAAAGGGCCCGTCAGCTGTAAGTAGACCGTATTTACACAACAAATTACCCAGGAGAGAGGGCGGCAGAGGAGAGACTCACAGACACTCAGACTGCAGTGGACAGGTAGAGAGAGGCATTATGGGTGTTGGGCATTTTTGCAATGGAGGGACGACCCTCGCTGCTCTATTATCTGCCGCTTAATGTTTTTTTTTTTTTATTACTAACAGGTTCTCAAAAGTCATGTTAAAAAGGTGCCGCTTGACGCATTTTTAAAACAGCGAAACATTAGAGTTCAATTATCCGGGATGTGTTGGTGAACTGGTCTCCTTCTAAAGCTTCTGTTTGAGTTAGTGTATTGATTAATGCTGACTATTATTCATGAAACTCTATTTATTTATTTTGCAATGCTGACGTCTTCACTTTGCCTACTGGACAAGTTGCACCTGTGAGAATGGATTTTTCTTTTGGCTCATTTAGCTGCTATCGGTGCGAGCTGGAAGGCCATCGCTGTAACCGTTTTATGCCACGAAGATGCAGATCCATATAGAGACGAGTAAAAGCTGCCAATCATATATTTTCGAATGCTAATTTTACTTATCACTTGTAATGGAGGATGAAATTGTTCATCGACGGGGTAATGTGACACATCAGACCTTTGAAATAACACTGAGTGAGCCACTGTGATCTCTGTTACTCCAACTTACACTGAGGAGACAATTTTCTCTCCCCATTACATCCGAATGTGTTTAGCATCAAACACGTGTCCCCTTTTAACGCGACTTGTCATCGAGAGGCAAATTGAACGCATTAAGTCAGATCCTCCACTCCTTTAGACCGGTGTGCTATCCAATTTCATTACGCTACACAGTTTGAGAGAGAAAATCATTTCCTATAAATCATGTTTGTTCAATGCTGAGCTGTCCAATTACTAAAATGAGGTGAATGTATGACTGTGTTTTCTTTTGCACAGATCCTTCCCTTCTCTTGCCACCTTCGGAAAGACACCGTCCATCATTGCAATGAATAGACTGTACGTAATCTATATTTGTTCAAGGTAGAACAAGAGCAATGAGATAAAAGTGAGGCAACGTTTGATCTAAGGCCTGTTTCACCTCAACAATCTCGGAGAGTATAATGTTTTTAGAAAAAGACATGAAGTGAATGAATTATGAACAAACAGTTGTCTGTAGTTTGTAGATGGATGAGGACAAGACGCGAGTTAATGCACAATATTCATCCAGGTTATATCGAACTTTAATGGAACACTAGAAAAAAGTTGGATGTTCAGTTGATTTAAATCCTTTAAAATTGAAAACAAAAATCAACCATTATGTTATTATAGTATTATACATTATATCAAATGTATTATTATCACTTCAGTTGTGGTAATAAACCACAACAATAAAATTAGATTTTGAATATCACTGATCTGAAAAAGCTGGCTATTCTATTCTAGAAATCATGCACGGTTCATATCATATCAGCATGTAATTTCAATACGGTGTCCTTCATTTGCTCCACCTGACAGTCTCCTCATATGCGAGGCTATTTATTGGCCCTGACGTGAGCCAAGGCTTGCACTAGCAGTGTTAGCACCATCTGCTGTGCAATGATAGCCACTTCCATTAAATGTTTATGACGGGTTTGTCTAAGAGTGAGGTGACAGACGCTGTTCTGGCTTCAGTTGACCTTCAGATAAGAAAACTCGTCTCTGCCGGGAATGTGGCATCAGTCAGCTGAGCGGCACCAGAGCAAACAGACAGCTGAGCAAATTATACATGTCGATGGTCAGGGGTTAATAACGTGGATATGTTTTTTTTTTCTTGATGGAGGGGTTAAGTAGACAAGTTGATGTGTTTGTGCAAATTAATATCCTGTCAGGAATACATGCCTGTACCGTTTACTTGTCTATACAATAGGCATGTTCAGTCCAATATGTGACTGCGTTCACTCCTCCTCTGCCTCCCTGCCAGGCTGCAGCTCCACTGGGGGTACGAGCAGCGCTTCGCATCAGGCGGCTCTCCATCCCCCCCCCTATATCTGCCCCCGCGTGTGATGTGCACAGCGGCAGAAATCTACAGATCCATAAATAAAACCATAAAGCAGCAGTTTTCCCTCCCGCTGCCACACAACACCGCTACAGAATATATACACTTTTCATTTCCCCTCGCTAGGACCTTGGTGAGCAGGGGGCGAAGGAGCGAGGGAGGAAATGAGAGGGGAGAGAGAGTTAGGAGGAGAAAGAGGGGGGTAAAAGGGCAGACAGTGGCGTCGTCATTATGCAGAACAGTGTAGCAGAGGAAGAGAGAGAGAGTGAACATGTGTAGAAAGTGATATGAAAGAAAGAGCAAGACAGAGAGATAAAAGGAAGAACAGATTCATTCCTTTAGCCTAAATCCCTGAAAAAAATTATAGAAGAACACTAGGCGAGGGTGCGGACGGAAAAACACCGTCTGAAAGAGAAAAGAGAAAGGAGATATGAAAAGAATTGGAGAAGGTCAGGGTGTCTGCTTCTGGAGAAACAGACGGAAAAGGAGAGATCTTACAGTGGAGATGTCTGCCTCTGGCAGGGACGCTGGGTAAGACCTCACTGAACCAGCTTTTTTCAGACATATTATCTGTTTGACTGCAAGATAAAGTACAATGCTTTACCTTTGAAAACACTCCTTTCCGATATTTAGAATGCCCCTTGAATGCTGACACGCTGCTGCCGGCTCGTGCTGCAACACTTTGAAACTTTAAAAAAGGTCCTGTCAACATGTTCTTAGATGGACACTTTTCTAAATTCATATGATAATCTCGTTTTGCTTCCTGTTTCACAACGATCCAAATGCCTCGCTTATTTTTCCTTAAAAAAAGGTGACCAAGCATGACGGCACGTGACCAAACCTGTTTAGACAACGAGTAAAGGGCGGCGTGTGACTCGCCTTAATTGTCGGTACACATGCATCCTCTCAGGGGGTCTTCATGTGCAGAGTACAACAAAAAAATATGGAGCATGCCGAGAAGTCCTTATTAAAAATCAATTTCATTTGCATGCCAATGTGTTTGTGAAGGCTTACGTTTCATAAACAGCATGTCCTCATCATCAGTGAGGGCAAGCTTTGTAATCTTGCCCAAAGTTTACTTTTAATTAAGATTTCTCAATTGCTTGGGCTCTCTATGAGACTCCGCTGCCGAAATCCATCTGTGTTCACGTGTTTGTATTCTATCAAACCCGGCACCTGTTTGTGTTGGACTCGTGCACGCGTCTATGTGTCTAATGTCGCACTAGTTTGTGTGCGTGTTTACAGGTGCGAGTGCTTGGAAATATCTTGGGAGAATGAGTTTAGAAATCTCATCTGGTGGGTCATGTGAAGGTCTTTCACCATCCCGATGACATTTTAAGCACGTTTGGAACAGCATGTGTGTGAGAGGAGCTTGAGTTATGCATTAAGTGTAGCTTTCAGGAAGGGCTGGAGAAGGACAGGCGATGCATGTGGTACATTAGTGCATGAATGGAAATGTGCACATGCACGTTTGTGTGTTTCCACATGCATGTGTCAGACTGTATCAGGAGTGATACAAATTTATATCATAGAGTCAGACATTTTAGATCATGATATAGTATATTTCCTCTGAAAATGATTAGCTGTGATATGGACAAACTTAAATATCGTAGCATTTCAAACAATATTCACCTCAAACCTTTTCAATCTCAACTTTCAAGTCTTTAAAACATTATATTTTGCATGATTGACGATTAAACGCAACCCAAAGCAGATGCTCAATATGCAACTCTCTGAGTGCTGCCGAAACACAGAGGACCCACACTCAATACTGTGCCTGAACGCATCCTGTGTAGACACAAGTGCCTGCTGCTGGTTTAACAACACAAGGCGCATAGACATTGTGTAATTCAGAAGTCTGCGATTGATCAAGAGTCCAGTGTTACCGTGTCATTGACTGTATTTTGTATGAAAACAACGTGACGGGATGAATCCTCTCAGCCTATAGAAACAAAGACGCACTTGATCTTCTGGAGCCTTTATGTGATTTGGCATTCCCGTGAGAAATGCCATTGTCATACTTGAAAATCCCGCTCTGACATATTCATTTTATGCCAAAATGTCACCTATTTGCCCTTCTAGGCATGTTTACGGCCCCCAGTGTATTTAATAGACATGCTATTTGGAACAGAACTCTGTATCTGTTAAAAACAATACAATAATCAATCAGAACCAAAGTCTTAATGATTAAAACTTAAAAAACCTGGAAAAGACTAAATGTAAGATTTTGTAAGATATATCTTGATATTTTTAAAACAGCTTCAACCCAACCGCATTTAATGTAACAATATCAATATTATATTGATTTATTGCACAACTGTAAAGCACATGTGTGAATGTTTCCGTTTGTGCTTTTGTGTGTGTGTGTGTGTTTCAGGTGTTTGGTGCTCATTAGAGCGTGGATGTATGAGCCTGATGATACTAAAGTTATAAGAAACAGGCTTGTAACCAGTGTTGTGGAGTATGAGCAGCTTATTTGCATATTAAACTGAATGGAAACCTGAGAGAGGAACGCTTCATCAGCCTTTCTGTCATCAGTAGGCTGACAGCCATTGTTCATGGTCCACAGAAGTCTCTCTTGCCGTTTGTCACATGGATAAAACACACACGCACGCGCACAAAGAAACTAAGAAGCAATAAAATAATAACCAAGAGCACAATGAAACAAGTGCACACGCACATCTGCACACACGCTAATACAAAACGCTGGCATATAAAAGAATAGATACAATCACACACACACACACACCTGCTACGCAGAGTTGGTTTGTGGACGACAGCTATTCAAATTTGTTGGTCATTATGATCCACGGTAAGCCGAAAACACCATGACGAAGCAGCTTCTGACGCACACAATCACAAACGCCGAGCCAGAGGCCATAACTCTGACTGTGTTGCTGCAGGATGAAGGCTTTTTAATATTAAGCTGTCGTTTGGGAGAAGGCTGAGTCACAAAAATATGACTAACGAGGTTTTCCCCACGCGCCAGAACATCTCACACACACACACACACACACACACACACACACACACACACACACACACACACACACACACACACACACACACACACACACACACAGGATAGTGGTTCTGGCAGTCACAGATGGACTCCTATGGTCTCGCTGACCTTCATCATCCATTGAATTTACTTGGCAGAATAAAGTTAAGTGGTGATTTAAGAGCCCTCGAAAAGCGCACTTGGAGGAATTTCATCTGTTGACCCACATTGACTTCTTAAGGAACATAACAGATGGCAGCCAATGACAGGTATATTGGGAAATGAGTGTTTTAAGACAAAACATTAAGCCTGAGGCATGTGTTGGTCATTTACACTGTGGCTGTCATGACTTTGACTGTGCTCTACAATGTATTACAAAACAAATGGAGTGTTGTGTGGGAGAATTCAGATTGAGTTTTTTTGTATTTATTTCAAAGTGCCCAGGTTTGGTATCAGGTATAATGTCATCAGCAGTGGACGAGCTCCAAGTTTAGGCCACAATCAAAATTAAGATATCATACACCGGTTATCCCTAAACTATCATAAAAAAATATAAAACATCAAAGGCAGGAGCAAAATATCAAGGCAGGAGAAGCAGATGTTTCATAATGCCCTCCAGGTTTTTATGGTTGATTGGACAACATGTGTTCTGTTGTTTTAATTGATTTTCAGTGGACACAGGAACACATTTTGTGTCCCTGTTATGGCGGCACTGGGTGCTTGTCTGATATTCTGTCTGTCATTGAAGGAGGAGGCAAACTGAGACGTGACATTTGTTTTTAGCCTCCTGCACTCATCTCTTTGACACTTACTCTTTCCTATTCTTACGAGTGACATTCCTCCATGAAGATCTTTTCTTACTGGAGACAAACTTCACCTTCGTGGGTGCAATAGCATGAGTACCATTTGTAATATTAGAATCTAAGTCTTCTACACGCTTATTGACTAAGAGATGGTCGATGTGGAAGGAAAACCCGAATACATATTTCACCGTAATTTTCCGCTATATACAGTTTTGTGAACATCTGTTCGTACAGAGATAATGCTCTCAAATAAAACATACTACACTTGACACCTAGACACTTGGAGATAATCAAGCCCTGAGTATTGCCAATTACCGTGCGTGAGCTCCTTCACATGCTGAGTCAGTTATCAAGAAGACAAGTTCTTTAGTTAAAGACACAGATGTTCAAATCACCAACAATAACTGCTCAGTCAAAGTCGATACAGATTAGCAGTTCTGTGTTTTAGTAAAGCAAAAATATTTATAAGATACATGCTCGCAGAGAGAAAACTCCACCTGCCTTATTTCATACTCAAGCCTTACTTACTCATGGAAAGGAACCTTTTTTTGTCTGAGATTTAATTTGCTGGGCCTGGAAGAGAAGGCAGAATATGTTGTTTAATTAAGACCGAGTGATGAAGTAACCTGTAATTATGTAATTGACTAAAACTTAATGGGATGTGTGTTCACTGCAGCTGTATTTTTGGTGTCTTACAAACCCGTAAAAGGTCAGGCACACTACGTGCATGACAGTTATTTCGGTCTCAGTGAAAAACAGAAAATCCAGATTGTGCTCTATAATAAAAATAATGTTTTACAATTGTTTTTCTGCCCTTTTGTTCTTTGGAACATGTTGTGGATGAAAAGGAATGAATGCTAAATTTGATAAATTTGCAGGACGGGTCGAGTGCTTTTTGTTTCTTAGCATATTCACCATTCTTTTTCCTATTACTTATCACGACAGCAAATGAGGAATCTATCAGCACACAGGGCCCCAGCTTGCTATGTGCAATGCTAATTTATAAATTAGGGGAGGAATAAAGCAATGAAAAGCAGCAAAACCACAGTGCCCGGTGCACAGACAAATCTTAGGGTGCTGCTGCGCTGTGACAAAACAAACAAAGGCTATGTGCAGAGCACCTGTTGCACGTCCTGACATTGCAATGGAGAAAAGCAAACACAAAATATAATTGACCCTAGTCATTTCAACGTACAGAACAAATGTCCATTAGCTGTTGGGCTTACACTAATATAGTACAGTACACTCTGGGCTATTAGGGCTGGACCCAAATATTAGACTACAGCAGAATCCTGAAATATTAACGGCTTGAATTAAACCGAAAGACACGCGTTGGAGCGACCAGCCGTCCATCTCAGTTTAGAACGCAGAAACCTCTGGCTGTGAGACCTTTCCGAGTGCTGGAGACGCGTACAATCAGAGCTCTCGCTGCCATTGCCTGTGTTGGAGCAACCCATGTGGACGCGGGCTGAATGCAACCCCCATATGCTACTTTCCAGCTATGGTGATTATGTCAAAACTGTTGGAGATTACATGTGAAGGGAGGTGGAGATTCCTTCTCTCTGGTCGTATGTCTCCCATGATCAAAGCTCTCCCAGGGTGGGGGCTGAGGTGGTTCTCCTTAATGTTTCCACCACGCTGTGTTACGTCTTCCTCCTGTTTTGATTGAGACACAGACAATTCACACTGTTGCTGTTGTTTAAAGGTGAAATATAAAAATAATCACGGAGCCCTCATCCTGCCAGTAAAAGGCTCCAGAATGGAACTGGTGTTCGCTGGTTTTGTTCCTTCAAAATCACTGGCTACCTCTTCGCTCTCTGTCCCGGAGAGCGCAATTATATTCTCATAATCATGGCTTTCCATGACAGAAAAAAATAAGAAAAAACACAGTTTGGCGCAGAATGGAAACTCCTCGTATGTTGTTCTACTTTAAATACTCCTATATGGTTTGGCATTCATAAATGCAATTAAACAATAGTCATGAAAGCAAAAGATAGGAGAGAAAATTCAAAAATAAGCTCTGGGTTTTAAAATGTTTAAAACCCATCAATAGAAAGTTATAGAATGTATTACAATGAAAAGGCAGCCTTAAAGTGTTGCAAACCTGACAACATGTTCTAGATGCAAGTAAAATACATACATACAAGCATAAGAAATGTGATACCATTTCAGTCACTGACACCAGCTTCTCTGCCACACACGAGCATCACAGGAGCAAATGGTCCCGTGTGTGACAAAATAGTCATTCTGAATGACTTTATTTCCTCCAAATACACCCCTACCTGTATAAAATATTTATAATGGTACTTTTTTTTAAACTCCTGAATACGTTATTTTATTTTGTGTGCAACTACCTCCAATGTATGCAAGAAAAATAGTGTCTATGGATCCATATTTTTGAGCTGGAACATTATCAAGGCCTGAAAACCTACGTGGAACCGCTTACCTCTCAATCATCCGCCCACACTTGCTGTCTTTTCCTAAAATCCAACTTCAGCAGAAAGGCTCACCTTCTATTCATGTCAAGGGATAATGCTAGCTTAATACTTTCACAGGAAATATCAATATGCCTTCAGGGGAGTTTCACAATCTTACACTCTGCAACAACATACAACAATCAGTTTAACCTCCAACACATTGATTGAGCTGTAAGTGGGTAGAAAATAAGGTAACTTTATGAGTCATTTAAATATGTTGTGAAAATAACAATGGGCTTTACTGGGATAAATATATAGTGATTTTCATTGTATGTTTGTCATAGGTTTCTCCCTACAATGCATCTGTGTGTACATGTGTGCTTGGCGTGAGATAAGGTGTCAATAACTGCTTTCAGAGTGCAATAAAAGAGCTTTGCTACGCGTTTGCTGCACCTTTGGGTGCTTGTGTCTGGTCCCCCTGATGCACAAGCTTCAAGGGAGACAAAAAAAAAACATGATGCAGCAATGTGTAGGTGTGTGTTAAGTAAAGGCTTCACAGGTTTGCCACAGTTTCTAAACAGGGATGAAAAATGCAAAAGGCTTAAAAAAAACGATCATTAACGCCCCAACTAAAGTACTTTGTGACTTCAATATGTAATACTTCATCTTTGTTTTTGCCGTGTCAGTACAGTTGGTCGAACATTTCCCCTTAGTGCAGCTAGTGTGTGTGCAAGGCTGGCAGAGCTGAATATAAAACACCAGCTCTGCGTGATTTAATGACAAACTCTGCTAAACAGTATAATCAGTGGTGTGTAAATAAATCCATAGAGAGTGCAGAGCAAACCCCAACTTCCAAATAAACATTAATGTGCTTGAAAATTCACACGCATAAGCACAGTGTGATCAGAAGGCATGTCGATGGTTTTCAGTGGTAACTCCTTTCCTACTTTCATGACTGTGGAGCCTCAATGACATCCCTATACGTAAGATTAATGTTACAGTGGTTATTTGCTGTGGGTGGTCCACTGCCACTTATTTTCAGCACGGTAGAGCGAGGGCGATGGAATGCACAAAATGAGCAAGGGAAAAATAGAGGTTACAGCTACTTAATGCAAATAAATTGGCAGGGGTCTGAAAGGGCTACTGCCGGCAACACCAATCAACAATCGGAGCCTGGCCGACAAGAGCATGGTCAGGGTTTAAGTTCCCAGGGCATGACCAATCAAGAGCGCAAAGGACTCACCCTCATTTTGCATAATCATTGGTATCAGCAATCCAGTTTGAGCTCCTACAGTAAAGGAAATGAGGAAAAAAAAAAAACCTTCGCTGAGTCTGCCACTGCTTATGCTACAACGATTTAGGCTTGCAAAAATGCATTAAGGGACTAAATAGGGAGCATGTTTATTATGAGATCCAGAATAATGCTCACCATTACTGACCCCGCTTCCCTTGGCATTTTATCTTCGTCCCGTCTTTATCCCCAGACTAAAGCCATAATGAAATGCACTTCAACCTTTGCAATTACAAGTAAAAACATTGGAAACAGCCCGAGGTAGAAGCCTCAGGGTAAATGAAAAGACCTGAACACCTCTAGCTTTTCTCCCTCTCATGATAACTAAACAGTTGGGTTTTCATATGCTGTATGATCAAGCCAAACAAAGTCAGATCTCTCTAAGCAAACTAAACTCACGGTCCCATTTGGTGGTTCCCATTTTAAGGGTTTGACTTGGAGTGTAGTACTTCCTTTTTTTTGCATTTACAGTCTTAATGTTGAGCCTTAATTATATGCAGGTGGAACAAGCACATGAAGCTAAAAACAAACACCAGAAAAAGCTTCCTGCATAATTTGGTCCAAGAACGAAGCAGATGTACTGCCTGACATTTAGAATCAGGGCAATTTGAACGAATGTAACTCGAGACTTCTGGTGGAAAGAAACAACATGGCAACAGAGCAACACATCAGTAGTCCTAAACTGAAAAGAGAGAGAGAGAATCATTTCAAGAAAACCTATAAATTCCTATTTTGTTATCAAATAATGGCTACTGAGAAGTGAACAGAGAAGAAGAAGCCACCTCTCAAGTAAAGTAGTAATAATAGAAGCGCCTGCTCAATTGACATGCGTACAAAAGCAAGAAAATTAGAAATTTAATCACGACATTATCACAATACACATTCCCACAGCTACAAGTTGCCAAGCCATCAAGCAGGCCGACCAGGAGAGGTGGACAATACACAGTTCTGCTAATTAAGACTGTGCAGTGTGTACTTAAACTTGAACTTTGATTTGCATATTTCCTATTTGAGAAACACACTAGAAGAGAACAATCACTTCTCCAGCAGAGAACCATCCATCAGAAGAAGAGCACAATCCCCACCTCGAGGCTGACATTATTGGATCAGGGCTCCAAACCATAGCAAAGTCGCTGGAGCCAGAAACAGAAACCCTGAAGCATGTCCCACTTCTCAGACAGATGTCACAAGTCGCGAGAAAACTGCTGTCAAAGTTAGACCAGGGCAGGAGGAGCAGCATCAGAGAGAAGCCATCCTCAACCACGAGTAATCGTCTCATTTGTCTTAATCGTCCCATTCAAAAGAAGGTGTATGCCTGGTTTTGGCAAAGCACGTTGACGGTGCAGGGGAAAAAAAGGTATCTCCACAGAATTCATTTGAGTAATCATGTCACACTCCAAACACCTAAAGGTACCCTGTGGAGTTTTATGTTTACAGTGGTTCTCTCCCAAACACATTGTGTGTGTACCACTGTGTGTGGGTCTCACAAAGGTGTTGAATGTATTTCCTCTTAAATTTGCAAAGCTGATTTGAAACCTGCATTGTTTACTACATCCCAGGCTTGTTTTCTCCCCAACATTAGTGTATTTCTTGATATGCCACCTAGTTCATCAGTGCAACAGGATGAAACCATTGGCTGGAATGTGTATTGCATTACCCACGTGAGCTTGCATGTGCCTCTTTGTGTGCGTCCACACACACACCAAAAAAATCTCGGTAGCTTTAATAGTGGACAAAAACTCCAGAGGGCACCGTTAAATGAGTAGTTTTGGGAAAAAATACACATATACGCTGTCACAGTGCAAAAACAAATGCAGAATAAAAACGGTATATTGTGGCATACATGGGGTTATGTGCTGGACTATTTCTTGGCCGGGCACAGTTACTTCCTGGAGTTAATCTCTGGAACTCTCTGGAAATTGACTACAGCCTTGAGTGTGTGTGTGTGTGTGTGTGTGTGTGTGTGTGTGTGTGCATGCATACAAGCCCCTGCTAAAAGCTCCCACACAAGTCCCATCACATTCCATAATCTTCCACATGCAGATATTCTGGACACAATCCTGTCAGTTTATCACAAATAACTGGAAGAGTGGGGTGTATAATGGCATGTTTGCATGTGACATTAACTTTAATCAAATGATGGGAAATTACATCATTATGGAATATTGCCTTGAGCTGCTGTCCAAATCCCACAACCCATCTGAAATACACACATATGCATGCATGCCAGCTCACTCATGTACGGACACTTAGACATAGGACAAGCAATATGTGACAGTATTTACTGGCCGTTTCCTCGGGGGATTTCAGAACTGATGATTGAAAATACATGTAACATACAGAAGGGGATATGGAGCTCAGCTGACAGTATGTAATAATGAGAGGGAGGATAGCAAGAGTGTCGGCCAGAGACAAGATTAGAATGAGTGCAAATTGGAAGATACAGCTCAGGAGTCCATCCGTCTCCGACCGGCACAGCTCATCAAATTACATTCAGGATACTATACACAACACGCGTGGTCCCCCAGCATTGATATTAGTACATAGCAGTCACTTCATTGAGCACTTCCCTCCTACATTGTTACTTTTACTACACTGCAGTCACTTTATTATTTAGTAGTACACTCCCTTCCTTTAGTATCATTACCGCAGTGCAGTCCTTTCATTAGACAGCGGTCTCAACAAAGACTCTCTTGAGCCACACGGCCATCCACGGCTTTCTCCACCGCCTTGTGATGATGCAGATTGCTCTTTCGACTCCCCTTTTCTCCCTTGCTGCCCAACAGGCTGAAAGCTCTGAAAAGTTTGATGCAGAAAGTGCATTTGTGCAACAAGGACTTCCTGGTTAAAATAAAGGCAAAATATCAACAAAAAATACATAAAAAACAGTGCAGACTTGCTTTTAAAATCTGCTACTATAATCAGATTTTAAGTATGCTAAGCATTAGCGCATTAAGCTAAACGTGCCTTCGCTTTAAAAATGCAGAATTAATACAAAAAGAGGCATAAACCAAAACTGAAGCGCGGTCAGGGTGATGCAGTTTTATTTAAAGGGACAACTGTGGAAAACATCAACTTAATAGACACACCGACATGAGCAAATCAAGGCTAGTTAGTGAACTCCTCATGTCAGTTTCAAGTCTACTGGTAAACACTTTGCTTTCCAACATTCACTAACTATCCCCTCTTTCTTACTTTTCTTTCAAATGTCTGATTAGAATGTATCGTACATGTCAATTGATCTGATTGACAATTACCTGCTAAGTAAGTAAATACAAGGGAAGTGCAGAAGATTCTGAGCAGATTGCTTCTTCCATGACCTCCAGGGGTTGAATGTGCTGCCAGCAGTAAGTATCTCCTTTCCCCTGGTACTGTACCAATAGGCATCAACCCAAAAGCTCCAAGGTTCTCGTATGACTGCCACTCTATCCATAAAGCTTCCTCGTACAAAGAGGAGCTCCTATTAATGACATTATAAGGGCAGTCATAGAAAGTTGACGTTGCTAAAGAATTCCCCCTTCCAGTTAAGACAAGATCCTTTTAAGGAGGATTTTATGGAGGTTTATACTTCCTTAAATGGTGGAAAGACGGAGAGGTAGGAGACATATTCTTTAAATGCTGAACAAACCACCCAACACAATAACACTATATAATGCCAGAAATGAAAATGATCACTAGACTAAGATATTTGGCAGCTGGGACAATAAAACAGTGTTTGCTGGTTTATAGATTAACATGCAGACCAACGACTAGACAGGCCAGCAGTCAGATATACTGATGTAAACTGAGCCATTTTTCCTCCACTCATTTCTAACCAGCATGATGAATAGACATTAGCAACACAGTAAGTAAATTAACGAATATCAACAAACAACTGTAATATGTTGTAGTATACTATTAAAGTCGGCCTATGTCTTAGAATCTATTTCCCTGCTGAGGGAGTAATTAAGGATTATCTTATATCCAACAGCGATGTTCCTTTAATAAGACAGCATTCCTAAATCATTTTTTTTTATTTTTGAGGACAGTTTTCTTTTTTGGATCAACCAGTTATATATTTTTAAAAGAATGTGTCATGCGGAGCAACAGGGTCAAGCACTCACAGGAAGGTAAAAGTTTCCACCCCGTGTTTGCGCAGAGTTGCTTTGAGGAGTTCTCTAAATCCACTCCTTGCTAAAGGCTAAATTAGGAACCGTCTGAGAGTATTCTCAGAATGTTGGTGAATACCGCCTTTGGTGTATCTGCCTCAACCTCGTCTCTTAAAGGATCAATCAAACAAACACATTTCCACAACTGGTATCTACTAAAGTATTTTCTTCAAGTTATGAGATATCCACGGCTAAACCTCTGACTTTACAAGGGAAGTGAAAAGAGTTTTGCTTATGGTGGTGGTGGGATTTTTCCCCATTGTCTTTTGTCTAATGTATTTAAGCTATTTTGCTTGCTCTAACTGTGTGTTACTGTACATGAGGACCTTATTTCAATGCTTTCATGTTATTGCTAAATCAAGCCTCTCACCGTTGCAGAGAAAATATAAATGATCGATACTCAAGACAAACTTTGACAAGAGAAAATATTGTATCCTCTCACTGCGAGCTCAAGGGAAGCTGTGTCAGCGTACATGTGTACTGTGTCTGAACTAATTTTCCAGCAATATAAAATATGAACGAACATTAAAAAAAAGAAATAATACTATATAATTAACTTAGGCCAAGGGTAGGTCAGCTCATCCTGCACACTCCCTTTGAGTAGAACAAGCAAAAGAAAAGTTTTCTCAATACGCTTTTGGATAAAGAAACATGAATCATTGCAGAATTTTATTCTTTCAAGCAAAAGTTAAAACAAGCTCTAGATGTAAGCAAAAAGCCCCCTTTGGGGCAACAAGACTGTAATGGCTGACAGCTCAAAACTCTTTCTTCATAGAAAGATCATATATTTTTCATCACAGAAAGGCTTTGAACCCAAGTGTGGGGGATCATTTCAATGGACTTCTAAAGAGGCTTAGTGTCACCAGAGAGGGACACAGAGCTGAGTTGCCCCCCTGAGCAAGTTGCAGTGAAAACCATCCACAGACACACATTTTAAAAGTTGTTTAAAATGCAGACAAAAGATGGGAGCACAATATGCACTGTTACTATATAATGTCCCATACATGCCGCCACATGTGAGGAAAAAGACATTCCTAATTTTTGTTTCATATTCTGGTCCTTCATCCCAACCCCAATGGGAAATCATTAGTTCCAGCCTTCTAAATATGCATATTATTAATTATGCATCTTGTTATCACTGGCTAATCTGCATAGGACTCTCATGTATAAAGTGCCTCTCATTACCACTCAGAAGGCCATCTCACAGGTGCGCTGAGTAAATATATACACACATGCACACAAAAACAAGTTAATAAACGAGGCTCGAGGTGCACACACAAACACACACATAGGCTTGTTCAAACAAGCACGGAGACAACAGCATGCTCCCTCAAGTGTATAGAGTCCCAGAAGCATACGCACAAGCACACACAGACACTGAGAGTGGACACTGACCAAGAAGCAGACAAACCCACTGACAGAAGGTCCAGGTTTCCTTCGCACTGATGACAGGTTGGTCTGTGCCAACTCATTAACAGCACAGCTGGCTATAAGGCCTAGAGTGGGCTAAGACCACAGCAGTCGTCAGACGGGCTGTCTGATTGGATTTCCATACAATGTTCACGAACATAAAAAGCTCAGTGTGGCATGCGTCTCCAATTTATGAAACTTGTCCAAAGAACTGGATCGTGTTGATGCGTGTCGAAAATCCAGTGGAAGTCGTTTTCCAGTGTGAGTATAAATGTAAGTTTGCGGTCTTGGCAGCTAACGGTTATGTGAAGACACTTGATGTTTGAAATCCCCGGTGACGTCTGCAGTGGTCTTCAAATCTCAGCAAGAACGTTCTCTTTTTCAACTATAGACCCGAGACACGTATCTTCAGGCCACATGCCACCACCAATCTTGTAAAGTATCTCGGCTCTTTTGGACCAATTTAACCAGAGACATATGGAGGAGGAGAGACACTGGGTCTCATGAAAGAACCACTAATGCGAACAGAATGGTTCATAAGGGCCACGTACGATTCAAAGCTCACAATTTTCTCTGAAGTAGAAACAACATTCCCCAGTGGTTTAGCCTTGTCATTCAGGTCAGGTACTTATACTTACAGCTTCTCTCCACAGGTGAAAAACACCTGACATAACAATCATAAAACCTTCATCCGAATTATTTTAAGTAAGCTAAATAAAATATGTGACGATAAAAACTTAATGCAAAGTTGAAATTCTGTTCACCATACCATTACTACCATTGCTTGAGACTTTGCTTTCATTTTATGCCAAGATAAATTCTTCTATTTCATTTTTGGCAACAATTATGTGAATGACACTTGAACATGCAAACTTATAATGTCTAGCCATTACAGCGCATATCCTGACGATGGTGGAAACAGGTGGAATTAATCAGGCAAACATGAACATCTCACAATACTTTTGTCTGGTGAAGACGGTTTGGTGAATCAGGGATTTAAAACACCCATTTGAGCAAAACTCACAACATAAAGTGACAAAGTTTTAGCCGTAGCAATACAAACAATTTCCTTCATGAGAACCATTGTGTTCCTTCTTTTCGCTTCACATGTCTGTTTTTTCTCGACATGTGCAGGATAATTGTATTAATCAGAGTCAGGAAAGAAGTAGTATGTTCTTATAAAGAATACCTTTTTGTTATTATTCATACATGTGTGACAAAAGAAGTTCATTGTTAAGAAAAAACAGTTTTGGACTTAATATGTCTGAAGAGATCTTCGTGACTGAGCCTACAAACAAAGTCGACAAAGTAAAGTAAAAAAAGGAAGTCGGAGACAAATTATTGGCTTGAGAGCATTAATCAAATGCTCGAAGTGAAAAGAAAGAGACTCACCCAGGTTCCATTTCAGCCCAGTCGTGGTTGTTTGACACGGTCCGCCCACTGGAATGAGGCTGCACCAGTCCCCCTCCAGGCCCGTGTTCACCTCTAGTCTGTGACTGCCCTGCTGACACACGGGAAATGAATGAGTGCTTTTCTGTGCATGTGTGCCAGCGCTGATGACAGGTGGAAACAATGAGATAGGGAGAAAAAGAGAAAACAAATGTGGAGCAAGACTTCTTAGACTTTTGCAGCCCCAAATGAGAAACTGAGCTACTCCGCCCAGGGACCAAGGCTCATTAAAATAAATGATTGCTCTTGTCAGTGCTGCAACCCATTTTCAGTTCCTGCTCACACTTAAAAAAGAAACCTTGCCATTTTGAATTTTAGTCCATTTTACTGAGCGTCACAGGGAATCAACAAGTAGTTTCTCACTTGAAAAACAGTTCGTTTGTACAGAAATGAATACCTCACTTCAAGTTGAAGGGCAGCATATTCTAGCGTAGTAGTTGTATGCTGTAGCTCAAAGAAAAGTATACAATGATGACGGGGGAGGATGGTTGAATTTGTAATGATGTGTGAGGAACAGATTATGTTTTTGTTTGAGGTACAATTAAGTCATTATTATGAAGTGCTCGACAAAGAAAATAAATATGATTTTCTTTTCAAAAAGTCACAGCATTCCTTTAAAAAAAACATCGTGCAAGGTAGTGTCAGACTCTTCCAGCTGAATAAAGATGAATTTTGCTCTGAATGTACTCGTTATAATAAAGCCTGACGCTGGAATGTGAAAAGGTCAAAACGAAGTTCCTTTCATTCACAGCGTACGAAAAAAGATTCAAAGAAACACCTCAATCTCATTAAAGCACACACGCATGTATTTGGTAGGTCAATGCTGCATCCGCTGGATACTGCCTAAAATATTAAATATTAATATCTGCATACTACAAGTGCCACATATTCTCAAATGGCCATACATCCACGCTTAAACCAAAAAAGCTAGATAGCTAGAAATGACTGTAGACCCGTCCTTTATAACGGTGGTTCTCAGATGGGGCTACGTGAGATTTGTAAAAAACACATTTAAAATTAGCATCTATTCTAAAATCCTTTAAAAATGGTTATTTAATAAATATTCAATAACATATACCATAAGTTAAGTTCATTAACTGATTTTCATCTATTCAATATTAAATCAGATACTGATGGTACGGCGCTGTGAATTACATATTTTTGTTGAGCCAGAAATGCTTTGCACTGGTTAGGGTAATTATTTCACAGCGGGTATATCCCGGAAAAAGGTTGAGAACTACTGATCTAAAAGAATCAGACACACAGACAAAGACACCAGAGACAGGCACCCTCAATTAGGAGTTTGAAATCTTGAAAGTGTGACATGTTTAAAGCAGAGTTTCCTTTGCTTGGCTTCATAGAGCTGTGAAGCCAGAGGGAAGGAAAAAAATGGAAAAATGCTAAGCGTTGGCGCGTTTGGTCTTAAGGAAACATCCCGGAGGTTGTTTTCTAAACATACACACAGTCGCTTTGTGTAAGTGTGTCATGGTGAGAGTGAGTGAGGAACAACAGAGAGAATGGCAAACCTGCAGATGAGGACACACAACACAGGATAACGCTCCTTTCTGGTTGTAGAGCTAGCCGCTAAATGCAATAGCAACGTCTTAGCCAGAACACAAAAGAGCAGAGGGATGAGGATTGAACTGTATGGGGAAAGTTTAGTTTGTTGCTGTTTAGACAAATCTAATGCAGTGTTTTGAACTTAAAACGGATGTAAAGAAAGCCATGTAATGAACTTCACACACGTCATTGAACATTTTTTTGTTTTCATTTTGTCATATTTTCTTTGTGTTAAGACTGCAGCACTTGGGTGTTAGATTTGAGTTCCAATTTAAATTATTTTTGTAAAATATTTAAAAACGGCAATACAAAACAAACAAAAAGCAGGCATTTTAGCAATGCTACCATTACAAGTGAGTTTGTTTGTGTAATTTGCAGATTTATGTGCACAGTAATAACTGAGAAATAGGAATAAGAAACCTAAAAAAAAACCTTTGAGTCTTTGGCAAAGTATACCAAATGTACCTAAACTCATTGAGCCCAATACTTAAGCCAGCATGCTAACATGCTCACAATGACAATGCTAACACTCAATTTTTAAAGCATGCAAGATGGTTTCCATGTATATCAACTTATCAATTTTAGTGAGGCACACAATGTATTTATTAAGACAATTAAACATAACTATGAATGTCATGAATTTCCCTAAAATGTTACATAAGTCATTTTGAATTAAAACCATTACCCACAAGTCATTTGGTCCTTACACTTTTCTACGAGGATGCTGTTCTTCAGCTGACCTTTACTGTCTTGGAGCAGCACAAAAAATCAAGCAACTGTTAGGTTAAAATATTAAATGGAAGGGCAATTTAAAAAATAAGTTGTCATCTTTAAGATTTGAATTCTATGAACAAAGTTGAGATTTGTATCTTTGTTGTCTTGCTTTTGTTACACTAAATTGATTATCCAAGTACAGAACAGACCGCCCTGGACCACTTCTTTAGCGCATATTTATATATTATTTATTTATTTGAATGCCACATGGTTGCTAAATTGGGATATATTAACATACCTCAGGTGTAACACACTATGTCATCTAAATCAGCTCTTGCACTGACAAGTTTCACTCCTCAAAAGGGCATCAGGTAAACAAGCTCATCCGGTTGACCTGGAGTGTGTGTGTGCTTATAGAGTGATTTATAGCACGGATTGGGCTGACACAGCACTGTGCATTGTATGTCCCAAAAAACTGAGAACGGGTCTCTCAAGGATCTTCGGGGGATGGCACACTAACTTGAGTAAATGTGGATATACGACAAAGACTCCCAAAAAAAAAATCCTGACAGAACAGATGAACTCAGTGCAACTTTTTTTCTTTCTTTCTTCAAATCGAGTAAATTTAGCGTCACCTTGAGACCTAGACTGATTAAAACATCCTCTTGTCGTGTAGGGACTGAGAATAATCAAACCTGAAACCCTCGCTGTATCCCTATCCATAATTTAATAAAAGACGAGAGGCTCATGTCGTGCCCTGAGCCAGCTATAGAAAAAACATTTTGGCATATTCCCAAAAATAGCATAATCCCACTTAAGCAACTCATTTGGGAAACAAAAGCTAAAACAAACTAAAGACACAATGCTGATTAAATCATACTATGTCTGTGACTTGACTCATTTTCTAAAATGTGTATGTTTAATGGGACATTTAAATCATAAAGTAGCTTTAGGGTTTCATCAGCAACATTTTCAGGTGACATAGTCCCACTTGTCCAATTAGCAAAATGGACATACGTGGTAAATTACCTCTGGTCTTTATTTGTTTTGTGTGTGTTTGTGTTCAACTGTCTATCGAGCATGAACAACTGTGTATGTAATAATCGTGCTGGCGTATCCCCAAAGCTAAGCACGTAACGAGGCTGTGATTGCATGGAATACGGGTGGTGAAGATATTTGGCAAAAGTTGTAAACACTTCAATTACAGATGTAACTGGAACAAATAGTACTGGGTCTCTCGAAGGTTGCGTTCACCTTCATGTAAAGGCGTCTGCGTTCATCAGTTGTTGGCGAATTGGAGCTGCGTTGACAAACGAGCTTAATTTACCCTCACTGAAGTAAGATTAATTGGAGGTGTCGAGGTATGAAGCAGCAAATGACAACGCGCCTTTGGAATAATGACAAGAAGTAGGGAGGGAGTGTATGATAGAAGGGTTTACTTAGCGCATTACAAGGTGTCATCAGGAAGTGTGACAGTTAGTTGTTTGTCCTGAAGATTCTGCAAATAAACAACATAGGGGGGGGGAAAAACTCTGTGTGTCCCAAATGGCGTCAGCTCGGCCCACTTGTAAACTCAATCAACTGAGGAGCATGGAAAAGTGTCTGGCATTGAGGAAAAACAAATTTGGGAGCATCAAAAGAAAATCAGTCTCTCTCTCATGCACAACATAAAATTGGGGCATCATAAGAGCAGAGAAGAGTGTGTGTGTTGGTGGTGCTTGAAGTGATTATTTAACAAAGAATCAAAGTGTTCAACACTCCAATCAAGGTGGAAGCAGGGAAGCGAAGCGGGGAAAAGAAAGGTTTTGAGAGAGAACAGAAAATGAAGACAAGGACTGAGGGAGGAAGGATTCGAAGGGGTAGGAGATGTTGGAGCAGGAGAGCAGAATGTTTATGTCACATAGACTATATATGAATATAAAGATGGATCTATGGTTAGTCTAATGCAAAGAATTTATACTTTGGGTCTCCCTGTGAGTGTCCTTTCAATACTCAACTTTAAAAACAGATACAGCCATAATTGGCACCTTCATGAAATGAAATACTGGGAGACTAAGAATCCAAGGATATATGATTCAGCGACAAGGTTATGAGTGGAACAACTTTACTTTTCCAGTTGGATTTTACTACACCTGTGGAAAAAAAAGGCTCTGGCCAATGTGTGTTTATAATACACTCACGGGTCTGAGAAGACATATTAGGCTAGTCCCCTGTATCATCAACAGGGGGAGTCGTGTCATGGGCAGAGCGTGGTGGAGGGTCTCAACAGACGCCATGGTCTGGTCAAATCTGCCTGCCAGACCGCCCAGTGTCACTATGGCATCCACCTGGAAAGACACACAGAATTTAATAAGACACAAAAGGACGCCATGGTTTGATCTACTGGACTGGTTCTCCGGCAGAATGCTGCCGTTTGTTTCAATGAAGAGAAATGACGGCAGAAGCGGTTGCAGAAAAACAAAACAAAAAGGAAAGATATTTGACTAATTGTGGGAAAAGGAGTATGATATATGCAAATCTAGAATGTCTGCCTCGTGGTTGTCCATCAACCGCGTCTGTCCAAAATGTCCCCACTTCGTAATATTATGCGTATAGATATGTGTGTGATATAGTAATAATTAGCATAGTAAGTATAGACTTGGGGCTGAAAATGTGCTTTTTAAATCACGTCAACCTTGAGTTCAAGTGGGAGTTTGTGTTAAATATGAACATAATTCTCTCAAGATATTCCTGAGACATCGGCTCCACGAGAAAGGGACCAAACAAAAGGACACCTTCCACAGACTGAAAGTAATAAGACTATTGAATTATTGGTGTTAGTCTTTTCATGGAATTTTTGGGCAATAATATAAATATAGAATATCGCTCAACTTTTAACTCAACAAAAAAACAAGTATGACAACAAATGCCACTGGGACACATAAACATTGAATAAAAAAAAGGAAGCAAGGACATATAGCATGAAGAGAAACCTGAAAAGGAGGACAGACAAACAGTGGTAGATCACACAATTAATTTGGACCATTACAACGATGTTCAACAACATCAGTCCTTTAAATTAAGAGGCGGACATGTAAACAGCAGATCAGGTAAGTTGACGACTTAAACTAATGCCATTTCCTGCAACCTCACAGCTAAAATGAGCTTCTTCTTAACTTTGAGGCAGCAGTTCCCTTACATACAATATTTACATCTCTCAGCAGTTATATCGCCATAAAAGTCCCCGAGCAGTCAGGCACCAGTGCTGACAGCCCTAAAACCCAACAGAGTCTAGAGGGCAGAGGCGCTGTCAGAGGCTGACGACAGTCAGCCCAGCACGGAAAACGCTCCCAATACAGTACCATCACTCACAGTTGACGTCAGTGTTTTCACTTCAACCACATACTGCAAATGAATTAATAAGTAAACAGAATGTAAGAGGGAAATATACTTTCTATTACGGTTGCTAATGCTGTGCTGCAGCTTAACATTGGGCGGATACAGTACACACATAAACAGACAATGCACATGTTTCCTTCTGTGGATTCTAACTTTGAGAATGTACCCCTCTTAGCTCAAGAGAGATGCTTGAGTGTTTTCTTTCTGGGTGTAAGTGTATGTGCATGCATTAGCCCACGAGATGCATTACAGCACAGGAAATAGTGTCAGCTGAAAATCCATCTAAACATATTTTCTATTTCCTCTTTACTACTTAAAGAACCTGCCGATACCTCAACGTATTCAACATCATTCAAAAGGTGAAAGAGCGCCGATCAAACGTGTGCTGTCGCTCCGTACTGTACATAACGGGAGCTCACTATTTCCCCACTGGGATCTATTGTTGCTGACTTCCGGCCTCAGGCGATGGAGTAAAAACAAGTGCGAGGAGATTGAGTTTATTTCAACATCTGGCTGACGCCCCCACATGCAGAGGCATCACCTAAACTGTACATAACAACACTAGATGGAGAGAGAGAGAGAGAGAGAGAGAGAGAGAGAGAGAGAGAGAGAGAGAGAAAGAGAGAGAGAGAGAGAGAGAGAGAGAGAGAAAGAGAAAGAGAAAGAGAGAGAGAGAGTAATTTAACAACAATTTTAAAATGCTTGAAACAAATTTGAAATTCACTACAATAATCTACGCAGAAACTCCAAGCATTCATAAATCTCTGTACCGTCTTTGGGTCTCAGACTCAAGCTCAATTGTTCAAGGACTGGGGGTATCTTTAAAAACAGCACTCACTCACTCACTCAGTCACTCACTCACTCACTCACTCAGTAAGTATTTACAGCACTAAAACGGCCAATGATGCAGAAACATAAGTGGCCATATCCAGACAACCTCAGCAAACAAAACTGAAAGAGAAAAAAAGGAGCAATGAGAAAAAAAAAGGATGTTCAGTGTTTCAGTGTCTGATGACACACAAGCTTGCACAATCTCTCGCTTCCCATCACACTTTTTGTTGTCCGCTATGCATATTAAAATCCATACAACAGTTAGAATTTGTATGTGTTCATGTTTCATGTGTGTTTAATAAAAACAAAACAAAAAAAACAAGAAGGGAAAGAAGAATCTTACGACTGAATGAAGAGAATCTAACAAACTGGCTCTACAGATCCGACCACACCGTCTCCTGATTGGCCGGGGGAGCCAGAGCGAGCGATGCTGGCTCGGAGATCAACAGAAAAAAACATCCTCATATCCATTTGTTGGAGATGCTGTGAACCGATAACCAGAGAAAACAAGAGAGAAATGAAAGCAGTAGTGCTGCGTAAAGCAAGAGGAGAGAAGCTAACTAGGACAGAGCTCTGGCAAGACAAACAGACACGCACACATAAGTACACCAGATGTTGGGCTGCAGCACACACTTCAACAAGTACATACACAAACGGATACCAAATGTTCACACACAGACCAGCCTTTCACAAACACATGCACAATGTAGATAGGCACATAGACACACATTGAGACGTAAACACACACACATAAATATATTCACACACACTCATCCACCCACCATAATCCTCCGATACCATTCTTTGGGATGTCTACCAACACAATACAAGACAAATTCTATAAATCAAGCGCTAAGCTGTGCAAGGGAAAACATTTGGGGGCTAATATGTGGAATTTTAAGCAGCCAAAACAGGAGCACAATAATCTAACCTGCAAAACAGCCTGCTATTATTACATCTATGTGATCAATTCAAGTAAACAGGATAAGTAGCTGGAAAAAGTAGTGAAAGTAAGCAAAGTGGAGAAAGACAAGGGCATCATACAA
Source organism: Clinocottus analis (assembly GCF_023055335.1). NCBI lineage: Eukaryota > Metazoa > Chordata > Actinopteri > Perciformes > Cottidae > Clinocottus > Clinocottus analis. The sequence continues at coordinate 7,834,025 of NW_027175909.1, forward strand.
TTAAAAAAAGATCTGCTTGTAAAAACCATACACTAAATTGTTAAAGGGAACAACAAGTTAAAATAAGAGTCATAGTGGGTAAAGAAAAGAGGAAAAAGCCAGGTCAACAAACTAAAAAAGTCATCATCAGCAATTCTTCTTATAGAACATCAAAAACTGATTGCCAGGCTCCTATCTCTCGCAGGCAGACAGATGGACAAACACTCAGCGTCAGTTCAAAGACTGAGCAAATATTAGCCAGGCCACGCGAAAAATAGCTCATGGAAGGACAAAAGGATATCCTCTCTTTAATCCAAACACCCACAAATATAAGCGAAAAAGAAAAATGTGACAACACGCATGCATACTGTATGAGATGGCGTGCATTTTCGTGTGGGTGCGAGCATCTTCTTCATGGTCTTTCATCAGCACTAAGAGGTGAAGTGATTGTGGCACTCGCCAGTGATTGGAGCAACACTCAACGCGCTGCTTAAAGATTCTGACAGTGAAGGAAATAGAGATGAAGAAAGAGTGTGAGAGAGGGCGAAGAGACAGAAACAGATAAACAGAAACACATGATTTTAAAACTGATCTTTGTTGAAATTATGGCAATTACATGGCAAATATTGTCATATTAGCCTGTGCAAATTCTCCTCATGTAATGTACATATCGTGCAAAACTCGGCTCAGGCTTTTAGAGTCGAAATAGAAATCGATTCCATCCCTGGATCCGATCTCTGCGCCTGGCTCTGAAGCAGCTGGCTAGGCACGAGGCTTCGCAATGGCTGGCAGCTCCTTTTGGAGTTTTTGGATATCCGTTTGTTCAGAAATGCTTTACACTTTGAACATATCACAACAAAAGTATTTCATTTTAAATCTGGCAAACCTTGATTACCCGTTGCATTTTACGCGTAGGTGTAAATGTGGCTCATATTATTCCAATGATATTTTTCCAACACTCATGTCTTCGGGGAACGTTGTGTGAGCGTGCGTTTTCTCCCGCAGCATCAGGCTGTTTTGTATTCATACACCCACACACACACACACACACCTCAGATCTGCCCCGAGTCAACCACATGCCTACACCATTGACCTCTGAGTCGCTCATCTTAAGTAACTGAGGAATGAATGCTTTGCTTAAGGCGCTGAGCTATCAGAGGCTGAGTGAGAGGAGAGCTTTACTTACTTACTTAACAGAGTGGAGAAAATACTGGCAGTCCTTTTGAAAATAGCAACAATGCCCTTTAATAAAACTATGTTTTTGACGAACATTGTTTGTTCTTCCCGGGCCAAGAAATAGTCCGTTAACTTGTGTGTTAACTTGTGTGTTAACCTTCAGTTAAAATACATAACATAGGTAAAGATTTTTTAATTTTTTTTAAACCTTTGGACAGAGTCAAGCTCGCTGTTTTCCCAAATCTATAACAAAAAAACAGTGTGTGTGTATGTGTGCGTGTGCGTGTGTGTGTGTGTGTGTGTGTGTGTGTGTGTGCGCGCGTGCATGTGTTGGATGTTTACTTGTAACTGTCGTTTTTGAATTTCCTCCACCATGATGGCAAGGCACTTGGTAAAGTCGGTTAGATCCTGGTCAGCTGTTTCTATCAGATTGCACCCCTAGGAAAAGGAGAAATGGAAACACACACAGGCAACATAGGCATAATCAGATGGATGTACACATTCCCAGATAGCAAAACAAAAAACCCAGGCCGAGATAAGGAGCAGGCGATAACAAAGCACAGAAAAACCCAACGAAATAGAGAGATGGAGAGAGGTATAAATCAGTGTTTTAGTCTTGTCTGGCTGTCTGTGGGCTGTGTTGCTGAATAATGTAGAGGTTCCAGTCAGTGGCCCTAAACTACAGCATCCAGGTAAACAACCAAACTCTGGCGTTCTCTCCCTATGTCTCCTTCTCCCTCTCTCTCTCTCCATACACTGCACAACTTTGCCACTACATACACGCACACACACACACGCGCACACACAAACTTGTTCGCTGTGCTCTGTTTGATCCCATCCATCCTCGCTCCCCACCTCTTCCCTCCATCCCTTGTCTCTCCCCCTCCCTTTGCGGATGCTTTCCTGTTCTCTCCTTTCCATTTATGCAGAATTATTCACCGTTTCCGACAAATCTCTGAAGGAACGCCTCAAACTTTCCCCATTGTTCTGCTGCTTAAGCATTACTATGAACGTCTGTACTCTCTCAGGGAGAAAAAAATGTTGCTCTTATTTTTTTCAGGCAACCTGTGTGATATTTGTGAAACGGAACTAATATTACAGACATTACAGAGAGAGGGGGAAAAGTGAGAGCAATAAAGAGGGTGTCAACCCATATCGTTGTGTGTGAGTCTGTATGAGTGGGGTGGTTGTGTGTGTGCATAGTGAAGTCTTGGATCTGTATTTCAGACTGTACACAGTATCTGAGAGGGCTGATCACAGAAACACAGCACAAATACATTCCTTTTCTCAAAAGGTGTTGTGTCTAAGTGACACCTTGTATTTATCACTTATTGTACATTGCCTCGCCTCTACTCGCCGATTCAGGTTTGACATTTTGCTTGTTTTAAATACGGAGAGTACGGAGAAGAATTTGCATTTTATCTTTACAACCTTGGATCGTTCTGTGTAAATGTGCCTACACGTTAACATCTCTTGCACATCAGAAGACTCCTAAACCCAGACTGTGTTTATTTTTCATTGTAGTCGAATACATCCACATCTTCTGTTAAAATGTTTCATAAGTAAACACACAACTTATTGAAAGATTATTTCTTTTAACATTTTATTGTAGTCTTTTGTGTGCATTAAAGTAAAGCAAATAGAACCAATAAATATGTTGAATATATTGTATTTGTTCAAAGCGAAACCCTGCCATGTTCCAGAGTGAGCAGGAAGTGAACTATATCTATAAAATGTGACTCTGACAACAGCCAGAGATAGTTTTTGATGACTGGGTCAGCATACATCCTGAGTGCACTGGCAGTTGAAACCATGTCAGTCTGAACATTTACACCCGCTTTGATAATTCAGTCTGCATGTTCTTGCCACTGCAGGTGGAACTCCTGGAGAGGCTCGAGGATACGAGCCACTAAACCCCAGCCGTCTGAGTAGTCACTTATCTACTTGCCTGATGTCAACTCTGTAACCCTGAAACCCCCCCCCCCCCCCCCCCCACACACACACACACAGACACACACACACACACACACACACACACAAAGCAGGATGTTTTTCAAGCTCAAGCTGAGTTGATAGTTTGTGTCATGTAGAGATGCTGAGGGTTTAGTCTACTGAATCCAGTGACAGTGCCAGGGTGAGTTGGGGAGAACGTGTCCCTATATTAAGGATCAAGTTATTTGCACTGAATCATTTGATAATAATTCACACAGTGTGCAGTTAAACTGATACGCCGGCAACTACTCGTTTTGTAATTGTGGACTTTAAGTCAGCACAATAACAGCTAAATCACACTTCGGGTACATTCAACTGCTGTCAAACACTGCTCTGCAAGAAGACGTCTTTATAGTCGGTGTCCCTTCGGACCAGGCGGGGAAAGATGATTTATTGGGAAACAGAGAAGTCCCTGCTTGCGTGGACAAAAGTGCAAATCCGCAATCAATATTGGAAAAGTAAACTTCTAAATAAACTTGTCGACATGTCAAGGTTGTTAAGGAGTCGCGGTGTACATTTCATGCTACAGGCAGTAAGGAGTTTTTTTTTCCGTTCATGTCTGCAGAAAGTCCTATTGCTTTTTGCTCATGTTTTTATGTGTGTGTGTGTGTGTGTGTGTGTGTGTGTGTGTGTGTGTGTGTGTGTGTGTGTGCGTGCGCACCTGTAGATCTGAGAGTACGTGCAAGTTGTTTTCCACTCACCTTGTCTCCATAGAATGCTTTGACCTCGGCAGTAATGGAATCAAAATCCCCACTGATATAGTCGGGGAGAAAGCTGGATGTGAGGATAGGAAGAGAGGGTGAGTGACAGCAGGAGAGGGTTACGATCGCAAGAAAGACAGAGAGTGTAGAAGATAGAAGAGAGAAGGGGAGAGAGGACATCGGGGCATGTGTCAGCTCTTTGATCTGTGCAGCGAGGGAGTGACGCCGCCGGGGGAAGACGAAGAGACACGGAGACTGACAGGGTGATTCTCTGTGGCAGTGAGCCTGTCTGTCTCTCTGTCTGTCTCTCTCTCTCTCTCTCTCACACACACCCACACGTGGCTGACTGCTGAGATCGATGTGAAAGCACACACACACACATACACAACCAATTTCTCTCGCTCCCTCGCTCGCACACACAAACACGCACAAATAAACAGAGCATGATATACCTGGTGTTGTCAGATATTGGCCTGTTCCATTACTCTGAGTGACTACTTTCTCCATTAGAGCTGAGGATCTGTATGATTGCGACAGGTCACAGTGCAATTTGAATTTGATGTGAAACATGTGCTCGATCAACGCAGCATACCGTAGGCGTCAATGGTGAAGTAACGTAATACAAAAAGTTCACGCGTCTGTTTTTAGGAATTGTTCTTTGTATACGGACTGCTGATTTGGGTTTGAGGACAAAGGAGTAAAAACACTACAGACCTCTGTGCTGCAGAACAATTACAGTTTTGGAGCAACATTGACAGTTGAGAATCAAATTATTATAAGCCAAAATCCTCATATTCATATTTGATGATGTTTCTGGTTTGAAAAATACATTTTTGTCAAGGGTCAAATGGGTTAAAAGCTGATTTTTATATAGATTTAATTTCTCTATAGATCTTCTATATTCCTGAGGGAAGATGCTGATTACGACAGTTTAAACATTTAAAGCTCAAATAAACGTGAGTTAACTGTGTTTAATGTTGTGCCGATTATGCACCATATGCTTTATCAACAAGTAAGAGTTAAGCTTTGGTTATTTGTACATATTTCAGCCATTTTAAATGATTAGAAAATAGATTAGTAATGAGCCGTAAGAGTAGAGCATATATTAATGTTGACAGTTACTTTACAGTTAGTATGCATGACACAAATGTCATTTAACTTTCATGGTGGAAGGAACACTAAACATGCTCGTTTTGTTATTGTTTCTCGCTCATGTAAGGCTACTGGAGATAAACATCATTTGTACAACAGAATATAAATGCAATTTATTGGCATGAAAATGAATCACACAGCCTTACTTCCTCATGGTTTATGACGCAGAAATGCCTCTCAGAGAACAATGATCCCAAAATGAACTCAGACAGAATATTAGTTGTTGACTACATAAACCTGGCAGAAATTCTATGTTAATACATGCAATTAAGAGGATTACAACGGAAAACTAAACTGGGCTGGAGGTTTGGGAATATACGTGCATGCGGGTGATGCATTCTGAAAACAAATAACACACTGTATTGTATTCACCCAAATACAACCATGTTTTGAGGGAGCCTGCATTCCCAAGGTATAGGAATTAACAAGGTCTCTAGCAGATATCAATGAAAACAACCAAAAATCTTCAAGCCACGACTGAGTGGAACCTTCCCGTCAAAAAGAGACAGATAGCTCTCCATTTATTCCATTTATGTGTGTGTATGAGTGTGTGTGTGTGTGTTTACGTGTAAGAAGCAGAACCACGAAGGGATGCGGTTGCCGCTATCTAGAGGCATTAACAGGTCTGACATTACGATTTCATGGTTGGTTGGTTGGTGCATTTGTTTGTGTGTACATAGAGGTGTGTGTGTGTGTGTGTGTGTGTGTGTGTGTGTGTGTGTGTGTGTGTGTGTGCGCTCCCCAGCAAGAGGCGAGAGCGATGTTCCGGTCGGTTGAATAAAGAGATACAGAGGGATTATTCCCTCCCTCCCTACTCAGTGTTCCCATTCACACCAAAAAGATACAGCAAGACAAACAGAACAACAATTGTATCCAATCTACTGACACACTGACTGACACACACACACACACACACACACACACACACACACACGCACGCACGCACGTAAAGTCAATCAAGCACGACTGACTAAAAAAAAAAATTTGATCCAGGTAAAAACTTTCCTTGTCCGAACAAACACATTCACAGGTACGAAAGTGTGCACACGCACACGCACACACACACACACACACACACACACACACAGACACGTTCACAAACATCTGCAAATAAGGAAGTACACAGAGGCACATGCACACTCCCCGTGTTATAATGCAGGACGTCACAATTGCATCTCTATTCAGAAATAACCTTCATGTGACAGATGGGACGAGACGTGGCACTGTGCCTGATCAGAGCTTTACAGGCGCGCGCACACACACACACACACACACACACACACACACACACACACACACACACACACACACACACACACACACACACACACACACACACACACACACACACACACACACACACACACACACACACACACACCCTGTTGTGACCTGTGTGTGTGACTCCATCGGCTGATAGTAATTGACCAGGCGAGGTTCTAAATTCTGTATTTGTGTGTGTGTGCATGCAGCGTAAATGCTGTGTGCGTGTGTTTGTGTGTCTGTGCGCTGTGTGTCTGACAGTCTTCACTTCCACATTAATATTAACTGACACTTTAATTTGAATGGGAAATAGAGCATTTTACCGCCAGTTTGTCTGAGTACCGGGTGGCTGTGTGACCTTTGCCTGTGTTTACGTGTGTGTGTGTGTGTGTGTGTTGTGTGTCCCTCTCTCTCTCTTGTCCATGCTGCCTTAGGAACCTTCTTGCGATCTTGTCTCATTTTCGCGCCGCAATACTTAGCTTTCTTTGTAATCAAGGCAATTTCCGTCATCCTCACCACTTCATTTAGATTTAAAAACAATCGTTTCCACTATCTTATACTTCCTGTCTTGGTTCCCATCAAATTAAGCCTGACCATTCTACCGTCTGACCACTTAATTACAAAAGAATGTTTCTTTTTTATTATCTTGCTCCCTTATATCTTTAAATATCTCCTGAATCACGGCCCGATGGACGTTCTCCTCCCTTCTCTCATCTTTCAGCACTTAAAGAGATGCCGCTCTGATTACTCCTCTCGTCCCTCTCATCTCCCAATCAGAAGAGTAAGCCCGGTGAAGGGATTGCGGGGATTATTTTGGGTGACATAATTAACGACCAAAACAAGCCGAACACAAGGCACTTTGACACGTTCTGCTCTCTGACTAATGGGACTATTGATAAACTTTAAGGCACGGACACAGAGTGACAGATTCCCAAATGAACTCTGGACAAATGACAAGTGTTTTTTTTTTTTTTAACAAAATATGACTGTCCTTTCTCAAAAGAAAAAGTTAGAAGTATAGCACAAAACCTCTCTGGGAAGGTTGGAAGGAAGATGTGTGCCCGACAGCATTATGTCTCTCCAAACGTCAGAATGAAGTTTAGAAACTATCGTGATATCGTTTAAAAGAAACTTAATAGTAGTTTAAGTTCTATGAACTTGATATAAGTTAACTTAATTATTGTTATGTCATGAGGTACTACCGGATGACCTACTTTAATAAAGACTTGTTTGTGTGCAGATGTGAGGTGTACTTGCTGGAGATAATGATGAAGCAGGACAGACAGCTTATTATCTCCCTGCAACAAAGACTAATTAGCAAGACGTCAAGGCACATGTGAGCTCGCCTGCATGCCAGTATATGTTTACCATGCTTATGGTAATTTGAAACACCTAAAAAAAAAGGCTATTAAATTGCCAACGGTTGGATGCATATGATTGTCGAAACATGTAGGTTGTGTGTGTTTGTAGCAGCTTGTTTAAGCAACAGTGATTCGGGGATTTGGGATAAATCACAAAATTAATCAGCTTGATGGCCGTAGGTTGTCAGATTAATAACTAGAGATTTTCATAACTCCACACACTCCTTAGGCCCCACACACACACACACACACACACACACACACACACACACACACACACACACACACACACACACACACACACACACACACACACACACTTTTTTAACTCTCAGAATGACTCATCAGAGTTGAGATGATGGGGGAAGGGAGACGGGGCGGGGGGGTAATTGTAATTAATCTTAATTGTCACAAGACAGACTTTATGCAAAATCAAAAGTGAAAAGCCTTCACTTTCAAAAGGGAAAACCGAGTTCCCCATGCTCATCAACTCTTCTCAGCAGGTATATTTCCAACACAGAGCAATAAACACAGAAGGGACTTTTCAATCAGTCAAGAATAGACAAACCTTACTTGGAGCAGACAATCATATCAACTGTAGAGGGAGAATATGTGGGCTAAAAGATACTGAAGAAAACCAGCTTGTCTATGAGCTTCTTGACCAAATATTAAATTATTATTAAAAACAAAACTAAATTAAAACAAATAAGAATAGCAGCTAATGACAGAGGATTACGAATTGGAGCATTGCTAACAGAAAAAAAGGCAAACTGCAGGTGACATTACATACAAAACCTACTGAAGGGCCAACAAAGACGTCATAAATTGAATAAGGTACCGCATTGTAAAATGACTCAACATATTGAATGATTCATGCTAAGTGTGGATTTAAAAAATAAATATAAAATGGTAACAGCACTGAGAGCAATTAGGAATCAGCTGATGACTGTTAAGAAAGGACTCCACTCTCCTGAGTCTCTCAAACCCCTGCCCGGGTTTCATTTGCAATGTAAGCCTCTTAATTGCTGGACTGTGCCCCTGTTTTTAAGTCCAGCAGTTAGACGTGCAATTATTTGACTACAGCATATTTGTAGGGCGCTTTGAACGGATTATAAAATGAGTTGCATACATGTGAAACTCTTTTAAATATATGCTAAACAGATGTAAACATATCAGCCTCAGACATCTTTGCTAATCCCATATGCATATTAAGTCAACCCACACTGGGTCCTAACCACTGACCTAATTAAAATACCATCATCACCCACAGAGCCATTGGTCTGTCTGCTGAGCGTAGAGAATAGATAGAAATGAGGAAAGATAAAATGGCAGACAAATAGAGAGAGCGACTGTCAGAGATATCTCTTTGCCATTAAGTCTTCGAAAATAAGTAGTCTTGCTTGACAGCTTCATTTGCTGAGCAACAGCATTATCTTCTCTGAACCAAAACGCAGACACAATCATATGCTGACACAACAATGCTCTGAAAATCTCTTCCACATATACACATGCTGAGTCAAAGACTCTTGGATAGATGCACACATGCGCACGCCAACGCACACACACACACACTTTCTGAACTCTGCTTGTGGACAATTGACTCGTCCCACACACCCCTCCCTGTTCGCCCATCTCGTGACTTCTTATCCTCTTAAGAGGATTTGATTAGATGCACAAATTCGACCAAATGCTATTTTCATTTAGAAATGAGGAAGATCAGGATACATGAGAGCCAGGCGGTCTCAGCTCCAATGAAAAAGCCCCAATGGAAGCTATTTTAGTTCACTCTTTTGACTGATGACAGTTGTGTTGATGGAGTGAAATCCCTCCCTGATAATAAGCATCGAGCACAAGTTATAGTATGAGGAGCTGTTCGACCACTACCCGTAGAGAGGGGCGCGTCCTTGTGCGTAGCTAATGAAGAAAAAGGGAGAAATCATAATGTAATGTCACATAACATCAATGTCCAAACTAAACACACAATGAAAAAGCGTTAAACACACTGAACTACTGATGTTAATAACTTAATTAACAGCTAAACAAAACATTACTTTAGATCAGTGCAGTCTTTACATTTCCTAAAACCTTGTCGAGACCCACATTCACCTGCACCCCAGCTCACCCTGGTACTTGGATGTTTAGTTTGCTCGTTGCTAAGCAGTTACTGACTAATTGTGCCCGTTTGCCAACCTCAAACTAGAGAAGTTGGTGATTAAAAGTGCAGTACACGTGAATATATGCATGCACGTCAATGATGAATCCTGCTTCTTGTCTGGTGCTAACAAATAAAAAAAAAAGTTAAAAAAACAGATAAGATGAAAAGGCAAAATAAAAAGCCATTAAGTCTAGTTCGATAAAGCATGATTGGATGAACATCCCTTATTCAGGTACAATAATGAGACTTTGGGTAATTTCATGCTAGTATGTAACAGTGGTACTTAAGAATCTAAGAACTGAACAACTTGAACAGAGAGATCAGGTGCAGACACACCAGCCGTGTACTCTACTTTATCAAAGAACACATTACAGAGTAAAAAAAAATCTGGAAAACAGGAGCATACATGAAAGTAAACCGAGATGAGAAGAAAATGTGATAGGAACAAAATCATATGGTGTGTGTGTGAGAGAGAGAGAGAGGGAGAGAGAGATAGAGAGAGAGAGAGAGAGAGAGAGAGAGAGAGAGAGAGAGAGAGAGAGAGAGAGAGAGAGAGAGAGAGAGAGACATCACTGATCTAAAAAAAGAGATTTGATTGAATTCAAGTTCCATCTTGACTTTGTTTGAAGATGTAAGTATGCACCATTTGTCTTTAACCGCCCCACAAAGGGAAGTTGAATCCTTGACATCACTTATCACGAGAGACAGAAAGCCTTAGCCTGACGTGACCCCTCCTCTCTCCGTCCTTAATGACTTAATGACTACCATTAAGCCTGTTTTGACAGAAAAAGACTTGTCTTTTAACGGTGGGAGGCCGTCCACCCACTCTGTTCCTGCGGCAGAGCAGGACGCTGTCGAGGCTGTCCGGAAACTCTGTCAACGCCATTCGTTATCCGCATTCATCCAGATCATTTATTTTCTTACAGAAACACCACATTCAGGTCACTGAAAGGCCAACACTTTTGTCAGGGGGGTTTTCCGTCATTTACATTTCAAAAGAAAATCTTTAAAAAGATTGCAATGCTACAATTTACATTTTTGATTTGTCCTCCAAAAAAGCCAACCTCAGGCAAAGTTTCTCTACAGGCAAATGAAATGCCTTGATTTTCTCCAACAAATCTGACACAACTTAAATCTCCATCAGCAGAATGTCAGCGCACACACTGTGAAGCACTTTCGCTCGGTTCTCTTTTTAAAACTGGATCTCAAAAGCCAACGTGTTAACCTGCAGTGAGGAAGCACAATGTGTCAGCATAAACTTGTAGAAGTTTTTCTGAGAAGGGTGGGACTGATCCTTTCATGAGTCTGCTGATGTGTCATCTCCAGCTTAGACGTGGGACTTCTCTACACCCTGCTCTGCATGTATCTAACAAACAAAATATCCCACTTGTGATTTTTTGAACTGAAGTTTTTAACTGTGATATCCGTGGTGGAAAAATAAAATGTCCCAGTACGGGTTTCATTTGGGACAAGTGAAAGCTCCAAAACAAAAACCCACACGCATACACAGGAACAGGCACAATAACACAAATAGACTCATACGCAGTCACACCTTTGTTCCATTACATCTTTACCTTGGTTTCAATATATTATGTATCGAGCAATCTCATTGTAGTTTTTGGTCATCTATAGTATCCTTTTTAATCTGCTGCATCGTTCTTATACCGCCATTTAATTGCATGCTGATGTTGTCTGTGTTGCTGCTGGTACTCATAACGCCTGGCTTTGATTGATCACTTGCATCTCCTCCTCTCTGTAGTCCATTACTTATGGTAATGTGGGTTAAACACATCTAAACATGCTCGTGATTGATTTACGCATCCCCCATCCATAAACATCCCCCTTATTTTTTTTTCCCCTCCTCCCCTTCCTCTCTATTTTCCCCTCCCGTCTCCAAGCCCTTCCTGTATAATGTATAACTTTTTCCGGACAGCTGCAGTTTGTGTTGGGAGCAATGGGGCTGTAAGGGAGGCCTGGCTGTCAGCTCCACTGTGCAAGCTGCTGACAGAGCTCACAACTGGAGGGTCAGAAAATGAATACGCAGTGTAACAAGCAGACCCTGCCAGCAGGCCAAACAAGCTCACACTCTCAGACAGAGATACATGACTGGTTTTATTTTTTATTTTTGAAAATAAAGAAATATATGTACATGCTCGCAGAAACACAAAACACACGCAGGTTTGTTGCAATGTACTAATGAGGACCTTGTCTCCAACAAAAACCTGACCTCTTCGTACGTGTAGTGTTAAATCTAATCTTAAATTTAGTTCTAACATTAACTGTGCAAATTATTTTCCATCTCGAAGCATCAGTTTATATTGGAGACCAATTGCTGTCGATTGAACATCATTATTTTGTTGTGTAAAGCAGTTGTTGGTTTGCAGTGAATACGATAAAGTCAGGATCATTGTGCCATCTCCTCAATGGGTGGTGTTACAATAAATGGTTTTGACTGTAATAACATGGCACGTTTGACTCGTCAAACATGATACACTGGTGTGATTGATAGCAAAGTATGCAGAGTGTCTGAACACAGTACATGTGCTGTTTTTAGTGGATCTGCACAGTCGACATACACACTCACTTTATAAGACTAAATCAGCTGTCAAACTCGAGGAGAAGTTGGCTCCCTGAAAAGGTGTGAGTGGGCCTAAATGACATCCCTTTTGCAAATGTGTCCTCACCTCAGATGTCTACAACCTAAAATGGTTGTTTCCACAATCTATTTGCAACAGCAAGCACGTAGGGAGACAAACACAAACACATGCCATCTCATTCACACCCTGACAAAATACACACCCATGCTCACACTCGCCGTGTTAATGTAAAAGCCTCAACACTTCAGGGACACAGTGGACCCCAGATCCATCTCTGTCCTGACAGCAGTCCTCCATTAGCCAGCCACACACCCACATTTGCAGAACATACAGCACTTCATCAGAAACACAAAAATGAAAAAATGCATCCAGACAAAGCTGCTCAATGCACAAATACAATGCTATTGAATCGTTTACTCAATGGCATTGTTATTGCTATCCTCTTTCTCCCAAACGTGACCAATCAACTGCATGCACAGAGGAAGTTATTAGCGAAAACACAAATTAAGGTATGCAAATGTGAACACAAGGCAGACTCACCCGTCTCGGTCTTCGATGGTGGTGTTGAAAAGGTGATTGGCAGCTCCATCAGCACATGCCCTCAAGAGAGCTGCAGAAAGATAGACAGGGAGACACTTTAGTCTGTTTAAATGAAGGAAATTAGTTGTGGATAAATACTACACCTTGCATTCACTGGAGACGCAGTGCTGCTCTTATATGACTCAGTTACAAGTTACTGTGAGCCAGTTCAAACTGGTGTAGTAGTGCCACAATAGAGGTGAGCTCACGGTGGGTAAACAGGGGTATGAGTAACTGTGACCAGCCAGCCTTGAGTGCAAGTTGCACAGGGTGTAAGCATTTACAAAAGAATTATCAAGAAAATCCATGATTAAAATTGTGGCTCTTGTTTTTCTTATCTTCGTCCTTGTTATCCGCTGCTCACTTGTTTGCTGGCTTTCACTGCACATTGAGCATAAATGCTGACTCCAGTGGTTTCTACGTTTCCGTGTGCCAGCGTGCGTGTCGTCTTTTTTTATTGTCTTTGGCGCATGCTGGTCGGGTTCAGGACCGTGAGCAGTTCTCTCTGGAATCTGATGTGGGCCACATTTCATGTTCACCAAAATATGTGAACGTCCAAAGAAAAAAAAGGTCTTATCCGAGCAATGAATCAGAATTGAGTTTGAAGGCTTGAAGTGTGAACATAACCAAAGATAAATAATCTGTTTCTTTATACGTCTGACATCAGAGCACTAAACACACAAGAACCAATTTATAGACAAAGAAAAATATAACAACAATGTGCAATTCAATCACAGCACGAGATTGGACACCAGCATCAGTAATACCAAGGCTTTTGTTCAATAAAAACCTTGGTATTACCACTGCAGGTCCAAATTAGTTTTTAAAAGAAAACTACTTTTCTATCATATAAAATATAACAAATGACACACGACACAGAAAAGTAAATTGGATTTGACCCTTTAAAGGCAAAGTAAGTGAAAGAGCACTTATCTTTTCTGATTTTAAAAACAGTCAAATGAGGCGGTTATTTGACTTTCTTAAAATGGTATTCAAGTTGCACTAAATTAGATGCAAACTATTTGCAAATGTATGCTCTTTCATGGCCACTATTCTATTTAAATTGAACAGGCAGCCTATTTCTTTTAAGAGTTTGGGGCTCTCGTGTTGCACACGGGGGAAAAACTTCAAAGTATCAGCTGTCGTTTTCTACTTGCGCCGAGTTCAAAACTAACTAAAGTCTGCACAAAAGAGGCAACAGGCAACTGTTGTACACAAGATGTCTGTCTCATCTGTTTTCTTTCCTCAAACCCATCTTTTAGTGTGCACATGCCTTTGCACAGTAGGGTAATACAATAGGATATATAATATATTTCATTTTTGACTTGTAAATTGCTATAAATTAAATATTAAAGGTTGTAATTCTGTTCTCCAGGTTGCACACTGTAAAAACGAGACACCTTAGTACTAAAAATATAGGCTTGCATGTACTAAACATATTCAGTTACACCAACTTACTGTAAATCCACATTCTCAATCTAACTTCCTTTGTCTGGAGTGCTTAAAAAGTTGGAGAATGCAGACACATTTGCATTGCTGTAAATAAGACACTCAAGGCAGTGCTTTATTCATAACCCTCACCACCTGCTGTCGACGTCTCACGTCAAGAAATGATTGGAATGCAAATGACTCATTATCTCTGACAGAGTGCAAAGGCTGAGAAACTTTTCAAACAGAGAAACTCTTCTTTAAGGCGGCTGGTGCCAGACTGTGAAGATATCAGTCATTATCTATGTATACACGCACACGCATACACGCACACACACAATCATTTTCAGACTTAAGGTTCTAGTACAGTTGCTTATATCTGTCAATCATTTACTCAGCTCTGTTTGCATGGCATGCGTTTAAAACACACACACACACACACAAACGCACAAACACGCACATGCACGCGCACACGCCGATAAATTGAAGAGGTTTGAAGAGATTCTACAAAGTGCGGCTTTGTAAAATCCAACATCATAACAACCTTTCAAATACTATCTGACATTTGTATCATTTCCCATAATATGCATTTTATCAACATATTTTTTGCCATATATTCATCCGGAAACTACGGTTGCTTTCAAACTGTGATGTAATAAAAAAAAGGGGTATCGGGCAAACCTCAATCTGCATTTCATCATAGGGAGACGTTGCCTTGCTTTGATAATCAAGGTCCCTTCCAGTATGAAAGCAGATCTCATAAATATCAATGAGGGATCATTTTTCAGTATCTTGTTTACATCAAAACCTCTTTTGAAATAATTTCACACTGTTAATTCATTACATTTGCCTCGATGCCAGGGTTTCCCACAGCAGCCTCTCTCCTCTGCTGACATTAAAAAAAAAACGCCTCTGCTAATGTTGGCATTACTAAACTTGTACACTTGGTTTACACAATCTGTCAATAAGTGGAACAGCATGACACTTATGCAGGTGTGAAATACAAACAAAAAGGGCGCATAGGGTAAGTAAGTACCAATATGTCTCTATAGCACAACCAGTAGTAATTCACTAGACATTAGTTTGGTCATCACAACTTTTATTTGTATTGTGTTGTTTATGAAGTTCATTTATATTGACCAGCTGGACATGAATGGCTGTGATCTGCTCACCAACCTTCTAGGGGAAGTAAACAAAAAGTAGCTGTATTAATAAGTAATTATCTATGAGTTGTATATCCCTATAGGTTAACTTGTCCTTGTGTCTCGCTTCAGTCATTCTTGTGCTTGTGTGTCAAATAGTGAAGAAGTGTGCTTCTTCTATCGTTTTAAGATTGCCATTTCTGACAAAATTTTCTACAATCTAAATATACAGAAAACTGGTCAACCTTCTTTAAAAGCTAATCTTCATTGTAAAGGAAAAGCCTGTGGGAGCCTCTGTCTTTCCTGGATCTCTCAATGTTACATTTGTCTTCATCACAGTGTAGGCCTCAATGGCAAAAAGTGGGTAAAATGAACTTGAGGAAGATTATCTCTATCTGCACTCTATTCACACAGACAAATACAATTACTGTCATTCTCCAACTGAAAACTATGAATTGCCGGCCGTATGAAGAGCGGCCCAATTGTTAAATCAACAGCTGAACTAACTCCATCTTCTCTTTCTCCTCGGAGCATATGAGGCTAACGAACAAGCTCACCAGAAAAACCACATAAAGGCCCAAAGCTCACTTTTGAATTCTGACTGTGATATTGTGAGCTAGAAAGGGGACAACAAAAGCAGTAAATGGCGATGACCTTGTAAATTAACTAGCCATAATAATCCCTCCCTGCAGGCTGCAGAACCAACTCCTCCTGCCACTCATTCTGCTGAATGACAGATATGGTGGGCAGGAGATAATGCACTTCCACACACAGTACTAAACCTGTCATTTCAGTGATTTTTGCTCACCAGTTTGATGCAGGAAAGATGCATGTTCATGCAGAAACACACACACACACACACACACACACACACACACACACACACACAGCTGTGTGGTATATTCTATAGCAGGCCAGTATTGATGAGGTTAGTGGTGAGGATTAATGCCTGTCAGGTTGGGGCTTTAGCACTGTACAGGAGAGGGCAAACGGTCACAGAAGGAGGTGAAAAGATTATTATCCTTATTATGATGCTGTGATGCCCTCCCTTCATCTATCAGTCCACCTCTCCCCATCCACTTGTCCTCCTGCCTCCAGATCCACCCTGCTCTCTACGACTCGCCTCCAGTTTGATTGATTTCCTGCACACATATACACACACACACACATATATATATATATATATATATATATACACACACACACACACATATACACATATATATATATATATATATATATATATATATATATATATATATATATATATATATATATATATATATATATATATATACACACACATACATACAGTACACATATTTTCATTTTGTATTTTTCTCGAGCACCACTCGGTCAGTCTTCATTCTTTCACTCTGTCCCACTCTTTGTTATTCCAAGGGGCAGAATTTCCCTGGTTCTTTCACTCATTATTTTTTGTTTTCACTAACAGCCTGACGACCTCTATCCTTTAATCCTCGTGGACAGCTTCTCTTTTTAAATTCTCGACGTACCTATTTACGCCGTCTGACACATGTGCTTAAACGCTGAAGTTCGGGAAGTGCGTCTGTGCACGTCAATGTACTGCAGACAAATCCCCCAACCGGACTTGATTGCAAGGCAGATACTCGACTGGCTGATGGGTGACGTTCATAAACCTAAACTTCGGAAAGCTGCTCCACGTCAACAAATGACGAAATCAGGCACAGGTCTGAATTGTCTTCCTCCTGCAGATAGACACCTTCACTGATTGCTTTATTGATTTGCTTGTTTGCGTTGTTACACAGAAGTAAGTGAAGGATCTGTAAGTAGGTAAATGACTGACTGATTGACTGAATGAACAAGTGAGTGGGTGACTGACGAGATGAGCAAGTGGGTGACTGATGGACTAAATGAGTGAGAGGGTGCGTGAGGGAGATAAGCAGCTTGATGCCGGTGCACAACATCACACTCTGCACGTGTAAATCAGCATTCCCTTTGATCAGTGTTGCGCTCTCCCAGCTGGTACGGCTCCTTTGCTCCCTGCTGCTCGACCTCTCCCACAGGTGATGAGGGGGCCCAGGGGCAGCACATCAGAGAACCTCATGTGTGTATGCGTGTGTGTGTGTGTGTGTGTGTGTGTGTGTGTGCGCGCGTGTGTGTGTGAGAGAGTCGTCTGAGAAGGTGGAGACCTGGCTACGATGCCTCCAGGTGAACAACCATCTGGAGAGTGACACACGCTCAGACACGCTCATGCACACACACACAAATCCCATAAACAATATTAAAAATACATGGCCTATCAAGTGAGTAACGATAAACTTGCTAAAAGCGTGTTTACCATCACACTGCAAGAGATCTGAGATCGGCCATTCATGCATCCTCATCCTGTCAAAACTTATTCAAGTCCCATGTGCAAAACTGCCATGAGCAACACTGATCAAGAAAGATTCCCAATTTATGAAATCCACAGCATTGCTTGTGCCACTTAACACAGAATATCTCTCTGAAACTCTTTTAAGTAGCCTTATATAAGAAGGAGCAAATGCCAAATGACATTATCAAGCTGTATCATCCTGTCAGAGTTCACGGGACATGTCCGTCTACCTCACAGACGTCGCAACATGGTGCAGGTGGATGGTTTGATGCAATGCTTTACTTAGGATTCTTGTTCCTGAACTACTGGCAAGTATTGATTGGGATGAGACAAATAAATAAAATAAAATATCAGCAACGGAATTGTAATTGATCCCCAATGTAAAATGTAATCACTGGAGTGTGAACACATCAATTAAACCTTGCTGGTCCGGTCACATTTTGGATATGAAAACAAGGGCATTAAATGAAAAATATCAATCTCCAAACACTGTAAGTAATAATCAACAGGGCGTGAAGACTCTATTACCAGTCTAATATCTCCACACATGGAAGCAAACTAATAATTTAAGTTGGATATTGTTTGCAATGTCAAATTGGTGTTGGAATACATTTCAAATAATAAAACAACTGCAATTTTCTAAACAGCAATTGTACTGTGCAGATCTGCAGAAGAAACACAAGGTATTTACTCTGGACGCACACTGTAGGACTTTGATCAATGGCATGGTCAACGAACCGTTTCCATTTTAATTTAACATTTACCAATATCTTCCTGATGAACGATCCAAGTTTTTCATCCTTTAAATTAGATTGTTTTGATTGCTTAATTAACAATCCAAAGGACCTTTATCTTGGGGCAACAGGAAATCTTTGGTGTGAAATCAGAAGAGGAATCTGCTTTGCCTGATGCCGTTAAACACATTTCTAGAAGGACAAGCAAAAACAGGGAGCTGTGTGACAGAAAGATCTCAGGTGTCTCTTGGGGTTATTTCTAAATTAATAAGAATGTCAAAAACTTCAGTCATTGAAATTCAATCTGATAATATAATCGCAAAGTTGCCTTCAGAGTTACTTTGTCTCTTTACCTTTCCTGGTTGCATAAGTCCATGTATAACATTTGTCATGACTTAATTAGCCTACAAGTTTAGTTGTTGTTGTTGTTTCACAGTCTTAGCATCAAAACGGTTGAGACCCAGAGACCCAGACCACTTCTCTCCGCTACGTCTTTGATAAAACAAATATGTGCGTAACGAATTCAGCAGTTAGGCTCAAGTTATTCTTGTTAGATTTGCCTCCATTTCTGATCAGTTCACCAGATTTAAAAGAAAAACACAGTTGTCGGATACAGATTTACATGACAATGTCTGGTTTAAAGGCTCAAAGTCAGCTTTGCATATTTAATACATCACAGCCAAGTAACACAACCATTATACATCAATGTGTCTCATGAGCAACACATCAGGGAGTCTGGAGCTCTACTTCCCTTCAAAAACATATTTTCTTTCATCTTTTAACAATGAACCTTTGAAGCATGCATTTCTGTTTGTATTTTACTCTGAAAAAAGGCCTTGGAGTATTCAAGAAGTAGAGGCTAATCAAATAGTTATTTACAGACAAAAAAAAGTGGTTGGAATCCAGAGGACTTCCTTGTTTCATAAAATGTGACCAGCAGGTTGCTGATGTGAAACAGAGTGAACACAGTCCTCGCCATTGTCTACAATGAACATAACAATGCCCCAGGTCATGAATGTTACAACAAAGCTGCTGTTTGTATTACGCAACGGGTGATGCACGTTTGAATACGAAGGTGCAACCCCTGTCCTGCTTGAAATGTTCTCCCCTTTTTTTCACAGACAAGGACAGTGAAGTTTTGGCTGTTCATAAGTGTTCATATCACTAACCAGATCATTTCCCCTCTGATGCAAGGCTGCAAGAGACCTCAGAGATGTAACAATAGCTCAGAGTCACTCCTGAAGGTGGACGCCCACGTTCTAAGTGTGGGAGTCTTGGGTCCACTGGGTTTGTTTATATCGACCTTGTCACTCCCCCGCTGAGTGGAATGGACACTCACGACCACTGCCTGTGTTCACATTACTTACCAACCAATTAGCTGTAATGAATGTACACACACTTGAATGAATCCGAATGGATGTGCTATCCTTGTCATCTTGAGACCTTACAAAAAGAGTGCGTTCAGTGGTTTTTGAAGGAATAAAAAAAAGGGTTCAGTACTGTGAAATAATGACCTATGGAAATAATAAAAATAAAAAATAAAGACTTTTAAAGTAGCCATATAGCTCCTGTTTAATCATATAGATTTCAGGTTTATCTGTCGAGTTAGACGACCTTGTTTCAACTGACATTTCAGATTCAAAACTCATTATGCCATTTAATCATGATAATAAAAAGTCAGTTCCTCCTGGGCAACAAAATCATGCTGACTATTGAAGCTGTGAATGCAATGAAAATTTAACAAATGTCCTATAGTATTTTAATTGTTTTTGAAATTGTATCACTTGTCCAGGTCCTTCAGCCACAGTAGTTATTCAACGAAATATAAAGGAAAGTTTTCCGCAAAAGTGTCATCTTTAACTTAATTCAAACACTTTTTACAGGAAATATGGGCAGAGGGCAGAGAGGGGGCATTTTCAATGACATGGCACAGTCCCAGAAGAAAGAACAGGAATAAATGCCCAGTGCAACTCAATGCAGATGATGAGATCTAAGTGATTTTAAAGAGTCTTGTGTCGGGATGTGTGAGCTTTACCTTTACTCCAGAGAATGTGCAGGTAGTCTTTATTTAGAGGCTGGTTCAGGATAATCAGACAGATCCTCTGCATGCCTGCACAAGAAAATAGTTGGAAAAGGGAGAGGTATTAATCAAAACCAATCAGGTAGACTCACTTCAGACAATTAAGCATAATGTCCACATTGCAAAAACATAGCACATCATTATAACGCCTGTTTTAATAAAAAAGTCTATTTTACACAGAATAGCGGCTGTTGTTTATGGCACTGAATCTGCTAAATAAAGAACAAAACTAAAACAATGCCGTGATAATGAGCTCATTATCATGGAAACAGGAAAACAAGAGGGAGGAATCAAAAGCGAAACCATTCCAAACAAGTCAGGATGTTGAACATTGGTTGAAAGTTCAAAATGTTTTCCCACTCACACATTAAATGAGTAGTTTGTTTGCCGCCGAAAATAACACAACATAAGTAGCAGAGAGAGTACAGACGATGTCTATCTAAATTATGCAATCATTCGTGGACCAGGTTCACAAGTCAAAGTCCTTCATGGGAGTTGTTGTTGTTGGGTGTCTTCAAAGGAGAATGTGTGCATTGAGCTGCACACACGTCTCACCAATGGTTTTTTTGAATAGTTTGACCTTGATGACACACCAGCTGTACCTACGTGGCAACACAGGGAAGCCCATTCGAAAACAGCACAACCAAACATAACGTGACATTCCACAGCTTATCATTTTCCTCTCAGTGTACCTCCATGCGTCTTTGTCAGAGTTTCTCTCCCAGGGTGCATCGTTTCACAAATCCATTTCCTTTCTCAACCCCCCATCCCTCTTTTCTTTCGCTCTGCTTCTCACGCAGATCCCCGAACACGCTAGAATTGTCTTTTTTCTGTCTGCAGGAGATGAAAAGAAATATGATGGAAAACTCTGCATTCATTGACAAAATAAAAAACAGAGCTGCTAGAAAAGCCTTAATGGAGCAAAGACTAAAGCGCAAGCTGCCTTTTCCTCGCCTTAACACTTAGCCATTCCCCTGCATGCTCATTTATCTTTCACTCTCATGTCTGCCCTCATGACTGATTTCTCATCCATTTTTAAAGTACTTGCCCTTTGTAGCGAAGCCAAAATGCCATATGGAAACTTAAGCAACACTGTGATTACAATGCCCTCTTCCCTCACTGCTAAACTGTATTTATGTAAATTCCTCTCAACTGGATACCAGTTTCGAAACAGCGCTGCATGGCATATCTATTAAAGCTTTGCATCTTTTCCAATACACATTTCAAAATATATCAGCAATGCAGAGGGAGGCCAGAAAAAGAAATGTTAAGAAGGAAGAATAAGAATATCTTGAGGTTTCATGAAGTTCTCATTGCAAAATATGCATCACCTTGTCGTTCTATGAAGCTCCCTTTGTGGCGTTAAACCCTGAAGTGTAAAGAGTGCATTTTGACGACGCTGAGGAGGTGTGGAGGTACAAATTGTCTTTGGGTTTGTGACTTTGTTGCAGCATTGTGCTTGATGTTGTTGAAAAGTTCACAATCGTGGAAGGTCATTTCCAATAAGAAAGTCAACCCCCGGCAGAGTATGGTAAAGGCAGGAGGAAAGAAAGAGAGGGTGCAGAGGAGGAGGAAACGAACGGAGGACACAAGGAGGGGTAGGTGACTAGGAGAAAAGGAGAAGATTTGTCAGTCTTGTCTCTTAATTGGCTGTAGGTGTACAGAGAACAAAAGACAAACCCAACCAGCCGTGACTTTTCAGATAACCCCTCGTCGCACAAACACACACAAGGAGGGCGGCAGCCTTTTGTGCACTCTGTTCAAAGAAATGTCACCTTGGAAGTGTCAGACAGCATAAATACAACAAATACACACACACACACACATACACACAAAAGAATCCAAGTGCATAACCTAGGACGCAGATATTCCAGTAATAGGCATTTATAATTCAAATTATGAAATTTAAAAAGGCCAACTTTGCACACTCGGTATTTGAAAAAGCCGACACCCAGGGGCTGTTTTTATATCCTCCACCGCATCGAGATAAGTATTTCATTTAAGATATGAAACTAAAGCAACAATGGGCATTTTTCTAAATGTATCTAATGGAGGAGAAAGTGTGCAAGTGAATGACACAGGGAATCTTGAACAAACGTTACTTCGGATTAGAAAGTGACGGATTCAACAAGAAATGATATCATCGGGAGGATGCGTGTGGGTTCTGATCTGCATCCATTATTTGCACTCCCTGTGAAATCCATAGACTACATCTTGGATTTGCACAGAGAGCAAACTCAGGTGCGTGGCCTGTAATGCTTAGCTAGCGTGTTTGAGTAAACACGTGTTTCAATGGGTGCTTCAAAACTGCTGATAGCATCCTATCAGAAGTGAGTGTCTCTTGACTGATGCTGGCCTTTGAGTGTTATTGATTCTGTTTAGCTGCGCAAGCTAACACCACTTCTGGTGTTCTTGTTCTGTGCAAATCGCAGGCGTGTGCGAGAATGTCAAGTTTATTCAAACATGTGTACGGCACAATTACAGCGGCCCTTAGTAATCTAACAGCAGGATTATAACCTTCAAACAGCAATCAATAGGAGACACAGAGGGAGAGAGCAACAAAGGACGCAACGCACCATAATACAACATATTCGTCTTTAATAAATGGTGCAGGACCCAGTACTCGGCTCTGTTCCTCTAGTAGCACTCATTCATTCACTCATTTTATCAAAATGGGACAGATTATGAACTGGTGCTGCGGTTAACGATTATTAAATTATCGATTAATCTGTACTTTTTTATTGATTCATTAATGTGTTTGTGAAAATATGGAAAAATGTCCATCACAAGTGCAAATTCTCCTAGTTGTTTGGTCTGACCAGCACAATCCAAAGATATTGAGTTTACATTTGAATACAAAAAAGCTGGTACCAGAGAATGTTTGGCATTTTTAATTTAAAAAAAAAACCTCAACTTTCTAAAGCCCAAAAAAAGGCATGTTTTCCTAAAATATATTAAATAAGTGATCATGGCCAAAAACTGTGAAAACAGAACTTAGTGTCAGATTTTCACATTTCTTAATGTGCTTGAACAAATCATGTGAGGAACACTTGTGTCACAGAAGACAACACAATCTGAGTATAACATAGTCATATTTAATCAAAATCACTTCATTCAACATCAACTTTTTTGGGATGGCCCGCCACTAACCTTCCTTGTCAAATGTCTAAATTCCTTTTGTTTTCAAACCATTAGCCAATGAGGAAAATGAAAAATGACTAATCATCAACACAATTGTTATTAATGGGAAAGAGGAGGAAAGCATAGAAGAGGCAACATAAAAGCACTCGAGAATAAAGAAGTATGGAAGACGCATGGAAAGAGATAAACAACAACATCAACAACCAAAGCAGAGAAAGAGAAAAGAGCGGACAGACAACGAAGGGGAAAGATAATACATCCCTGTTTTGTTTTTCCTCCTTCAGCCGTGTACAATGGGGTATGAGAAAGGGTGGGATTGTATTCTAAAAGCTGATAGTAACAGGGTGGCATTTAGCACCCCGGCAGATGGAGAGTCAGGGTCAAATATGAGAAATGTTGATTGAATTTCATGGTTTAAATTGTGTTTGGCAGAGACAAGATCTACTGATATATTTCCTGAGAAGCGGTTCAGCCATTGTTTTATGGAGAGTAGGTGTCTAAATTTCCAATTGAGGAGACTGGTCTTCTTGGCAATAGCTAGAGCCACAAGTAAAGATGGATCGCTTGTTAATATTAAGTCTGACAGGTCACTGAGAAGGCAGGTGGATGGAGATAGTGCAATGCTACATGTCAGGAACTATGAAAGTTGTGATCTCTTTCTGAAAACTGTGAACAAGAGGAGATGTACCACCGGGCGTGAAGGTTATTGTCGTGGGTGTGAAGTTTATTTAAAGTGTTGCCAGATTGACAGAACTCGGGTGAGCGTATTTGTTTAGTTTTGTGGATCAAAAATGTATTGATTATCTTTTTTTTTCAATTTTTGTAATAATAAAGTATTAAAGATATTAAATGTTGTTTTTATTTCATTTTTTATCTTTTTATTTTTGAGAATGCAATGCTCATCAAATCACCTTGAACATTTAAAAAAAAAAATGTTCGCTCATTTTCTGGTTTGGTGGTGTATTTTTTTCCACATTCCACTCTGTGAATGGGCAGACAAAGACGACGAGAGGTCAAGGCAGGATATTTAATTTTCAAGTAGAGCAAAGCTTGATACAAGATTCTTCAGTCGTTTCAAAAAGTTACAGGTAAAAGAAAAGCGGTCAATCAAATTACTTAAGTATAATTAGGAATGAAAGCCCACAGATTACGGAGGTACCTGACATTTTTCAATACGTCCTCATCAGTAAACTGCTCACAGGCTGACTGCAGGTCTATGAAAAGGTTGATTGGTGACCGTATGCTGAATCCAAGAAGGACGATGGAAGCAACAGCTCAGACACTGCTGAGCTTTTTGGGGACAGAACGTTTGTTTTTCACTTCTCTATCTCTATCTATATATTTGTGTGGGTGGACAATATTTCAGGCCTGTGTCAAAACCCTGCAAAAGTATTTTTTTTGGACATAGTGACGCTGCTTCTGCTGCTCAACCAATGGCAGCCTCCTTCATCATAATGTGCATGCATGTAAGGCAGGAATATATGTTGTGTAAATCACAAAATTATTTCTATATAAATTGATTGAACACACACAACATAATACATAACATAGATAATTGTACATAACGGATAACATGAGCTGTAACACAATAAAGAAGTAAGAGATGGAGATAACTCATGTGCCTGCTGTCTCCTGCACAGCAGGGGTTTCTTAAGCTGTGTTACGTTGCGGCACACTATCTGATTATTATAAAACGCCTGAGAACATAGCAAAACATAGCATGACAAACATAGCATGACAAGAAATATGGAGAAAAAATAAACTGGACTGTTAATATGTGTTTTTCCACTGTCAGCTTGAACTACCACAACAATTTATGAATTCAAATTGAATGTATTCAGGGTCATATTTCCTCTCTACATGCATAGGGAGCATTTACTGGTGTAGTGTTGCCTTCAGCATCACTTTCTCATTTAAAAAAAAAGAGATGTTTTCTGTCACTGCATTTGAGGCAACGTAAGCTCGCCGTCTCTACCCGATGATGATACGAGTTCTTGAGCACATTTAGTCTGGATATTGGAAAAAAAAAATAGATTGCACTAAAAATTACCCAAAAATGTTAATGTAACCTTACCAATTGGCAATACTTCCACGATCCACAGAGCACCAAGCTCTGAGGGTTGGAAAAGGCGGCTCTACAAGCCAAACTGTTGTACGATCCCCTTGACCTTTACAGCTCTGGGTAAAACCTGCCCGTTGGCAGCTTTTCCTCCTCCACACTCACACGGCACCAGGGAGCTCACATAAACCTTGACCTTAGCGCAGTGGTTAAACGCAGCTACAACCAGCTTCTTCGTAAGGTCCCCAGGGAGGCCTATTCAGACCATATGGAGGGTGTCTTCTGAGAGCATCAACAGATGCAGAGAACATTTAGGGAAATTAATCTTGCCACAAAAATGTACCTACATGCGTTTGGAAAAGAGAAACCAGTACTACTGAAAAGATTTCAGTCAATTGTTACTCTAAACATGTTTTTTCTCAGGTTGTGTTTGAACAAAGTGAATTCATATGATCACAGAGATTGTATTCAGGAGCAAGATCATCTATTTTTAGAAACGTTTCAATAATCACAATGCCCCCTCACGGTTTTTCTCAAACAGCAAACACTACAAGCAAACACATTCAACCCTCTTTCAATAAACATTCATTATTCACGCAGCCAAACAAAAACGACACACGGAAGTGCATCTCATACATATACACATTGTTGTCATGAAAGTACCAGTGATTTGTTTTGGAGTTTGAATTCCCCCAAGACCATTTGTGTCAGAGAGTGTCAGGGAGAAGCAGCGAGAGGAAGACAAGTGTGACAGTGATGTGAGTATGTTTGTGTGTTTTGATCAGACGCATACAGATCCGTGTTTGAGCCCCAGTTTGTGGTTTGTGGCTTGTGGGTGAACATGCCATGTGTGCATGGACAATGTGTATTTGATGTGCATGTGTTTTTGCGCCAAGGGAGTGTGTGTTTGAAAAGACAGCACCTGAGGGCAGGAGGCAGTCCAGAGGAGTCAACGCTTCATCCATGGTCAGGATCCAAAAGAGCTCGTCTTCAATCAGTCGACTCACCTGGAACTGAGAAGAGGACAGACACTGTTGCTAGTCCGTTTGCTTTTATCTGCCAGAATATTTTTTTGTTTTATCATTCTCTGCAGACTAAGTTTAACAGTAGACTTGAAATTACAAATTGCTATATATAAGATCTGAAATGATGAAATGAAATGAAAGAAAAGCATGAAGTAGAGCCACCTTGCTCACCTTTCAGCTTTACAATCCAGCTAGCAGAGAACAGTACAAAAGCACTGTGTCGATACTAATCACACCATAGTTTCTGAACCACTGCTGAACCTTTGACCTCAGTAATAACTAAGCTTCCTCCTGCCTACCCCCACACATGGCCATGACTAGTTGAAGAAAACAAGACTACATCAATTATTAACGGAAGTGCACCATATACTACACTCGACTATACACATTTTGTTTGTTTCAGTTTCCTGGCTTTGTTTCAATTAGTTTTCCCAACATAAAGAGGAATACCAAATTCCACAACCCTGCTTAACGTGAAAGTAAAACATGTATAAGCTGGCTTTATAAACTGGCTCTAAAGATGTTGGTTTTATTCAAAAACTGAATAATCAACATTAACATTTCCTGCAACGGCTATCAATAGACATACAGCTGTTCTCTAATTGTGTGTTTTACAGACCAAAACATACATATGTTTTAATTTGTATAGTTATTGCAAAACACTTATACATTATTCAAAGTAATACCGTTAGACTTTAAAAATGTTATACACTAGTTTGTTTTATTGCAACACACATCAGCCACCCATCCAGCACCTGCTGCTCTGCCTCCAGGATTTCCTCAGTGACATCATTGAGGCTGCGTTCATGCATAACTGGGCTGCATGCTAAACCAATGCCGCATAAGCTCATTTAGCACTAACCAACCTTTCGCGTTAAAATACTAACACACATGTAGAAACACATCACTAAACTTTAACCACCTTGCTGTGCGCACATGTATGAGGAGACAGTGCGGCAACGAACAACGGTGCTTCTTGTTGTTCGCCGATAAAACCGTGCAACACAGACACAAACACACCTGGCCGACACTACACTTCACAACAACTGAAGCGACTTCACATCTTAAAAGTGACAACGCTTTGCTTTGTAAATATTCAATAAAACTCACAGAATGAAGCGACTTCCGTCATACAAGCCATGAAAGGTAAACAGTCAAAGAGAGCGCGGAGAGATGACGGCAGCGCCAGAGAGGGGCGGGGATTTGTTACGGCGACACCCAGAGGCCAAAAGTGGAAACTCGTTTTCTCTGAACGTTCCTCTGAAAGCAGATGGTTTCAATAGTGAGACTCTAGGGTTCTCCAGCTAATTAAGTCGTAATTTCACTTTTTTCCCCCAGTGGAAGCTATTCCAATAGGAAACTGACTCCTCCAATCACTGCGTTCACTCTTTACTGTATCTGTCATTATGTGCCCATTTCCTAATGGTGGGCCTGCTGAACAGATGTCCAACTTACTATCAAATAAGCAAAACAGAAACTAAAGAACTAATGTGTTTAAAATTAGAGGGGAGTGCAACACTTTAAAATGTCTAGAACCCTTAAAACAAATCTGCATTAACACCACTGACCCATCATGATGACACTTTTATTAAAGGAGACTATTTTAATGTTTTATTCTAATTGAGTTTAATGTAGAATTAACATTTAGACAATTATATGCTCCATTGATCCCCCTCCACAGGGAGAACTACTGGGTATATAGTATTTTCTGTAGCTTAAAAATTGACTGCATGGTGGATGAACCAGGATACTCCAAACGATCTATGATGTCATCAATGGTGTCAAAAAGTTGAACGATAAATACAGGAGAGAGATTGTAAACCAAAAACAGACATGCATTTCTTCATTATCATCTGACTGGAACAACATGGTGATTTGGCTGAGGAGTCGCTGCAGGTACATCTGGACAGGGTCATATCCTGATATCGTATTGTATTCTGGCAATGTGTGAGTATAGACCTGTGAGGTGAAACATATACATTGTAGGTATTGTATAAGCTGATTCCACTGTTTTAAAACATGATACATCTAACTAAATGCAACTACTTCTAATGACATTTAATTATATATTTTCAGATATTTAATTTTGGTTAAATGTTTGTCCTCAGATGATATCTGTTCTAAAATATCAATCATTTACCAAAGCTGAAAATATCACTAAATTGGAGTTTTTCTTTTTTAAGTATTCATATATGAAATAATATGGTATTTAAGACATGAGTGAAATGAATGGCAATGGCAAAGACAATAAAGACAAAAACCTAAAATGGTCCACAATCAATAATTTATAGCACTCACACAAACACATCCTCACTCACACACACCTACAAACAGCACATAGTCAGACTACACAATAACACACAGGTGCACCGAAAATGCAAACACATCAGAAAACTCACACATGCTTCAAAAATACAGGAGCAAAACACACACAGGTAAACAAACCACGAGAACGCACGCCTGCACACACACACACACACACACACACACACACACACACACACACACACACACACACACACGTACACACACACACAGTGGACTGATGGTGCATGCTTCAATAGTGAGACAGCAGTAGAAGCAGTGTAAACCCAGAAATCAAATCTCTCTCAAGGTGAATCCACTCCGGAGGCTCGTTAAAGCAAACGTTCTCTCATCAATCAGCACTTGTCCTGTCTCCTAGACAGACTGCACATAGGGGGAAATGATACACACACTTAACACAGAGTTTTGCACAGACATGTATGGGCTGGGCACACATACACACACATGCTATGCTAAGATGCATTGGAAGTCATTCATTCTGTGGACATGCATTATAAATACATCTATGAATAAATTCCAGGCTGAGTGCATTCTTCATTGGCAGGGATTTTTATTTTTTACAAGGCCACACCACCTGAATGTTTGAACGGATCTCTCTCTTCCATCAGCATCTGCGTAATAGCTCACCTTTCCTTGTCCATCAAGGTTTCTAATTTAATCCTTTCATTTTTTTCTATGTCTTTTCGAACACATTGTTTTGTTTTTTTCACTCATTCTCAGTGATCACTTCTTCTGTTTGTAATTCCCAAATATGATATTTTTGAGACTCTTTTGAAAGACATGCGTGAGAAAGAAGAAGTGGGTCAGTGGTGGTAAACACAGAGACTGAAGATAAGAATGCAGTCACATCCTTCTGCCAGCAAGGATGTGTATTAGGACCAGTGGGCCAGTCTTTACACACTCTGTGTGGACTGCTCTTTTATAAAGAATTCTAATACTAATTATACCAAATGCACCTGGCTGAATTTTGAGGAAACGTGTATTAAATGAAGCACGCAACATTGAGCAAATTTCAGTTTAAAGAAGAATGCTGCCACAAATGAGATATTAAAAATTGTTTAAATATTCCACACGGCGTGAACATTATAACGCTTCAATGAAGAGCTGGAACCGGCAGAAACGTCTGCCATGAATAGCATTGGATGTTGTTGTTTTGTTTTTATCTGTAAAGCTGCTTTTGAAAAATAACCTTAATTGCTTTCTGGATCTAGAAACTTTGCCACTTTTTGTCTGTTACATTTAAAGCTACAGTCATCTATCTTAGATTAGCATTAAGAAACGGACAGCATAGCTCCACATGTAAGAAACTGCATACCAGCAGCTATAAAACTCACTAATTGGCTAATTATTTATTTTTCTTCTTCTTATTTTTTCTTATCTGTGTTGGTTGTCATTGTTATTTTGTAATTCCTACAGAGCCAGGCTAGCAGTTTATCCTTGTGTCCAGTCTTTATGTTAAGCAAAGCAACATTTTCTCCTGGCTATAATGACCATATTTCCCAAAATATTCCTATATTAAGTAGCTAAGGTAATGTAGCTAAAATAAAAGCCATACAAAAAGACAATGACTGAAAAAGGCCATAGCTGTGAAAATGTGGATAAGTAACTTTCTATGTTTTACATACCATCTCTCTCCATGATTTCTGTCTTTCATCAAAATAAAGAGACGTCTGAGTCACATTCAATGAGCAGCAGGAACATCATCACAGCTGGCAGAGGATTGTAGCACAAAAAAAGTCCATTATCAAGAACTGAACCTCTGCCAGGCGCGGTCTTTCTTTCTACTGTGCAAGGTAATAAAATAAGTTCATCAATATCTCTTGCCAATTGCTTTTTTATTCTCCATCTATCTTTGCAGAGCATTGTGGGAGGGCTCCAGGTTTTCTCCCTCTATCTTCTACACCTAATTACCTTCATTATTTGGCGCATCAGATCCAGCAAGGCTGTTGCCAATTTCTCACCTGTAATAACAGTGAGGTCACGTGAAGTCACAAACACCCAAACTTAGATACCATCATTTCTTCTTGAATTGCCATCGGTTTACAGAGAAGCTTATACTGGGAAGTACTGCTACGGACATTGTATTTCATTTTATTTCCCTCCTCAAGGTCATATCATAGTGAGTGTGTTTGTCTTGAGTTTAATTTAATGTCTCCTATCAGCGAATATGCAGGTCACATTACAGTATTACCCATTGTACCCCTGGCAGAATTTACCTATTATTGTGACAGATAATAAACAAATAAATGGAGATAAGTAATACGCAAATTCACACTATCTCTCTCCCTTCCATGAAATATTTCTCCCTTTAATATTTCCATTAGTTTAACTTCTTTCTCTCCTTCTTTTACCTGTTCTTTTTTCCTCACTAATGTGTTTTATTCCTTTTTATCTGCCGTGCCTTTTTCCTAACCCCACTCCTTTGTGTTACTTCCTTTGCTTTCAGGTTTTAGCTTTCAGCTTGCGGCTTTCAGTTTTACTTCACCTCACACGTCTGCTCTTTTCCGTCATGCTCCTGGGTTTTTGTATCCGGCCAACATTTTTGTTTCACTTAATAACGATTTCTGAGACGTCTGATGAAGGTGGATAGCAGCTCAAACAAGTCGGTTTAGGTTACTCGTGGGATCCAGTTTGGCAACTGTTTAGGAAGTATAGTTGCACGGGGTAAGTGCAGCTGAATTAGGGCTAAGTAGGTCATTTTTCTTTTTCATCTGCCAGTGATGATGACCCAGTTTAGTTAGGAGGGAACAAGACACAAGAGCAATGGAGGACGGCCTCTTTTTCAGTTGTTTTGAGAGTCTCCTGCTGCCATGGTCATCTGCCGCTTGGACGGGGATTTCTCTCACAGCTGGCAAATGCCTTTCAGTGGAAAGAGGCTGGGATTAAATTACTATCTACGTATACCTCAGCTCAGATGAAGGGGTCACCAAGAACAAGGTGGACACATTACAGGTGATTGTGACCCAGAATGTTGAAGTGGAGGCATCTGCTCTTTTAACTTCAGTACATGGGTATGGTGGTGATTATCTGCAACTTGGCAGCTTCTTTCCTGTGGCATTGCCTTTGCTGTACGTTACTTAATACCCCCACAGGCTTCCTGTCACATATCCAGAGGACACAGGTGGATTTCATTGTGTTCGCGATATTACTGCCTGAGGGTTGGTGTCCCTCACCTGCTTGTCCAGAAGCAGGGATAAAGACCGACCTTGAGTACGAGCTGGCACCATCCCAGTAGCTCGCATAAACTCATATCTGTTGAGGAGGCCAACGGATGTGCTCTTAGAGAGCACCGGAGCTGGCAGCTTCACGAGAGTCCTTTTTTGTTCCCAAAATGAAGCTAAAACTGAGCTAAATGAGTTATGAACACTCATGCTTCTGATTTTACACATCTGTCATGATGGTCTGCACCCTCTGGGGAATACATTGGTGAATGGCTATAGGGTTTAAAATGTATGGGAAGAGGTGTGGTGGAAGTCTATCATCCGAAAAATTAATATTTTTTACTACAAACCTAAGGCAGGATTCAGTGAAGCCGGTATCACAAAGTTAGAGCACAACCTCTCTCACTTAGGGGTCAAGAAAAAGGAGATGCAATGGACTGGCCTCCCAGAAATGGCTGGAGGGGTTCATGGGGGAGCTGCTGTGGGTCCTGCCAGGCACCGTGAGGGATGATACAGATGGTGCCCGGTGATGCCACAGGGGAGGACATTTTTAAGCTCCCTGTGGAGCAGATATCAGCAGAAACTGGGGCTTGGCACGGGGAACGGAAGCAAACTTTCAGTGCTGTGTGTGTGTGTGTGTGTGTGTGTGTGTGTGTGTGTGTGTGTGTGTGTGTGTGTGTGTGTGTGTGTGTGTGTGTGTGTAATGGGGGTGTGGTGGGTAGGGGGGGGGGTTCACAAACACAGGGAGAGGGCTTGTACGGCATGTGTTAAGGTCAGACAGCCCGGCAAACACAACCTGTGACAACAGTGAATGCCTGTTAAAATGCACTGCCAATACGAAACGTTGAAACATTGTGACAGAATAGTTCAAGATTTAAATATCGTGTGCTCTCTGAATACCAAAGTTTCTTTTTTTTACAACTGAAAATGTATTGCATTTTTGCCAAAACTTTAACAGCTTGCTAAGACCACCAGTGGCAGGAGGACACTGGCAATCCTTTAGAGGTCAACAAACCTGCAGATGGCTTTTGGCAAATCAACTAAAAAGTGATGCATATATAGTTTCACATTGTAGCTTTATTGCCCACACAGGCTTCAAGTGTTTTACCAGGCTCAATGCTCAGTGTAATGGAGGGAAACATTGTGCGTGGGCGTCATCAGGCATATGTGTGCTTCATGTAAAACATAAAAAAAAAACATGTTTTGCTGAATTCTTTGTTTTAAGGCCAAGTTAGGGTGATGCACAAGAGAAGGATGAGTGGTTAGGTCGCAGGCAGTGCTGAAAGAGACATCTCAGCATGCTTCAGGGTGAGGGAAATGTCCTCTTTTTGTTCTTCTCCACATAATATTGTCAAGGGGGAAAAATGTTTAGGGCATGTGAAATGCAACTGGGAAAAAGAGGTCCAACTCACTTCTCAGTAATGCCTATGTGCTATTGCTGACAATGTCGGAAATACAAATTAAATACATTATATTTTGATTCAATACTTGACTCAAACACGGTATGGTAATGAGGTAACATCTCAATATGTTATTATGACATTGCCTCATGATATGAGAGTGTAATGATATTTCCTGTATGATTATTGATGCTTTCCTTTAAATCTGCAGGGAGCAGGATGTTGTTGTTGGCTAAAACTCACAATCAAGAAACAAAACAGAAACATTGCATTGTCTCATCACATTAAGATTGATATTAAATTAAAATGTGACCAAAGAAGAATTAAATATATCTTACATATCTCGGTGTTTGGGAGTCATTGAGTTTCACTGTCTTGTTCAGGTATATTACAATGAAAGCCATCAGTTTGAATTGTCTGCGAGTCCTCACCTCGTCTCCCTCACTCTCACACACACTATCACTTTTCCTGGTGCTCTCACTTGTAGCCTTCCTACTTCATTCTTTCATTAAAACACCATTGATCTTCCTCCCCCTCTCCGGCCCAGTCTCTTGGGTTCTGTGTCGTCCAAACACACAGACCAACAGAAACTCTGACAATGAATCAATCAGTTTAATGAATGAAGAGCCTTCTGTCTCTCCTATACCATTCCTCTAAAGAACTATTAGCAGATCCCCTTCCGTCTGAATGTTTTGTCTTTCTTTTCTACTCTGTATTTGAACTTACTCTTATAAATCCTCTTGAATCAACTACAACAAAATGCAATGTCGTGTATTTTTTCAATTGGAATCTTCCATTTCTATTTGGCTAAAAACTCACCTTTAGGGTCCAGTAAGCATGTGTGACAGAAAGATGTTGATGATGAAAGTCTATAAATGGCAGCAACAAAGGAAAGAAAAGAAAGACAAAAGTCAAATTGTTTTCATATCATAAATCAGTAAATGTGACATAGATATTCTGTGAGTTATTTGATTATAACGAGTATTTAAATACTATGGACTATTTGGATTCTTTCACAATTTAGTTCATGAAAAGGAGACATTTTCTGACCTTTTTGTGCATTTTGTGCTCATTACTGGTACTTCTTACTATGGGTTATAAAACATCCTGATACTATTGCAATCTTTAGTATAATTTTACAGTTATGGAGCATTTTAATCTTGCATGATGTTCATTATAATGTACAAAAAACAACTTGTTCAACATCTCTAGGAGCACATTTTGCCTTGATGACCCACACACACAGACTCACAATACCAGCATCCCTGTTACGGCTTAAACACAAACTACAAACTATACCCTGTCTATAACTCATGTCTCATAGGGTGAGTAAGACCCACTTTATGAGATACAGTGATTTGAGAGAATGAGCCTCAAATCTCGGGTGAACCTTTAACAAAGAATCAAGGGAGAGCACAGAAATCGTTACAGGCCGGTACAGTTGACACACGGGCAAATAAAGGTGCACCTGAGAATAGAAGACACTGACTGTGTCAGTAACTCAACAGTCATTAAAGTGATCGCTAACTCGCAGACGTATCCAAAGTCCAAAGACGTGGTTATCGTTTCAGAATGCCTAATTCGTCATTATCTTTCTCAGGTGTAACTCCTGGTGCTCACATACATACTGCATCAATCTTGATGTTGCCTGTCTGTTTATGATTAGCATTCTACATTTCTTACTGTAGCTCCTACAAAACCTTAAGTGACATATAATTGCCCAGGAGTGAGTAACACTGGCTGCCGCATTATCAACAATTCACATTCACGAATCAAACGAAACTCTGGCAACAAGTCTCCCGACACAGAGCTGATGGCCTCCAGGGAGAGCTATTTGTGATTCCCATGTTTCTCCTTTTCTGCTCTCTTTCATTGGTGGAAAAAAAAATAAAAGACGTTCGTCTTCTTTTGTTTTAGTCACACTGAATGGAGAAGTGTAATCTCAAGAGAGGGTGTTTCTGGGGTTAGCTGTGTGTTTGTGTGTGTAAGTGTGTGAGCACTCTCTGCGGGATGTTCTTCATACAGCAAGTGTAACAGCAAGAAAAATATCAGAGTGTTACATTTAGCGTACCTTTCAGATATCACAACACAGTGGCTGCATGGTAGATTTACTGGTAAGAAAGACAGTCAACTTTTTGATCTATTGTTTTTCATGGAATGCAGACCTGATAAGAAAAGGGAGACAAACAACACACAATATGGACTTGATCCATCAACTTGTATGTACAGTGTTATATAAATCAGCCTGTTAAGTTTGGGTTACATTGATTTTATTGAAATAAGTTACCTTTACGAAGGCAATATGATTTTTGTGCCCTCAAGTCACCATTGCACTTGACTCCGAGAAGCCCCAAGGCAACGTAATGGAAGGATTATCAAATGGGTCCAGGTCTGGATTATAATTCAGGACATGGGATGGATACATGTCAGTGAGTCTGAAATTCAGAAAATCCTACTTTGTGATGGCCCTTTTATTGTGGTAGGGGTTTTTCAGAGTGTATACTTCTTTGCAGTTATGTCCTGCTGCACACTCACACCTTCTATCCAGTCATACAAAGAGGCTGCTTAGTCCAAATACCGAACAGAGTTTTACAATTGGAACTTGAGAGGAGGGTCAAGTGCTTTGCCCAAGGCCTCTCTTTAAGTGTCCCTTTTTCACTTGGGATAAAGAAATACTTCTCCTCTTCCCCTGTCCTGATTTTCACAGCTTGTCCAGGGAATTCAAACTGGTAATCTTCTGGTGCCAAGCTTGGGTCTCTAATCTTCTGGTTAGTATTGCCCAAATTTATGTGAAAAAAGTATCGGGTAAAGAGTGGAGACCTGTGAAATTCTCCGGCTTCAGCAGCAGGCAGAACTTGTGACAGAACAGCAATGTAATAACTTTGCTCTTCATAAAATATGTCCATAGGCCATGGCTTTAATCTTCCATCAGTATGTGCTTGCACAGATTGAGCTTTAAACTCGGCATGGTATGAGTTGGAGACTTTTTAGCTTAGTTTGGGAGGTGCCTGTGATTGTGTGGGTTTGAGTCTTGGCTTCAATTTGCTGCCTTAAGTCTGCATCCTCTTCAAATTACTTTTTACCTACACTCCAACTCTGTCTGAAAAATACATCATACCAAAAATATACTGGATGCGGCTTCACTGCAAAATAAAAAATAGTACCCCTCAGAGAAAGAAACCAAGAGCTAAAGAGCAATAGAGACACTTTTTGTACCTTAAGACTGTTGTTGTCATTCAGAACAAGGTGCTCAAGAAGCAGACAATAGCTGTTTCCCTTTCTCTTTGCATGAAATGCATTTGTTTTATCCGACAGCAATGCGTTTTCTTCAGCAAGTAAGTCCCTCACAGAAAAACTCTGTCTGTCACTCACTCACTCACACACACACACACACACACACACACACACACACACACACACACACACACACACACACGCACACTCTCACAAAGTCACAATGACATAATTAACACCATCCTAAGACATACATCTATGGAAACACTTTTTATGACGCCCATGTGTATAACACTTTATAAACATGAAATGCATTATAATATGCTTATAGCACTGTTAATCATAGTTAAACATTAAAACATTGCAAAATTAATTGTATCTTTGCTTTTTATTGTACAGTGATTTAAGCAAATGCTAAACTATTTTGTTTATAGTGCATTATAGGCACGGTCGCCATAGCAGGTCAATGGAACAATACAGTTGTCTGCCCACACTCTCTCTTTTATACAACACCACATACTTGAATAATAATTCTGCAGTTGTGTAAGTAGGATAAGGTGATTGGTTCTTCCCCTTCATAAATAGAAGCTCTGGATTAAGTCACCGCTCAGTGATGACATCATTACAAAGAGCGAGGGATTATTTTGGGTTTAGTACGTGTGTTCGTGATGTTTGTTCAATGTGTGTGCTTACCTCGAGGGTCACTTATCTCAATCAGTTGGGGAAAGTAATTCAAATTTGCTTTTAGTTTAGTTTAATTTGTGTCTGTATCTGACTGACGTTCCATTTCAAATGTGTTAATCAAGCGCATTGTGAGGTACATCAGTAAGGAAACAACAGGTGTGTGGAGGAGAAAAGGTCATCGAGCGCTGACTTCAGGTGATACGACTTGTGCATGTACTGTAATATAAATTTAGAATTGTTGCCAAATTAGTGGAGGTAATTAGCTGAGGTTTTGTTGACAGTTTTTACTATTTACTTATGTGTGTTTATCAACTAATCTAAGTGAATATTTCCATTTAGTTGGAGACCAGGCATTGTTTCTAGAAACAAAGCTGGGTTATTTAATTGAAGTTCCTGTCATACACTTCTGATTTTTCTCAACTATAAAGGTTAAATCTGTGACTTTTAGTTTTCGCTTTGAGGGTTTCTTCATGTTTTATTAATGTATTCACTCAAAAACAATTATACGGTGCAGCTACTGTGATTAATTTTACAGTATATTGCCATATAGCGGATTACAATATAATATTTTAATTTGGTTTTCTGGTAATTTTCCAGTATACACCACCATTTATTTTCAAAGGATCCAAAGGGGAAACAAAAAAATAGAAAACACAATAATTTATAGACAATACAATATTAGTGAAGTGTATTACTTATCCTCAATCAATTACAAATCTGACTTTGTAACAGATATCAGCAACATTTGTATCGCAAAACTGAAGACGTACTGCATGTTGAGAAGAAAAACAAGTACTTAAACACAAACTTTTTACAAAATGCAACCTGCATGACAGTGTAAAGAAGAGTGAGAAGAGAAGGGAAAAGAGAGAGTGAATAAGGAGATAGGATGTGACTGCCTTACTTTTTTACGTCTTGCAGAAACACTTTGGCAACTCCAGGTCTTCACTCTCGTTACTTCTGGTTTGAAGTTCCACAGACGGTTATATAAAAGCACAAATAAACACAGTTAGGTAACCAACATTACATCTTCACACTGTACTTGGCGATTAACTGGTTAACTTGGCTGGCTGTGGTATAAGCTAGCTAACATAACTACGGCTAGCTTACGTTATAGAGCTTGCTTCTCCAATTTTAGCAACCTGATGTAACCAAATAGACCCAATGAGACATTATCTGAGATGCTAACGGTTCAATAATCATGAATACAAAAGAATACTGGACACTGTCAGTTTCTGGTCACAATCGTTATTCACCTCTTGACCTCCACGTGGACTGTGCTCAGAAGGATGCCGACTGAAGCTGTGCGGCCCAAAGCCACGTTCGGTCACATCTTGACACTTAAAACATGATTAGAGGGCGACGAGCAGCTTGATTACTAAAAATGGGCAATCATCGTGAGCAACAGTATGATGCTGGTGGATACTGACTCTCTGAATTTAGGGAAGCATATTTCCATCACTTCACAGAAAATACTGTATTGTGGTAATAAATTACGGTCATCTGTCACTTTGGTTAAACAGCGACATTAACGGTTAATTTACATGCAAAGGATGAATATTTAACTGTATATTACAATTATGAAATCCTGGAGGATACCGTTGTTAATCCACCATCAATTGACAGCAACTAATTACGGTGCTGTTGTGTACCAAGTAAAAGCAAGGAAGAGATTTATTAACAGGAGTTTATTACAGCTCTATTGGTTGTCCAAAATACTAATGATAATTGGTGATTACAATTTGCTCGAGCGCATGGAGGCTTTGACCTCCATGGTAGGGTCATTAGCCCTGTTCATCCGTGTTACAGTCACTTTTACAATCTTTTAGCTGATGCTCAAAGTTTATTGTCCGTTTCATAGGTTTCTCTTTTTTTAAAGCTATATGCTTTCACTGTTTTTAATGAAATATTAAAACACAGCTTATCTTAAAAAACAAAGAGTCAGATGGGGCTAAGAGAAGAAAAGCAAGAGGCAGGAAAGAAAAATGAAATTAAGAGAGAAAGGGACAAAGGAAGGAAAGGAAGGAAGGACGAATAAATGTCTTTTGTCAGAAACAGAGTCGAATAGATTACCTTGCAAAAGCTGTTGTCAGGTCTAGATTTAAACTACACGCAATCTCCCTGGAGAGTGTGTGTGTGTGTGTGTGTGTGTGTGTGTGTGTGTGTGTGTGTGTGTGTGTGTTACAGTTTCTTGGAGCAGCTCTTTTATCCCTCAGGACAACTTACCACACGCAGTCTCTGCTCTCCATCTTATTCCTTTTCTCTCTCGTATGCTTTCTATCTCATGAATGTAAAAACATACTCTTACGCACACATTCACTTTCCTCTTTCCTTCTTAACTTCTCCTGTTGCATTTGCCACACATAAGCTCCTTCTCTCACACAGACACATCACATTTGGTGGAATAAGACCTCAAGGGTCATATATTGTATTCAGTTTTTTAAAATGTAAATTGCTTTATTTCAGTTTGTAGATTGGGAGAATAGTCACAGAGAATTGAATTAGCTTCCATCTGAAAATGTTTTTGTAACACACAGTTGCAGAAGTTTGTGAAAATAATTTGGAATAACCAAAAACACGCTTTTGAACCAACATTATGTCC
Source organism: Clinocottus analis (assembly GCF_023055335.1). NCBI lineage: Eukaryota > Metazoa > Chordata > Actinopteri > Perciformes > Cottidae > Clinocottus > Clinocottus analis. The sequence continues at coordinate 7,874,351 of NW_027175909.1, forward strand.
TCACCTATTTCTCTGGCCTGTAGACTGTATGGTTTTGGTTTGTATAATTTCTCAAACACAGAAAACTGCAGAATCGGCGCATTTTAAATATTCTAGTGAAAGGTTGAGAGAAAATTGGTTGATTGAATTATTAAAATCTAGTTGCAGTACTAGTACTCAGTAGTTTCATTGTTAAAGAAAGAAAAATAGAAATAAGGGACTATGCAAATAATGGATGACATAATATGCAAAGGATGTCTATAATACTACAATATCAATATGCAATCTCTGTAATTACTAAAATAAGAAATAAGTAATGAGTAATATAAGAAAGATGCATCTTGGTGATTGAGTCCTGCACCGAATGTACTCCTGTATACAAGGATGTCATCGTGGTTGGGAGACGTTGTACAAGAACATCAATGCCTTGGACGGCATCTTCCTTTTTGACACGGCCGTCAGGGAGTCCAGCTCCGTCCCCACAGCATCACTGGTCTTCCAGAGCACTTTGTGGAGTCTGTTCGTATCAGCTAACTTCAAACTCCCGTCCCAGCACACAGGACATGATACTGATGATGATGTTGATGTTGAAGGACCTCATAGTCAATGAATACTCCCAAGTACTTAAAGTCCAAACAGGTGGGTCATTTTCTCACAGCTGGAAACAACAATGCTTAGATTCGTTGGGAGACTGTGACGTATAGGGAAGTACTTGACACTAACTGAAACACTTAACCACGCATAATAAGAACAGAGGCCACCATTAAACATGATCGGGCTTCCCCTTGCCACTAAGCATTCTCCTTGTCTAAGTGTCCTTGAGTTTGGTTTGCATCACAATGGACATAAATCTTGAATGACAATGCTAACCTATGTAATATTTCACCCATAGTGCTTCATGTTAGTGTGGTATCTGGGTATTTGATAACAGATTTATTGAAATTAGCTTCCAATTCACTTTTTTCTGACATTCTCTCTCTGCTTCTTAAAGTATAATGTTTCATTCCTCTCGCTTCACTTGGTGAGGGAAATAAGTACGTATTTAAAAAAAACTGTCAAGTTAGTGGTTAAATGGGGGAAACTCTGCATTACAATTACTTGTTTCGTATGTTCAATAACAATTCAATGCTTGTTTCATCATTTTGCCCTGAAGGTATTTAGAACAACATCATACACACAGACGCACAAATAATCACTTGGTGTTTTCTCTCCGGTAGTACACCAGATGCTTTTGTTTATGTCTCTGATATATTAATTAGGAAAACAATGATGCAAGAAAATGTTCGCCTGACTGGCTGTTTGGCTTTCTAATTCGAAGGTACCGTAGTTGCTTACTGGCTTGCAGGGTGGAAGCTTTGTTGGCTGGCAGATTGGCTGTCTTGATTGACAGATGTGCCTGCATTGTTGACTGGACGACTGCTGAGGAAATACAATGTCCTGCAACAGGAGAGGATGTGTAAATAAAAAGCAACTTGAAGATTTCATAGGTATGGATTGCTTCGTCTCTCGAGCCATGTTGTAGCTACAATTCTAATTATTCCAAATACCTTTAAGGGGTTATATGAAATGTTAACTGAAAAGAGGCAGCATGAGACAGATCATATGCAAGACTGTGAGCTCAGGCAGACAAAGCAATCGTGCTACCAACAAAAGCATTATTTAGCACATTTTCTATAGGTCATATTTTGCAGCATTTAATGGTAAGGAATATTTTTCACAAAAAACAATGCAGTCTAAACCAGCTATATGTTTTCAGCCTATGTTCACTTTTTTTTTTTTTTTGTCACAAATTTGAAAAGAAATAAGTCTAGAGAGCTCATTGTGTTAGTGTCATTGCCAGTATTTATGGAGGAAGGTGAGTGTTTATTTTGTCCTCCCAGCTCCTGTAACTTTGGAATGAAATGGAGGCCCTGGTCATGTTTGCTAGTCACCAGTGAAAATATTTGACAGTGACCTGTGGAGAGTACAACATTCATTGATCTGACTGACCCTGTCCAGCAGCTCCTTTTCTGACCTTGAGATGGATCATCAACACGGGTCACTGGACATGAGTCACCTCTTCGACAAACTGACCAGAGGTGGGTCAAAAGGTGGCTGTAAACCCTGTAATAGAATTTTCTTATTGGAACTGCCATTCTGGCTGGATGATTGTTTGGCGAGTTTGTAAGCTGACTAGCTGCAGTCCTGATACCTCATCTGTACAGGCAACGTATTGAACAAATGAGGGAGTCAGAAAAGCATTTTTTTTTCCTCAGACCTGGATTCCAAAAGTCAGAAACTTCATGCAACCTCTCCCTCCGTTGCATGGGTTTCTAACAAGATGACAGCATTCTCACAAACGTCGCTTAAAGAAAAAGACCGTTTCTAAAAATCATTTTATGGGAAAAAAAGGAGGTGATCAAAGTGTTTTTGCAGGATGGCCACACCAAGTCATAGCCGGCTTGCTCTCATGTGGTCAATAAGGATTATTGAAGACTTCTGGAGTGGAACATTTTGGCCTGATCATCCAGAATTTCTTAGCCTGTAAGTCTGCCTGCCAGCCGTTATTGATTCTTTCCAGTTATGGAGCAAGGCCGCACAGACTGATACGAGTAAGTGACAGAGTGATTGTTTATGTGTTTGTTTTAGCGTGCACACAAACCAGTGAAGAGAGGGGAGGATTATAACAAAAAAGAGACAGTTAGATTTCATGGGTTTAATCTCAAAAGAGAAATACCTCTGTGGCTACATCAATTTAGTCTCCGCAATTGTATAGTTTGCTCATTGCCGACTGCTGAGATATTGACTCCCCACAGACTCACATGCAAAATGATATTTTCTATGCTGCTGTATAATTTTGGGTTTTTCCCCATCTCTGCAAGTCTTTTAACTTGATATGCATCATCATTATTGCCCAAGCGGGAAAGAAGTGTAGGATCATTAGAATATTGAGAAGATGAAAGATAAAAACACAGAATGATTGCTCTCTCCTGACTCCTGACATATTGAGATGAAATATGCAATATGCAAGTAAGAAGGAAACAATATGCAATATGCAAGTATTATTTGTTTAAATCATGAAGCATTGCCACTGCCAGAAAGTGCTATATGTTTTATCATGCTACAGTTGGGTATTATCATGCTACAGTTGGGTATTATGCAGACATATATATATATATATATATATATATATATATATATATATATATATATATATATATATATATATATACATATACATATACAGTACATGACATTGACAACCATTTTTGAAGCCCTTCTCCGCACAGTTTCACAAGTTTGTTTCATACACCGTGAAAGATTTCACTCACATATCTGAAAATTGGCCCTGTAACACCTGCATGGCATATTGAAAGCGCTCAGGAGATAACAGGTGCCAGATCTGTATTTATCAGATGCAAAAGAGAGAAATGAAAGACAGAAAGTAAAGCTGGAAAGTAAGCAAGTGGGGAAAAACTGAGGCGACAAGTCTTGATATGGTGATATTCAGCAGACCGTGTGTATGTGATGTGTGTGTATGTGATCCTGGGGATAATGCTATCGGCTTATGTGGAAAGCCTTTCCTCGAGTACACGGTTCCTTCCCCCAGGAAACAAATCATGTCACAGGAAACCTCTAATGTCAATCTTAATGAGATCTCCCATCCTGGAGAATGTCATATACAGTATAAACCAGTGCCCCTTTACCTAGTATGGAAAGAGTCAGAGGGTTTTTGTCTCAGGAGAAGAAATATCATATTGCTAGGTGTCATGAAAAAGAATACTGACTGGTAGCATGGATGTTTATTTTCTTCTACATCCTAGTCCTTCCATCAAAACAGCCCACCCTCATGGAGATATAAGTATTAATTATGCAGTCCACTAAAATAAGTATTCTTTTATTTGTTTCTGAAGGATGGGGAACTTGTTGCCAGTTTCCATATCCTGTTCATACAGCAACATCATTTTTTCAGGTCAATCAGGGGTATTGTTGAGCTGAGAGTTCAAATAACTAACTGTCCACTGTCTGTTGCTCATCTCAGTGTAAGTAAGCCTCCTTTGACCTCTTACATTAAGAGGTCATTTTTTTCACCACAGTCCTGCAGTGAGTCACATGTCCTTTGGGAGGTGGACCAATCTAGATACACACAGGAGAGTGCAGAGCTTAAAAAAACAGCAGTGTTGCAGTTTCTTACACACTCACACAAACCAGCAGGCAATTTCTATCATGCCCTGTTCAAAGGCACATAAATCATATTTTGTTCATTCTCTCACTCGCACAATTGAGATTCGTAAGACTTCAAAATCCTTATCTAATTTATCTCCCTGCCTGTATCAAAACTGACTTAGGTGGATTTAAGAGACACAATTAAATGGGGGATTGCAGTCTTCACTGGGATTCACCTGATCAGTCTGTTTCAGGAAAAGAAAGAAAGCATTCAATTGTTGTGATATTTTGTACAATCAAATGTGAACATGCAATACAATGAATGCCATTCAGAATTGCCACAAACCTGTTTATATAAATACTCTGTAAAGGTTGAATAACCCAGATATTTGTAATTAACCTTAGATTGAGCATACTTTTTTGGAATTTAGGGTTTTAATAAGAGTTGAGTAAAAAAACACATCTTCCATTCATGCCAATGTGTCATCAGTCATTTTCAAAACTAGGCACACACGCTTCCAGTTACTCACACGACCGATGTAAATACTTGATTTAATGATTGTTCAATTTCAGTGAAGTTTTTGTCATCTTTTCTACAACATGTTGCCAGGAGGCTCATTTTACATCCTTGAATGCTGCAGCTGCCCCGCCATCAAGGGACTGTTTAAAATAATCATGCAATGAAATATGGCATGTAGACAGAGACAAGCTACCATGTTGTCCTTAATAACCAATTTCCTGAAGTCAACAGATGTGAGAAGACGATGTTCACGAGCCAGAGGCATGTTTTAGACTCGGTTTGTTACAGCCTAATCCATATGGAGAGTTCTAAGCTGAAAGCGTTCCCTTCACACTACTCAGGCATGAATTTGCAAACCAATATGGCGGCTCTAAGTATGCCCCCTGACGTGACAACCCAGCCGGTGAAAGTATGCTCAAATTATTACATCACGTGCACAATTCCATAGGCGCACAAGTACTGTAAACCCTAACATTTAACCAGAAACGCCAATAATTCCCTTTCATAAACACACAGTTAGGGCAAAGCCTGCAGAGTGCAGTAAAAAGATGGGGACCTACTGTGATAACGGCTTTGTCAAAATAACCTCCAGACACACAAACCACACACATACAACAACAAACACAATCCTCGAAAAATAAATCTGAAACATTATAGCCATCATCTGCAGGTTAAACCGGTAATAACAGTGTTTTGCAGATTTAAAGTTCCAACTTTAAACACTTTAAATCCCTTGTAACAGCAAAAAACAATTTCTCTTTTAAACTCAAGCTTATAACTCACTTAAATTGCACTGCTAGGGGGCATTCAATGACATTGCAGCAACATGGCATCAATCATAGTAATTCACACTCTTTCAAGAACAGAAAAACAAATACATATTTAACATATTTGCTCATACCTATATGTGCTACAGAAGTGAGTCATAGATGCTGTTACACCCTTTACACATTTAGAACATGTACTAAATTGCTCATGATTCATATTGATTTCCATATTGCCTCATGGATTGAACTCTTCGGGGAATTTGGGGTTTAAAGTGGAACAATAGATTAGTTCAAACACTGAGAGGCAGCACGGGCGTTTTACAAAGCGTTAAATCACAAACAGAACGGACAGTTTGAGTTAAAGCTCAAATACAACCGCATACACACACACACACCGGAGCGCATGCACAAGGAGCCTGTGGATGGGCGGGTTAAACAGAATGAAATTAGAAAGAGGCTGGGTACTTTTAAAATCCCATCTGGGACTCAGTGAAGCAGTCATGACACCAAATTAGCATTTACGGCGAGGAGCAATTACCGAGAGAAAAGCTAACTGCGCTCAGCGTTCTGCAACTGTACCTGCCTTTAATACCTGCGACATCGTCTCTTTCTGTCACACACAAAGACCCCACGCACACACACGCTGACTCTCTCACACACATTACTCTTTGACACCTTCCTTATCAGATCCACACACTTTCTAATTTATCACCACTACCGTCTTATATGCATACATGCACATTCCCATGATCGTGCTATGACATCAATTTTATGAGCTGTACAACCAAAAGCAAAGGGGACAAGAGCGAGATATGGAGGGAGGGCATGGAGGCGGGGTGGAAGGAATTAGAGTGAATAAGTGGCAAACGAGTAGACGTGGTTGAGAAATTCATTTTATGCATTACGCGCTAAGCCATGGCTCCTTATCCATGGGTTTTCTTTTTGGTCCCTTATGCATTTGGAACAATATAGGGTCACCCTCCCATAGACACTAAGCCCCTGAATCTCTCTCCATGTCCCTCGCTGCTTTTGTCTGTCCGCTGCTGAGACAGCATGTAGCCCTCCACTAGGAAATGGCAGGGTATTACAAAGTATTAAGAAAAAGTCAGAGTGGGAATAGGATGCGATAAGAAATGAAAGTTTACATACAGCAGCGCAGCTATCTTTAGGGTGTTCCACTTAGAAAGGGATTAGTGAAAGTGTGGGTGACATCACGGTGGTGAACACATATCCAAATAGTTGAGACGATAAAATTGATTAATACAGATGATTATGATGATTTAAAATAAAGCTAATCAGGATTTCATTTGGGAATTTCAAATTCATGAAAGACTTCAAATTGGTCTCTAAATTTTCTTTTTTTTTTTTTTCCGTCAAACTGTCACAACTTGAAGTAAACTTCAAGTTGGATTTAGAGCTTCCTATCATTTCCAAGCAGGAGAGACAGCGAGGGCAGCAGCCACCAAGGTCCGTCTTAAGCATTACAGAAAGAGTGTGTGAAGCAGAGGCATCTCTTGATGCCACATGTCATATTTAAACAAACTCATCTACACAGATTAATCTCAGGAACACCTTATGGTCAAACGATTATTTTTGCATTCAATAAGTGTTTCTAATCAGGAGCAGATACCATGAGCAGAGCCGTGCTTTGCACCCGTTCCTCCTCCTCCCAAGCTGACCACAGACACTTTCTCTAGCAATCACCCGTGTTTGCTGTGTTTACAAGGTGCAAAATCTGATGCATTTGGTCATTTACATGTTATTCACACCTTTAACTTTTGCATATATATGAGACCATTTTCTCGCGAGGCCCTCAATGAGTGCTCTTAGGCAGAGTTATGACTCGCCTCAATGAATGGGCAACTGGCACGCCTAAAATCTTAAATCAGGAGTTGATGTGGCGGAAGTGGAGCGCATGGCAAAGTTTATATAGAAGGGCTCAAGCGTGTTTGTCAATGGATTTATAATAAGCTAATTATCATAAAATATCAAGTCAATATCAAGTGTATAGTATTTATCTTGGTGAAAAATGTACTTATGTTTTGCTTCTGATGTCACTTTAGAACAACATTTTACTCAAAGGCATTGTTTCCTGAAACACTGTCATTGTAGCTCTGTGGTCACTTCAGTATTGACAAATGAAATGCAATGCGACAAGTGTCTTCTCAAATTTGTCTGAATCGTAGAAAAGCGTGGGCCAGTCCTATGAACCTTTCACTGCCTGAGTGAGTGATGAAGTTACACCATTACTCGGTCAAGTTGACATTTCACCTCTGGCAGTTGCTCTTTCAACATGAATAGGTGTGACAGCGTTTCCACTGGTTACATCTTGGCCACCACAGCAATCAAATTTCTTTCTTTTTTTTATCACAAAAGTCTCAATCCATAAATGGTTGTTGTCGCTTCACAACCTGATTGTTAACCTCAAAGCTCAAAGCTTCAGAACAAATAGTACTTGGATCACCACAGAATTGCAAAAGAACAATCCAGACATTGACATTATAGATCCCAGTGTGATCTAGTCTAGTTTTTGTTGTTTTATTTATTGCAGTGCCTGTGTATTTTTCAAGTGGAATCAGAAAGTCTTTTGCCCAACAAACCCCTTTCTTTGGGGGTGTTTTGGGTTGTGTGGGGGTGGGGTGGGTGGGGGGGAATTACAGCACACATAAACTTCACAATGAAAGAAATAGAATCTATTAGTTTAAGACAACAGTGCAGACCACACAGACTATTCTATTACGACTACACAGATCCATCAAGGAACAAAGAAGTTTCAGTGTTTGTGTCTTCTTGGTTTGTTTTGCCATACACACACACGCACACACACACACACACACTCACGCACAAGCAATGCCTCAATCCAGTACACTAAAGGGATGACGAAACTCTTAAAACATATCTGTTAGTTCCAAAAAGTGTAGTATTTTTTTCACAGGCAGAAATCTGGTAGAGACAGATATCAACGTTTGTGTCGCAAACAGATGCTCATCAGTGAAAACCATTACTAAGAAGCTGCGCCCTAAATCCAGACCAAAATACATTCTTTCAGAACTCAAGGGCTCCATCACCTTCAAAGGTGCTTCACTCGCGTACATGTATTTATAGTCAATCCCTACTGGTCTATGGATGAAGACAGGCTTTTTAAACCTTAAGACTGCTATTACCCTTTGGTATAATGAAATGCTATTTGGTCATCCAATCTACGGATTGGAATTTATTTTCTTTGAGCTGTTAATGCTCTTCAAGACAAGGTTTTTCACTGTTGTCTGTCAGTTTTTCAGCGACACTTTTGCTTTTAGTCTCCCCTGTGGGTCACTTGTATTATATAAGCAAATAATTTAATTTCTATGAAATCACTGGGGGATCTCTGCACTGCAGCTCAAGCACCTTTTTTGTTTTGCTTTTTTTTCTGCTACAAATCCTGGCCTCTGCAAGACCTCAACACTCAGTAATAACTCTCCTGACCCCAGTCCCTCACTGCTGAGGATCCCAGTGAGACCACCAGCAACCTTTTGAACCTCCATTGGCCACGAGGCGATTCAGAAGATTTATAACATCTGTAATATCTGGCCTTTTCCCACCAGGGATTCGGCTCAAGTCCTTTCCAAGCCCCAGTCATTCCTTGACGAGACCCCCTGCTGGCTCAGTTCCCTGTGCACTTATGTCTGTGCCATTCAATTCAGCCATTACACCTTTCTAAATTCCTCCAAGTCACCTCAGCGCTGACAACAATATAAAGGATCCGACAGGAACTGAACCCCTACCTCCAGGCAATGGCCAACCTTATATTCCAGTTTTGCACTCAGTAGTTAATAGGTGCTCAGCATTCTCTTCCCTGTGGCGAGCCGGCTATCACTGCTCTCTGTCTGGACCATTTGCCCTCCTGGGTCCTCAGTGGTGAAATGATCCATCCTGTCAGCTGCAAGACAGGAGAATCACTCCTTTTCTAATGTATAATGACAACTTTAGCCTAAACCCCAACCCAGACTTCACTTTACTATCTCCCCCTTCGTTTTACACTTACAACTAACAACTGAGCTAAAATATACCATTATCATTGTTTAACTTCTTTTTTTTTTTACATTGCTCCTGAACTATAATATTGTTCTTTTATGTTGCCCTTCAACCTCTTTCCATTGCCAGAATTTTTTTTTTCCCTTCTAAATTCTGTCAGTATTTTTTTTTGACACATACACACACCATGCTCCACCACCTCTAGCTCTCTCTGTTTGTGAATTTAAAAGGTGCAGACAGACCGGCTCATTCACATGCACACTGAAGAGTCACATGACATGTCAGACGAAAAAGGCTCTCTTATCAGCTCAAGCTTCTTTTTTTATTTTCTGAGTGCACCATACGCATAACATATGTATGTCTTTATTTTATGCATGGCTCATGTTGTCCATACGATGTACTAGTATGTATTATGTATATTTATATACAGCATATTATGTCAGTCAAATCTCAGGACATCCAAGCAAAACACTTGGTAAGTCATGACAGCACTGTTGTTTGAAAATCTGAAATTTAAGCTGACGAATACAAAATATTTATCTTCTTCATTTCATGGTTTATTTTCTAAATGTTGACTAGGATTGGTTAAGAACTCCCCTGTCAGTGTCAAGTCAAAACGTATGCATTTGTGTGTGTGTGTGTGTGTGTGTGTGTGTGTGTGTGTGTGTGTGTGTGTGTGTGTGTGTGTGTGTTGTTACTCATGCCACAGGAGAGTCAGACAGAGTTAAATAAGAGAAGACATTACCATCCATCCCAGTCTCTTCCCATCGCTGGAGATGACAGGCAAAATGCTGACGCCGCCCTCCTTTCAAATTGAATTTGAGATATAATATATTCCTGTTTTCATATGAGTGGTAAATCATGTGGGAATAACCCACGCTCACTCACTTTTGTGCTTTCTCTCAGTGTTTCTCTGGATCAGTGAGGGCGAGGGAGGAGGGGGGGGGGTGGAAGGAGGATGGATGATGGGAGAGGTTAAATGTGATTTGATACAAATCTTGCTTTCTTTGGAGCATGTAGACAGGCAAACATTAGTACATAGAGAGAAACAACAAATGATGCAAACATTACAGCTTGTTTAGTACCCATAGACTGTAGAGGAAGTAGTCACCATGACATCACCCATTGGTTTGTGTACTACAGTTATTAAGGCTTGAGTTCAACCTTTTGCCCGTCGCCATCTTGGCTTTTTGGAACCAGAAGTGACAAGAGAAGGTGGAGCTAAGTGTAACTGAAAGCTGGTTAATATCTGACCATGATTAACTAAATGAACATCATGGTGCATTGAGGAACTCGCGATGAGACCATAACCTCATGTCAACCATGTCTACTAAGATAATACATCAATTGAGAAGTGGAGAAATTCATCTCGGGGACTTCTATACAATCTGACCTCACCTCCTGATGGCTAGAGAGAATTAAAGTTTAATACACATCGGATTCACTTTTCAGACCAGGAGGAGGATTTGTACCTTCCTGGCTTCATTTGTCTACAACCCATTTAGACCTTAAAAGAGCAAAGCCTTGCATTCTGTTAATAGTTGTTCTTTTCTTCAACACATCACAAAGACTACAGCTGAAAGCCAGCTGACTGCTGCACTAATAAGACAATTAATTGCTTCTTTGGCAGGACTTAGACGGGAGAAGACCAATGCCCGTTCACTGTCTATATGCTAAATATGAAGCTACTGCCGCGGAGAAATTGTCCGGCAAACAGTCTTCTATTGTTTATTCCTGAACCAAAAATATACGGTCATAACCCCCAATTTGAGCTTAATTATTTGTTTCTGTGACAGGAAATTTGTTTGTGTTTTTGCTCTGCAAAAAGACAAAGAGTGCCATTACCGATTAGCATATCAGGGCAAAATAAGATCAAGCAGTGCCAGACAAAACACAAAAACATATCCAATGACAATGGCCCAACAGCACCCAATGGCCAACTGTGAGCTTGGTGGGTGAGCTAACAGCTTAACAGCCCTGAGGTGATAATACCGGGTCTGCTGTGCCATCAGTCATTGTGACACCATTTAGTTTAAACTTGTTTGAATTTGTTATTTGTTCAGAATTGGACCATTTATCAAAATTCCCATCGGCCACAAAAAGCCATACATAATTGAGAGAGAGGGAAAAAAAAGGAAACAATACAATGCATGACACAAATGAGGCTTTTCCATTCAGCCTTTATCCTTTATGTACTTTTCATGTTCAACAGGAAAATCGGTAAACCCTGGGAGCCAAATGGCAGCATTATGCGTTAAAATTTTAAAATCAATTCATTTGACAGCACATATAAATGTTCTCTACTCCGAAGTCACACTCAGGATGCAGAATGTGTCGTATTGTGATTTCCCCCTTTTGGCAATTGTTTTTCTTTCCTTTTATATTGACACTAAATCCAGAATAACTCAATCATATACATGAATATTGTACACACACACACACACACACACACAACACACACACACACACACACACACACACACACACACACGCACACACACACACACACACACACACACACACACACAACGTGCAGAGATAAATTTGAATAATCACACTCTCTCCTACACAAAAACCCTCAAGCTAATGCCCCATACACACATTGGTGCTGACTTTCTCCTCTTTGTTGTGATAATTACTGTAGGCAGACTGTGTATTTTAACAGAGAGACAGAAATGTGATGTGGCCTGCAGTCTTACCTGCCATTCATTGCTCTCAATAGAGCTGATGGAGACATTAGGCAAAAGTCATTAACTATAGCAGAGACAAGGAGAGATGGGGGGAGAGAATCAAACTTACTTATGAGCTCAATACGCAAAATAAAAAGGCCCTGGTGCAAGAGGGAGTGTGTGTGTGTGTGTGTGTGTGTGTGTGTGTGTGTGTGTGTGTGTGTGCACGCACACATCCCTGTATACAGTAGCCTCTGTGTACGTGAGTGTGTTTGTGCATTAAAAAGAAACAGTGATTGATTTTAATGTCTGCATTAGTCATTTGTATCCAAGAATCAAACCGGAAACCCGTGGAAAGATAACCCGCCCGCCCGCCCTCGTGCACACTGACGGCACTTTATACTTCAACATTCTACAGTCAGTCTCGGATTAAAAATAGAGATGATAACGTCTCTGCAAATGTCAACATATGCCAAAACCCTCCACCAAAAAAACATTGGCATTTGTTTTCATATTCACTTCGGTTCTCTCATGATATGCTGTGAAAGGAGGAAAACAGCTGCGTAAACAACATCTTGCAGAATACAACCTCGAGATCCTTCCTTGTGTTCACTGTATAGCCTCTGTTTTGATGCATGTATTTCATTACATCCACATGTACCCATCAGTGATTTGCAGAATTACCAACAATTTATATCTATAAGGCAGGAATAAAAACACCCAGTGATAGATTTTACAAAGAAAACATTTGTATAAATAATATTAAACTACAAAAAACGCAGGTGAAAGGAAAATGACTCCACTAAGACAAGACACATATTTCAAAATTCGTTTTCAGTTTGCGTCCTTCCTTTAAACACCTTTCTCATATTTTAAGATTAACTTGGGTTTTTTCAAAAATGGGTGAAATAAAATGGTTTTCTATGTCTGTGTGAGCATGACTGTGTGTGTGTGTGTGTGTGTGTGTGTGTGTGTGTGTGTGTGTGTGTGTCAACCAGCACAAAATGAGCAGGACTTAAGAAGCATTTATCATGATTAGTCTTTCATCAGTGGACCAGAAGAGGCCTTTAATATCATTGACAGTCGTTCCCTGCTTTTTCCATCTTCATTTTAGCCCACCCGTCCCGGATTCACTCAGTGCTGCTTTCCACTGGCTGTTTTCATCAAATAAGCTCAATAATCAGCAAGCGCTCGACCCATCACCTAAGGCCCATGAAAGCAGTCATTAGCTTGACCTTGTTCGCTGTTTGGGCTATAGGGGTGAGGGCTTGTTACCCATATTCCGGCGTTGCAAACTTTTCTGAGCAAGCTAACGGGGCACGATGATCAACTGAGCATTTCTCTCTCTTACGCATCAAAATGGAAACAAAAACAGACTGCACTATCTTTGCCTTGTTTTCTATAAATAACAGTAAGCGTTATAGAACTGATCTATGTGACGGCAACAGCACAACAAATCACAGGTGCTGCAAGAAATAAATAAATCTCATTCTTACTTTTACTAGCTCACATTATGCTTTGTATTAGTAATCATGAGATGCAGTAGATCAAGGCTGCATTCTTTTCTTCCCTCGTTAGAATTGTTTATTATGTCAGATTATTTTAGGAAATGTGTAAGATTTTTAGTTGATTAACCCCAATACATACTGTTTCAGCATTACTACGTCAATAAATGGACTCAAAGTGTGCATACATTCATGGATGGGTCAAGCAATGTATACATGAGATATGAATGTTCTACATCTATTATTTCATCATTGTGGCATTGAGATAATCAGATAAAAGTGGTTGAGGGTGCAGACTTTTCTCCACCAGACAAAAAGAAAAACTGGGAAATCTAAAAGTGACCTCCTCCAGGGCATTAAAGTAAACCCACCTGCTATTAATCATCACATCACCAGTTGAAAAATAGCTCAAGTGGCAGGACAGAGCCCCATAAAGCCTGGGTCCATGTTCTCTCTCCGCATCGTTGTCAAGAACAGTAGTAGCTACTAGCACTCAGCCCTTTATGTGTCTTTTAACTACAAAGTATCTGTCGAGTTCACTTTTGATCTCCAGCGAGACAAAGGGTGGCAGAGAAATGCTAGACAGTCATTTCTTACCTTTCTTAGAGGGCTGAGAAAATCAAGTGCGGTGTTAAATCTGATCCTGTCAATGCAGTTGACGGCTAAAGGGGACTCTGAAAGAGGCTTTTCTGCTGTGTGTCTGTTGTCTAGAGGATTGTTCTTTAAAAGCTAAAGGAAAGAAAGGGAAAGTCTTTGGGAGCTTGCAGTCAGAACAGGAAAGTCATTTTTATTATGTCTGACAGAAAAAAAAGAACATCAATTCTTATTTGTTTTGACTCTTTGGTGTTTGGATTATGACGACAAAAGGTACTCGCACACCTGTTGCATACAGTATGTATGGGATGAACTTAAACACATGCACACATGTATTTAAACCCTCAAAACACACACACACACATCGATGGTCTGTTTGGTGAAAAAAATGTCAATACACAGTAAATGTGGTAAACACTATTTTTATTTTCAAATTAGTTAATCGTTAATAGTCGTAAATAGTATATCAGAACCTAGTGCACCTTTTAAAGGCTCATGCTCATTTTCACTTGTATTTGGAATTTTTACAAGAACATATTCAGGCTACATGCTTTAGGCCTGTCTCAACAGACCTGTATTCACCTACTGTCTGAAATATATTAAATTGTAGTGCCTGTATTTGTCAACCCTGCTCCTGAAAAAGACTTAGTCTGCTCTAATCGGCTTTTGAGTAAAGTATAGTGCACCTTTGTCGTTGTCAAGCTGTGGGTTGAGATCAAGCACAAGAAGGTTTGTGGACTGCGTTTTTGAAGCCTTGAGTTTGGCATTTTGGCTGTTTCCGTCTTGACTTTTTTGTAACGAGAAGGTGAGGCTATAAACAAACAAACGCTGAATAAGACATGTTTAGGAAACCGAAAAGATTACAATTGACTCGCATGAAGTGAAAACTCACTGTTAAAGGGTTAAAAACAGTGAACAACCAGACCAGACAAGTCTGCGGTAGTGACCTGTCAATCCCAAGAAAACCACACCCTAAAGCACAGCCTGCTTTGTCATCTATTTTACTCTAAATTAGGCCATAATTTAATAAACAAACATAGTCCGGTTTTGAAGAGACTCATTTTACTGTAGCAAGCAACACATACACACCATCTACCACATCACGTTAGACTAACTAGCCTCCTGTTTAGTGGAGGCTTGGTGGTCGCTTGTATGTCTGTTTGTGTGTGTGTGTGTGTGTGTGTGTGTGTGTGTGTGTGTGTGTGTGTGTGTGTGTGTGTGTGTGTGTGTGTGTGTGTGCGTGTGTGTGCGCATCATAAGCCTCACGAGGGGAGCCGTTACAGGGCCGGGTGACAGATTGTCCAGACAATTGCTTTTAACAAGCTGGAGGGAAAGTAGGGCAAAAATACTAATGTTTCGCCTCACCGATCCATTCCTCTTCAATATATATTTTCTTTCACTCTCTATAATTCATAAGTGGACATCTCACATAGGTATACACGCGCTAAATGTGAACGTACATGTGCAACGTGCACAGAGGACAGCACAGTCTGGCACACACACAGAGAAGCAGCAGGTTGGGAGAAAATGGCTACTTTATCTGTTTTTGTTTTGTCAGCCTCTATGGGTTGTTGTTTTGGGAAAGTAAATACTAAGAGCCCAAGGGAGGAGCACCTTGATTTAGAAATTATGTGTTTGTGCATGTAAGTGTGTGTCTGTTTATTTGCATCCTATTAAACCCCAAGCCAATGTGGCCGTCTAAAGTCTTAGCAGAGTGTGGTAAGTGCAAGATAGCCAGTGTAGGACAACTAATCAATTAGAAACTAAATGGATTTATTTGTTAGCTCCCAGCTGCATGCAGTATGGTCAGGGAGAGAGGTGTGTCAGTCAAATAATGGAATATGGTGTGTTTGTGAGAGCAGAGAAAAGGGAAGGGAAAGAAGGAAGAAATGCAGTTTCCTGCAACGGTGGGGAAGATGGGAGTATATTCTCTCTAGTTTGTTCTACCTGGCAAAACAGGAAAATTAGATATTGACTGCAGAATAAGGTATTTTTCATTTCAAGCAAAGTCAGGCTATAAATAAGCTGCTGCATGACTGAAACACACAGAACATTTTGACATTAACTCAGCCTTCGGACTTATCTAATTGTTGCCATCTACTTATCTTCGAATCCAAAGTTGTCTGAGTTAGTACTTAACAGTCAAACAGTATTTTCTACAGTTACAAGTGTCCTTGCAATAAATGAAAATACTGCATACTTTTTTCAGTATAATATTGTATGTTTTCATCGAGTGCATAATACCTACTGTCTTGCTCAATATACGTTTCGATAAAATCACATCATGTGCTCCTGAATGGAGTATTTTTTTTATTTCAATCATGCAGTCATTCATCTGTTTTCTGAGCTTTTTATTCTTCTTCAGCCAATTGATATTGAGAAAGCTGCCGATGAACACAATCACATAATCATAGCAGAACAGGGGCTTCAGTAGTGGCAGCAATGGAGCGTATTTATACTACCAGTAGGGGTTGGGGGGAACGACATTAAAGTAGCTTTTATTAGGGTGCCAATGGATATTGAAACCCATGGTGGAGCTCATTTGGAGCATTATTAAAAGGGATAATTTGACCCATAATTGTCCTTTCGTGCTTTTTGCCAAGCACTTGACAATCTGCTCACAGAACTTGTTCACTGTGGAGGCAATTATCAAGACGATGTTCTCAGTGTGAAGAAAGAGCAAAATTCAGTCTGTTGTTGCTAGGAGATTTACGGTAAAAAGGGTGCTGCAGTAGCTGAATGTAAAATTAATTAATTTTAACTGATGATTTATAGATGGCTGCACAGTGGTGTAGTGGCTAGCACTGACGCCTCACAGCAAGAGGATCTGGGGTTTGAATCCTGGTCTGGGTGGGGTTCGGATGCTGGTCTGCAGGTCCTTCTGTTTGAAGTTTGCATGTTCTCCCTGGTCAGCGTGGGTTCTCTCCGGGTTCTCCGGCTTCCTCCCAAAGTCCAAAGTCATGCAGCTTAGGTTAATTGGACTCTAAATTGCCCGTAGGTGTGAGCGTGAATATTTGTCAGTTTCTATGTCTGCCCTGTGATGAACTGGCGACTTGTCCAGGGTGAACCCTGCCTTCGCCCATTGACAGCTGGGATTGGCTCCAGCGACCCTAATGAGGCTAAGCGGTTCAGATAATGGAATGGATTTAGAGATGGAGCAAGTAGCATGTTATCTTTGAACTCTCAAACGTGGGATAATTTGTCAAAATCTCTCGAGTTGTGTTGGTGACCGTCAAGTAATTCAAAATACCTGTCTTACTCGGGAGAAATAAAGTGTTTAATTGTTGCGACAAGCAAAAGTGATGAGTTTCCTAATAGGAAAAGAGGAACATGAGGTTTTGGTATTACTTAAAACAACCAGCAACGTGGACAAACGAAGCTGCGCTCTGGACCGCCGACAGCCCCTGCAGGCTGGTTCATGTGGAGACTATTTGCAACAGCTCACTACTTTATAATTAAAAAAAAAAAACACATTTTATCCCATCATATTGTATTGAGAAATTACTTTTTCACTTACAAATGTTGACTTCTTCCTTGCATTCGGCAACTTTATTAACAAACTGTAGCCAAACACTGGAAGAGTTTTTCCTGTTAATTAACAATAGGGCAATTGCTTTCTCCCAAAATTAGTTTATATGAAAAATCGAAAGCCACAAATGCAAAGTCCGAGTGAAAAAGGCCTGAGATGCTATGATACATTTATATAATATATGATATTATTTATTTAAATATAATGATTTGCTAACCCAAAAGACTCTTTAGTCCTTATCTGTCGCAGCCGTGCATCTGTCTGCTACCTTCCTCTTGCTCCCTGTCCCTGGTGTGCTCTGTTTCAGCTGAGGCAAAGTATCAATCCATGCATAAATGATTAGAGAAATTTTGTTACAAAAGGATTATCATTTCTTTCCCTCCTGCACAAGTACCTTTGATCGTGTCGTGCACAACAACACACCCACAGACGCACAGGCACACTTTCACACTCTTGAGTTGCATAGCGCAGGGTGTGAACATGCATTGATCTGAGTTCCTCTGCTCGGGTGTCAACATAAGTGCTGGTCAAAAAAAAATGTGTGTGTGTGTGTGTGTGTGTGTGTGTGTGTGTGTGTGTGTGTGTGTGTGTGTGTGTGTTTGTGCATGTGTGAGACAGAATCAAAGGTTGTGCAGAAGGGATGGAAATAGTAATCGTTTGGTAACAAATCTCTCAACATGTATGCATGGATTAAAACATGTCTTCTCCTCTAATGTTGCCTGATAGAGAAAGAGACGCAGAGACAGACCTCTGACATTATTAATATATGGATTAATTTGAAGCACAATAGCTACCACAGCTGCAAACGCTGCAGAGAAGATAACCAACTTCAAAGACCAAATAAAATGCCAAATAAGGACAGAATAGGGTCCTTTACATGTGAGGTTGACAACTATATGAAGCTTTAAGAGTGTAATAAACACATGCAATGTGATTGGAGAGCTTTAATTCAAAGTATCTTATTTTTGCAAAAACACTTTTACGGTGACATTTTCAGACTTAGTGCAAACAAATCTACTTATTACTATGTTGTCTCTGCTCAAACATTCCCCCCACCTTTATTTGGCTTTATTGTACATTGGCAGGCATAAGAGACAGAAGCTGTAATTTCCAATAACCTGATATAATGGGAGAAAGTAGCAGTCCATAAGCACGACTGTCCGCCTCGCAGAAGTCAACGATTATTAGAGTGTGTGTAAGTGTGTCTGTGAATGTTTATTCCACTAAAAGGAAAAATATCTGTGTGTCTGGCATTAGTTTAAGAGGCAAAATATTGACAGTTTGAAATGCATATTTGCATGCCCGCTCATACTGCAACCATCCATACACATTAGTGTCACGTCTGGAGTAATTTGCTTACTTCCCATTTGAAAGAAAAAATACCCATTTAATAATTTTACCAAGGATCAGTTTGGACCATTTCATTCCATTGTAGCGATGGACCCTCTTGTTCTCAACAGCTATTATCAAGTTGTGTTTTATTCATTAACAGTGTCAGCTAAATGAAATCTTACTGTGACTGAAAATATGTTACATTATCAACCAAAGATCCACACAATATGGAACTATAATGGGGACCCTGGTCCTCGCCTTGAGCTCTCCTCATGTGTTTATGTGCACCCTATATATATATATATATATATATATATATATATATATATATATATATATATATATATATATATATATATATACTATTTTAAATAATTCAAATAGACCTTGGGTTTGAGGAGATAATCAGTATGTGAATACAAACCATTCGCAATAAAATTGCTTGGGCACATAAGGTGTAATACATTGTTAAATTTTAGATTGTGTGGTGTTTCTTTTTAATGTGTTTTATCACTCTGATTAAAAAAAGAAAAGAAAGAAGAAACATACACTTTTATTAAACACCTTGGGGAAATTCTTCTCTGCATTTGACCCGTCCTTGATGAAGGAGCAGTGGGCTGCCTTGTGAGGCACCCGGGGACCAACGAGGGGTTAAGTGTCGTGCTCAAAGACACTTCGACGTGTGAACTGTGGGGGGACTGGGGATCGAGCCGGCCCCCCAAAAAAAGCTCAGCAAGGGTTCGTGTACAGCAACGAAAAGAGAAAAAAAGGGAAATATTTTGATGTAATGATCATTACATCAAAATACTTCCCTTTTTTTCTCTTTGAGAGCACTGAAAACCTGGATCGACTAAGACAGTTTTTCTTTGGAGTATCTACCAGAAGAAAAGAGGAGCATTATTTAAGAAAGAAATAAAGAAAACAAGGTGAGCCACAGAGTTGAAACACGAGGTTGAATTTGAATATTAGAGGAAAGAGTTCAGAGTGTAAGATGTGCTGCACAGGATAATGGATGTGTGTACGGATGATAACAGAGATGCAGGGTTGAGAGAGTGTGGAGGGGAGAGAGAGGAAAATGCTGAATAGCGGTCCAAAATACTGACGCGCTGACTCAGCTACTTGACTTAACAGCCAAAAGTACTCAGTCCCAAGCTCAGACACGTGTACATACCTACACTTGAGCACACAGAGTTGTGAGGCTCCCTGTCCTTGCATGCTCAGATCCAGAAACAATCTGAAACTGCACTGAAGAACACTGAAATTAATTGTTGTTGGACCACTTTACTGTGAAAATAAACAAATAAAGACAATACACTCTTTTGCTAACAATGAAAATAGTAATAGACACCGTTGTCATATTTCACTGTCTGATATGCACACAAGTTACTCTTAATTGTTTCGGCAGAAATTGAAATATTTTAACATGCATACTCAAAAATGTTCTGTTTAGGTTTGTGACGATTTGACAAAGCCAGATGGCATATCATAGCGAAACCTTTGAGGGAACAAAATGATGGTGCTGTACCTGTGTTGGTTTTCCAGTACTGTTTGTCTAGAACATTAAATAAGTGAAATGATACTGGAGAGACATGTTGCACTCCTGTTACTTACTGTTGCTCGCAATCCAACTGTGGCATTAAACCTCTTCTTGGAGCTTCCATTAAATCAAATTGTCCTGTAGAGAATAAGTATGTTATTTAAGCAGTAATAACATACATTTTCTTAATTGTAGATTAAGAATAAAACTACACTTATAGTGGGAGTTGCTTAAAGCTACTGTTAGGACGTTAATAGGTAAACAAATCCCTCTCAAATATGCATTTTATATTGCTTTATATTAATACAACTTAATGCAACTTCCGTCTATTTAGCCAAGCAGACAACATGTCTCACTTCTAACTTGTAAAATAGCGACGCTTGGTCAATGCCCCTCGGCTACTAGACAAAGCAGGAAAAGCACAGGGGAGACAAATTCCATTAACGAAGGCTCAGATCAATTAAGTGTTCCAGTAACTTACACCAGTGAGGAGTCAGCATGTCGCTTAACGGCCATAATAGAACTCCAACAAACATAATTAAATTCTTGGAATCAAATTTTTATATTATTCACAAATTGGATTATTTCATACAGAAGTTAAAAATACGGAGACCTTTGTTTTCTTGGGTGAAGACAAATCCATGTGAAACCACATTTGGAGTTTTGTAAATGTTTGTTAATTTAAGAAATATGTCATTTGTATCAGTTAAAATGTTCTCCTCCAGCGGTAAGTTGTGCATTACAAAGCCATTCTCATAGATACTGTGGGTCTGATAAAACAAAGACACCTGACCCAAATCACTAACAAAATCCTGGAACCAAGCTTTGCTTACAATAAACATGTAAGTCAATACACACAACCATTACCTGGCTGTCTCCCATGGTCCTGGATCCTCTTATGGGGGCATTGGATACGGTCCTCTGCCTTTATGTGATGGATTTACTTTATAATGGTTTGTTTCCATGTGTATAGATCAGTTAGGAGGGTTGTTTATATGCTTACCTCTCTTAACACTTATACCACGCTGTAGCCATGGAGCTATTTCTTTTTTTAAATTTATTTGTCCATGTACTGACCCGGTTTAGCCAATGATTAGTTTATAATTATCTGTGAAAAGGCTGCAACACCAGCATCCGCAAATTGGAGCAGGAAGGATTTAACTTTGGGCTTTCAAGGTGGGATTTTTATTGAACCTTATCAACGTTTGAAAAAACACAACTAAATGTGTCTCAGAGCAAAAATTAAGTAAAACTTCCCCAGAACGTAGTTTGTGTTTCTTTGATGAAATGCCTATTTGAGGTTTGACATTAAATGATTTTTGCACAAACTACACATTTTTCAGCCACTGTGAGTCAGTGATAACCGAACAATTTCAGGTCAAAGTTGATGTGACATTGATCTTTGCTTGTCAGTGCTTTCTTACACCTAAAGGTAATAATAATCATTGTGTTTATTTAAATCAGTGCTGAAGTTACTGGATTGAAACAAGGTGGGATTGACATATTTTTGGATGAAATCTAATTGGTTTCATCAGCTAAATGTTGTACATACATATTGTATCATTCATGAAACTGGTAGGTGAGTGAAATAGTACAATTTTATATTCCAAATTTCAAGTTAATTTCCCACGTCACTTGTACATTGTAATTTGGAAAGTTGCACCATTTTTTATTTAAATGTAACATCTGTTTATTTGTTTTTTTTGTACATATGTGTAAGAACTCACTTTATGTGTGTGTGTGTGTGTCTGTGTGTATGTGTGTGTGTGAGCAGATGTGCATGCGTCTTGAGAGGGGTTCCCGATGGCTGTGAGGTTTAAATGGAAAACAGATGTCGCCAGTTGGAGAGAGAATAAGGAACTTACAGACTGTCAAACACAATTAATAATAACAAGACCACACACACACACACACACACACACACACACACACACACACGCGCGCACACACACGCGCACACACACACTACACACTAGCTTCCTGTTTCAGTGCTACCTAGTTAATTTGATAACATTGTCCTACTGACTTGAATACGTGTATGTATATATGGTTAAGGTTTACAAATGTACCATAATCACTCCATTATATGTGTGAAAAGCTTCTGGAGAAGATAATTGGAACAGCGGAGGTGGAGGAAGTCGCTCCAAGAGCAAACCAAGGAGAGTTTCTCTCTGTGTCGCTCTCTTTCAAACTGGTCCTTTGTGACTTTTGTGGCTGATGAGAATTTCACTGCCTCCATCTGCCCAATCATCCAATGTTTGTGCTGCCTTGCGAACAGCTAATTGTAATTTGAATAAATTATGACATCTATCAATTCATCTGCTCAACTCAAAAATAAACACCAAAATACGGCCATTACATTAATGAGAGCAGTGTCTGCATCCACGTTTACAAAATTTGCTTTTGGTGGATTTGATGTTAGTTCTGATGTCTTTTGCACAATTAATCTTATTGCTTGATGTAACATTGGAAAGATTCCTAATAAAAACCGAGGTCTGGACTCATGTGCTCACGACTCGTCAGTTTACTTATGGCTATGGGTCAAGTGGCGTAGCTTGTTTCATTCTTGAGCTGATGGCTGAAGGTTATCATTGAGCCACCAGCAGTGGGTGGCAGCACTGCTGGCTGCTATACCTGGATCATTAGCATACTAGATCATTAGACTTAGCCATTGGCATCCAGCATTGGTAAACCAAGAAACTGAGTTACTATGCTGCAATGTGTTTCCCCATTGACGGTTTTTGACAAGATGCCAGGAAAAAGAGGGTCAATGTGTGTAAAACAGGGACTTGGAATTTATTTGTGGAAGAAACAACCACTTCTGTTATGAGCACATTAAAAGAGCCTATCATCAAACAGTAGATCACATGACTCACTGTGTGTGAAAGGGGTCTCTTGTAATGACAAACCCTCAGAGAATTATCATTTGGCTTCCCTACACTGTTTCAGTGTTTTTTTACTTCTTTTTTTTTGTTGTTGCTGTTTCCACAATGGGAAAAAGTTCTAAAAACCCACTGCATGCTACCTACCTTTCAGCAAACGACAGACAAAGTTACCATCCAGCTTGTAAACACAATGAAGCATTTAGCTGCTAAAAAGCCAGACATTTCTACCAGAAATTGGCGGAGACTGAAAACAGAGTTTAGAGGGAGTGCATGTAGGACTTGAATTCATGAGGGGGTCATAAAGACAACGTCAAATGAATGCTAATGTTGCCACAAATCGGCCAGATGTGAAAATAGACCATTGCCTGCAAGAATGCATATCAACTGATCATCCGCCAGTGTTGTGTTCAACTTCTGTTTCCAGACAAGTCGCCAAACAACTCAGTAAATGAAAGTTGATCAATATGTGCTGATCCACCAGGAGCTGAAGGTAGCTTGTTAACATGCTAATGTCTATTGGATCAGATGTAAACAAAACAAAAAGCCATTGTTTCAATCGATTTGATGATAGATTTGTTTATCTGTTTTGATCTAAGTCAATAATACGTCATTCTTGTAAGTTTAGCTAACATTTAAGGTTGAATTAATGATAAAATGGTAAATGTTTATTTATGCCACACAAGCTTCTGCCACACAGTGTCACAAATCCTCTGCCAGCAACCGAGACAATCACTTTCTGCTTAGCCGCACTTTTAGCTAGCGCGACACATTTCACCCCGGCACGCTGTTGAGAAACAAGATCTGCCAGCAGTACATAATGTCTCCCTTCCTATTTTCTCTCATACATTTTTACCCTTTCATTTTTACATTTCTCTACTTTTTTGCTCTCTTCATGTTTCTCTTATTCCCATTTCTCCATCACAATCCCAAATGCAGCTGAGATATGGGAGGAATAAGCAGGTAAGCTTTTATGAAGAATATTTATCTTCCCTGGTATTTCTCCATGTGATCTTTATATAATGAATCCTTAGCCTTTTTCTCCTGTGTTCAATAGGCTGCTTTTAAGATCTGGCAACGGATCAAGTTGTTTAAGAGGAAAACAATACTGTGTGTGTGTGTGTGTGTGTGTGTGTGTGTGTGTGTGTGTGTGTGTGTGTGTGTGTGCGTGTGTGCGTGCGTGCGTGCGTGTGTGCGTTTGTACGTGTGTGTGTGTGTGTGTCTCAGTAGTCCTGCTTTGTGTGCTTCTTCCTGATAGGGTTTTCAGTCGTCTGTAACGGCTGAAATTGTATTTGCTAATGGAGCCATTTTGGAACAAGCAGGCTCAGACAGAAACAGAGCTATCTGACCCAAGATAATACCTTTGTTTGGTGGCATTTTTTCCCATTGCTGCACCTCATTTATCACGCATTTGGGCTGTACTAGGTATTCACTCTTAAACTCACAAAGCATAGACATTGAGTTTATCTCTACAGTATGTATTGGTGTGTTTCTGAGATCAATTGTATCAGTCATAACCTGAGATGCCTTGATCAAGGCACTTAATGCTCCCATTCCTCCAGCAGGGCCGTTCAGTCACTGACGATAAAAAACTGATTTTGCACTAAGTTTCAATGTGAGTGACTGTGTGAATGTAAAACAGGGTGATATAATAACATCTCCACCAATATCATTAACATTTGTTGTGGATGAATACAGGTTAAAAAGAGAAAATTTATACATTTTTGGTCCAAAATACTAATGCCAATCTCAGTAAACAGATATTGGCATTTATTCTTATACTGGGTAATGATGGATTATCGGTTCATCAGTTCAGTGAAATTGCCATAACAAAAATATTACCACCCACCATTAAATTGCTAGCATGTGACATCTGCAGGCACATCTGGAGATTAAAAGCAGTTTGGTATCATCACAGCATCATATAGCATTACGCAGCATTCAGCTACCACCTACACTGAGTCTAATTGGGTGAGTTTGTTCTGAAATGAGAAGTCAACAGCCTGAAAAAGTAACACCATACACATTAATTGATGTTAAAAATGTAAAACAAAATTGTGTTATGCTGAATAATAGACTGCTGGCCTCTAATGTTCTTAAACAGCAATATATTTGTAGATCAGATTTTAGATGTGTACATGAAAGAGATTGAATGAAGACCCATTAGCTTTGGACTTTTTCACATATTTTTTTTACAAATCAATTGTTGAAATACACTTTCAGTAAAAACACTTAATTTAGAATGGAACATATGAGATGGTTGTTTATACAGGAAGCTAGGCAAAACATTTAAAAAACTTGAACATTCCCAAACACACAGGGTTATATGTATTGTATTTTTGTAGACTCGACTGCAATTGATGATTTAATCCATCCAGTCACTTCTTTGTGGTAAAAGACTCCTGGAATTTATTTGAATATAAAATAGTAGAATATTATCTTGGGCTTCCAGCCTCCTGATTATTATGGTGTTATTGCCAATCATATATATGTATATATATGGTGAAATGGGTCATCCTAAAGTAATTGAAAAGGTCTCTATCTTTCTTGAGCCCTGGTCATTTTTCCATTATCCCCAAACTGTGCACTGAAATGAGTCGTCAGGCTTCCCAATTGGAATTACCTGGGACAAGACATTACCATCATTGGTGGAAATATATTACATCGTCATAGTTTTAATAATACAAGGATCTGAGGGCAAGGTGCTGGTGGTGGTGAGAGGGTGATAATGAAATTGAAAGGTATGGTGTGAGGTGAGTTTGAGTTCATGGTTGAAATAATGAGGGTGTTAGATGAATTTATATTTTTGAGTCGGGATGTGAATACATGAATGTGAAAGGTAGCGCTTATAAATTCCTCTCCACCAAATCTATGCATATTTTAAAACGTGAGATGGCTTGGTGAAAGCTCTGAGGAAAATATTGCTGTAATATTAAACAGATTCTGGCGACCGTTACGTTTTTTATGCTGTTGAGTAATGTGGCTATCAATAAAGTTTAAGTTCAAAGGGCCGAGTATTATATTGAAAAGGGAAAATATTATACTATAAAAACTACATGGATCATCGGATAATTCTGCTGTTTTGTTTTTGTGTGAACTTGATACTTGCTGTATCTTTACATAAAAAAGAGCAGCCAGAAGCAGTATTGACTTTTCATCTCTTGAGCATATTTTCTTCATTTTGCGCTCTTTCTCAGTCAAGGTAAGACACATCAATGAATACTTTTTTTGTGTGTGTTTTAACCTGCTTTGGTTGAACTCAAAACTACAGTTAAATCAAAAATGATAATACATTATTAAATTATTCCTCCATATTGTTGTTGAAATCATCTAATAGGGTCAATGCAATGTTAAGAATTTAGAACAATGCTGTAGTGTATGTTTTATGTATTCAATGGTACATTTTATTGGCTGGAAATATTTGGCAGGAGGATAGAAGAAGAGAGAAGAGATGTGTGCTTGGGGGTAAGGGTGGTGGGGTCCAGGATGACGTGGGAGCAGGGTGTGAGATTTTAGACTTAGGACTGCAGTAGCACAAGGGCAAAAGGGCAGCTGTCCATATTTGGAGGTAGCCAGCAGCCAGCCAATCATCACGGATTAGGAAGCATCACGACCTTCAGCCTCCGACGAGAAGTGAAATCCGGGAGCAAATAGTGCATACGTACACATACACACACACACACACACACACACACACACACACACACACACACACACACACTAGTTGAGAGTAAGGACAAGCCGGTAAAGAAAGCCTTAGATTTGTTACTTTAAATCCAGTTTACGGACGAATGACCACCACAAACAGAGAAAATGCCTTCACAGCAAAATCACAAACGCTGAGTGTTTGCAAGAGCAGGAGAGTCTGTTTTGGACTTTGTGGGTGAGAGTGATAATAACTGAAGCGATGACAAAAGAGGGTGGGAATTTCAAGTAAGAAAGAAAGATACAGCATTGGCTGCCTGAGAAAGATCAGGATTTTCCCTGCCTGCCCTATTTTTGCCATTATGGTTAGGAAACATGCCATGGCCTCTCCACTTTTGTGGATTTCGAAGAAGTGAGCTATGTTGTCTGGGGCATCACCCCCATGTAGAGAATTCTCATGAAACCAGGGCACCCTCCCGGAGCTATGACCAGGAGGGGAACTCGCCCGGCGAGCGTCTGGGTCTTCGCCTATGGGGCCCGGTCGGGCTCAGTCCAAGAAAACAACATGGGGCAGCCATCCTATGGACTTACCACCTGCAGGGACAAGCATTTGTATCGGGGTGCTATGCCTCCCACTGGAGGATTTCAGGGCACGCTCACTTGGTAGGAGACCCACAACACACTGGAGGGATTATATCTTGCAGTCGGCCTGGGAACACCTCGGGAGCTAGAAAATGTTGCGGGTGTGAGGGAAGTCTGGGTCAGCAGATAAAAATAGATGGATGTTTACTATATTTATCATTTTGTTTTAGCATGTCAGCATGCTGACATTTGCTAATTGGCGCTAGTAGATATGAGGGTGATTGATATTGCTTTTTAGTCATAAACCAATGTATTGGCACATTTCAAACTCTGACTTGGTAAAGGTACTATATGAAAAGCTAAGGTATCTCCAAAGTTTTTACAGTTCATCGTGACAAGGACAAATTTGTCTAGACCAGATTTCATAGTATTCCACCCAATAGTTGTCAAGACACTTCACTCAAAATCACAAACATGAAAGTCATGTGCTACAGGAAAAGTAAGGGATATCATCATCTGCGAACAATACATGTCTCTCCAAAGTTTTGTACCAAACCACAAAAAGAAACCACTGATCGTCAGTTCTCCTACAGTCGCCGTAACATCATGAATATGTTTCCTCTTCATTTGAATGAGGGACGTCCTCATTCAAATCTGATGGCGATCAGCCTGCTAAGTCCATTTTGATTAGCCATCTCTTAGTGCCACACCTGCTCGGACACGCGCCACCGCCCCACCCCCTCGTTAGGGGGGGGAGCGTTCCATCATTAACGAGGCGCCCAATAACCACAGTGACCTGGCAACACATTCCCAAAACATTCCATCAGTCAGTAGAGCATGTGCATAAGATCGTTAACGGAACACTCATTAATTACAAGGCGATGGGATTGGCTGGGTTTGGGGTCGCTGTGGCACTTGAGATGATAAAGGATATGGCTAATGTGATCAGTCATTAGCATTTAACAGTAGGCTACTGAGATGAAAACATGCTTTATAATCATCTCATCGCAAGAGAAGGATGAAGTGAGAAGAACAAGGTGACGCGAATATGTAAAGTTGTATTTTAAAGGAAAAGGATGGGAGAGAGAGCATGAAATAAAACATCTGAGGAGATCACAGAGTGAAAACCAAAAGGAAGGAAGGAAAGGAGGAGAGGGAGGGGAGTTAATGAGCTCAACAGCTTTTTATTATTCCAGCTCCTTTGCAGACTTCAATGTTCTTTACAGGTCTCTGGATCAAGCAGTTGTCCTTTTTAATCACACGTTAAAAATGCAATTAGGGTTTTCAATTTCCCAGGCCTTTCTTGTCCTCTCAGTCATAAAGCGAGACCAGGTAATGTCCAAAGATGTCGCTTCATAAATGTAATTGGACGAATGCTTTCACATAAAAAGAATAAAAAAAATAGTAATGTGCTTGACCTTAATGTAAACTGTTTGAAATCAAAATCTCAACCTGCGAGGTGAATTGGAATTAGGAAATGATACAGCATGCTGAAATGGGAATGTTCAGAATGAGAACTTTTGACAAACCACCAAACCACCAAATCATAAAACCAGTTATTTTCTTAAATCAACATTGGTATTCAAGGACATTTTAGTTACTCATACACAACATACACATCAATTAACAACTCCCTCCTTCAATCGGTCTGTTTCCAGAAGTTTACTCTGCTTCCAAGTCACCTTCCGAAGTAAAAGTGGAATTGTTCCAAAATACACCTATAACTTTTGTTTTGTTATGTATGCATAATGTAGTCTGTCATTGTCAGTTCAGCATATCAAAAGTGTAAAAATGTACTGATATATGATTGGCATTGGGAAAAGATGGAAAAGATGGAAATGATTCATGCGATGGAGGAAATTGCAACCTCACCACACACCTTTGTGGTGCCACCCGGCTAGTCAGAGTAACAACTTCAAGGTCATGACCCCATCCGTTGATGCTTTTTTGTTTTTGTCATCTTTTGTTTTTCCGCCCGAGGGTCTGTGATTGGTCTCCTTGTAGCCTTTAGTATGATTGCCTGCACCTGTAAAAGAGAATATAAAGCTCACTTACAGCCTTGTTTCTGTCTAAAAGGGTGAGTATCTAGGCCATTTTTGGCTTTGTTTTGTTTCTTTTGCTGGCTGGATACATTCAACACTGCACTAGCCTGTCTACCGTGCAAGCAACACCTACCAAATGGGAAGTTAAAAGCAGCTGCTGCGGTTTTTAAGGGAAAGCCTCCCTCCTGGCACATCAACCTAAAACTAAAGGGTAAAGTCCAGTAGTGTCTTGCACATCCCCTCATGTTCTTCATGACAGTAGCTGCGAGATTGGTAAAGGTGCAAACTCAATCCAGTACTGACCAGAAAATGAGTGTGAACTCACAAGTGATCTGAGGCCATTGTCTAAAAATGACAGCATATCTGTAAAATGTGCAAATATGAGTCAACTTTACCTGTCAGGAAGAAACAGAGTTGCTTTCCTACAACTTGCATCAAAAAAAAGTTTGTTTGGACAACCAATAAGGAGTAATATATAATGTATTTATTATAGATATTATTGTTCTGTAACTTCAAGATGAGGTGACAATGCAATCAGAGGTGTGAATTATACTTGTTGGGGATAAATATGTAGTGAAAACATGTTTTTTTTCATAATGTATTTTCTAGGTCAAGAACCGAGTTTGAACTCCACACTTTTCATAAGAATGCATATTATTCCTAACTTTCCATTCCATTATCCGAACCGCTTATCCTGTTTTTCTTTTTTTTTTTTAGGGTTGTGGGGCGCTGAAGCGAATCTCAGCTGTCAATGGGTGAAGGCAGGGTACACCCTGGTCAAGTTGCCAGTCCATTACAGTGCAGAGATAGAGACAGACAACCATTCACGCTCACACTTACGGGCAATAGAGTCTAATTAACCGAAGCTGCATGTCTTTGGGAGGAAGCCGGAGAACCCGGAGAGAAGCCACGCTGATCGAGGAGAACATGTAAACTCCACACAGAAGGATCCTCCAGACCAGTATAGGGATCCGAACCCCAGCCCCTCTTGCTGTGAGGCATCAGTGCTAGCCACTACACCTGTGCAAACTCATTCTCAACTTCTGACTTATTATTTGTTACTTACAACTACAAGTTGTCAGTAACTTGTGAGTAATAATGTTGTCATTACCAATATATAATTACTGTATAGTTTCTAGCGATGCTAATGTGTTTTTCACAAAGCCATCATAGACTATTGTGCAACAGCATCTGAACAATATGTTAATGTCCTGTGCTGTAGAGTATACACTATAATCATATGAAAGGATTCAGCCCACACGTCATCATAATCATTCCTGTAATGAGATAAAAAACATCAACTTGATCGGACCAAAATGTCATTCAGCCTGCCAGCCCGGGGACCAGTTAATCCGTTTTTTCTTTCTTTCTTTAATGTACTTCATTTGCACACATATTGCAAAAATGCACATGAGTAGTACTAACACCCAAATAAGGAGAATCAGTCAGTAAATAAGAAGCTTAAAAACAAATCTTCCATGGAACATAAAACAGCCAAATCTCCTAAAACTTCCATTCATGTGCAACCGTTTTACATCAGTAATTATGTTCTATAAGCAACGAAAAGCCCCGTAATGTTCTCAGCGATCATTTGACGACCAGAATGTCTATGCATGGCTATTGAAGTACTATTTAGGAATGGACAACTAAAGGGTAGGGTCACTCCATGTGTGTTTTTTTGGTCATGTGTATCTTATTACTTATTCTGATTATTCTATAATTATTTTTGATGGTATGAAACTCGTGAAAATTGGTGCAGTCTAATTGTTTCCTTCTATTTGACCTAAAATGTAAACACTAATGCAAAGTTGTGGCATATGAATGTAATTTTTAGGGGACCAGGATGCTACGAAACTAATGGAAATCAACCTTTGAGGTTAATACTCTGGCAATCAATTTGAGAAATAAAAAATGCCATCGTCTCCACTTGATACTTTGTTGCACCGAGCATTTAGAGTGTTCCCACAAAAATTCAGCACATAGTCAGCTGCTTATTTTTATCCAGTGTGTGCCGGAGACAGCCTGTGAATGTGAAGTCGATTCATTTGAGCTGAGAGAAGGAAACCTTTTGAGAGTGAGGGTGAGAGGACCAAGAATGAATAGTAGACTTGTGAACTTGAGAGATAAGGTATCTGATCTCAATCGCTTGTATTACTCCTTAGTCCTCCTCTCTCTCGCTCTCTCTCTCTCTCTCTCTCTCTCTCTCTCTCTCTCTCTCTCTCTCTCTCCTGTTCCTCCTCTCTTCCCCTGCCCCTCACTGATTCCTTTAGGCCCATTTAGTTAATTAAGGCCATGAAATGTTTCAGAAACCAATTATGCTGTGACATTATTAAAAGACCACCCTGCCTTGTAAGTGTAGATTGTGTCTGTCTCTTGTCTTCCAACAGAAAGGAAACTTGCCTGACCTGAGCGGCCATACAAAAAGGGTTTGGATTCATACAGTGAAATGTAACATCAGCAACTTTCAATTTCCTTTGTCTGTTTTCTTTTTTCACTTCACTTATGGGTCCACATTTACTTTTATTACTATATTACTAGAGAGCTCGACATTCTTTGCAAGTGCATTTTCTATTAGGGATAAGGGCTTGACTTCAGATTACAGACCCTGCTTGGCAGATAGGATCCCTTATTAATTATGGGGAGGCGCGTGGTGGGGGAGGACCAGTAGAAATTCTCTAAAACACTGCCAAGACTCAAAGGGGAAACAATCCGACTCGAACCATCAACGGCTACAGTCATTAATGTATCTACCACTGCTTATAGATACATTTCTATGCAAGGCACTGAAATAGCCGTATTTTAGAGAACATCATATCTTACCATGATTAAATTAAACATGGATTTGTGCATGCCTGTGTGAAATATCCATAGAAAAAGACATAATCCATGTTATTTATGAGCTCCAAATTCCAAGAACATCCAGTTTCATCTTTAG
This sequence comes from Clinocottus analis, assembly GCF_023055335.1. Classification (NCBI taxonomy): domain Eukaryota; kingdom Metazoa; phylum Chordata; class Actinopteri; order Perciformes; family Cottidae; genus Clinocottus; species Clinocottus analis. The sequence goes on from NW_027175909.1 coordinate 7,907,029, forward strand.
ACAATAAACCTGCTGGTTCATGATTTGTATTTTAACAAAAACATGTGTATCAAGACACAGAAAACTAAAGTAAATTGCCCATGCTAATTAACACAATACATAAGTTACAGTGATTTGTACAAAATGCACAGTGATTTGTGTTTCAACGCGTTTGTGCTTTTGAAGGGGGAGTAGCAAGGAGACTCCCCCATTCAGTACAGATGTTGATTTTCCTACTTCTTGTGCTATTTTGAGAATATGCAAATATCCTGTGGAACGATTGACACCAAAGGTCGTTAATTAACATAAGTCAATTCCACCGAGCTTCTTTTTGGAGTGAAATGTAGCAGCGTTCTACAGCAACTCTTCTCCCTGTACACATTCAATGCAAATGAAAGAGAGATAGGGATAAAATGTTTCCTTATTTTTCAAATCTCAAATAATATATGCTACATTATGTTAAGTGTACATTTGATGATGATGTCTATTCATTCGTTCAGAATCTCAATTGTTTATGCTGTTTATGGGGGACTGGAGACTTTCCCAGTGGTGTAAGAAGGGGGGAAGAACCCTGTCCACCACGAAATGCTCTACCCACCTCTATCTACAGTGGGCTCAACACAACATTGCTGACATATAGAAAGTATATCTTGTGTTCTTTAATTAGTATTTATTTGTTGGGCTTCAACTTTAAAACTGTGAAACCTGTAAAGTGTAAAATTACCCAAATTTCTGAAAAAAATGAAAAATGAAATCTCACACATAGATGTATAAATACATTTTAAAAAAAAGAGAATAAATCCAGGACCTGCAGAAGGGAAAAGTTGTGTGTGAGACCCTAGTAATGTAATGCATTTCAAGAATATCACAGCACATAACATCACAAGCGTATTGCACGTGGGACGTTGGTTCTTTTTGTTTGTGTGCAATGGGGAACTCAGGAGACCTGGAAAATAACAAACAATACAAGTGCATTGATGTCATATGTCAACTATATTGTTTTAAAGTAAGAGAAGTTAAAAACTAACATTACCTGAGCAAATTTCACACATCAGTTAAAGATAAAAGCTAAGCTGCAGCGCCAGCAGCCTCTCATCGATCCAACGTTACTACAACAATGTTTTTCCAGGATTTATTACTGGTTTTGAACTCTCGAAGAAGAGATTGCAGGTAACTTACGGTTTACCACTGGGCAGTAGGCTATTTGTGTTTTCTATAAAGCTTAACACCCTGCTCCCACGTCATCCTGGACCCCACCACCTTTACCCCAATACACTAAGTGTATTAACGTGAGCCCAAGAGCTCCAAGCACAACATGTTGAGCGCCTAACTTTAGCGAATGCATGACATTGGTAACGTTAATGTTTCTCACGGCTTACGCCGATAGTTGTCAAACACAGGTGTAGCTAATTGCAACTAATCACATTATAGCTGCATTCAGGTGTGCCAATTAGGCCTCTGGCGGTGGGAACGCTGGCTCCCTGGCATGGCTGATAGGCATAGCTAAATGGAAACGAGCCAGCATTAATGCTATTAGTTAAGGTTACACCTGTGCTTTTACTGACCTGACAAGTCAGAACCTTTCCTGCGAGAAAATGCAAACAGACTTGATATAAGTGTTCTTGACAGTTACTCGTCATGATGGACTGGATATGTTGCATATGGATACATACACAACACTTTTAGGCTAAGATACAATCTACGGTATGCTCACAGCACCTCGGTCTACTACACACAAGTTATTTTAATGTCATTATTATTATTATTAGTAGTAGTAGTAGTAGTACAGCTGTACTTTTTACCTATTTTACTAAGATAGTGTCTTGCAAATACATAACAAGGGATAAGGAGATGAGCAATATCCTGTTGACATTTTATATATTTTTTATTCTATGAACTATACATTTTTCATTTCAAAAACATAAAAACTTATCAGACTAACTACTAATTGCTTTTACTTTTGATATATTGATCAGAGTGCAGAATGTGAAGTCCATCGAGACACTTTAATGATCCAGAAATGCACTGCCTACATTCTATAGAGTTCCAGATGATCTCTGTCCAGCCCCTTTCAGGGTGTTTGATGACATGATGAATTGGTGTTGCTTCCCACTAATTCGAGCCCAATTCTCCCACCTCTCTTTGTCCTCTTCCCTTATCCTCTCCCCGCTCTCATTCTCCTGTCTATCTTCTCCTCCTTTCTTCCCCACCATCCATTCCCACATCTTCTCCTTTCTCTTTGATCTTCCTTTTTCCTTCTCCGCCTACCATGTCTTCTCCCATTTCTACACCTCTTTTTCAATCTCTCGCATCAGGATTTTGCAATGTTTGTTCAGGTTCCAACCCCTTGTATATGTTTCGGGGTGCTGATCCTGGAGGGAATGTCTAGCAAGTTGCATGTGCATACATAATTTATCACTGTAATACAGCCATCATCTGCAAATAACACAATTAACAACATTGCAAGATTTCTTTGATGTGTTTGAGAAAATGGCCATATTATTTCATATGTGAAAACAATGCGATTCCATCCATCCATTATCCAAACCGCTTATCCTGTTTAGGATCACGGGAAAAACACTGCTATTACTTTATAAAATGATTATGTGGCCATGTAAACAGTTTTTCGTGTTGTGTTTAGAAGAAAACAGATTCTGTTTGTAACTTAAATTAAATCAATGACAGTATGTTTACAATCATTTTTGTAACATCGTAGTGTTGAGCCGTCTGTGTAAAAGCACAATTTAACTTGGGAAATGTAATATTTTTGTTTTTAATTGTCTTTTAAGAACCTCCAAGCTCCCCCTAAAAAGTGTCAGTTCATCTGGGACACCTGTTAAGATTAATAACTTCTAACTGTGTGTATGTGCAAGTGAAGGACATCTTCGACAACGGTGAATTTACCAAGACAGTAACTCTACATCCTGCTGCTTGGCTGACTTTGTCTAACAAGGTAAGGACATGGTTAGCCCGGGTAAAAAACCTGCTCAGGTAATTAAAACAGATTTCACACAAGCAGGACGTCACAACTTTGCCATTCCCATTCCAATTCATTAAACTACCGATTCACATTATTGTACTGAATCAGAGTGCATGCAGAGCTTTTGTAAGGGTGAGCATTATTAATATTCAATCATCATTGATTAACCGGTTAGAGGTGAAAGAAAACAAAAATGAAGTTACAGTTGTCATTGCTCATAACATTGGTTGAAATACAGCATTTATGAAATTTGAATCACCATGTCTGACTGAACATACTGTATGAAAATCTGTAGTTATAATCCAATCCTATGAATACTATAGTATTGAGAGTTATTTGTAACATGTTTTACGCTATATCTGTTTAAACCCTGAAACACTGTTTTAAAACTCATATCTGCTCTCTCCTGAGTGTTTGAGATATTGCTAAAGTTATTGAATGTTTTCATGTGTGAGCTTTTTCTGACCGAAAGTGAGTGCTTTTTTTTTCTTGAGGACTGCTATGTTTGCATCGTTTGACTTAACTCTGGGCCATTCCCTTTGGTTTAAACACGGCAGAATTAGTTGTACACATTGTTTGTGTTGGCCACTAAAGGAACCGGAGACGGTCACTTAAACAACACATGTTCTTATCACGTGGACTTCAGAAACATAGAGCCTCATGTCAGACATGAGTTACCTCGTTTCCCCTTTAATTTTCAAGACAATGTTTTTTTTTTCCTTTTATTTGAAACTTCTTAAACAAATCAAGCTTGTCCACTTAGTAACACAGACTGTGACTGTGTTGGACACAATAACTTAATAAGAGGAATTCCTGTTGGAATTGAGGAAGAGGGATGCTTGCGTTCTTTATTTTCTTCTTTCCTCGGAGCAGTGAATCACTCTATAGACCACTCTGGACTTCCTCCATGGGGTAAAATTTGGTCACATCATTCTCCAACCCTCACATTTTATCGGGTATTTAAAAAATGAATTCATCTGAGATGGTATTGTGTGTCCAATCATTTCCTCTCCAGTGTATATTCGATACAGTCCAGTGTTTTAACTTTAGTGAGAGTCCACTGTGCTGAGTCAGGAGCTGTATTAATGCCCATTATCACCCAGTAATTTCTTCTCATAAAACAGACTAGAGATTCTAATCTAAATCTTGTTCATGTTGAGCGAGAAACTCTTCTTAAGAAAACTGTTTAGCCCCACAGGCATTTCCTCATATTGTTTGGGAGAGAAAATGAAGGCACCTATTGTGATGATCCCACTAACACTAAGTGACATCACCTCAGAGCCTTATTCTCTCTCTCTCTCTCTCTCTCTCTCTCTCTCTCTCTCTCTCTCTCTCTCTCTCTCTCTCTCTCTCTCTCTCTCTCTCTCTCTCTCTCTATCTCTCTCTCTCTCTCTCTTCTGCTTTTGATAGAAAACAGCAGTGAGTCAGCTAGGATAGCAGATAGCAGACGACTGTAAAAACACTCCTTTCTCAGAAGTGTTTTACTTAACAAAACAGTCTTCATCTGGAGATTTATCACCACTGTCATCAACTTTTTTGTTCAAAATATATGGGCCATCAGTCATCACTGCTTTTTTATGATATGAGTGATGGCTGTACATTACCATGCATGACATATTGACAAACCCATTTGCAATCCTTGTGGAGAAAGACCACTGTCATACAGCAAAAGGAATAATCAAAAAGCAAGAGAGGGAGACACCGAGAAATGATGGAAACAGACAACAATAAAAATAGAGGAAAGGGAAGAGGAAACAATTAAATATAGGTGTATTCCTTGACACATCCCTGGCTGTAGATAAGAAGTCATACTTGATATTGTGGCTCTATGGATGACAGTTTCTGACTGTCAGTCACCCGCTTCACTACTTTGTCCAGATTGAAATATCTCCACCAGCATATACAGACATTGTGGTCACTACAGAATAAACTGACAACAGAGATGGCTGTGGATCAGAAGTTGGTTGTTCACTCATCCAAAGATTGTCCAGTCCACATGTCTAAGTATTATTGGTATACTGAAGCCCAAATTGCTATTGGTGTATGAGTGAGCACCTTGTTTGGCGGTCTCTACCATCAATGTGTGTGTAAATGGGGCAATGTTAACATGTAGTGTAATGGCAAAATATGAATGCAAGTCAATTTTCCATTTACCATGAACTACGTTACTTCCAGCATCCATGATAATAGCATGCTGCTTCATAATGAATCCTTCATTGGAAGAAATAAGTGAGACATTACCATAAATTTGTGTTTTATGACTTCCATTTAAACTCTCCATTTTCTTCATTCTGAAAAATGCTCCCTGCAGTAGTGATAATCACGTATTATCTTCCTGACAGATGACAGTGACTCAGACAAGACAGACATGATAGTGACAAATGTGAACGGACAGATATGGAAAGCAATTACTCATTATGGAAACATGTTCTATCTTCTGAAGATTTCTGCTTTTTTTTTCCCTTCTTCATATAGCAAAAACACAACAGCCACAATCACCATTATACCAATGGAAAGCAAATGTGTACAGTTCAGTATTTATCATATACTGTCTATACAATTCAGGGGAGGCATACACAGTTATTATTAAAGAACAGTAATGATTACACCAATGGAAATGTAAATGTCATCATTACACAGCCACATGCAGTTCAATACTTAACGATTTTCTATCTTGCAAACATAGGATGCCTGTCAAATATATATAACATATAGAGCTAAATAAAGTGTGGTGCATTTGTCATATCCAGCCCCGAATCCTTCCATTTTCAGAATTACTTGAAAATAACTGTATTGTAGATGCTCCCCAAATAGCTGAACGTGTGCAATCTGGAAGCAATAAAACTGACATGTGCCTACTCAAGTAAAATAAAAGTGTATAATCACAAACAGATGTCTCTTTACTGTGGCTAGACATTTTTTTTAATAAATGTGCAATAATTTCTCCTTCATAGCTATATCTTTGTGTTGTGTACAATAACCTTCTGTTTTCTACAACCCTGTAACAAGCCAGGACAATAAGTAATGTAACTAATAATATTCATATGCCTGGCATACCACTGACACACTGCGACACTTTGCAACTACCTATTGGCCAGGACTGTTTGTTAATAAATCCACCTGACATTACTTTACCTCACTCACTCTAAAAACATTTTGATAACTAAAGCTGGTAAATAAGAGAAGGAAATAAGGAGAGACCTGGGATGGCTGCAGACTGTGTGTATTTTTGTTTCGTTGTGGAGAAAGGAGACACATGCACAAGACTACCACCACCCAGAAAACGAGGGGGGCACTGTCTGGCTATAAAAAACGGAAAGACATTAGAGAGGGAGAGAGCCAGTAAGACTGAGATAAGTTCAGTTCAGCACCGCGGACAGCGCACCGGAGCGTTGGAGAGCAGAAATCAGTTCAGTGGATTTGAGTTGCGCACAGTCATGCCTCCTTGAACTGCTGGAACCATACTGTACACTATAGTCGTACTTAGTCTGTTCACAAGGCTGTTTTTTTTTGTTTTTTTTTAGGGAATCGCTAAATAAGGAGGCAAGAGAGCTGCAGAGAGAAGAGCGTTGCATGCGCTTGCGAACACAGGCCAGCCTGTTAGTCGGCGCGATCCTTACATCATCTCTTTATTGGAGCGAGAGAGAGAGAGAGAGAGAGAGAGAGAGAGAGAGAGAGAGAGAGAGAGAGAGAGAGAGAGAGAGAGATGAGAGTCAGAGAGAGTGTGAGAGAGAGTCAGTGCAGCCAGGCTCCTCTTCCCCAGTCCTCAACAGCGAAGCGAGTCTGACGGACCGACTGTCGTTACCACCTCCCTGCTGCTCGTGCCGAGTGTTTCCTCTCCCTCTCCTACACTGCTGCGTCCGCACCGGCCGTGAAGATGCACCGGCACCGTCCTGCCCAGGGATTGACGTTGTTATTGTCGGTGGCTTTGTGGATTTTAAGCCACGTCAACTGTGCGCACGGAGCTTTGCCAACAACCCGTAAGTTGTTATTCTTCTTTTTTTTGGGGGGGGATGTGTCTCCCAGCAGCGAACTGGGGAGTCTGCATACAAGGAGGGGAGTGGGGGTCGGAGGGGAGGGGGTGGGGGCAGACTCTCTGGTCTAGCCAATCTCTGGAGCAGAACAGCAGAGGTGGGAAGGGGCGCTCGCCGGCGGGGCTGCAGGTGTACCCCCACGGTGCTGTCAGCTGGGGCACCTGGAGCTAAAGAGCCAGGGCTGCACCGGGGAAAGGGCGAGGGAGCGGGCTTACCTTCTGACTTCATCTACACGTGTTAACTCCTGGGGATTTCTCCTCTATTGATTTTAGCACCCGGGATTTTATGACCGACGGGCTATGTTTAACCACGGGTTCACACGGCTACATGTCAGTGTGCCAGTGTTGCTGTCTGTTTGTGCCGTCTCAACCCGAGGGCATGAGTGCATTCGAGCGAACAGTTTGAAACCGTTTCACAAATGGCTATTTGTTCGGCCAACCCTGTTAGGGTTTTTGTGGATTAACATTACATAAGGTCACTGCATTTGCTTTCAGACTCTTACATTGCATTTGTCCCAAATCAATCCAAATACGGAGGTTTCGTTAAATCTCCTAAATGTGTAAATGCAGTTTTGGTCTCGGGCTTTGTAGGAGATGAGTCTTCACTGTCAGTGACACCGCGGCACATTAAAGATGTCTAACTTCGAGCCTATATGCATGTGTCTAAATCAGGTTGTTCGTGAAGTTTCAGTGCAGTTTTAACTTTGATTAGTCTCTGCATTATTAACACGTCTGGGTCTACTTAACGGTCACTGGAAAAGTTATCCTCAGACATACTTCAAATACAAATGACGGATCCTTTTTGCATTGTTCATGTTTGCGTACCAACCTGTAATTTTAATATCGAGAGTGTGTATATAAATGACACGAACTGCAACTGCAGAGCTTGTCTTGTGATTTTTCATTGACATCTTCCAAGGGGATCCAGTGCCTTTAGGTCTGTAGCCTGTGCTTTATCATGCACACCTACTGGTATGGTATTCCCCGAGGTATGTTTTGCAATTTACCGTCTGTTATTTGTGGTCGTGTCCATCTTAAAATAGCCAATCATGTTTGGCTCTGAAATTTCCTGCAATCGTCCACACTTGGTTCGGTGTCATTCCGATGTCGCTGACGGTAACTGAGTCGCTGTGACTGATTCCCCCGGTGATCGCCGGGGCTTCTCAGGTCCCGGATGAATGTATCCGGCGACTCGCCTCATTAATCATCCCGTCAGACAGACAACAGCGGTGAGACGCTACCGCGGACTGTTTGCGCGTGCCTGCACATATGTCTGCGTGTGCGCGTCACAGCGAGTGTTACAGAGGAGGAGAGTTAGAGTTAGAGGATATGGGGCTGTGTGTTTTTATTTCTCAAAGCGGTTGCGGCCGCACAGTGAATATGAGTCACAGCAACAATGCTTTATTTGTAAAACTGTATTGATCCCTTTATGGAAATCCTCCGTCCTCTTGCTCCCGTCAATCTGCAGGTCTGACTGGGTCAGCGGGAGAGTCCCCGGAGAAAGTAGAGAGCCAGGGTATTTCTAAAGAAATGGAAAAGCTGTGGGCTACAAGGTTAAAGACTTGTGATGAATGGAATATAAATTATTTGGACCTGTTGAATCTTTCAAAAAAGACAGTCGACATGAATTAGTTCTCATCATCTGCACATAAATGCAGCCTGTGCTTTGTTTTTAATAATCAGGCTATTAGACAAAATTATGAGCTGATAAGTATTTTTTTTTAAAGTGAAGATAAACAAAAAAGAAAAAGTCACTTTAAATGTATGCAAAAACACATCCATATGTATTTGATTTTTTTTTTTATATATATAGCTTCAACTACGTCAGTGTCTTGCATATTGACATATGTGGCATTGCACAATATAAGACAACAGTACAAGACAACAGGAATAATAAAGTGCGGAGAAGGATCAGCGTAGGATTTGAAAGATACAAGTGTGTGTGATGGGAGAGCGACAGAGAGAAAGTCATACGAACAGCATGTTGAATTGGACCAGTAGTTCCATCGCTGAGCTTAAATCTGACTTTATCCCTCCTCAGGGACTAGATGTGCAACACTCGGGGGAATAGACAATGTCATTGTGACCAATGGTCTGAGGCATGGACTAAAAAAGATTAACATTTCCATCCTATCGAGGCAAACACACTCCCAGACTAAAAGTCAATGGGCTGGTTGAACCACAGGCTGTGTGAAGTTTACCAAGTGCACACTGAAAATCTGCTTCTATGAGGTATTTTCCCTAAAAGATTTAAAAGAAAGAGAGCAATGAGGATGTATGCATTTTATTTGTCTGTGGATGTATATATGTTAATGTGTATTTGTGCATTTCTAGTTTCCCATTTGATTGTATGTTGAACAATAATTAAGAGTTTTTCTCCTATGCAAACTTGGCCTCAAGCGTCTATCAGTGTTTTGTTGCATTCCATTATCACTTAATTGACTAGTGCAGCGCTATCAACTCTCACATCTATTGCACAGACGTTTTCAGGCAGAAATACAAACTCACGTTAAGCACAGAGGGGCATACACAATCACAGACACTCACATAACTGAACAAAAGTAAATGATCCTTGTCCTTGTTGTGCTTCAGATCATGTACAATATGCTTTTTTTTAAGTATATTGTACAAAAATAAAAAATTCAGTGACACATTATTACACAGATATTTGGCCCAGTTGTTGAATTTTCATGCATGTTAAGTTTACTTTGCAATTTGTTTTTCTAATCAGCCTCAAACCCTTCTGCCCAGGTTTGCAGCATTGCTATTCATCACTCCCACGCATTTAGAACGGGGTTCACGTTGTAGAAACTCTCAGCACCAGTGTAAAAAAGTCAAAGAGCTGGTGACACTGTGGGTGGCTTAATGGGATGCCCCTAGAGCCTGTCTGTTATAGAATCAGATTAGCCTTTTCTCATTTCATTAAGCCAGGCCATTTGACATAAACATCAGTCTGGCTGCACCTCCAGGGCCACACAGGGCAAGACAAGACACGGTTTCTTGTTATTCAATATAATTCATTATAAAACAAAAAGTATTCAATTGCATTCTGTTGTTAATACAAACGTTCTTGTTTGAGTTTGAAGCGTTATATTTGACGAAGGAATAGAGCCAATTTAGGCTCTGTATCAAAGTGGCTAATTTTAACATATGACTGGTTGTGACTGATCCAAACGAAACAAAAGAATAATCTGGCATGTCCTCACACTCCTTCTACGGAAACTTTGGTGAAAGCAGCTTCCTACTGTCAACAAATGAGTCACTGTGACCAGCACACAAGTCAACTTGATGCCAGTTATATGCAGCCCTGTATCTTGTTGTGTGTGCGCGTGCGCGCGTGCATGTGCGTGTGTTAGTGATGGCTCCCAGTAGGAGGTAGTAATAATAAGATTAGAGCTGAAGGAAGCAGACTGGTTCATCTCAGATTTGATCATCTCAATATTTGATGTTTAGCTTTGTGTAACCTTGTGTATTTATGTCTGCCTGTGTTCAGGGTGTGTGTGTGTGTGTGTGTGTGTGTGTGTGTTTGTCCACATTAGTACATTTATATTGCATTGTATGAAACGAGGTTGAGTTTTCAATTGCCATTGTTCTCATCTGCCCTTTGTCTGTATTGCCCCTATCCTACTTAAAAAAAAAAGCATCACTCCTTTGTTCTCCCTCCATTTTCACTCCATTTTGTCTTATCCTGACCCTTGATGATTCATCTTACTTTTCTCATACCCCCCATAGTTTGATTCCCGAGTCTTTCCATTCAGTTTTTCCCCTCTTGCAACTTGTCATTTTGCTTGCTTCAACTATCTCTAACTCTCTATCGTTACTTGACTCTCATCAAAGGTTTTGATCATCTGGCCAAAATCCCCATTTTTTTCATCCACCCAATATCTGACGTCACAATCTGTCCCCTTCTCGTTCCCCTCCTGATTATTAATATGATTGATAAAACATCCCCACTAGCCACTTTTCAAGGGAGTAGTGTGATGCATCTGCTTGTGCATGCTCATATAAACTCTCAAAACAGCACCTACTCTGTGTTCACAGCACCAAGCAGACTGGCATGGATCCCAGCCAAACACACACAGAGACACTGTGTTCTCCTCTTTCAGTCTCATACGGCTCTCAAACTTTTCTGGCCCTATCAAAGTATGAATATTTGATCCCACTTAAACATTAATTCATGACAATGCTTGTGAGACACAAATGCTTGACCTACAATCCACTACTTTCCAAAAAGCACTTTATTTTCTTAATATAATGAATCAGAATTGCTTCATTTCCCAGCAGTCCATAATATATGAATATGAATTTTGTCAATTTTGTCTTGTCAAATATATCTAAACAACTTCCATACCCAGTTTGATATTATCCACAAGTTGACTGATAAGCCTTCACTCTTGCTTGTTTTAAAATATATATTTAAACATGTTCAATGTCAAGATATCGTTAAAACATTCTCCCATTTCCAATACATAGAGGCTGTTTGCTGATTTTCTGTATAATTTCATAGCTCACAAGCATAGCAAACATCTAATAGTGAGAAACAAATTGTCAGAGCCAGAGCACCATGACTGTTTTCTTTTTGTCTATTCCATGTCAGCTTTATACGTGGACTGCTGTATCGGTCTCCTTGAAGAATTGAAATTTCTCTCTTGAAAGTGGATGCTTCTGCGCGGCTATCTATGTTTCATCATGGGAGCAAGGCCACAGTGATAGAAATGCGCACTGACAGGTCACGTGACATAATTCCTTTAACAATGTCAGTAACATAACATACACACACACACTCCCCCACACACAGAGGCCCACTCCAAACCACACCACACTATGCACGGTGTGATCATGTGCAAATACGCAGGATATGAAAGTTATTCTGGTGGAATGTGTTCTCATTAGAACCCATCGGGATATGTCCACCTTGTTCGAAAAAGGGTCTCTGAGGTGAAGAGTATAGGCTGGCAGGATATGGGGAGGAAGAGAGAAGGACAAGAAAAGAGGCAGCATTTATTAGAAAAGATGTAAGGATGAGGCGAGGCAGCTTGAGGAAAGATAGCCAGGAGCCGAGGATTTTCTCTGACATCTTGTCGTTCAATATTACCGCTGTTATTAGCTGCATCAGAGCGCAGCCTTGCATTAGCTAGAAAATGAACCGGGCGCTGTCATCGACTATAATACTGCACCTGACTTTGGGAGCGGTTTCTACAACATGAGTGATTATATAACTGCTTGTTCAATTGATGTGAATAGCCATTAAAAATCATCATTATTATCATTTTAAATGTGTTTCCATAGGTACAGTATGACCACACATTGTCAGTAAATATATATATATATTTCTCATAAAATAAGATTAAAAAATAGATTAAATAATTTTCTGATCAAAACAAGACAAAGTCAAATAAAACCACCACTGTCAAAGATGGTCCTGGAACATATGAAGTGGGACTAACTCTGCTACCCTAAGAATCCTTAAATCTCATAAGCTCAGTTTTTACTACAAGATGTTAATTTAGAAATCTACTGAGTCATTTGAGTTCAACATGCCCCATCAGCAGACTATTTAAAGCGGTTTAGATGATAATGTGACTGTTCAGCCTTTGAAACTTCTGAACCATATTAACAATTACTGTGGACGTTGCAGGTGTAACATGAAGCAAGATTCTGCATACGCAATGTCTAATTATTTGCTTGAACTCGACTTACCCTTTGTATTTAGAGGGTAACTCACTTTACAGCTTGTTCTGCTGTGAGCTCAACATAAACCAAGATGTGTCCGAAACTGTACAGAATGGAGTTGAAATGTTGTTTGTTTTCGTCTTAAATGTACCCGTTACATCACAAAAAGGACGCTGATCTTTGGGGAATGCCAATTGAGTTGCACCAGGTCACTGGTGGTGTTAGAAAGAGCTGTTAAAAGCAGTGTAAGTGAACCTGACCAAAATCATCAGTGTCAAAACAACAGTGTCAAAAGCAGTTCAAAGTAAAACTGGGCAGTCACCTCTGTGAGTGGCAGAGAGAAGCTTTAGACACACTGACTAGAGCATAGAGTGTTATAGCCGCTGTCCACGCTCTTGAAGTAAATTCAATGCTAGGGGGATGGGGGGGGGGCTTCGGTGCAAATAAATATAGTTGCTAATGCAACAATGAGGACATGACCCCTCAAAGGCATCTCATCCAATTGTGTTGGGTGTAGTTGGCTGCAGCTAGGGACTGAATCCCACAGGGCTGTCATGGTGTGTGAGCATTTCCAGTCAGGTGTTTTAATTTTCTCCGCCACATTCAGGAGTGTTGCTTTTACTTGGCAAAATAATATCATCAATGTAGTATAGTTTTTGTTTATCATTATTGATAATAGTGTAGCATGTATAGGACGTTTGCTGCCTGTTTTAATTACAGTGTTATGTTGTTGGATAAAACCTGAATGTTTTTATGTTTGAACTTCCTGGTTTGGTGACGAGATACAATTTGACTTGAGTTTGAGTTTGGGTTCCTTTAACACATGAAGGCAGGTCAGTGGTCAGTTGCTGCTTCAAATACAAGCTGATTGTTCCCCAGCTAACATCCCAGTGGATTAATTAACTCATGAAAGGAAATATATAATTATGTTGTAATATTTGTATTTCTGAGCTCATCGAGCATGATCGACGTGGTCACTGACTTGGAATGCAAGAGTGATCATAGTGACAGGCAAAATTACATCAGGGGTCGTTAAAAATGTTGATAATGATCATGATCATACTGTGTCCTAATAACACTTAGTACCTCTGTACTATTCAGTATGCCCACTGGTCTGTGTAAACATCATCTTCAAATTATGTCAAAGGTTTAATAACTGAGAAAAGACACATTTTCCTTTGACATGAGTGTAATATTAGATATCAATTTGCCACATGACATGAACACATTACAATATTTAGTCAGAGTGTATGAGTACAGTGATTTAATGGAACTTTTGAAACCATCACATAACTAATTAGTTATTGCATGTAAAAGTCATCAGCATTCATTTATATGTCATTAGCCAAGCATTTACCAGTGTTCAAGCAATATAAAGCTGTGATCCTTGACTTATAAAGGGTTTTATAGAGCGTATTGTCACTGGATAATTTAACTGTTGCTTATGCATGCCTCCCTCTTTGAGTTTAACCTATATTCTGGAACATTAACCCTTTGATCTGCACATGCCTGATGGGTAACATGATGAATCTGGGGATTACACATTAAAAACTGCAGCACAACATCTGTCCAGCTGTCTCACTTACACATGCACATACAATCGTACCCAGCCAGACTCTCAACTCATTGATGTTGAGTCTCACCATGTATTTCCCTCTCCATCTTTTAACCATTCCACACATACATACTGTAGGTAGCATAGTCAACATGTCTGTATATGTGTGTGAGGAGAGCTGGTGTTTGTCAGACCGTGCATGTACGTACACGTCTGTATCCACAAGTCCCTTTCTGTCCTAATGGATGTTGGAAATCTGGCCACCAGCTCATGTGGAAGAGTGTGGTGGAAAAAGCCATTGTGCCGCAGCTAAGACAAATGTTGTTATGACTCTCAGCCTTTGCATTCAATTTGTTTTTTAAGCCGCTTGAATACCCCATTTACAGCCCAAGATTAAGTGAATTAATCTTTGGGCTAGTTCCATTGAAGAAGCACTCCTTTTTCTCTTTACACTCAGAGGAAAAGCAAAGAGGCTGAATGGTAGCGTGCTGTAGCCAGCCAGTCACTTAGCAAACATGACCTGTGTATTTGTGTGTGTGCATCTCTATTTCAGTATAGTGAAGCTACAACGTGCGCGTGTGCATGTCTTGACTGTGTGCATGACATGGCTTGTGTCCCACCGTGGTGTCCCACTGTGGTGCACGTGGAAATAAAGAAGGCAAAATTAAAGAGGAGAAGAAAGGTAAATGGAGTTGTATAAAAAGATGAATAGAGCTCTCTCTCTCTCTCTCTCTCTCTCTCTCTCTCTCTCTCTCTCTCTCTCTCTCTCTCTCTCTCTCTCTCTCTCTCTCTCTCTCTCGCTCTCTCTCTCACTCTCTCTCTCTCTCTCTCTCTCTCTCTCTCTCTCTCTCTCTCTCTCTCTCTCTCTCTCTCTCTCTCTCTGTCCCTCTCTATCTTTCTGCTTTGTGTGTGTGTATGCATGTATGTTTTGATCTCTTAGTCTGTGCTGTAAATTGACAAATTGACAAATTGATTGTGCTCCTTGGACATGCTTGAATGAACATATGTATGCATGTTGTGTGTGTGTGTGTGTGTGTGTGTGTGTGTGTGTGTGTGTGTGTGTGTGTGTGTGTGTGTGTGTGTGTGTACTTATAGACCTATCTTTGCAAGGACAAACTTGATTTTCAGACCTTTGGTGTGAGGACATTTCTGGAAAGTGAGGACTGACCTGTTTGATGGTTCAGACTTGATTATAGGTTTTTAGGTTTGAGTTAGATATGGATACTTGGAAGGATGCGACTGCAGAAACTGATCAGATAGAAGGGATGTTACTTAGCAGTCATTTGTCAATTAAATTGCTGAAGCGATCTTCTGCACACGCTAAAAATGAGTAGCTGCTACCAGAATGTTTTACACCATATTGCTAATGAGAAAGAAAATAAAACTAAGTTCAGCAAATCCATGTATTTTGCTCACAGGGTGTCAATGACCGGCGCAACCAAATCATTCTTCACATTTACTCAAATTTTTCTCGCATATGCAGCGAAATGCTGCACTGAAGGCATCATCATCAAGGAGAGCATTGCTGCAGCACTAGCTGCCAGACGACAGTAAATAAAGGATCTGATTTTGATCAGCTTGGTTTTAGCCTATACCAATCCTTGATCAGCCCAGATACTGATCCTCACAATCAGCTTGGGGCGCCCTTTGTAATTTTGCTTGTGTGCCTCTGCCTATACATGTGCATGGAATCTGTTAGTACGCAGTCTATACGACAAATGACCTCCCTTACATGTATGTGGCACGAGTTACAGGTGAACTCCAATGTCAATGATGTGAATTAAATGTGAGTCTATAGAAACATGTAGGTGTGTTGGTGTGGACAGCTGTGTGATGAAAAAGAATAGCTTTGTTGAGGCAAGATGTGGATTTGGTCCATTAGCTCAGGTTGAAGGAGCTGTTACAGTGTAAGCTAAGATTAGTCAGACAGGGGTCACTGCTTCCTCTTTTTACATTTCTTTCACCTTTCCTCTCTCTGCCTTCATCTATATATTTCTTTCACTGTGGCTTTCTTTGTCTTTTTCTCCCTCTCTTGGTCCCCATCTGTCTTTGTCTATGTGAATTAATGTAAATTAATTAATTTCCGACCACACAAACCCTTGCCTCTGCCTGTGTGTGGGTGTAGAGAGACTGAGAGAGTGGGCTGGGTAACTTCCTCTTGTGGCTTATAAGCTCAGTCACTTCATGTGTGCGGTGTGCGATGCGTGGTTGTCAGACTCACATAGCAGAAGTCCTGCTTTAAGTGTCCAGATAGTTATTTTTTTTTGTGACAAAAAGCTCTGGAGTGCGCTTCATCGACGACACCACTGGCTCACTGGAAAGTTCAGGGACTTTCAACTAGAAGCTCAGCAACAGTTGGAGGCTCGAACACTAGCGCTTAGAATTAGATAACGGTTCAATATATCTATTTTACAATGGACTTGGCAGGGCTTTTGCTTCATATATTATGCATCCAGATAATTGGGAGCTGTTTTTAAGATTCCTTATTTTTTGAATATCAAAGCATGTTGTGGGAACAATGTAAGGTAAAACATGTTTTATTCATACAGGCACAGATTACGTGAGGTAAAGGATGATTGTTGGTTGGTTCGAAGAAAAGCAACAAGGTATTCCCTAGATGGCTGAATGTTGTCGTGGCAACTTGTTTATTTTATTTACACAACACAAATAGCCAAATATTACAGGAAGTAAAAAAAGACTTTTGATGCAATTGATGCTACAAGAATGTCTGTTCTGAGAGCATTTTTTATCATAATCTTTGCAGTAGTCACACAAACCAGGAGTGCACACCCACACACACACACATATACGCACATACACACACACACACACACACACACTGACCTCAGCCTCCTGCCCCTGACAAGGGCTTAGCCTATAGCCCTTGTCAACTTCTAGAAAGGGCCCTGCTCTTACTCTTATCCACGTCATTTTTCTTTCTGTTCATTGCCACCATGATTCTGTGTCTCATCACGTTACTTCCCCACACACAGGGTCATCTGACTTTCCTGAACCATGTTGTCTTTACTTATTGTTCTCTGTACATCTCCTCATTATGTAGATTTCCCCTCTTTCCTTAAGCTGTCTACATTACCGGGTCTAAACAACACTGACACAACAATTGCATGTACCAAAAAGCAGCATGCCTTGGTTTGGTGACCATGAAACCGATGTTGGTACCACAGCTTCTCTCGTGTCAGGTTTGCAGCATTAAGATAAACTAACAGACACACCATATTTGTGTTTTGTTCATCATTTAAAAAAAAATCTTTTATACAGAGTTGCTTCAGTCCTGTCTTGAATGCCTTTACTGGCATCTTGAGCTTTATTGTATGTATTTAACTACTTTCTTAAAGAAGGAGTGAAATACCTTTGCAAGAAATCAATACCAGTTATAACCCCATCAGCTTATGAAATGGCACAGTAAGACAGCAAGCCGCTCCACAGAGTCATGGTGGGTTGATATGTAGAGGAATCAGAAATATGTCGGAGGTCTGTCGTTTTAAAAATATCTCAGTTTCTATTTCTCTGTCAATAAATGTCACAAGTTATGACAGCTATGTCTTGTATTTTGGTGTCAGGCCATAGACCTACAGACCTACACTTTCAGAAACCGAGCTGTCCTCAATTTGTCATACTCGCGCCTTTTACTCTTTATCAATCAACTAGTTCTATTTCGAAAGTGCAGTCTCCGAAATTAGATGCTTGTACAGCTTGTATTTGATTAGTCAGTGATTTCAATTACTGCCAAGTCTACCTCTGCACCTACTGGCTCAAGGAAATGTGCGTCAGCTGCTTGGACTCTAAACTGTGGCCAATAAACAAAAGCATGAATCAGATCCTGCTTGTGTGAATGATAATAAAGTTCTGAATTCTTGAGGGTTTTTTATTACTGGGAAATATTTCTGTATTGGAATGTGTGTCTTTTCTTTCACCACCCCTCCTCCCACAGACGCTACAGTCTGTTTATAGGCTCTCCAGCAATCATTCGGGTTAATCCTGACCTTTGTGCTCAGAGGTCAAATTACTAATTACTACATGCTGTGTGAGTTTATTAAGAATGAGCTCAATTTAGAGCTGCTGAAAGTGCCACAAAGACAATATTAAAGACAGCAGCTGTAGATTGAGTTAGGTCAATCCTTTAGCAGCTCAGTTGATTAATTTGGAGATTCATTAATTCCTCATTAAACTGGTGGTTAATGAGTGTAGAACATTGAAATTCACTGTGTGCTTCACATTTCCAAATGGCGATTCCAGTTGGAAATGTTTGGGAATTTGTTTTTATATCATTGCTTAATAAAGGCTCATCCCATCTGCTGGCATCTCTATGAGTTGTCTAGAGATGAAATGATGGTATCCAAATGGAGGCGATTACAGTATGGCTGATCACAGATCAGTTTCAGCTCTTTAATCTGTGTCTGGGATGACCAGAGTAGCGGACTGAGTACATGGCAGAGTGAAACACACACACACACACACACACACACACACACACAGATAGGCAGGCTGACAGGAAACATCAAATCTGATTTATAGATGTATCTACTCCGCCAGCAGATGTATCTACTCTGCCAGCACCCTACCATGCTGTATGGTTTATTTGTGCACGTCTTTGTATGAATGAGTTAGTGAATGTATGTACTGTTGGTCCATGTGTTTGTATGCGCTCGTATGTAAGTTTTACTGCACAGGTAGTTCCTTGTTGTTTGGGAAATATACAATGAGATGCAACATTGACTTCCACAGACACACATTGACACACACACATACTCACACCTTATGTAGTGCAGCAGACATCTTCTTTGCTTTTTACTAAGGAGGCAGAAAAGTGTCCTATCGATTGACTGTGAGAGCAGAGGAGAGGTGACTGCTCTTTGGGATTCTTTGAAGGACACTGTGCAAAGTGCTGCCCTAACAGCTCAGTGTGAGGTCTGATTCTTCGGCTGGATGTGAAGCTACAGTAATCCTGTACATCAGGGTGTGTAGTCAAGTCTTCAGTATTCCCTGCTGGATAATGACATAGGCAGTCAGCTTTGCTGACCGGCAGATTAAAAGTGTATTTATTTTGTATTTTCATTGGTTTGTTCCCTCCCTCGCATGATGCTCATCCCATCAGCTTTTTAAATGAATGATCTCGGGTTATATGCATGGACTGTCATTATTTTTTCCATTGATTTTATTGTATGTTTACTCTCACTCAACTCACCGAAGTAAAACTTTCTTTTTAAATTATGCTTTGGCAATGTTTTAATAATGACAAAATCATGAGTTTCTTAGTCATGTTTCTTGGTTAGTCGCTTGATTGTTAAATTAATTCAATGTTTGTGTGCAATGTATGGAGTCTGTATTAGTCAGTTAGTATTCAATGTTTTACAACAAATAAAATCAGCTAACTTGAGTTGATTCAGCTGAGTTAACTATCACATTTATCGACTATACTACACTAACACTATAATGCAACGTTACTTGGAAAAGGAAATTGGTAATTGCCAGCCATACACCTGAAACAGAACTGGAGACGTGATGAGATTAAAAAGCACTGCAGTCCTCTGACAAACATTAGACTTGATCAAGAGAATGTAACAACATTACCTACTTTGAAAGAGAGTGACATTTTTGCCCTGATGGCTACCACATTTAATGAGCTTTCGTTCAATATAGATGAAGTAAATTGCCAATTAATGAGTTTAAGTGCAGTGTTTGATTTGCTAAACTACAAGATACTTTGGATAAAAGCATCCATAACATGGCTCACACTTGGATGAGACCACAAAAGCACAAATTAACTACAAATGTTTTATTCATTCGGCCATTTGAAAATAATCAAATACTGTACTTATCCAATCAATTTCCCAAACCAAATGGTAAAGTTGAATGGCAAATAGTTTAGTTCTCTGCCCTGCTCTGCCACTCTTTTGATCAAACAAAAGCAGGCAATTACATTTACACCTGTGCTCTATATGTGCAGACATACAAAAAAGCAAAAACAGAGACACAGAAACACGCACAACCACTGCTACTTTCATCTCCCAGATGAAGGGGCCGTGGTAGAGGGGAACAGAGGACAAGGGCACTGGAAGTGTTGTGTTTAGTCAGCAGAGTGTGTCAGCTAATGGACAGACAGGCCACACACTCTCCCTGAATGGGATCCAAAACCATTAGCAACTCACACATTTTAAAGGGTGGTAATGGGTGATCTTGTGAAACCATCCTAACGTGGTGTGTGTGTGTGTGTGTGTGTGTGTGTGTGTGTGTGTGTGTGTGTGTGTGTGTGTGTGTGTGTGTGTGTGTGTGTGTGCGTGTGTTATTTACCTCTGTGCATGCTGTATTGCATTCAAGCTTGTTTGTGCATGTGAGATTTAGCATGTTAATCCTTTGACTGTCCGGTTAAGACAGGTTGAGGCGGACATAAATCGCACAACCCTTCAATGGGTTTTCGCCTGTAATCTTCAATGGGATTGTATGGGTTAGCATAGTATGTTCTTTGATGTTAAACTTTAACATCATTTGGTTTTCATATGGGTCAGAGACTTCCATATTAATGGGGGTTATCTTAACAATTTATAATAAACCTGAATGTATGCCTAGAATATTCAACTCTGTGCAGTACACTGAGTTGTGTTTGTAGCTGCTGAGGTTATATGTTGATAATAAGAAGTACATTAAGCATAATCTATAGATGGATTATGTTAAGAACATATTTCGTAAATTAGGTTGTATACGAGAGTAGTGACATGCATTGACTAAACAAGGGATAACCTGTAATACATGAGATTCATGTGGCCTTTGTCTTATTTTTTAGCCGTGTTAGCTGCATGCAAACTGAAGTATCTTGACAAGTATTAATTGGATTGCCATGACAGTGTGTACACACATTCATAGTTTCCAGGGGATGAATCTTATGGACTTTGGTGATCCCCTGACCATTCTTTGTATGCTTAAATCAGTCCAGCTGTCTTCCAGCTGTCTATTTAGACATGCAAAGCACACTACATGCAACATACCGGTGACCTACAATCAAGACTGTGTCACATCCTGTGTAGACACAGATGGAGCACAGACGTGCTTGTGTTACGGCATGTCTCAACAGGAAGCGGTTCAGCTATGCTTCTCAGGTTTTGCTCAGACTGGTTAACATCCCGAAGCAAATTGTTGTGCTTAAAGTCTATTTTCTTCTGTATTGACCTACACTCAATACATTGACTGAACGCTTCCTGTGTGGACACAGACGGAGGACTAAGTTCTGCTGCTGCTCTGCTAAAAGGCTTCTTATGCTACACCTTCTGTGAAGATGTGGTGTGAGTCTTTGAGAAAACAATGGTGTGCTGGCCCTTTAGACAGAGTCTGACTATGTTGACATATTAAGACTGACTTACAAGTACAACGCATAGTTTTGCTGTAGTGGGAATACAGCTTATTTGATTATTATTATGTATTTATCATCTTTACCATACAATAATCAATGTGTGCAGCATTATCTAAGGTCGCTGTTGTTCTCAATAGTATTACTTTTTTTTTTTGCAATAGAATGTCAATATATTTGGTTACTGGGCCCCATCTATTAAAAAGGCTTCAATTGAAATGCATCTCCTTGTTTGGATAGCGGTACTTGCCTCGATCTAGTTGAATGTGCTTCACTGTTAATCTGTTAAACGCATAACACACTGTCCATTGTGTACAGTGTGTTATGTATTTAGCACTATGTAATGATGAAAACTCATGCACACAAAAATGTTTTGGTTATTGTTTCACAAACACATTATTACATGGTGTAATGAATGCAAATGGTGTTATTCATTTCACCTTTGAATTCACCTGATGATGCATTTTTTTAAATTCCCTATAGACACAACACATGCATTACATTTATCTGAAACGTAGGTGTACCATAGCATAGTATTATGCTATGTAACATATATTTCAATCCAACAGCAAACCTCTACTGTTGGGGCAAGTGAAAGAGAGAGTAGAGTCATTCATGTCCAGGCAGGTACACCCTGTCATAGCCCATCCTGTATGCTCTCTGGTGGCCCGACTGTAAGAGGTGCACTAAGAATCTTAACTTGCTACAATTTGACTTGCCTCAGGAACTGGAAATAAAACAGTAATGCTGCGTCACTTTAACTTAAATCAGTGAAGACTTCTTAAGCTCTGTCAAGCATTTGTAATTTTCCCTAGAGAATCAGCCAGCATTATTATTGAAATTTGTCAAAACTCGACTAGATGGAACTCTTCAAGAACAATTCAGAGCATCAGTCAGTCCTGTTATATCATCATATCATGTGCACAACATACTGCAGGTCTCTGATTAAAGCATCCTATCCTTGATCCATGGTTATTTCTTCCATTTGTGTTTCTAGGTAATAACTCTGGCCTGGTATTTATTATTAAGTAATATAGTATAACCATAAAGGTACAAAGAAACAGGTTATTTTCTATTACCTGGCTCCTCTTACCTAAGTTACCACAACATTCCCACATTATTAAAAGCAACATGTAAGAGAAAAATGTCAGTAATTCCAAATAAGTGACATGCGTGCATGTCTTTGTCAATGCTATTTGATTGACTACCCACCATTTAAAGCACAGCTTAACAGCAGTAGGTCTTCCCCTCAACAAAGAGAGCCCCGCTTGACAACCTTGAAAAAATGGCCCGCAAAATCCACTAATATCCAAGTAGGCTACCTCCACTAATTCAACTGTGAAATCGTTTTTACCTCCGTCATATATCAAGGCAAAAATGTAATCAGTTTCCAAAAAAACACCATTTCTACTTTAAAAAGAAGCATGAGCCACACATTGGAAACCATTTATAGTGATTGGTTACCATGATCACAATTGTACTTTTTCAATTAACATCAATGTAAAAATTAGCTTAGACGCTAACGAGTTAGGCAAGTCTCATGATAACTGCTGCTCATTTTTCACCCATACTAGCTATATTCAAAATTGTTCATGTTTATATATAAGGCCATATTTTTATGTTTCCACCGTTTTACAAAGAAAGGAGATTATCACTAAAAGCCTTACACTCTATAGATTCCTGAGTCTCATTATATTTTATGGAGATACTGTTGGTTATACACTGAGCTTACACATACAAAGCAATAGCAGAATATTCATTTAATAAATGGACACATACATGAAAAAAAAACTTTAGAAAAATAAAAATAAATGGTTGTAGCATGCATTTATTATAGTGATCAATTTGACCCAGACAGACATGATCACTGTAAAATGTTTCCACTGTATTTCTTTAGTGAGAGAGTAGTGCTGATGAGCAGAGCAGACACAGGAGGAGAGAATCAATCTTTGGCCAGTGTGGTTCCAGAGGTACGGCTTGGAACAACTACAAGTACAACATCTAATTTTGCGTTATACTGTTCAAAAGTAATGTTTTGTCCAGAGCCAGGAATGCCCAGGGTCTTCTCCCCAACCCTGAGATCTGTGGACCACATTTTATATGGCAGTAAATATTGATGCCATGAGAACGACGCAGAATAGCAACCTGCTGTCCTGAAGGAGGATAATGTGAAGGAATGATCAAGGATGTTTGAAGCCCTGCAGAACTTTCACGGGTGATGTGAGACTGAATTTGCTATACACAGAATGCTGTATGTTGTTGTGTGTGTGTGTGTGTGTGTGTGTGTGTGTGTGTGTGTGTGTGTGTGTGTGTGTGTGTGTGTAGAAAGACAGTTCTTTCAGACTTCCATCGATAGCAAATGGGTGGCTGCAGGTAGCACCTTCTCATTGAGGTTGTGTTTGTTCAATAATGTACCAAATTGGCGAATATTAATAATGTATCACTTCACCTCATTGTTCTCCTTACTTTCCTTCACCTTACAATGATTCAAATGTCGTCCGCCCATAAACTCCCCTTTTTCTCCTTCACATTTTATCTTTCATCACACTTTCTTCAAGCATTCCCTCCCCCTCTGTTTCTCTCTGCTCTGGTTTCACTCCCTTTAGCACTGATTCAATAAAGTTACTCTCCAGCTCACTCATAAGTAGTGCGGCCCTAATACCCACCTGAGGCAGAGTTAAACGCTTTATAGTTAGATTGCATTCTCGTATTTACCATTATCTATGCAACCAAAATTGTATTACCTGTCCTTGTTACTGAGATACAAACCTTGACGTTCCTCAGAGTCACCATGGCTGTTTCCTCTTCAAATCCTCATCAAACTTTTCTTTTGTGAAAGCAACCCACTCACTGCAGCCTCTCTCCCGTACACCCTCACCACATGCAACTTCTTCTCTTTTATTCTAATTTTGCATTGATTCTTCGTTTTTCTTTTTTTTTCTTTCAACCTCCACTTTTTTTTGTCACCTACCACAGTGAGAAGAACAAAACACATAAAAGCATTTACCGTGATCTCCCACATTCACATGCACACACACAAACACCCTCCCACAGACAGACACACAATCAACAGCAGGTTCTACTAGAGAGTGTTGTGACAAGGACAAGGAAGGACCCCGGGAGAGGAGATGGGTGAAAATAAAGAAAATCTTCAGCTAGAATGGAAACAGTTCCGAATACCTAACGGAAAAATCCCACATCGGTCTATTTTTGCTCTTCCAATTAGTTATTTTGCAAATGTTTTATACTTCATGACACATTTTACCCTATTTAGATAAAGAGAGGAACTAATAACGTTATACGTTTGGGTGGTAAAAGAGTGAGACAGAGGGACATATCTACAGCGCTAAAAAAAAAAAGAGAGACTGGCAAACAATGAAAGGATAAATTGAGAGAGAAAAACTGCAAAAACAGGAAGGAAAAAAAGCCGAGACAAAGAAAAGGAGAAACTATTTGAGTGGAGAGCGTACCTGGATCCCAAAAGGCAGAAATATATATATTGGCGGTCTTTGCTCTCTGTTTTCCCTGCTAAGCCCCATTGCACTCCCAGACTTCACTTCAAGGACCACAAATGGTTGAAGATAAAGTTCACTAGACTCATAGTCTTTGTTTTTGGCTTCACAACAAAAGAAAGAACCAAATCAATTCAAACAGATTTTTAGACAGAAAGAATGTCCCGATGCTCCCAAAAGTTGTGCCTCTTACTGCAAAAAGATGCTGACTAGCATGCAGAAGGTCCTTGTGTATTTAGCTAAATCTAAAGTGAAGCGAACAATGTGGAGATGATATGAATGCATTATTTATACAATTCCCTTTTAAAAAAGGAAGAAGTGTGTAAAGCTGTATTTCATTTTTAATTGCCTGGATTTTTGTGTTACTGTTGGCAGACACTTTTTTATTGATATTTGAAAAACACTTATATGGGTTGTGTGTGTGTGTGTGTGTGTGACAAATACAACTTTTTAAAGAGTGAGTAGGCTTGAAGGACGGGGTAACCCACATTCACATATCACACTCTTCCTGAACTATATATCCTTATCAGGATATTAACTATTTCAGAAATATAATCCTTCAATGTGCCTGTCATTGAGGAAGAACCAGCCCAAATTACATTATTGTCTAGTCTTGAGGATAGATGTGAAAGAAAACACACCGATTTCATGAATTAAGGCTCCATATTTTCAACATTGCAGCAGGTGCTGTGTTTGGATGCCCAAAGCTATTAAACATTCCCTCTCCTTCCTTCTCTGCAGGCTGTCTAATGAGCCCATGTTTGAAGTGCCTTCTCTCTCTCTCTCTCTCTCTCTGTGTGTGTGTGTGTGTGTGTGTGTGTGTGTGTGTGTGTGTGTGTCTGTGTCTGTGTTATTGAGCGTTCAGGGATTTATGTGTTTATCTGCCCACATCTATCTGCATCAGCATATGTCTCCCTTTCGTTTCACTGTGCATGTGTATGTGAGGGGTATGCAATGTGCATTTGTTTGCATTTAGGCACGCAGTGTTGGGGTTCTGGGGTGATACTATCATTGTATTGCTTGTCAGAACAAATTGAGGGTGTGACGCTGCCATGCATGGACACAATTTTCAGCGCCGTAATCAAGAGTAGATCGATTTTATTCAAATAAAGCCAGAGGTTGCTCTGAGCCAAATTCACGCCTGAAGGGCTTTGGACATAATGAAGCAGAGCACATGAGCAGAGAGGGAGGTGTTTTGGATAATCTAGTCTGACTGTGGCTTCCTGTGGCCAAAGCATCCAGAGGACAAACTATGTAGTACACCTGGTTGGAGCTGTTTAGTTTATAATCCTCCACAACAAGGTGTCACTTTTGTATGATGCCACACAGAAGCACCTCTGCCATTCAATGGACCTTTATGAAGGTATACATTGTAAGATCGCCCCCTGGAAGTCAATGAGTCTAATCATCCCTCGCTGACCCATCAGTCGGTCGCCTTGGTATTCTTAAAATCAAACTATTGTTAAAGAGGCTGGATCAATGAAGAACTTTGTGAGCTTATCAACAATTTTTTTTATAAACACAATGGTTTTATAGATAGTAAAAAAAATCATCTCCACAAAGGGAAGTTCTAAGCAAAACCAGAGCTGGTTGTTGTGCAAAGGCATGGAGGAAATACTCCCGGGCAGCACCAGGAAGAGATCCCAAAAGGGAACCTGAGAGCAGACCGCGGGGACCCGATCCGTCAAGGAGTGTAAAAAATGTTCGGTGCATTTTGAAACTGTGCCACAATTGACATGTTAATGTGGTCGAAGTCATCACTGAAACCCATTACAATTACTTTTTGGATAGTCAGATACAGTGATCCCTGTGGAAAAAAAACAACACGTTGAAACAGGCAACGAATAGTCAAATCGTCATTGTTGTACAACCAATCCCTTTTGAATACAAACAAATGGAATAGGGATACCGCTCTGAGTAATTGGCAACTTGCTAAGCAGAGCTGGAGTGCATACCATGGAGTCAGTTTTGTTCCACTCAAGATACACAAAGGTTTGAATACTTCAGGCAGTGAAAAGTTATTGTTGCTGAAAACACATCTCCAATAATGCTGACATGTTGTCTGACCCAGAGGTCATGAGCAGTTTGCCAACTTTCCTCTCATTGTCTCTTCCCTATGTGTTGATTTTTATTTATTTACGTGTTTTAAGATCTTCAAAATGTTTTTTTATATCAGAAATTCTATTTAATTTGGTTTATTCTAATGAGCTTTTACCTGGTTTCACTCCAGTTATTTCCAGTTAGTTATATCAACAAAGCATTGCTATAAATTATTCGGGTGGAATAACTGTTATGAAATAATTGAAAGTTCATAAATCCCAGAAGCAATAGTAAATGTATTCTGTTTCTTGGAATAACATATATTATAACATGTAAACCCAGAGAGCTGACTCATTTTTCTTCTTGAAAATCACAATTATTTATATCCTGAGGGATTTTGACTCCACTCGTCTTTTGATAACAAGCTGTATCTCCTAATTATATTTTGTCTGACTGCTCTCTTTTTGTGCCGTATTTGGCAGCTAGGTGCATTTGTACCTGCAGCTGCACACCATACCTCAAAACTTTAAGCACTGCAGTAAGATGATCATGCTTGTTATTATTACCTTATGCAACGTTGAAGACATGTGTGTACAGTTTTCTACAGTGACGTTACAGTTGCTGGATGGGCAGCCGCAGGGGAAACACATCAGGAGTTTGTGCTGAAGCAACCTGAACCTGCCTTATTCACAACCTCATCCATTCATTTCTAAAGTCACTTCTGGTCTTGATGGGAGAGAATCTGACTTCAAACAGCATTCTAATGCCAACGTTTCCCACATGCAAAGACGAAGGGTGTTCATCCCAAAAACTATGGAACAGGGTCTCGGTAAGGACTCATTTACAAAAATCCTGTGAAGTCTAAATTTGCTCAGTGCACACAGTTTGTCAATTTCTCTGGGGAGAATATGATGTAGTAGCAGCTAACTTTTCTTTTAATGCTCTTCACTCTCGGGTTGTTTCCCTAGCTTCGCAGTGGTGGGCTTAATTTCATTCAACAAAATGATTGCGTTAACTATGTCAAAGCTAAAGTCTGTGGTTGATGCTTCCAATCCTGACTTTGAAAATACATCTGCATTATTCAAAGATAAAACATGTGTGCAGCTCTTTGTACTACGACTCTTTTTTTCCCCCTCCTATAATTTATCTTTGATGTGATCTTGTTTCCTTGATTTCCAGTATCTAATCATGTCTGTGTGCATAACTTAAATCAGATTTCCCTCTTTTTCCAGTCACTGTTGTCAGAGTTGTAAGCCCAAAATCTCCTCACAACTTCAAAGGATGTCTGTGTCTGTGAACCCATAAAGGCCTGTCTAAACCCAGGCTTTATCACTCTACATGTCTGTCGACTCCCTCCTTGGTTCCTTCTGCACTGCTTTTCCTGAATCTGTTCTCACTTTCTTCAAACACACTTGTCTACTTTTGCCAGTTTGCCAATATGACAGTTACAGTTGATAATTACAATATGACCACCCCCACCCCACCAGCTATTTGCATTACGTTTCTGTGTGTGCATCTCGTCGTCTATATCAGTTCATGCATTCATCTATTTCCAAAATCCTGAAATCTTTTTATGTCTTTTTCCAGAGTTTTCTTTTCAAATGTCTGTAAACCGTTGCCATGGCACTCAGACTGTCAGGCCAAGGTTGATGGGCAGAAAGATACTTGGACTTGTGTGTCTGTGTGAGTGTGTTTGCTAAGATGATTGGGTGAGAGCAGAGCAGGGTGAGCACTGATTGAAGCTCTGAATAACATTAAGGCAAACCTTTCTTTTCTCTGTCTCTGTCTCCTTAGCTCTCCTCTACATCCTGTCACTCATTGGCTGCCTCATCTGTCTCATCACTTAGACCCTGTCTCTGAATCTGTGTCTCTATCCATCCTACCTTCTTTCAAGCTGCCTGTATTTATCTCTTCGCAGTATTTTTGCCTTACCTACACCTTCAATTCTCGTTTCTCATAGATATGTTTCGAAGAAATGTGCACATAAGTAAGATAGATGTGCAAATGCATCTGCCGTTAGTCACACACACACACACACACACACACACACACACACACACACACACACACACTGTAAACCTCCGTCATCAATCACTCTGCATGTTGCAAAGACTACATTAGCGACTATGCAAAGCCTTTGATCAAAGCCCCAGGTTTTGTATGGCGTCTGTGTATATGTGTGATTCTCCGTGGTTGACTATGGCTACGATTGCAATGTGTGTTTTAAAATGTGGGTGTATGGACCTCTTAGTTAGTATAACATTTTTATTAGTTTCACTTGTGACAAATTGAAAGCAAATGCAGCGTCTTGCCAGTAGCTTTGGTGGTTTGTGCCTCCTTTGAACGCTCGCCCTGTTATTAGCAGAGTCGTCTCTTGTTAGTTTATTCATTTTGGATGACTCTATAACTGAGGCAAATAATATTCCTTTGTTCTTGTTTTCCTCATAATTATTTCTCTTTAGGTCTCCAGCTTTGCTGGAGATATGACTCTAGATATGCAGAGAGAAAAGGAAACACGCCTTCAGTTACATTCATAAACATTGGTCACAACCATAAACTGTATAAAATCCGGACGTGGTCTCCCTGATGTCACCAATAGGGTTCTGAAGAGGTGAAGCTCAAAGTTGGCGGGTCAGGCCTTTTTCATCTTTGCAGTTACGACACAGCCAGACTTCCAGATAGAGATCGACGACCTGAGAGGGCACCCACCTGTCACTCAAAGCGGCCTCCCCCTTAATTATGCAGAACATCAAGCCTTAATATCGTTTAAGCTTGAGTGGCACCGATTGTAGTTTTCTTTGCAAATTCCCATTATTTAACATCTGACCTGTCCAATATGTCTTTTGCAGATTCCCATTTTCTTTCCAAGAACACTTTCCCAGAATATCCTGAGAAATAATGTCAACTACCACTAGTCAATAAAAAGCATTCCTGTTGATTCCAAATACAGAAGTACAACAGGACAACATGCATCCATGCATGGAAAACGTAATTCATCAACGGCCTAATCCATCCTTCAGAGTACTGTCATGTGGGCACAACCCCTCGACAGAACAAGGCCAGCAACACCTCATGAAAGGCTCAGTAGTAAATTCTAGCCTCCCAGCAGGATCTACCTCAGCACCGCAGCAGTTGTTACTGGGAGATAAAAGTGCAAGTTTTTTCAGATGTATTGTATTTACAGATTGTTGGTAAAAACAACTAGTGCTGTATATTTAATATTAGAAATCAAAATAACTACGTTGACTGGGAAAGCTGTCACTATACATGTTGCCTGACATTAGGAGACTAACTCTCCTTTAACTCTGCTTGTCTCTCTTCTCACCTCTTCTTCTATATTGTGCCCCTTTCTGGCTCGCATATTGTGCTTATCTTATCATCAGTGTTGTTTCTTAGCCTTACAACTTCTCTTCACTGCAGTGCTACACTTCTGTTAAATGTTGAATTTTACTTAATTAGATGTTTTCTATGTATTCTGTAAAGTGGGCTTGAATGGTGGTTTAACTCAATGCAGTTTTGATCTTAAACAAATAATGTTGATGTACATGTTGAGATAAGATTCTAGATAATAAGACTGTGGTTTGTTTATTAACCCCCACAGCACCACAATTTAGCACGCTTATTTTGGTTCATGACGGGTGGCGAGTCTGTGTAAGTCAAGAAAAGTTTTTTCTGTTGCCCCATAGTCCTAAAACCTAATTGGTATAAATAACTCAAGGCAAAGTACTTACTGAATTTTTATATAAAAAATTCTAATCTCCTCCACTAGTGCCGAAAAGTTAGAAATGAAGACATGTTGATGCTGCTGCAGTGTATATGTGTGAGCTGCACATTTACATTTTAACTATAATTATCAAGTGTGTTTTATTTTCCGTGAATGATGGCATTCTATCTCTGTATTATGTCAATTCTGTCTATTTTTCCCTATTGTAAAACACTTTGTGCAAAATCTATTTTATGAAAGGCGCCATTCAAATACCGTCTATGATTATATTATTACAATTATATTTCCTTCTCGGATGACTGTTGCATGCCTCTCCATTGTGTACTGTTTGCCATAAGAAACAAAACGTAGACGTGAATCCTTTTAGTAAAGACTGCATATCCTGTTTTCTATGCAAGTATTTGTTGTTTGCCTGTGTTTGTTTATTCTCCTGTGTATGTGTGTGTGTGTGTGTGTGTGTGTGTGTGTGTGTGTGTGTGTGTGTGTGTGTGTGTGTGTGTGTGTGTGTGTGTGTCTGTCTGTGTGTGTGTGTGAAAATTCCTTTGTGACTAATGGACAGGGTGGTAGAGAGTCCAGTTCCGAACCCCCACCATAGTCTCTCCAAGCCAAATGGACTCCTGTTGTTAACAGGTTTCTAGTGTTGCCGGGAGGCTCCTATAACAGGGGTCAGACACAGAGCACACCACTTTTACTTTCTCTTTGTCTACATCTCTCTTGCTTTCTGCTACCCTTTCAGATCCTGTTTTTTCTGTCTTTGTTTTTTTTCTTCTATTTCTCCACCTTTTGCTTTTTGTTCTGCCTGTGTCGTTTTATGTTTTCTTTGACAAATGTACCACAAATACAAATTGTATGACAATTGTACTTGTGCTAGGACATAGATTAGTGGCTCAAACCTGTTTGTTAAGGGCAAGACATTTCATTCTTCACATAGCTGTATGTGTGTGTGAATTGTGTGTCAGTACGATAGGGTTAGCTTTAAAACAGTAGCTATCCTCAGCATGACCTACTGAACGGCCGGATTAAGCCCATCATCTGCATTCGGTTGAGATTTAAGTCCCTTTGCTCTCTCTTTCTCAAACACACACACACACACACACACACACACACACACACACACACATATCCAAACAGAGCCAGCTGTCCTCCCCTCCCCCACACATCATTTATAGCCACACAATCAAAATGGATAGACAGGGTTAAGCTGTATAAAAATCATCATTCACAAGTGGTCATTTACTTTGTATTTTAGCATAATGTACATGTGTCACAGGGTTAATTGTGGCTCAGGCATTATCTCCTTCAAAATCATAATGATACTGGCTGAGTCTTAATACAGTCAAATCAGTGCACTCTCAAATATATTATGTAAACATGATATGCTCAGGCCTTTTAATAATTGAATCAGTATTGGTTTATGTATTAATTAAAACAACACATTTAGATATTTTTTATGATACGTCTCCAATTGTTTATCAATTCTGGGACTAGGAAACAGAATATACTTGTATTATTATTTTCATATACAAACATAAACTAATTTAGACATTAATTTGGTCAAATACAAGCTTAGATCATTATATTATGGAAATTAAAAAGAACAGGACACTATTTAACCACTCTTTGGCATCTTGGCATTATGTTCATGGGTTGAATTTCACCCTAAGCATAAAATCTGTGCATGAGAGCCTTTTTTAAGTGAGGCCAACAGTAGTCATTGGGAGCAGTAATTGGGGGTATGACACAGGCAAACTCAAAGTTTTTGCAAGACTTTGCAATCGAAAGAAACGGCTTTAGGGAGCTCATTCTCACGATGCAGCGTACATCAGCGTGTGTGTTAGATATTCTGACAGAAACCATGGAAGTATCCAGCCCAACTCTGTTTTT
The DNA here is from genome assembly GCF_023055335.1 of Clinocottus analis. Taxonomy (NCBI): domain Eukaryota; kingdom Metazoa; phylum Chordata; class Actinopteri; order Perciformes; family Cottidae; genus Clinocottus; species Clinocottus analis. Next base: position 7,939,772 of record NW_027175909.1, read on the forward strand.
AGTTTTATTTTGTACTCATATACGGTAATGTGTGTGTGTGTGTGTGTGTGTGTGTGTGTGTGTGTGTGTGTGTGTGTGTGTGTGTGTGTGTGTGTGTCTGAATATGTAACAACCATGTAAGCAAAGCAGCAGGCATATGACAGTGGCCTTCCTTTGAATGCTGTTCAGACACTAGTTTGTTTGGCGGTGCGGTGAAACCGCTCCTGATGTTTCATATCAAAGGGGCGGCTGGCACACACGCTGTTTCCTGTCACAAAGTAGTGCTGGTGTGGGAGCCATGCCAACTGCAAGAAAACCGGATTTCATGGCAGCAAACTGTTCATATAAAGTCTTTGTGAATATTGAATGACATTTTAGTCAATTTTAAATAAATATATTAATGAAAAGATCGAAGAAACCTTGAAATAAATCAATGAGGCAAGAGATGTATGAGTAAATATATGTAAATTAGTCCGCAGCGTTAAATAAATAGATCAATAGATTTGTTTTTATTTACAAAAGGACATGTATTTGTATTTATCCATAGCAGACTGTCATATCTGTCATACTCAAATCTATGGTGTATGCTCATCAAAAGCATTCAGACAAAAGCACACTCATTTGCTGATGAGCTTGTTACTTTCTTACTGGAGGGAATCCCCGCTGCAAAGAGACTACTGAGTCAAAAAGGTTTGTTAAAGTTTGTGGTCCTACAAACTGAGGACAAACTGAGATACTCGGCTTTGGACCAGCTAAAATTGAGCTCCTACAGCGGATATCTAATTAAATATAACAGATGGAAATAAAAAGAGCTGTGGAATGATTGAGGCATTAGGAAGTAAGAATCTACTGAATTCCTTTGAGAAATATTTTTTTTTTTCTGGCAACATTCATTTATTTCTCAGGCATATTTTTGTGTGTGTAATTTTTTAAAAATGAGTAAAATGACATTCATATCTGTGTAAAGATTGATCAGTGTATAGCCACAACAGATTTAGGAATTCATGTTTTTGTTTGCTTGTTGCTCTCCACCTTCATCTCCACCATTACAAGGAGATGTTTGGTGGAGGGACTACTTGTTTACCCATCTCCGCTGGGTTGCTCTATGAACCTGCTCGAGTGGAGAGTGGGATTAGCGTTGCATGATTGCTTTCTTTGTATACAAACACACTTATACACACACCTCAGTACACTTGCTCATTTCTGTCCTAATCCTATTTGAAAGTCCATTATGTTCCGTCCATTTTTTATATCTCAGAATTAGCAAGAGAGAAATGGAAGAAAGCGAGGAACGACAAGTCCAGTCTGCTGTCTGTGGTAACTCTACTGAAACGTGCACTTACAATTTGAGTGGAACAATTTGTATTGACAATACACAGAGTCATACAGTAGGTTTGCCTACTGAATCCTACCATTTGAACCCATTCACATATGACATGACGTAGCTGCTAAATGTAATTCTTACATATACTTAAGTCTCCAACTATAGCCAAAAGTAGCGAAGGAAGTTGAGTTGAAAAAAAAGATATGTCTTAACAAAAGCTAAGTAGTCTGCAACCTGCGTTCCCTCCAGGTCAGAGAGAAGGTTGTGAAGTCGGTTTGGATGATGTGCATTGACCCATTACAATCGACCGCCCCTGCTTTTACCCACATCCCTGTGACTACCTGGAATGGGTATTATTCATTCTCACACCCTATTTCTAGCTGTCCACCCTTCTATGCCCTCCATCTTTTGAGCCACCCACAGCACACTTTAATCCCCCAGCAGGCCCACTCTCCCTGGGACAGGATTAGAGACCTCTCCCCTACACTCAGCGAGGCTCTAGGCTATCTCTCTGCGTGTGTTCGCACACGCGTGTCCTTGTGTCTGTGTGTTTGCAGGAGTATGTGTGTTGAGGCACACAGGAAAGAAATGGACAAGGAGCTTGAGCTACAAGGAGGTAGAAGTGGATGGGACAGAAGACACAGAGGGGAAGAGAGAAAGAGAGAGGTAGAGGTGCAGGGGTATAAATCACCAGAGCACAATGTGTCAGACGAAGGACAAAAACGTCTCCTGCAGCCCTCTGGGGTACAGACTGAAGGAGGCTCATGAGAGGGATGCCAGGGTGGAGATGGCATGAGACAGAGGCGCAAAGAAGGTGTAGTGTGATTTAAAATCATAGTCTGAAGTGAGTATGTTAAATATTAAGATGTGAAAGCTGAAAACCAGGACCTAAAGGGTTAAAACTAGTTTGTTTGAACACCGGCAGAGATTGGGACAAACACAGTTTACTTTTTTGTTATTATTGAAGCAATTACTTGTATGTCTGCTGCCCATTAAACAATCAGAATGTGACGTACTAAACCTACCCGAAGGTACTGAGCCTAAATGGTACCAAGTCTGGCATATGGAGTGACAAGAGTCTCAGTTTTTCTTTTGTAAATGTCAAAAAAGTACCATAAAAGTATAGCAGATTATATCTACCAGGGATTGTTGTCAACTCAGCCAATAAAAATCACCACTTGTCAACGTGAAGGTAAAAAAAAAGTCTGTTATTGGTTTGTGACAAACACAAGGTGCTGTGTGAATTGATTGAAATTTGGAATGATAGATAGAGTTTGGGTATATGCTGTCTGTGACTTGGAGGCAAGGCAGGAGATGAGCGAGAGGCTGATGAAAAAGACAGTCAATATGCAAGCAATTCTACGGAATAGATTGACAGTGAAGCCAGACTGGCTGTAATCCTGAGTTTCTAAACAAAAGGTGCAATAACTTTGTCATGTTCTCAGCAATAGCTTTTTACTTCCCACGCTGTCTGCACTGAGTTCAAGGAGTTGTTTGTTCTTTGGCTGTTAAGGCTGTGAGACATTTATTGAATATTGAGTCGCTCAGCAAAGTATCACTCCTATTTATCCAAAATCATCCACCGACAATTGATCTTCAGAGATGTGTTCGTTTTTAGACAGCCTTTTCCTTGAATACCATGATGGTATTACATATGTCTGCTCCTGTGGACAGATTATGCACAATTTATTCTCTGGGCATAAGTATGGCTGGGTTTTGTAGTCTTCCTTTGCCTCCATCACATCATCATATAAGCTATCTTCATCCACTCATCCTCCTGTGTCTCCCCACCCCTTTACATTTATTATCACTGCACTACTTTCTTGCTTCCTCCTCCTCCCACTCTCCTCTCTCCTTCCTCTTACAGTATCTGAAGCCAAGTGACCTGAGTCAGCAGTCCTTGCTTCCTCTGAGTGGAACTCACTTGCTCTCACGCTGATGTGTGTCGTGCTGTTGGATCTGTTACAGGAAGTAAATCATGCTGGTCATTAAGTATGAGATATCATATTTCATGATATTATACAGACTACCCTTGGTTCTATCTTAATTTATGTATCATTACAGAGTTTGTGTCTGTATTGAAAGTACTTTTTTTTATCTCACTAACCTACTGGTAGCCACAAAAGTAGATTTCCTGGAACCAAAATACCCTTGTGGATGACACACACACACACACACACACACACACACACACACACACACACACACACACACACACACACACACACACACACACACATATACACTCCCAGACTTCTGCATGTCCCATTGAGATCACAGGTGGCACTGTTGCTGTCCAACTGTGTGTTGTAATTGGTAGCCTCCTGTTCCACTTTACTAGCCAGAATCCTGATCAAGTCATTTCAGACAGTGGCACATATAATGTTAACAGTCGTGATCTGCAGCAAATATATATTTTAAAGATTTAATTTGTGTGCCTTCAACAGGATTTCACCAAATATAATTCTGCTGATACAGCAGCTGCTCAGTCTTCCTGGACACTTTCTTCATTTTTTTAATTTGAAACCATGCAATGCCATAAAACCAGATAATATAAATAAATCAGATTGACAGGAGAGTTCAACAAGCCAAAGGTTTATACATTAGGCCTCCACTCAACTCAATTTAACAAAAGGAAGCAACAAACAATTGAATGCAACATGATTTGCATAATACTAAAAACATGAATGCCAATACGAAATGCACAAAATGAACTCAAGAGCTCAATAAACTGGAAGACTTATACAAATCAGGGGAGACTTCATCTTAAGTGTACACTCAATTATGATTTGGTTTACAACAAAAAGGAATAGTGAAAAGTCTTTGGTGATTAGATGCCAATGTGACAGAATATTAAGAGGGTAGTGATGCCAAGGTTAGCTCAGGAATCTTTCCTCTGGGAGTCACTGGTCGTGGTGGTGAAGGGAACTGGCTGATGGAGGGTCGCATCATCGGTTCTTCCCGAAATGACAGCAGCAGAGATGAGAACAATTTTAAGATTTGACAGCAATGATATGATTTGCTCAGGGAGATTGTGGCAAAATCTGGGTAGTTTAACTTAGAGTGACCGTCCATAGTAGATATTTATGAATGATGAGAGTGTAAGGAGTCTTCCCAACTGAACTTCCACACGGCTTTATATACAAGTAAAGTAAAGAAAACATTTTAGATAATAAAGGATATATAAGACATCATGTAGCTTATAGATAGAAAAACAGTTCATATTAACCTTTTTTTTTTACCATAAATAAATTAGTAAAGCTTCACACATTATTGGAAGGAGTGGTAACCTGTATTACATACTTGCCTTACTGTTGCTGTGCTGCCATATATTATCCACAAGATGACCTGTTTTGAATTGTACTGTAGATGGTATGTCATGTATTATTCAACATAGTGTAACTGTACTGCAGTGGAGTGGACAGAAATTCCACTCTCGAAAGGGATTGAAAAGAATAATGTTTATGGCAGCCCATGGAAAGCATTTTAGTTTTTGTTCCTTGGAGCTTTCTTCATTACGATTAGTGCAGAGACCTGTGTGTGTTGGATCGATCACGTCACAGAAAGCTGAAGGCATGTAAAACATTTTTGATTGTTTGTGTCTTGCATGGAAAGACAAGAAGAGCTGTATTAATGAAAGACGGAATGACGAAAAGTACTGTTACACAAACTTGAGTGTGATTGAGCGTGTGTTTCTTCCTCTCTCTTGTTAATATATGCCCGCAAACTATTCTTTCCATTATCTCTGCGCTATGTACTTTCATCTCTCTTTGTGTGGGCAGACCTGAACAGGTGAACCAGGCAGTCGGTGAAGATCAAAAAGAGAACAGTCTATACAGCACCTTTAGGGCTTAACGATATGGCACCTCTCATTCACGCCTACAGAACACACACACACACAATGCACATATCTGTGTGTACACACATATGTACATAGCCCTCATATGTTTACTAAAAAGCAGTATGGTCATAAATTATCACTATTATAATGAACACTTGAGCAGACAATTTAATACGGTCCAGAAAAGTGTGTATGTGTGTGTATGTGTGTGTATGTGTGCATTCACATATCCCCACTTGTGCATGGCCTTGTGCCTGTGCCGTGAATTTTCAACATGAGTCTGCAATTTCAGTGTGTGTGTGTGTGTGTGTGTGTGTGTGTGTGTGTGTGTGTGTGTGTGTGTGTGTGTGTGTGTGTGTGTGTGTGTGTGTGTGTGAGTGTGTGTGTGTGCACCAAACCCTATTATCTTCCCACCAACAGAATGTTTAATTGGTCAAGGAGAGTGTTGAAATGACCCATTTGACCCCGTTAGAGTTCAGATGTCAACTGTCTGGACTTGCAGTTTTGAACCTCAGAGACAAGTGTGTAAAAGGCCACAAGTTTTTAACCTCGGAAAGGCAAATTGGCTGTTTGGAAATGTGCTGAATGCAAAAGAGGAGTCAAATTTGGAGAGAAAAATTAGACAGGGCACACAAGAGGGACGCTGATCGAGAAAAGACTTCACAGTCACACGTAAGAGAGGGTAAACGGACATGAGGGCGAGAATCGCCAAACTAAGAGGAAATTATTGATACTCAATATTGTTTCGTTGTTATGTTGTGGCGGATTTGACCATGACTGGGGGTCACATTAAGAGGGCTTTCATGATAATACACATGGTAAAGTTCAGTGAGAAATTAAATGAAGTGTCTGCTCGGCGGCTGAATAAACACCTTTTGGTATTAACAATATTCGCTGAAAATTCATTAGTTACTCATCTGCACTTCTACACCCACAAACAAAACCAGCAAGGTTAAACCAGTAGCACAAGTGTATTGTATCCGGAGATTTTTTCAACAGACTTTGAAATAGCGTTGTCAGCTCATTAGCTAGTTGTCTGATTCCTCAGAGCTTGTGGTGCATACGCATCACCTCCTCTAATTCACATTTGACTCGTGATATTTTCTGCGCGTGTGCATTATATTTACATATTGTAGTTTAACAAAGGAGCACCATTGAAACTAGAATAGAGTAGTGCTCACGAAACATTAATAGGTTGAATCCTCTGTCTCACTTTGTACTGCATAATGATAATAATAATAATAAAAATACATTTGTATAGTGCTTTGAAATGTATACTCAACGGCGCTTTATATGGTAAAGACAGAAACAATAAAAGCAATAACAATATTAACAAGACATGTCCTTTTCCTCCCCCTACCGTTAAAGTCTTTCCACTTTTGCACAGTCGTTGCCTCTAACACACAAAGTGAACCAAGAGTTTATGATGCTTGCGTGTGGATATAAGATTAATACATAAAACAGCTCAAATCATGATGCGCACGCCATAAAAAGCTACAAAAGGAATAGATTTGTTCATGATATATGTTCATAGCTAGCAGGTACAGAAAAAACCACGCACATTGATATTTTAGCCCCACTTTTTTTAGTCCGGCTGAACTGACTGTGCTGCTGTGAGTCAAGCTTCAGAGCCACATCTGAGACACCTTCAGCATGGAGTTTTGGAAACAGATGAGTGGAAGTGGCAGGGGATGGACACATGGAGCACATGGAAACCAGCATGAGAGAAGGATGCAGGGAAAGATGTTTGTGGCATCACGTCAAGAAATAAAATATTAGCAGTGGTGCCTTGAAGACACAGATTAGACATTAACTGATCTTCATCTGTAAACACTTCAGCACTGAGATTTGCCTTCAACTGGGACAGTCTGGCTCCACAGGAGGCACTTTGTGGCTGTCACTGAACATCTTGTCGACATGTTTGTATTTGTGATTCAGTGTGCAGGGTATAATGCGTTTATGTGACCACAGTTTATTTGTTTAATTGATGGTATTGTATACGGTATATATTAAATGACATTCTACAGTGCATGATAACACGAGCATTGCCACAGTCATTATAAAAGATCGACCGTGTTTGCTCTGTGCTCTATTGCTGTCGTAACCTTGGAGCCTAAGTGAGATGTGTTGGTGCTTGCAGAGGAATCACAGAGAAGGTGAATGGGAAAGACAGGGCGGGGTGCGGAAAAAGCCTAAAAGCATGCAACATGTTACAGGGCATTTACTTGAGCTCCAATAACTTCAGCAGACATACGGATTTGCAGCCTATGACACAAATCTATGTGGGTAGCAGAATGTCTGTCAAAAGCAAGAGATGGGAAAATACTGCAGGTGATAATTGGTGGCAAATAAAACTGTCCACCGGTGAAAAGTGGGCGACATCTAATGTCTTCATGACTAAAATAAAAAAAGGTATGTCAGGAAATAATTGGAGACAGAAGGGAGAGGTGAGGATTCGACCAGTGGAAAGGGCTTTGAAGAGGAACTATGAATTCTCTTTGACCTGAAGGTCCAGACATAAACCATAGTTTTTGCAAGAGGCCTGTTTGCACGTAGCTTAAATCTGGAGCTGTCGACTCTCTGCCTCCGCTCCGTTCGGAACGGAGGCAGAGCTAAGCTGTGTCGACGCCAAGCGGATCATCTCATTTGATGGCTCTCTGCAATGACACTGACACAGAAAAGAAAGACGGGGCGACATAGAAATAGAGGGAAGTAGAAAGAAGTTGTGTGGGTGTTGAGAGAGACAACAGACCGACAGAAAGTGAGAGGAAAAACATCAGAAGGAAAACAAAGTGAATGATTGAGGAGGGAAAAAATGCATGAGAGGAAAATAACTTGAATATATCCCTCTAACCTAGAGGTGTTTATGTGGGGATGATTTAGATCTTCATAGCTTAGGAAAATGGAGCTTTGTCAACAGGAACTACTACAGTTTCCTCATCTCTCCTCTTGCTCTCCGCTCTGTATTCCCTCTCTTTCCTGTGCTTGTACCTGAATTGCGAAGTGTTTGTGCATGTATACCGAAAACGTGAATATATGCAGTATGTTTGCATGTGGTCCCTTATGTGTTTGTTTTTCTGTTCCTCCTTTTCTCCGCAATTTTCTTCTCTTCTCCAAACAGATTTACATGAAGCAGACAGTTGGAGCTGATTACCTTTTGTTTAAATGTTGGATTACCAGCCACAACAGCAATGTTGGTAGTGTTTTCACCTTGAGTGTCATCATGACTTTCATTACAGCATTATACAGGGTCTTTCCTTATTATTTTTGTCTTTTCCAACAAGTTATTTTATTGATGTGTTCTTTTTACAATTGTAGCTCAAGATTAAGTGAGCTATCGGTTTTCTTACCCTTTACAAGAAATAATTGTGATTTCCCTCTTTATGTCATGGTTTCAACTCTTCTCGAAGCAGACAGTGTTAACGCCCCCACAACTACAAAAGGTAGTTTAATTTAAGATGGGACACGTGGACACTACCCATATTTCCAGAGATGTATTGTATCTACAGCAAAGATGAAACCGGCAATTGCTGAAAAGCTATCAGACATTTGATCACAGTCACATTATTTATTTCACTCAATTTTTCTTTCAAGTACGAGACTGAAAATGTCCTTCTGTACAACTGCATGTATGGAGCCACAGCTGTATAGATCAAAATTATCCCCTATTCAATACACTCATTTTCTTTTTACTCTATACCCTCTGGGTTTTTCCTTTGCAGGATTCTTTTGTGGTTCCAAACTTTGCACCAAGGAAAAGAAAGAACAGTGATTTTTGAGGGTCGTATTTAGTATAACTCACAATATTATCTCTAACTACTCAGAGCACACAAGCCTCTAAGTGAACACACACACACACTCACACATTCACATATGATTATCTTGGGGTTATTGTCATAGTAGCAGAAATCAGAAAGCCATTCATATGGAGGGCCCTGCTGACTCAGCTGAAACATGATGCACCGTGTATTGGAAAATTGGCAAATAATACATTTAGTGTTTGTTTGTGTGTGTGTGTGTGTGTGTGTGTGTGTGTGTGTGTGTGTGTGTGTGTGTGTGTGTGTGTGTGTGTGTGTGTGTGTGTGTGTGTATGGAAGAGGGAGTGAATAAAAAAAAACAAGTAAAAACAGCACAAGACAAACAAAGGATTGAGGGAGAAAGTTGGAAGAGATGGAAAGAGATTGTAAAGCTGGATGAAGATGGAGAAAAGATGTCATTCCCTTGAAGCACAATGTGATTGTCACTTCAAGAGTCTTGTATTGTCAGTCAGAGCAAATAATATATTCCTGTTGCACTCGACTGCTTGGTATGGCAACCAAAACACTGATGCATCAACGTGTCCAAAAATAATCAGCTTTTTCCGACACAGGTAGCAGCTGAAAAATTGGATTGCTGGATCTTTGTTGTATTGTCCTTCTCTAACCTCTACAATTCGTTCTTTTGTGATATTTCAACATGTTTGTCTTTGTTGGCTACAGTTTTAGTCTCATATTCCCCTGGGTCTGGCCATTTCATCACCTCCATACCACCCTTCCCCCCGCCTGTTTTTCTTTAGCGGTTTTTTGTTTTTGTTGTTGGTTTGATCCAGCAACCATGTGCTACGGTCCTTCCATACTGTGTGTGTGTGTGTGTGTGTGTGTGTGTGTGTGCACGGCGCACTTGTGCGAGTGAGCAGGTATGATTTTGTGAGCGTTCGTGTATACATCTTCATGTGTGGTTGCTTTTGTGCGTTTGTTCAGTCAGTGCTAAATGTCAGCCTCGAAAAGAGCAGATGCTGAGTTAAATGCTAATTTGAGCAAACGGTTGACATTGGCTTGATGACAGCACAGAGGTGTGTGTACTGTACTTCCACAGAAGCAGTTAAATCTAAGGTAGGGTGTGTAAAATATGGATAGATAGATAGATAGATAGATAGATAGATAGATAGATAGATAGATAGATTGATAGATAGATAGATAGATAGATAGATAGATAGATAGATAGATAGATAGATAGATAGATAGATAGATAGGTAGGTAGGTCCATTCTATGCAGCGTCCACAATATGGAATCTTTGCATTTATTAGCTCTGGTTGTTTTTACTTGGGACTGACTCAGTTTAGGCTAAGCCCTGTGGTCTGAGGTTTGGCGATGAGAATGCAGAGGAAAAATCAGAGGAAACGGGAGATGAATGAACACAGTTGGACCCTTAATGTGACAGAAGCACCAGCTGTTCAGGAAGATCAGACGTTTCTTTTTTTTTTTTTTTACCGCTCTGTGTTTCTCACTGTAAAGGTTGGAACATATTGTCACATTGCTTTCATTGGATAATCATGCATTTTGCCTCTAGTAGTTCCAAACAGTGTGCTGCTTAGCTCTCTGACACTGATGTGTCTGTGTGCTTTAATGCCTTGGGTTTCTTTTGCAGTGCAATGAAGAATGATGAGACTCCTTTGGGAGGTAACACTCCACTCAAATTACAGAGAATGCTTTGCTGTTGGCAGGCTGCTGTCAGTCCTGTGCTGCTAAAGACTGTTAGAGCAGTGGAATACACAATCTAAAGTATCCCAGCTTACTGATATATTAACCTAATAGCACAGAATAATTATACATGGCAGCAGCAGTAGTAGTAGTGTTGGTGGTCAGAGTAAAAGGTGTAGTTTTGGCATCAAACTTTACATGGATAGAAACAATTGTGAATCTTATTATATTCGTGTGGTCTTGAGTTGACAGAAACGAATGTCACATTTACACAAAGGAAATATTAATATGAACACAATACTTCAGTTTATTAAAGAGACTGAACACTCCGCAAAAAAATATCACATAACTTACACTGGAATTGTATGAATTCAGCCTTGATTGCTTTATTGAATTGACAGCAATGTATATGTTGCAGAGTCAGCTGCTTACCTGCATCTCACCGTCCGGCTTTGTGGAGCAGTTATACCGAAATGTTGCTATCGATCAACAAGCCAAAAGAGTTTGGAAGATTTTATTGATTTTTTAACAGTAAAGGAAGAGAAAAACCATCATACAGAGGAGACCACCACTTTAAGGTGAAATAAATGACTGTTAATAAAAGCCGTATTACTTTAATGTATTCATATTTTATTTAAGATACACAATATTTCAGTTTCTTATAATCATTGATTGTACTAGTACTGAGGAGTCTTGAAGTCATATATAATGACATATGTGTGATCAGAGCAGCAGAAGGAGTGCTAAATACCTTAAAATGAGAAAAACCTGTAAAAGGAGCGCCTCAGAATGAAGACTTTTGATGTGCAGCAAAATGTAATGAATAGCCAGCAGTTCAAATATAAGCTCTGACGGTGAAATCAGCGGGGAAGGATCACCACAGTGTGAACCTTGTGGGAGACAGAGGGTGAGGAATAGACCAGGAAGGAGTGATGCTTTGTTTACAGGGCACAAAGGAAGGTCAGTTTAAAGTGAGGGAAGGAGAGAGAGAGAGAGAGAGAGAGAGAGAGAGAGAGAGAGAGAGAGAGAGAGAGAGAGAGAGAGAGAGAGAGAGAGAAAGAGAGAGAGAGAGAGCGAGAGAGAGATTTGGGACAGGTGAAAGGTGTGGAGCGCTGTGATGAAAGGCCATGCAGAAGTGGAATAGGTGTTGGATGGACGACAGAGTGAAAACAGGTGAGACCTGTACTTACCAGAGGCCAATGGAGAGCTACTTTAAAGAGGGAGAGAGAGGTAATGATGCTCAGCGCACAGGGGCCATTGAAGTCTGCTCTTTGAATTCAGAGAGCGCTCTTGCCTTTGGTCCTTTACGATTCTCTTGCGTGTGTGTGTGTATTTGTGTGTATTTGTGCGTATTTGGTGGTGAGGGGTTACTTTCAGAGCGAGTCTTTCGTAGCTGCCAGATATACTCTTTCTTTGTTTCCTGTTTCTTTGCTGAAAACCAAAGCGATATAAACAATGTTTGTTAGAAGTCAAAATGTATTTTTACTTCTGTGTTACACAGAGACAGCTTTCACTTTTTTTTTTTTACAATAGTGGCTATTTTAATTACAAATAGCATCCCTGCCGAGATACTTTTTTAAATTTTCACAGTGTAAAAACACATAGGGAAAACTATTGAGCTGCCAATTCATCCACGTAAAATTACAGTGCAATGCATGATTACTGCCCCAAATTGTACACATCCAATTAACAATTGAAGATGAATTAATAATATAAAAATTTAAGTCATTACTAACTAACATACATTATTATTCAAGCAAAACATTGCAGGATTTCTCCAAAATCATTCTTCTAAAACCTGCTTGGGTCCATAAAGAAGACAGAGAACACACATTAGGGAGACTAATGTTTTAGCTTTGATTTGGCTGATGGGGGCTGACACACACTGTTACACTTCTCCCTCACCCTGTTTCCAAATGTTCATTAATTCCTGACTTAATTGAATTTCTGGCAAAACACTGACTTTGGCAAAGACAAGATTGCAAGCACACACGCGCACTCTCTCTCTCACACACACACACACACACACACACACACACGCACACACACACACACTCACTGACAGTGTCTCCGTCTTTCGCAGTGTGATAACCAGTCTTTCCCTCGGAACAATATTTACACCATGGTGCTGATTAATGCAGCTGTGTGTGTGGAAGAGTGTGTGTAGGAGAGTGTGTGTGGGGTCGACAAGGGCTGATCTATGTGACAGTGTTGATATCACGAGTTAGGAAGTGTGTTTTTACTGCTCTGCAGTGCTGGAATTCAGGAAGCGCTAATGAAAAACAGAGAAGCCTTTCCATAACAAGCTTTTTTACCCCTTTAACACAATGTTCTACCAAGATGAAAGCTGTTTTTATCTCTATATATTAATTAAATCCACGCTTGATGTATTACAATGGAAATACATCAATTTACTGTGTTATAAAGTTTTACACGGAAGTATATGTTTAGACAAACGCATAACTTTTGTAACAATGCTTTAAACACAAGCACGACAAGAAGTCTTTTAACCTTCATTTGAGTATATAGATATAACATGGAAGTTGCTACCTTACTTCATTCTCAACAGGGTTTGCACAAAAGGCAATAAAGTAGACCAAGAATATGATATCTGAGTTTACAAATAAACATATGCTTTTATCAGAGAGTCCAAAAGGGATTTATCATGAAACCAAAGGCTATTAGCTAAGTGTGGTTTTGCTAATGTGGCTCTGGTATTTAAATAAATACATCATTTGATTTTTAACACATTACTCTTCTTAAACAGGTTTGAATGAATGAAGGTTACAAGAATGACAGCCCTCTTTCCCTTCTACTATCAAGTTCACATTCACTTTTTAAGATCTCTTCTCTTTCATTAAGAAGGTGTGATTTGGACCTCTTCCTAAATCTGCCAGCAAAAAAGCATAATTATGTGATATTTTCATTAGATTTAGGTATTAGATTGATCTACAGCGTTTGTAGATCGGTTGAATAGATTAGTCTTGACCTGGCTGGATGTTGCCGGTCAGGAGTGGCGTGAGAAAGCGTGGGGAGACATTCATTCATTATTTTTGTTAATGTATTGTTTAAAAGGACAGTTTTATAGGAGCAGGCCTATCGTATTTCTTTTTTTAATAGGCCGAAAGCTGAACTTTTGGCTGGAAAATCCCAAAGAGAAGGTTACACTGAAGGCCTGCAGCACTGTCTGTCTAAAATGCACAGGTGCCTCTGGCATGCCCTCTTTTTTACTGAATACAATGAATTCTGATTGAGTTTGGGGTACTGGGAGTTCAACAGTGTTCAGAAATAATATCACAGTCAATTTCAGATGGATCCCTTTTCAACTCAATTCAATATTAGAGTCTTGAAATTCGAACACACGGGAGGACAGTACACTTGGATAGTCTCCTAACAACAGGAATTAAGTACACTAGCATAGTAAAAATAAAGCATATTTGGGTAATTTGGCTCAGTGCAGCATCTTTTATTTTTACCACTTGCTACAGTGATTAAAAAACTATCTAAATAGTATGTAAATGTAGCTGCTGACGAACTAAATAAAACAACTCCCTTGTTTACAACATCTCTATTGTGATGTGTCGCTACGTCCTGGTACATTAATATGTGTTAGAATTGCTACTTTAATGTCCATATGAAATAAACTAAACTAACATTTTTTATGTTTAACCTATTCACATCCACTTTCGTTCACATGTATGCAGTAAATGAAGGGACCTTTAAATCTGCTTTGCTTTTTCTCCTGTTTGCTTTTTTTTAATACCAAGAATGTATATGTTTTTGAAGCCTTTGATAGTTCATATTTTTTACATACTGTAGATCAAGGAGGTGACTGAGCCAAGTCTACATTCAAGCTGTTGTCTTTTGTCCAGCATCTGCTCTCGCTTCTTACCTCTCATTACATCACATCCACCCAATCACTCCCTGAGTTCACTGTCCTGCCTCTTCTCATTCATAAGTTTGTCCCTTTCCTAAAATCTGTGTCGCTTTCCTCAAATGCCAGCACAGGAACAACACCCACACTAGTTGATGACTCATGACTCCCCACTGGGACACACTCAGACACCCTCCCACTGAGTGCTACACTCCAGACAAGAGTGTTTGCCAAAACTTCACTCAATCATATTTCTTCAACATATTAATTAGTAGCAAAGTGTCTTCATACTGAGCTCCCTTTGGGCCTCACTCTTGTACTTCCACTTTCAGATTTGGCAGGGACTCCCTCACATGGTCCTTATCTTTAACCATCTGACAGGCAGGCAGCACCAATCAATATGTTTCCCATCTAGTCCAGATTGATTCATAGTTATGGGACTTTTACATTGTGGGCCTTATCTTGTGATCTCTGAAAGTTAATGGTGTTTAGCAATGTGCCCAATGTGTTGCTACAGGCATGGCAAGTTCTCTAACAATCAGTTATGTTCAAGGTAAGGGAGGATGAGTGCATTGTGCTCTTGCCTCAGTCAGAGTACTGCACGATTGCATTGTTACATTGAATTTAAGTGCTTTCATGTAATTTTAGTATTTCACTCCATGTTCTTTTTCTATCACACACTCAGCTTCCAGAATCTAAAGATGACAGGGTTTTTCTTGCATTGAAAAATGATTGGCACTGCCCCAAAGGGTTTTTAGCCAGTATAATATACTATAACCAGCACCAAAATGATAAGAATTGAGAATAAAAATACCAATTTATATCATTCTGAACCATGAAAAACCCTGAAGATGGTTTCCAACCATTAGCCTTTTCGTAAACATGTTTTGGAGGTTTGAGATTTCAATTAGCATTTCCAATTACGACCTTGTTTGATGATATACATTGCTGTTGTTATGGGCTTGATTCCATCTGCCGAAACATACACAGAAAGATGCCTTCAGGGGCAAGATAAGCAGGAATGAAAAATGATCAGAGGGTTGGATGCTTTTTGATAATGTCTCGTGAACATTAGCATGCCCTAGCACTCTTCTTTCGTTCACTTTCATACAGTGTATTTACACACACCCTTTGGTTTTCCCAGCCTTTACGGCATTCCTTCAATGGACCAGGAAACACACTGACCAATCACACGCATGTAAATCACATCACGTGATGCCACTCGGCCAATCAACATCTGTATATTCGGATAAGCATCGTGACTTGAGTAACAGTCGGGAAAGACTGGACTGGAGGCGGAACAGTCGCTAAAGTCCGCGAGTGGAAGAAGTCATTTCACATGCCGTTCTCCAGAAAGGGAAAGGTGGACAGCGAGACCAGAGTCTTTAGTCAGTCTCTTCCATGTTTCTTAAAGGCAGTATAAAACGTGTTTGTCTTATGTGTTTAGGTGATTTCTAAAAGCGCAATGTGAAGCTTTGCTGCGAGACGAAGCACAACTCTTTTAAGGCAAACGTATTGACTCACATAGCCTTTATGACCTAAAACAAATGGTTTCAATAACAGATATAGTCCCTTACACACATTTTATAAGAGAATAATACAATACCGTGTTTTTTTTTTTGGTTGACATCACTAGACACCTGCATTAACTGTATGTAAGGCTACTAGGCAAAGACAATTAAGTAAAATGTATTTTTGTAAAAAAATATTTTTTTCAAAACCTTTCAGTGATGTTTTTTTCCATTGTTAAATGCAGCTCTTTTGTATTAAAATGAGAGAATAATTATTAGAGTATTTATAATTCATCCAGTTAAATTTGAAAACTGATAATAAATATTGAGATATTGTTTTCCTTTATTCGGTTTGACAGCCAGTTATTGACTTCATACAGATAACTGCTGACTACTTCAATATTGGACTAAATCATAGCTCAAGTTAGACATTATTGTGATGTACCGGACCTTTGCATGAGGATGTTTTCTCAAACTGGACCTTGTTGAACATGAGTTGAATGCCTCTGGCCTACAGCATATGATTGTGATCAATGGGTAATAATGAAAGACCTTTCCCTAAATGTCACAAATTAGATTCAGTTTTGACATAAAATGGGACAATGTTGACGCTCAAAATTTCAGTAAACACTTTAAATGGATTTGAAATGGCCTTTAACGGAGCTACATTTACCATTCAGAACATTCAAATAGCAGCAAAGAAATCTTTCATAACAAAATAGGTATTTTCCTTTTGTTCATCACTAACGCACAGTAAACTGTACACTTTGCATCGTGAATGGAAGGAAGGGAAATGCCATCCCCATATTGACATACATTTGGAAAAAATGCTGTATGTCCTCTGGCTGGTCCATTATACTATTTCAAGTAATGTAGAAGCAAAAAAAAAAACAACTAAAACAGGGGATACAGACTTATGTTCAGTCCCAATTACTTCAAGGACTGTAGCTGCACTTTATTGTGTTTTGTACTTTGCCATCAGTTTTTTTTCTTCCGATATTGTATGTTTATATTGCAACTGTGGTCCTAGATCTGTAAATGTCACCAAGCTGTAACATTATCAAAGCCAGAGGGTTGACTCTACATCCAATATATTGAATGTGTTTGAATGGATAAAGGTTGACACGTAGTGTGAAAGCACTTTGAGTGGTCGGGAGACTAGAAAAAAACGCTGCACAAATACAGTCCATTCTGACATTTACCATATAATAATGTATGCACAAGGAAGAAAGTGTTATGGAAAGTGACTGCCAGCTGTTGGATTTTCCTATACTGATGAAATGGCCAATACACGCTACAACATCCTCATGCCAGCTGGACACCAGTAACAGTACAGTATTCATGAGCTTGTTTTGCTGTACTCCTCTTTGGATTATGTGTCTGTGTGCACTGTGCAGCAACTTGACTGACAGGCAGTAAAACCTTGTACTATGAATGTCAAAGTGAAGCTACCTCTGCCATACATGTGTCCGGGAGAGAGGAAGTGGGAGGTCCCACAGGAACCAAACCAGTTCTATCTTTGCCTACTGCCTCAGGCAGAACATGTTGCGACATACAAAAAACCAACACGTACACATATATAATGAGCAAAATAAAATGTCTAAAAGATACATGTGGGCAAACACTCCCTGTATAGATGTGTATTATTCTGTCAGTTCATTAAGCATGCAATATCTGTTAATTATATAAACGAAGCAAGTTTTTAGAATACCTTTTATCCCACAAATCTAAATTACGACATGAAGCTTTCTATAATAAGTGGTTGAAATGGAAAATGTAGCCTAGAGAATATTCAAAAACCTTTAACATCTTTGAAATGTACAAACTGTATCGCTGTTGAATTCAACATCGAAGTCAAAGTAAAGTAATACCACTCGTCTGCATACTACACATTCATCTCTTCGAAAGGGCACATTTTCTAACTATGTCACTAGAATAATCTGCCACATGTTTTGGAGAGTTTTTATGAAGAAGAAAACATATTTCTATCTAAATAGAAACATATTGTTCAAAGTAGACCTGTACTTGACTCGCGCTTTTCTTATATTCCCCACCACTCAAAGTGCTTTCACACCGCTTGTCATCAGTCATCCATTCATAGACTGATGGAAGGGGCTAAGGTTCCACCTGCCCATGTGTGTCACACAATAGTGACTGGAGCGCACTGAGGGACATTTCCCCCACTTTCAGTCTCTTGAAGTCTTGAACCGTTGTTGAGAATATTACGGGTACTTAATCACATGCACACAGATATTTTTTGAAAAAGTGGACGTTATGTGAATGGAGCCTTTTATGTAAAATGCTGATATACGTCCCTGTGTAATTGATGACATCTGCATGGCCATCAGCCACAATTAAACCCCAGTTCTACCAATAACGATATTTTCTATAACGTCCCATCTCCTCCACCTCTACTGTCTGTTTGATTTTGGTTGGCATGTGTCTTTTTTTGCGTTTATCTGTGGTGCATGTAAGCGAGTAGTCATGCAGTGTATGCCATGTATGGGTATCTCAGCCAAGTGTTTATTTGTTTCCATGTTCCTCACAGAATATTTATGTCTGTCAATGGAATGGGACATTTGGTCCATGTATTGTCATAGATCAACATGTGCACCAAGTTGTTGTTTGTTCATTACGAGAATAGAGAGGAATCCACTAAGGTTGGCTATCTGACGTGTCAATGAGGTGTATTATCTGTCTCTGAGTAATTGTGTGAGTCCACTCAGTTGCATATGACAGTATTACTGTGAGGTTCTGTCCTTCCTACTAGCAGGACCAGTTCATGGTTAATGGCTCTGGACATGTTTCATTGTGTGGTCTTTGCTTTATCAGTATAGTGGGGCTTTGTAGTACATGTTTCAGAATGTATCTGGCACCCTGGATATAGTATTACATCAACTGTAAAACCTTTGGTCATTGTTTCTATTGCTCAAACACAAAAGTGTTGTTATGAGTATTGCTAGAAATGATCTAAAGGAGTTCCAAGGATGCGATGTGAGTTCCATAACAGTGTTTTCTCGCACAATGTCGCAAATAAATATATAAATACAAACAAACAATTTAGCAAGTAGCTCAGTTCGCAGGTGAAGTAGCTAATGGATTTCACTCCTGGTGAAAAATCCAAAGTTAAATTCAAGGACTTATTTTTTATTATATTCACCATTCATGCTTTTTGCAGAATACTGATTAATGAAAACACAGCATATTCCACGTGTTCTTACTGGGTCATGTAATGTATGTGCAGTAAACTATTTAGTTGAGATAAACCAAGTCAATGAACATATTTCTAGCTTTGCCCTGTGGAGGCTGGTGTTTGTCTTGTGAGACTCAACTAACTCCTTGTTAACTTTGGCTCACATTGCTGGGCTGACTCGTTCTTTTTACTCAGTTGCTTTGTTACATACACACACAAATATATATAGAACTTACACAACCACTCCCATAATACACAAAACGAATGGATTCATATATTGAATTATATACCAATGTGTTTCATCCAAGCTATGGCAATTTCAGACCTCATCTCAACCACAATTGAACAGGCAAAAATTCAGATTTATTATTTCTCCTGATCATATCATTATAAATCCCACTTTTATCGCATTTCATTCAAATTTTATGGACTGCCATGACTGTGACTCATTTGGCCATAAATTCAACCCTCAAATTCATATTCTTATTTTCTCTACAGACATTTTAGTTTATTCCTTCCTCCGCTTTTCTCTTTGTGTCGTGCGCTGCATTCTTTGTCTCCTCACCAGCACTGCAAGAGAGTTTGTTTCAGTCTTCGTGTGTGAGGAAATTGAAGTGTAAATGTGTGTGAGGGTGTGGGGGTGTGACCGCTATGCGTAGTTCATGAAAAAAAAAGAGCAAAAGTGCAAGTGAGCATTTAACACTTGCACAGATGCC
Source organism: Clinocottus analis (assembly GCF_023055335.1). NCBI lineage: Eukaryota > Metazoa > Chordata > Actinopteri > Perciformes > Cottidae > Clinocottus > Clinocottus analis. Next base: position 7,959,670 of record NW_027175909.1, read on the forward strand.
CTTTTTTTTCTACAACTACGTCTGAAAAGGGATGCATGTAATTAGTTGTCTTCAAGAGGGCTGAGAGACTGTGAAAGAAAGAAAGATAGGGAAATGAAGGAGAGACAACAATTATGAGCACAAGGAGGGCAAGAAGAAATAGTTTCTCACAAACAGAATATCTCTTTGCTGTCTTTCAGTGTCTCTCTTTCCGATGTGTAACTCCCCTCACTTACCCGACTTCATGTTTTTTTCCCAGCCCTCTCTCTTTCCCTTCCTATAGTTTGTCACAAACCTTGCTCGTCTCTTTTTATTCATACACTGTTCTCCATTCCTTCTCTTCCTTCCTCTTTTTCCCTCCAAAGTCCTTCTGAGGACGTCTGTTAAGCAATGTTTTCCCGGCTTAGTGACCTAGATCCCTACTGCCCTAATGCCCTGCCTCTTTATCTAGGATACAACTGGGCTAACACAGACATGTGCACACATAAAGAATTATACATGGTGAGAGTGGAGCTTGTAGACTGGAGGGTTTAAAGAGAGCGCAGATTGATACTTCATTTCTGTTTTAAACAGTATAACATGCAATGTCACATCATTTCCTAAGGGTTCATGTAAGCATGGTAGTCTCCAGTCATTCCTCTTCAGAAGAAGCATCCCAAAAGCTACCCTAAGACAATCCGTCACAACATAGAAATACAGAAAACATTAACAATACTGAAGAACAACCTCAGAGGTTTAGAATGTCTCTCTTTCTCCAAAGAAATGAACACATATTACTTTTAAAAGATGCTAAGAAGAACACCAACACTTTCATCTGTTTTTTTCACATTTGGAAAAACAAAACTAAAGTGAAGAGAAAGCTTTTATGCTTTAATTTGTAGCCCTGTGTGTCTTCACTAATGAGAACTTTCCCTTCACCTCCCACAGAGCAGTACTTATGTGTTGCCTGGATGCTGAGTAAATATGACTTTTCTTTCACAGCGGCAGCCACTGTAGCAAAGTACTACTCTCTCCCCGAGGTTCAGTACAAACACATCTGGCTCGACGAGAAATATTGTCTTCTAGTCGAAAGGCAAACATTTAATCTCCCATATTGGGGAGCAGCCTTCAATTGAAAGTTTCGTTCATAGATGGTGCCTCCTCCTCTCCTTTTCCCCCCATTGACTTTGTTATTTTCTCTTCACGTTTCTTTCAGAAACTCTTCAAATACCTCTTTCTTTTCACTCCTCCACTATCAAGCCCATTCCCAAATTACATCCAAATTACCTCTCAAGTCAAACTAATGATGGGGATTCAAAGCGCAAATTATAGCTATTATAATTTGAGGTCTGGATCCTGTTTTGCATATGGTCAGTAAGCTTTCTAAAAGCGGTAGAACTCTAATTGATGCAAATGAGATAATAGCATTAAGGTAATAAAGCTGTTCGTACATGATCATCTGCCTGCGCCATTGTTTTCCTATTTGGGGAGCGGTGACACCTCATAAGTGCTACCCTTGGCATGGCCAACCTGCATTCAAAGTTCAAATTATTATTTCATCTTTGACCTTGGTTGCTGTTGACCTTTCAAAGCGTAACTTTTATGATGGCATATTCCTGCCCTGTGCTTTGCTTCTGCAAGTGTATGCACTACGCTCTGAGCCCTTCTTGGCTTTGAGCGAAGATCGAATTTCTTATCATCTGAAGGCCGTTTAACCGTTCATTACATTACCGTGGTGTAATTTTTTTAATTGCTTCTCAGATAAACCCTTAACCTGTCCTATTTAAAATCAATCAGCCCTATTAGATGGTATTCAATATTGGTTTATTATATCTTGTAGAATGGGTGCACTGTATGAAGGAGGTCAGGAAACACACATGCATTTCTCCTAACGTTAAAAAACGCACCATGCATAGCCTGCAGTAAAGATCAATCAAAGTTCAGTGGTCTCACAATATAGACATAGCCAAGATAACTGGGCTCACCCCAGTTTATAAATGTGCACATGTGTTTAGATTAGTGTGTGTGCAGAGGGTCTTCGGTGTTTGTATGTATCTGCAGGACTCTGTATCATTGTGTGTGTGCGTGTGTGTGCGTGTGTGTGTGTGTGTGTGTGTGTGTGTGTGTGTGTGTGTGTGTTAATCGCATGCCATGCAAACAGAGCTGAGTAAATGATTGACAGATATAAGTAACTGTACTAGAACCTTGAGTCTGAAAATGATTGAATGAATGTGTGTGTGTGTGTGTGTGTGTGTGTGTGTGTGTGTGTCAATTGCCACCTCTCCTCATTAAAGGTGAACTGAGGCGAGGCCTGGCCGTTTGTTGGGTTGGTAATTGATGTGCGCAGCTCAGTGGGATACAAGGTTTAATTCCTCAGCGTTAACAAACAATACATCACGCATACACTCATACACACACTCACACAAACACACTGCAAAGGAGACATAAATCAAAGACTAAGGGCCTGCCACAGCCTGCCTTACTGCAATGACAATATCATACCACCTCTCCCTCTCGCTGTTTTTCTGTCTCAATCTTTCTTTCCATCTCTGTTAATCCCTCTCTACCTACGACTGGTTACACTATCAGTGCACATATCTCTTTGCTCTTCCCCTCAGTTCAATTCTACTTTGACGGCAATTACAATATCAGAGCACTGATCACTCTCCCCATAGTCTGTCTGACTCTCTCTATCTCTCTCCCCTCTCAATCCCTTTCAAGCTCTCTCTGAACAACAGATGGCCACCTCATCCCTCCCACAGATAGATGGATAGAGAGTTAGCGAGTTAGAGTGGAGGCTGATCAGGGAGGAACGATAGAAAGTGGAGCAACCGACTAAATGCGTGTCCGCTGTGTGTGTGTGTGTGAGAGAGAGAGAGAGAGAGAGAGAGAGAGAGAGAGAGAGAGAGAGAGAGAGAGAGAGAGAGAGAGAGAGAGAGGGGGGTTGGTTGTGCTGGTGTCTTGAGAGGCCATATACATAAACACAGAAAACCACGGCCTTGCGGGGAATTTATATTAGATCACTGACACACGCACAAATACACACACCGGGCACGCAAAGAGGCATTACAGAATCCGCCTGCACAGATTGCATCCTCATCCCACCTGATGGCATTAGGTCAGATACTTATTTTATCACTATTAAGAGATTTGGGGTGGGGAAAGAAGTAGAAGGGGAGGAGAGGAATGTGAGGAAGATGTAGAGGGAAAGAGACGGTTGGAAGATGAGGGAGAGGCGTAGCGGCAGATTGAAGTGCAGCGTAGTGTAGGATAAGATAGAGGTGACGCAAGGTGAATTACAGCGGCACTGGAGAGGGGAAACCAGGCCAAGCTTCTGTCGCTCTCGATTTTGCTGGCGAGCGGGATTTCTGACCACGACCAGCCACCCCATCCCCTCCCTGTATCCCCTATCACCCCTGAAATTGGCATTCATGGTGTATTGTGGTGGTCACTACATAATTGAGCCACTACCGGTGATACAGAATGATGAGAGAGGAGGAAAGAGGGCGAATGTGAGAGAGAGAGAGAGAGAGAGAGAGAGAGAGAGAGAGAGAGAGAGAGAGAGAGAGAGAGAGAGAGATGAGTACCCTATCATTGAACTAAAGCGTTACATAGGAGGGATGATATTTAATAGTATTTTGTTGCTGAAAGTGCAGATTTGATCCCAGAGCCAAAATATAGTGGAATCAAAATATTGACATGGTTCCTAGCAGAACGGAGACCGATAATAGGATGATCATTCTCTCTGTAAAAGGTTTATGAGATGTGCATGAGAAAAGAACAGTGGATTTTGTCAAGGATGCCTCTTTCAGGGCACGAGTAAACTTAGCGAAGCATACTGCTTATGGGAGACAGCGTTTGCGCCCCTCTGACAAGATATCTCTTCCACCCGCGTGTTTCATTATACTAGTGATAATACACTGAACAAAAGGCAAGCACACATCGACCAAAAACTTCTCCGGCAACTTTCAAACACTGGATAACTGGCAGAAAAACAAACACAGAGAGAAGCAGAGCAGAAGAAAGTTTCAAGTTAGTTCATAGTGTATGGCGTTTTTTTATATATTTGAGTGTACTGTAGCTATGACATTGTTTATTTTTAAAGCATTGTATTGCACTTAGAAAAATGTATTTAACTGAATTGTCCTGCAGCTTTAAATTCAGTTTATTCGGGCGTCAAGCGATGATCTCCAGGTTCTATGCTAAAGAGAAATGTGAGTGCAGGGACTTTCTGTGCTTATTAAATCACTGGTTTCAGCTAATTTCTCCTCTCTGTTGACATCATTGTTGATCAGTTAATTCGTGTGTCAGGATTCTGATCAGTTTCGCCTCTTAGGTTTATTTTTCTGTGCCTTCATTTCGGATGTGAGTCGGTGTGTTTGCTCAAAAGATGTGTGCTTTGTCTTGTGGTGGCACTTCACAATGCTGCCTTTAATATCGCTGAACATGAGACATACATGCTTTTGAACTGGTTGTGAGAATAATAATCATATAGGAGTCTGTCCATTCTTGGTTATAGGCTCTAGTAAGTGGTCCCATTATTCGTTTTGGATCGCCAAGTGAAACTACCGAGTAGGATCACGTGAGATGATTTACAAGACATGCAGGTGGTCGGTGTGTTTCCTGGACCTCCGAACGAGAGCCGTAAAGTTGAGAAAAGCTGCGCGGGTTAAATAGAAGTGAACCATGAAAATGTAATAATTCTAAATGATCTATCGGTTTTGGGTGCAGGATCCGGAGACACTAGCAGCTGACTGCAGTCCGACTATAAGTGACCCCTAATCTACAGGGAAAATTGTTTTTTCACTATTATGAAGAGATTGATTTGTATGGCATGAAGGTGTGGTGATTGGTGGGGAGGACTCAGTATTCACAGCGGTATTAATATCTTGTTCATCAGCTTTATTGACACAGAATGATGACACAAGATCTGGCAAAGTGTAAAGGAAAAAACCTAATATGTTTTCAGGTACTGAAATAGAGCTGCAGAATACAGATGGGGATTACAATATTGAACAAGGGACACTGTAATGAAAACCTAAATGGCAAAGATAAAATGACTGCAGGTCCACTTTAAAAGGGGCAGACCAATTCAGCATATAGCAAATGTTGATCTTGTGTGGATTAATATGTTTTCATTGATGGGTATTTGGGTTTAATGGATGAATCAGGTCATTTTATTGCAGCTCACTGCATCAAGACCAAGGAGCATGAGAGAAAATAGGGGATCAGTTTAAACTTTACTCTGTTTTGTGCAATAAATGCCATTCAGCCTCAGCAGGCCGTTGGGTAAAGCTTAGTTTATGTAATAATTCTTTGAGTGATCTCTGGTCTTTGAATATCTGACATTACAGTTTTCAGGTTATGTTTTCTGTCCTCTTCCTTAAATCATCTTATTATTTATTTTTGAAGCCCTTTTGTGAAACTTTCCTTTAAAATCACAATCGCAATCAATGATTACGTTATCATGTGTATTTGCAGTATACCCTCTATGAAGTTTGTTTGCTTTTTGGAAACGTGTTATTAGTGTTATTCATATAAAATAACAAGTTAAAGTATATCGAGAAGCACCATCTCAAAGCCTATAAGTCTTGACAAGATATTTATGCAATGAGCTCAGAATGAATCTCCTTTGACAATGATAACTTTCCAAGTCTATTGTTTTGCTGAGACACATTCTGGCAGACACTCAGCATTGGAAAAACAGTCTCTAATGACAGACACAGAAGTACTTCTCGAAACAGATTTCCACCTTGCGAATGCAACATTACAATGAATTTGTTTAGGAGATTTGCCAGGATCTGTATAGTGCTTACCCATCTTTAGAAAACTGCCACTGTCTACAGTGGTTCATGTCAGCAGACTTTTGATCAGCAGAATTTACTTTATTGCTGATGTCAGTTTTTGAGTTATTGCTGCCTGATTGTGTTCAATAAAAAATCTATAGGGACTAATTACATGGGGCTGAGATTGGATATTGATAATACTCTGCGCCTAATGATGTGTGAGAAATTGGGAGGTTGTGTGTGTGTGTGCTTAAGAGGTGGGGGTCCAGGTTTTCCAGTTTCAAAGTTTGACATCATCATGCATGTGGGTGTGACCGTGTCACTCCTGTTCTTTAAATAGTCAAGGTTTTTCTAAATCTATCCTTCATGATGGACAGTTGGAAGTGAAATAGGCCAGTTTTAATTTGCTGCATGGATACCCTCCTCGGTTCTCCCTGGGACTCTCTGCTTACCACCTCTCCCGTTAAACCAACACGCTCTCAACAGCACGCACACATGCACACTCTTACAGCATATCCACACTCGCACAGCAACCTGTGCTGCAATATTCTTGTATGTGCATCAGCTGACATACACTGACATACAGATGCATGCACACACTTGTGCATATAAAAACACACCTGCACGCAGATGTGTTTGTACACACACAAACTCGGATGGATCTCAGGTGGTGCCCTATTTAGATGAAATGAGTCACAGAGATCTCATTACTACTGTCTAGACTCTTTATCACTTTTTAGAGGATGCGCTCGGCTTGAGCGCCAGGGTAAACAGACTAAATGAGCAGGGAAGTAAAAACATTGACAGTGACACAAAACGGGGTACAGTAGAAAGTAAGAGGAGATGAGGGGTGGAGAGGTGGATGTGAGTGGATGGGACATAATGAACCAAATAAATGAGGAGGTGTAGAGAAGAAGAAGGGACGCTGTGCCACATAGAGTAGACAGTCCTGTGTCAACATATTAAACAGCCTGTACAGCTTTATTCTCAGTAGAGCTCTCAGCACATTTCTCATATAATCACCGAGCAATAACATCACCCTGGCTGTCATCTCTGGAGGTGGAAGACATTATACAATATACAGATTGTATAATACATTTACTAAGTAGAGGTGGAGAACAAACTACATCCTGTAATAGTATTATCATGGACTTTGTCTCCCGAAAGCAGCCAAGGTATATCTTAAAAATTTAATAACTCACAAAACAAAATTGTTTATTGTCTTTTGCATAAAGAGGGATATAACATCAATGTTGCTGATTAGAGAGTTTTTTGTTTGCGTCTGCTGTTGAGCTGGGATGTAAAACACTCACTTACTGAGTATCACTTTAAGGCTGCAACTAAAATGTATTTTAATTAGTTTTTAGTTATTGAAGTAGCAATTATTTTCTCACAAAATCAATCACGTTGTCTATGAATTATTACTGAAATATAAATATAATGTTCCAGTCCAAGGTAACATTTTAATTTTCCATGTTTTTTTTTCCATCCAACTTTCTACATTTTTGGCATTTCTGCTTGAAAGAATCATTCAACAATCAATATCCAAAAATCCTTGCAATTAATTTTCTGTGAATGTAACTATTGTCAGAGATACAAAGCTTATTGGTGCTACTACTGTAACCTTTGCCGCTGCAGCCAGCAATGCTGTCCATTGCCCTGCTCTATATTGCTGTATTGCTATTTTGTTGCTGCTGCAACTGTTTATAATTCAACCAAAGCTACAGTGTGCCCACCAATCTTGCATCTTTACCATGTGTGCAGCCGCAGTAGTTGCTGAGGGCCATAGACAGTTCCAGTCCTTTTTTTTCTCCTGAAGTCACATGTAGGTTCGGCACCATGGAGATCTCCTCAGTTGTTCACTAAAGGCTCATTCAGCCCCTGTCACACTTTTCTCATATAATTACATCCTCACACCTCTCCCCCCATCTTTATGCATTTTTGGGCCCTCTCTTTTCCATTGTCTCATTCTTCCCAAAGGGCCTCAGAGTGGTGGTGCAGCATTCCAAAGTGGCAAAATGTCGACACAGAAGTAGTTACAGTGGCGCCCAATTAAAACGCACAGCGCAGCAGTCTGGAAATGTGTCAACGATCAACATCACAGATAACTTGTGGTATGCTGGTTTGTGCTGTGAAGTTACTTGAGACAAGCTGAGTTGTGTGATGCAGTAGAATGTCAAAATAGCTGGAGTGATTTAAATGATTTGAACACCTGCAGCACATATACAAAAGGTTAATATTCCCTACCTGCACCTCTCCATAGGACTACTGAGGAAGAAAGTATTTGGAGCATTGTTACAGCAGGGGCCGAGTTCATTATTTGTATCAACGGTAAATGCTGCCGCTTTCACTTCTATATTCAAAGACAATCAAATATTCTCGGGAAGAAAAATGAGCTGAAACTAATAGAGGTGTTACATGGGCTTGTAACAATGTGCTTTCACCTCTGCATGCATGTAACATTGTGCAAGGGGTGATGATTGCAAACGGTTTGGAGTGCAATAGACAATAATCTAAATCCTTGAAGAAGAAAAAAGAAGAAGTTTCAAACACATACACATATAAAGCTCTTTGAGACCAGGATGTGTGTGTAAGGGTAATTGCAGAAAGCATATAATTGGTTTTGGGAAGAGGGCAGATGTGAGTATTGACACACAGAGATGGAGAAAGACACACCAAAAGATGAAAGGGAAAGACATTAAGATGTAGACGTTGAGAGAGAGATAAAGAGATAGCGATGGACAGATGGGGATATTGAATAAGAGACTCAGAGAAAGGCCTGGAGATTGAGAGATGATGAAGAGAAAGGTGGAAAGAGGGTTATGAGTTTAGAGCAGGGGTATTCGATCAATATTCGATGAGGTCTACTGAGAGAGAACATCTCAATAATGTTGAAATCGAACCGAATAAATCATAAATAATACATACTCTAATAATGTATGAATGTAAAACAAGGGCTGGATAAAAAACATGCATAACAGAAAGCTTTTGAAAAATGAATTTAACTGAATTGTCCTGCAGCTTTGGAAGTGCAGTAATGTCAATCAAAAAAAGCCACGATATCCATATTATTCTCAACGTCTAAAAAGAGAAAATTGTGTGCAGGGACTAGATCTGTGGTTATTAAAACTACCACTTGTTTCAGCTCTATTCCCTTCTCTGTTCATCATTGTTGGGCAGTGAATTAATCTTTTAGGATTCTGATCATATTGGGCTCTTTGATCGTTTCATTTTTGTGCCTTTATTTCAGATTTGAGAGGGGACATTTGCTCAAAAGATGTGTGCTTGGTCTCGTAGCGATGCTTCACATTGCCGCTTTTGCGAACCGCCTTGATATGTGAACATATGAGACACTGTCTGTATGTAGAAAGAGCAAAGTCTGTCCATTCTTGGTTAAAGGCTCGGGTTAGGCTGTCTACTTCATGTGAAATAACTTATCTGACTCACGTACGGTCTCTCTCCCTGTATCTCCCATGTGAATATACGCTTAAACACTTGCAAGGGTACATATATCTAAGTATACATATTTGATTGGCCGAATAGCATCACGTGAGATGGTTTATAATGCATGTAATTGGTTCGTCTGTTTCCTGAACCGCTGAACAAGTGCGATAACGGGCTGAAAAAGCTGTGCCTGTTAAAATAGAAGCACACCCTTCAAATGTATTAAGTCTCAATTATCTGGCGGGTCATAGGTCCAGGTTCGGAGACAGCGTTGTCTGGGGTGGTGCTCAGACCACGACCACATCTCGCCTTTTTGTGACCCCTGGTTTAGAGAAAAGTCCTTTACGAGTAAATTTGGACTTCAGTTTAACGGTCACATCTACCTTTTTTTTTATCCCTTCAAAAGAAACTTGTTCCTCCCTGTTTGTTTCTAACTCTGTTTTGTCTTGGTTTGTACGTTTTCTCTCACATTTCTTTATCCGTTCTTGCATTACCTTCCCTTCCGATCCCATCTGCACCCTACAGCCACCTATGCACACACTAACATGTACAACAGCATCACCCCTTCCTCATCATAAGCCACTCAGGATTCTTAATATCCATTTGCAGGAGGCTTGCATCATGCCCTGCTTTCTGTAACCCAAGGTCTTTAAAGCTCCGCATTCACAGCAGGGAGAAGCCTTGATGAGCGCCTGCTGGCCTTAAAGGTGCTTTCGCATGGGAAGGAAGACCATGTCTAATTGGCACAGTTAAGACTTTGAAACCTTGATTGTAGATTCTTCAGAAAAATAGCATTTTTTACAGTCTTAAAAGTCTTAGTTGACTTCTTTAGGTGGTTGTTAGTTTGCAAGGTTATATGTCCTGAGGGGGGAATGCAGTCCAAAACAAGAGGTCGCAGGTTAGGATTCTTACACTGCGTGTGGAAATACTCTTCTGTCACTATTCCCACGGAAACAGCGACTAGTTATAATTTCTCTGCACTGTGTGTAGCTTCTAACAACTCTTTGCAGGGTCTCTGTACTAATGCCCAACTCTTGGTCCACTTGCATTTACTGCAGTAAATGGATGTTTTGTGAAACTGTATTGGTCCAGGTAAAGGTCCTTTTCTGTGTCAACCATATACTACTTCCCTTTGATGGCTTCACCAAGGACAACACTGTAGAATGTGACTGATGCCCCCTACTTGAAGAGATGCCCTATTAGCGTGTCACCTTGCTGCCAAACATCACTGCATTTGCACATTTTGACACTCCCTTCAAAATAAAGTTCAAGGATTGTAACGGCAGCACACGCTAAAGCTGCATACACTGGAGGGAAGAGGTCAAGAAAACAGTATTTGAAAAAAGATGGTATTTATAAATTCATAAAACCAACAAACGTGCCTGTTACAGGATGTTAAGGTAACTTCTACCTCCAGTGTATCAAGCAATGCTGTCAGCGTGTTTAGATTTGCTCAAGAGTACAGAGGTCAAGATAAGAGACGGATCTGGCTTCGGCCTGAAATGAAGTGTGTAAAGTGTATTTGAGATGTACAGCTTCGATCTAAAGTGAGTTCAACACATCTAAGCAGAAAGACCAGGGGAATATCAGAGTCTTTTGAAGTGTGAATCACAGCTGTAATTTTCCAGCAATTTAAAACATTAGGCCAATTCCCTCATATAGGACTTGATAAAGAACTCAGCCCTCTGAATTACAGGGTAATACTTTCATCCAAACTATCCCTGCTTTAACGTTGTTCTCCTACTAATGAAGGGTAACTTCAATCGAGACCTGGGCCATTACTCTGCCAAAGTAGGATTGACTGTAAGCCTGCGGGTGGAGGGCGGTACAAAGACACACACTCGTGCACTCACTCATATGTCAGAACTCATCAGAGGATGTTCTCGAACAAATCCTGCATCTCACATTCTTTCTCACCTATACGCAGTGTGTGATTTCTTAATATTTAACAAGGTGGATGGACCTTGTTCATTTTGCCCACGCTCGACTCGCTAGAACCCCCCCCCCCCCCCCCCCGCCCATAGCTTTATAGTTTAGGGAATATTAGAGATCATAGACGAAGCTGACAGAAAGACGGAACGCAGAAAGTAATGATTACAAGTCTGCCTGCTACTTCAGCCCCATGGATAGCTCCGTGGATTTATCAATACACTGCACATTTAGGTTACTGATATTTTAGAGCCGTGGTTGAGGCCATAGATCGTAACTTTCACAATCCTCAGCACGATAAATGATCAATGAGTCAGGCAGTCTAGACCAACATATTGAACAACCCCTCCGTCCCTGCCCACCTAAAATCACCTATTGCATGCGTAATAGCTATATATGTATATATATATATATATATATATATATATATATATATATATATATATATATATATATATATATATATATATACATATATATATATATATATATATATATATGAGCACTAGAGAGTGAAGCTTTTAGTATGAGTATGGCTGGTGTTTGGATTGAGTTACTGTGGAAAATAAAGAAACAGTTAAACTGAAGTTGGCTGCAGCTGTCAAACTTTGAAGAATAGTCTTCATAAAGTGGGTGTGCCCTCTTCACCCTGAGTCTGTCTGAGTCTTCCTCGCGACCCAAATACTATCGTGTTATTATCATTTCTACCAGACAGTTGGATAGAGGGCTCTCAACCTGGCTTTCTATTCTGATTGTGTCGACACTGTTTCACTGCAAGCCGTTTCTTCTGAAGGTTCAAAGATGGTGTCTGTGCGAGTGTTTGTTTTTATGTACCATACATTTTTTACTGTATCTCCCCAGGCTAATGTAGAAAGAGAAACAGAATACCGTATGTAGTTGTAACCCTGTCTGCATTGCTTTTATGGCCACACAAGCAAGGTAAAATAAACATAAACATGCTAAACGTGTTCTGAACAACACGGCAGTCTACTCCATTTATAGAATGCATTTCTGAAAAATATGAAAATATTTTGTTTTCATTTCTCAAGTTATTCAACTTTTTTTGATCAATTACTTTTTTATCAATGTTTGTTTTCACAATTTAATATTAATTTTCTAACATCATTTTCAACACAAATAGACGTGGAATGCTTTCCAGAAATACAAAAATAGCTTGTGTTAAAACAAAGTATGGACATTGCAAGTTATCTATATTTTCCAAATACATTCTCAGACCAATGTGTCAAAATAGCGCAGCTTGCCCAGTTCTCCTAAGGTTCAAACTATTACGTTCTACATATTCCCCGAACGTTAGTTTTGGACCCGTTAGGAACGGCATATTAATAAATACTGGTTAGATTTATAATGTCTTTAAACGTGAACTTATTTCTTAACAGGAAGTTTAGGTTTGGGTAACAAAACCACTTAATGAGGTTTTTGGTAAAAGACTAATGACTGGTATAACAAAATGTCCACTTTTACTATTAATTTCACACAGAACATGAACACTGGTATCCTAGATGTAAGTCTTGTGTTCCATCCTTCACCCCTCCTGTAGTTGCGAGCTCATCTTTGGTTCAAACATCCTTCTCTTACATGAAGCATGATGACGTAGCCATTGTATATCATTTAGACTACTTCAAAGTAATCAACAAATTAAAGCCTGTACAAAAAAATGCAGCTTAGTCAGAAACTATTTCTGTTCAATTGTATGTGAATCGTCCACTAGTTTTCTTTCTGGACATGTAAACTGACAAATAGGTTGTGCATTTTCCAGAATATTGATTCATTTTTAAAGTACAACCAAGTTAAAACTGAGGTTCTGAGGTTATTCAGCCTGTCCCTGCAGTTTCTGGCTGCAGTTGCTGTTTGCATAAATGAACAAGTATTCTTGTTTTATTTGAATACAACAAGATTGTGTGAACAACCTTTTAGTCTAGCAATTGCAGTGTTAAGAAATGTGTTGTTAAGTGCTCAGTCGAGGTGGAAAAGGATAAACCTGATATTTCTTTGTCATGCTTTTTCAGCTGAAAACCAGAGAAAGGCTCACTTTCAGTTTGCTGTTTTGTTGCTGTTTTTGGGGAACAGTTTGACAAGTGAGGGACGTTTTTTTAAATTTTTTATCAGAGCTGTCCAATCCAATGTATGTATGGAAAATCAACTATTGATTTCAAATTAATACAGGCTGACTGAAGTTGCACTGCAAATAACACAATTTACACAAACACAAACAATTTACATCACATTGCTTTACAGAAAACAACACTATGACAGAAAGGATGGGAGATAAAGTTGTGTCACACAAATCAAAATGCTGACTTAAACTCAAATAGTCTCTCTCCTATAGATTGATCCTGAAAGAAACACAGTTAAGATCTTTGATCACCTCAGTGTTGCGCAATAAGAAGATTGACAGCACTTTCTGCTCTAGGGAGACTCTGCAGATCCTTTTTTTTTTCTTTTTGTTTGAAGCAGATCAAAGAGCGTATTTGTCAGCGAGACGATGTATTAATATTACTGTCTGAACCAGGATGTCATATGAACTCGTCAGTCAGTTTGCAGTTGGATTTCTTCTGGGGAAAAAAATCCATTCAACTGGAATGGTGGTCGTAGATGCTTCAAACTACATCAGTCAACTGGTTTTCAGTATCTCATTCTCCTGGTTGTGCTGCCTCCCAAATGATCAGGCTATAACGTGTGCATGGCAGATCAACCGCAGGGTTCTTCTTTGAAGAGGAGCATGATCACCCTCTGGTGTAATGTTCAAACAGGTGATATTCGAATAAACAAATGACATATTGGAACTCATAATGGTTACTTTCTCGACCAAAAGGTCGTTTTGTTTTTTTTTGTCAAGGAAAGGATGATAATGCCGGTGACGCAAGGCGAAAATAATCTCACTTCCTCTTTCGAACGGCGGGAAAATTACTAAATCGAAGAATTCCCACAGCAATAGCTATTGTACTTGCATATTTACAAAAAGGATGGGAATGTGTGGGATGTATGCAGCAGAGAAAGTGAAATACATAAAAGGAACTAGATAACTCATTAGAAAAGATCATTTAACTCTCACACTAACTAACTAACGTTGCAGAAATTATATGAGTGAAGTGAACCCCGTCTCTTCTTGTCTGACTTTTCCCCTCACCCTCTATGTATTTCTCTATCCATCTGTCTCTTTCTCTGTCTATATCTTTGGCCTTTTGTCTCAAAGCAACTCTGTGGGTGTGCATACATTATGTTTAATCCTGCTGGACAATAAGAGCAAAAGGAGAGAGAGCTGGAAAGAAGTTTTTTTCTTCCTCTTCCTCCTCCGATAAATTACTATTCATTGTGTCGCTTTCTTTTTTCTTTTTTTGCTCTCTCCTGTACTGTTGTGCTGCTTCACCCACAGCCGTGGTGACCTGCATACATAAATAACAGGAGGCGAAAGAAAGAGACAGATGAGTAAGAACAAGCATATGAACAACTGAGCCTGAGAGAATCCAGTAACAGAGAAAAATTGGAGGCAAATTGGATGCAGAAAAATACAAAGAAGAATAATAGAGTGACGATAGAAAGATAAAAAAGAATAGATGAGGACAGATGAGATGAGTCAAAAGAACAGAGGAGAGCAAAGGGAGAATAAGAGTGAACGATAGCAGCATGCACTACAATTGTCATATCACTTTGGCCAGAGAGCATGCACCACCTCATGATGGACACTGACAGCTGACTCGTGTTCAATCTGTTGAATGTTGAACAGGCGCCTGATGTTTTGGTTTTCATTTGCTTATGTTGGGTTTTTTCTACCCTGACGTTTTTACTCGATTAGCACTTAATTATCGACTTGGATTGCAGAGGGAGGGGAGCGTCTTACAGCTGGACGGTGGACCCATTCATCCACATTACATGGGCAAGACGCCATGCAAATACGCAGTGTACTCAGCCACTGAGCAACACAGACCTGCAGTGTTTAAATCTTTTGGGATGTAACAGATTTTGTTTCCCCGCCAAAGTATTTATACACTTTCCAACACTTTACCGACTTCCAGGTGGAACGGTTGAAGTAATACTTTGTCCTTTTTGAAAAAGTTCATACTAATTTTCTTGTTGAGAGAAACTCTCTAAGCTATGCCAAGCAGCTGGTTAGCTTGATGTAGCACAAAGACGGGAAACAACTGGCAAAGGCAACAACATCTGCCTTCCAGCACCTTTAAATCTCACAAGTTATTATTGTATATTTTCAGTAAGAAAGAAGGCTTCTAGAAGTTACTTCTCCTGGGCAGGATATAGTCTGGCTCCTCACCCTGCGAAACCATTACTTTACTCACTGTTACACTTGTGTTTTTGACTTGTTTTGATTAAACAAGCAAGGTTTAGAATGCTAATTTGTGAGTTTGGGATGTGCTGAAAGGCAGATTGTGTTACCGTTCGACACAGCGAGGCTGGCTGTTTCCTCATCTCTCTAGTCTGTCAGTTTAGCCAAGATAGCTGTAGCTGGCTGTAGCTGTATGTTTACCGCCCGGAGAGAGTGGTATTGATCTTCTCATCTCTCATCAAAAAGCCCATTGCTTTGAGTAATTCTGATCTTTTGCAAAGAACAACAGAGAGAAGCTTAATTGACTTGTATTAACAAAATGGGATTAAAATTGCATGTGAATTGAAACATTTCAAAGTTTTAAACACAGACTGATAACGGACAGGAAAGATCAACTTTAAAGCATGTTTTCCATCAACCTGACTTTAATTTTTTTTTTTTTTCGTGTCGTTGCTAGAAGGGATCCTCACAACTTATTTTCCCTATTATCCATTGAAGAGAAACCTTTACTGTAAGCTGTCTTTAAGTCCCAGCATGAAAGTCTATTCATGTTTCAACACATACACAGACACACAGTCTTGCTTTTGTGATATAGCATCTTAAGACAAAGAGGGGAGTAAATGAAAGGAAGTGGCTCTTATTCTATTGACTGAAGCATAATATGAATGATAGAGCAGCTCCTTGGCCTGTATTGATACGAGGTGGATATGCACAGCTCAGCCAGAGCAAGTCTCAATTTGTAATCAATACCCCTGTTAAATTTGCAATGGAGGATCAATGGGAGAGGAAATGGCCACATACTCTGCTACGCGTAATTTGCCCTCGGTGCTCCATGCTGTTTTATCGTGCTGTATTTTTCCTCTACGGTGTGTGTAATGACACTTTCCATTAGTTTTTACAAAAAGTCTTTGTTAACACCTCACTCTGGAAACAAATCATGAATCTTTCTCCCTCCCTGTAACCCTCCCTCCCTCCCTGTCTTGTGACTTTTGTAGCGTGTTGCTGATAGCAGATTTATTAAATAAAAATGAATGAATCAACCAATTCAATCTTAATCTTATAGTTATTATCGAGGTGTACATAGACCTATTATTTCATATATACGAATCAAAAGTTGTGTTTAAATAGATTAAATAATGATTTGACGAACTACATCAGTACAAAGAAAACAAATGAATACACAATAAATAAACAAAATTAAATTAATTCATAAAGAGTTGGATCACAAGCTCAATGAATAACAATAAACCACAACAAAATGTAAATGATTACACGAGACCGGGTAGAATCTGCGACACCTTATATTTGGCTTAGGAACATCAAACTCATTAACACTTGGAAAGGGTATTGTTTCACCTGACAGCTCTGATGGGCACATGGGAGGTTAAGCTGCATGCAATGGCAGCTTTTCTGCTTTCTTCTTCATTGTGGTTCTCCCTCTCGTGCAGCAGGATGCTGAATCATCTGGACGGGTCTGTCCTCAGGAATGTAAAAGATCATAAAAACCACAAACATTGTAGGGTCGAGCATAGTGGTTTGAGTGCCATGGTTGACCCAAAGTCCTGTCTTGAGTTTGTCCAGGCACATAGTAAACTTTGTACTCTATGGGTCATGAGACCTGAAAGACGTTTATTAGTTCTGACCATGTCACAGACGTTTCAGTTTTATATTCCCTCGGTGGACGTCCGCTACACTTTCTCAATGCACACATCATACTTGAAAAATATGTTTCGCTCTTTGGTTGATCTTAACTCTGTGAAACTTGCACACTCATGAGAGCAGACATTTGTTTGCACTGTCGTCGGAAGATGCAGCAGAAAGAGGAAGGTCATGTCGCTGCATCGATTAGCGACCCTTTCAGAATGCATTTTACCACTTCTACAAGCATGAACATGAAGAGCATGGAAAGTAATAAGCTTGTATATAAGTGTGCATGTGTGTCTTGTGTGGATTAAGGGGTGTGAGTAACAAGCAGATCACATTCATTGAGAAAAGGTGTTTGTGAAGTGTGTGGGAAATAGAGTAAAGCCAAAAGAAATCAACTTTGACGTCTTCTAAGACTGCAGTTGAATTGAATGCTGCGGGCAAATTCCAGCGTGCACACTGCAGCTTGAAATCTGTTGGTTGATGAATGAGAAGTCAAGGTGGCAGCAAACATTACTTTAAAATTCAACAAAAAAATAGGTAAACCGCTAAAATACATGCCTTGCATCCACTCGTGGTATTTTTAGCCAGTTGCAATAACAATACCTTGTGGGTGGAGCAGCGATTGAGGCAGTGCAGCTATTGAAAAAGTGTGTTGCTCGTTGCCAAGTTTTTGCAATTAATTTGATGCTTGCCCTCACCAGCCAGATGTCTTTTTTTTTTTTCAAGGTCGGGTTAAATGTTAGGGAGATGGTGAAGCAGTTAGAAGGAGAGGAAAATTAAAGTTGCAACATTTAACATTGTGAACGTTAATAGCTGCAAACAATGAACAACATAGTTACATAGTGGAGTCTACCTGCAGAGGATGAACTCGCTCTTCTTCTGCGTGTGTTGTTTTTCAATCTTCTTCTTGCTTTGTTGATGTAGCCGTACATGTTTTTAGTGCATGAACTGGTTAACTCACAGTCGATTGGTTACAGCTGATAATGCCATCCTGACTGACAGAAGCATATCGGTTACCCCTCAGGTAAATGCTCCCTTTTCACTGTTAGCACTCTCAGCTATGAGCTGGCCACTCTGTGTCAACTTGTTCAGAGCTGTGGAGAGGATATTGAAATCCTTGGATCTTGCACCTTAAAAGATGTGTGTATCTCAATTATTTGTTTTGATTTTTTTTCCCTCAAGCTCAATTAAATAAAATTTAAAAAAGGTCTCTCTTTCTTTTTCACACACACACACACTCACAGTATATATTTATTATTTATTTGATGGAAACATATATGAATACATAAGCAATTTTAAAACAGCTATAAGATGTTAGTGCATAGCAGACATTGCGGATGCAATACTGCAATGCGGTTTGCAACACGCATCCCTGGAAGGGCTTTTATGACGAGGAGATAAGGAAAGTGTGGTCAAAAGAAGATGAACTGAATACAGGAAAATACAATAAAGCACACAATACAAACACAATAAATCCATAATGAACCGAGATTTAGTACTTTAAAAGTGCTGAAATAAGCAACAAATTGAAAAGGATCAGGTAGCGAGTTCGAGAGAGTGTTTTCCTTTCACAGAAAATATTGTCTGAGTAAAAAATGTTTTGCAGAGTGGCACTTTACAAAGGCCACTAGAAGTTGCTCTGGTAGATCCGCCGCTGCTCTGTGATCTCTTGAAGTATTTGCAGAAAGCCTTGAGAAATATTTTAACACAAGCTTTACGTGTGTGGTGGGTACACAGTCTTAAAGACAGGTACTTTCTTCAAATGATTGTTCAGACATATGCAGAGTATTGGCATATATGCATATGCAGGCTGCTGTGTGCACAGTGCACACACACACACACACACACACACACACACACACACACACACACACACACACAAGCATATGACAATATTCATCCTGTCACTAAAAAACAGTGTTATACGATTACAAGTGAAAGGAAGGCTCAATGTGCTTTGATACAGAATGTGAAAAAGCTTGATGCTAGTCATATGCTTTAATCACCAGGCCTTAACACATCCCCAAACGGCCTGTTAGCCTTGCACCACATATCTTGAAACAAACCATTGAAATTGTTTTGAGTGTCTTTTCCCAAAGCGCACTCAAAGGACAAATTGATTTAGGAGATAAAGGCAAATGTACAGCAGGCAATGAATTTGGTACTCCAGGACGCACTTAGTCAGACGCTTTACATGCAGATGTGAGTCCAAGTTCCGATCCTGTACATGCAGGCGTGTTGGTAATGATGGACTCAGGATGTGGTGTTTATTGGGCCATTTGGTGTCTGTGAATTACATCATTGAGGTGGAGCAGCAGCGCAAACCCCCTTTTTTTTAATCTTCTCATGGAATATTAATCACGGATGAATGCATTTAGAATTCATGGGCGTATGCATAATGTATCGCTCAAGAAAGTGAGTGAATGTCGGTGCATTTTGCGTGTGTTGTTGTGTGTGCTTGTGCATAGAATGTGGACAAAACTGTGTCCACACTTTTTTTTGTGGCCACATTTCCGCATAGATCCTCACCCTGCTACGCTTAAGCTGTTGCGTTCATTTTTCCGGCTGAAAGCCGCTGTGCTTGTCCTTTAGTGCTGACGCTTCCCCACACATTAAAAGCATGTTGAACAACCAGCGCCACACATTCACACTTGTCTCTCAGTCTCACTTTGCTTCCACTGCCCTCTACTCTCTGTTGTCAACTGAGTCTGTAAGGCAACAGGAGGTCTGAGGCACTGATGCTGCACACTGACGACACACACACATCAGTGTTTGAAGGAAAAGATAAGAAGCGACGGAAGAGGGCAGTGCCCAGTGTTGCGAAATAAAAATACAGTTGTGAATTTCTGTGTTTTTGGCATGATTTTATAATGACTTTTCCCTCAAACTCAGATATTTAACCCTGTAAGACCCGTTGTTGTAATATTACATCGTCACTTTTATCTCTCCAAAAACTACATTTGCAAAAACGTTTTTTTGAGGAAAGACCACATTTACTGTAAATTGTCAATGGGTCCTACTGTCTTGCCTTGCAATGCCATTGGATTGTACATGTGTATATAGGTCCGGCCAGAAGGCCTTGAACTCACTCTACCTGCAAACTTTCCTGGAAGCGCATCTCCTTGTTTCATTCAACTGAATATATATCAACATTGAAGTAAATAAATTCCATGACATATTTTTGGGGGTGATTGTTAGAGTATGTAGTTCATGTAAATACTAACTTATTGTGGAATTAATGGATCACATTAGATTTTCAGTTTGTTATGTCATTGTTGTAAATGTTTTAAATGTTCACCAGTCCTCTAACTACTTTAAAAACATATAATCATATCTCCAGAAAGACCCATTTATAATTCCATTGCAAATAATGAATGAGAAATATAATATATTAAATACTTGTATGACGTTGTCCTTTAGAATACCAATTTATTGTCATTTTGGACAAAACAAATCTGGATTATCTATTCTATCTCAACAGAATTGTAGTATTATAATTTAACAGCATGGTGCTTGAAGTGTCTTTTTCATTTGTAAACGAAGCACGACTGTAATCCACTATAGGCCATTGTACACATAACATGTCATCACCTTCAATGGTAAAAGAGTTAGAGAATTTTTTAATGGAGGAAAAATGCACTCCTAATTAAAAAATGGAGCAAAGCTATTTGTGTAAATGTGCTTATGTCAGCGTGAAACAATCATAGAGGTAGTTCACTTTGTTTTTCTACAGGAGTAAAAGAAAAAGAGGAGCAGCGGGAGAAAGATAAAGCATGAGATGTGTGTGGTGGCAATACAAATGGGGTGAGAGACAAACAGAAGAAAAAAAACAGTATTGTTGAGGAGAGAGGTGTCAAGGTGAACATTTCACCTTTTTGGATAGTGCATGTAGACTGAGATTAAACATTTATTCACAATACAAGGGCAGACAAAGGCGACACAGTGGAATAAATATCTAAAAGAAAAAGGTGTCAACATATAACAATGGTCATAGAAACAAACACTTGTAAAGTCAATGCCACAGCTTTTCAGACTTCATATATCATAATATTTTGGCTAAAAAATTGATGTAATGTTTGAAAATAAATACTTTATTTGCTAGCTACTGGACTATAGTCTATAAACCACGAAAAAGACAGACTGAGACAGGAAGAAAGAGACATTGGCCTCGTGCTGAGTGCCACATCATTTAACATTTGACTGTGGCAATCTCAGCCTCCATTTGCATTGACTGATTTTCGCCATTCAAGTTTGGAGCTGTCACAGGATTAAATTTAGCTGCCATTACATGGCCCCCCTAGTGTTATTGCTCTCCCATTATCCCATTGCTTTTGTGCGCGTGCACATGTGTGTGTGTGCGCGTGTGCTTGTCTGACCATGAAGAAATATCATATACAGTATTTGGTACTGGACCAAGTCTCCACACGATCAAAGGGCCTTTGATCAAATCATGCCCTCAGATCACCCACTTGCACTCTCAAGTGTGCACTGTTGGCGCAAATCATGCACAAACATGCTCATACAGCCGCACAAACACAAACACAAACACACACACACGCACGCACGCACGCACACATACACACACACACACACACACACACACAAAAATGGTTGTGCTGCAATGTTGGGATTTCTTTCTATTTGACTCTGTCGTAATCAGACATGATCCTATGCAAACGCTCTCATTTGTGCTCATAGCTATGCATACATCCCCAGCTTCAAACACCACTGATTTGACATTTCCTTCAGAGCTTTACTGGTAGTGACACAGTCTCTTTCCTCATGTGGGCTTCGCAGCCTCAGAAGCGAGATCCAACTTTGCTCGCTTCACACACTCCAAACTTCTGTCCCCCTGCTCCCTCTCTCATTACCGGATCCCCCTGTAGTCTGCCGGAGGTGCTTTTTCTCCTCCATAGACCTGTGTATGTGCAAAGCTGGGAATTGTGTGTGTATCTGTGCAAGCTAGTCACAATGTATGTGTGCGGTGTCAGTGCCGACACGCGTGTATTACACATGTGTATTGTGTGTATTGCAATCGTCCTTTCATGCAGTTCGAAGAAAATGTTCTGCTGCGTTCATGGCTCTGAAATTGAAGCTTAAGTTAGTTACTTATGCTGTTGATGATTAATTCCTTCTACTGTACGAATATCACGGCCTGATCGAAGTGCCAAAGTGAATTTTTGTGGATCATTCAGATGGTAATGCCTGTGTGTTTATAGATGTGTCCTCTTAGATCCCTTGGATTTTGGTTTTGTGTTTAATCTCATGGATTGTAGCTTTAAAGATGGAGACAGGAGCGTTAAACCGCCACCTTGATTCATACAATATTAGGAGTTTTGAAACTGATACGACCAAAGTTACAAAGCAAACTGATCAAAGTCTCTCCATCCTTTTGTTAGCAGAACCCACGATAAGATTTGATACAATAAACTTGAGTCATCTTCAAAAACACAGGACCCAGGACACATCTGTCCAGATAAGAGTGTTTCTGATGCAAATGTCAATTCTCTCAAAAGAATGCAATAACAGCCGGCCTGCCAAAACACAGAAACATGTATGCACTTCTGAGTGAGTAAGAACAGCGTAGCATGGCTCGCCCCTGATGTGTTAATTGTCCTTTTGAACATTTTATTAAAATGTCAACTTGCCTGCGGGTAGTGACAGAGTGACAAAACAGAGGCCGACAGAGGACTGAACCCTCCCCCGACCTTTATAATGCCCATTCTTCCCCTCAAAACCTCATTCCACCTGTGTCTAATGAGCTGGCAAAGAGAGGACGTGCCCTTGAAGATTGGAAACCTCTAGTAAACTCCATCAATACGCTTCCACTACATTTAAACGGATGCCACTTAATAAAAACTTTAGGTTTGCACACGTTCTTTACTTTAGTGGCATTTTTGTGAATCCTTTCAAGTCTCCAGATATCAAAATCTTTCTTTTCTATGTTTCTCACCTCTATTCAGGATCAGTCACAGAACTGAGACTTAAGTTAAAGGACAGTGACCCCGTGGTGATCTTTCAGGCATATGAGAAAAGAGGAGTGGAAAAATCTTTTATGTCAGAGAGTGCATGCTGCTGGCGCTAGTGTGTCTTATTAATACAGGAGAGAGTGCCTATTAATACTAAGACTCTATTGATCCTACTAGACCTTCTGGCTGGAGATGAATTGGGCTTACATATCATCAAAGCTCTGAAATAGGCCCTCAAATATCTATGACATTTCCACCAAAGACAGCTGTAATTTCCACAGCGACACACCTGATACCTCTCTCTTTTATTTTCACCCACTTACTATTTTTTTCAAGCACTCATGCTGCTTCTTTCTCTTTCCACCCTTGCCCTTTTCTGAGTTTCCGCTCTTGGCATCTTCATGTCATCAACCCCCGTCTCTTGCCGTATCTCTTTTTATCTTTTTCCCACCTTTTGCCATTTTGCTCTTTTCTTGCAATTCATCACTTTTTCCCACACCATCTTTTCTTACATGTACGTATCACTTAATAGTTATATGTCTACTTTGTGGTCTCTCTCCTCCTGAACTGTCTTTTCTTTTGGTTTCTGCCTCCTCATATCCGATCTCACCTCGGCTCGCTCTCTTTCGTCTGCTAAACCTCTCCACCTGTCTTCATCTGTGTCGTAACCCCTGCCTCTCATTTGGGTCTACTTTATGTATCTCTCAGTTTCTTCATCCTCTGTCTCCTCATACTCTTTCTCTTTGTATTTTACTCAGCAGCTCTGCTTTGTTTGGCACCCAGCAGACGAGGCTGCTGACAAAGGTGAGCGAGAGCATATTTAAAATGTCACTGGCAAAGTGACAAAAGGTCATATGGAAAGTAAGAGACTCCCAGCACAGTATGGACTGACTGTTAAATAGGCATTGTTGCCTTTTTATGTGTGTGTGTGTGTGTGTGTGTGTGTGTGTGTGTGTGTGTGTGTGTGTGTGTGTTAGAGGTTTACTTACAGCCACACATGCATGTGCATGTCTGCATCTGGCCAAGTGTGTATCTTTTCCTGTTCCTATATGAGAGAGAAGATTACAGGTATGCAAGGTTCTGTGTGTATGTGTGTAGATTACCTGTGGATTTCTGTGCATCTATGCGTGCTGCAGTGTCTGAGTCCACATGTGTGTGTTGCCAAGTTTATGCTGCTGGTGTCCATATACCTAAATGCTACTCATTGCCTAAGGTGAGGTTTTCTCTCTTTCTTTCTTCTGGAGAAAGTTTCCTGCCACACACAATACTGCACTGAGAGTGTGATATTGTACAACGACATACACTGTCTTTGTCATGGATCATAGAAACTTTGGCATACTTTTCTTACAAGTTGTAATACAGAAGGATATTTAGCATCAACTTAGAAAAGCAGCTAAATATAGGGAAGCTTGTCCATGATATTCACCGTCATTAGTGGAATTGGGCACTATTTAAACGAGATGGCGCATGGTTTAAAGTGCATTAATTGTGTGTCCAACTCCAGTTTGGCTTGGTTAATTATGCATAAGCTGTGCCCAAAGTAGGGAACAAGTGGCAAAGGGCTTGTGTTGAGTCTCTTAATTATCATAGTTGTGTTTTGGGCACAACACGAAATAAACCAACCAGAGTGTCATCTCCCTTTCAGTATAATAGCCAGGTGCACCTGCGCCTGGCTATTTCAATTTTGTGATGGCATATTGCTGAAGCAAGCTGTTTTCTGTCGTTAAAATGTATTATTTTTAAAAGGCGAATTGTCAACAAATGTAGACTGAAGCAGAATAACGAATTTGAAAGAACACGTTTATATTCTTTTTATCTTTTTACATCAATTTAAAAATATTACAGCTTACTTTTTTCAATACATTTTGATTAAAGAAATAACATTAAATAGGAAAAGAATGTGTGCAGAAAATGAAGGGTTTGAAGCAAAACATGTATGTATTTCCATCGTACTATCTTAATAATACACCCTTTAACCAGCAGGGGAATATTGGTCTGTTGTCTGTCATTAAACCAAGTCATTGTTGATCAATGGCACACTTGCTTTCCGTTGCCGTCAAGGTAGCATTTTGCCAAAAATGTGCCTGACTGCAACTCTTTTTAAGACCAATTACACGAATGGGCACACAAATCGATGCATTTACATTTACTACTCGCACAACACAGCACTGATCGTGATAATGACAGCTGTGTGTGTCTGAAACTGGCAATGACACTTGCGCCGTGCCAGATGTATGAAATGGTAGATTAGGAGAACGTTCTAAAGAAGACATAGTTCCTATAAAACTTGTTGACAGCAGTTGTTCTCTGGATTATACAGAGTAACCAGGACATTGTGGTTTTCATTGTTATATCTTCTGGGTGACCTGTTTTATTTATTGGCACGAGTTTTGTGACTATTATGACTCCTGATGAAGATGGCGCCGCAGATGGCATCCTTGGTGTGTTCTTTACTTTACCTTTACTCTTATTATTGTTATTATTATTGATCGCTACCTTTATTTGTCTTTTTTTAATTGCATCGCTCATTATTTACTGCATATTTACTGCACCTTACTTATTTACTTACTTTGTAGTTACTTATTACTTGTTTATCCAAATTTTATTTTATACTTTCTCTTGTATAGTTAAAGTTCTCTGTTGTTGCTGCTGTTGTTTGTTGTTGTTGTTGTTGTTGTGTTGTGATGCACCTTCCGACAGGACAAATTCCTCGTTTGTACTTACTCACGTGGCAATAAAAAGTTTCTGATTCTGATTCAGACTTTTGTGTTACTACGCGTACAATTTGTTCCATAATAGGCTGCCAACATGGGCTCGTATGTAAAATGGTATTGCTTAACCTAACATTTTAAGTCTGGGCAAAGCGCCTGCAGTCATCCTTGTTTCTCTGCAACTGAACTTGCATAACATTGGTTTGCTGATATATTTGATATTAAGCCCTGATTTCGGCCTATGGACAATATTGAAGTGGTGTGAATGTGATCGTGAATGGTTGTCTGTCTCTATGTTTGCTCAATGGTGGACTGGCGACTTGTCCAGGGTGTATCCTGCCTTCACCCATCAACAGCTGGGATCGGCTCTCGCGCCCCGCGACCCTAAAGAGGATAAGCGGTTCAGATAATGGATGGACAATATTTAACTTAATTTTTACACATATTTCAAAACATTAGCTGTAACCTTACCCCGTGAAACATTACATTTTTGGACAATAGTGAGTCAAAGCAATGCATTTCTTTGGAAACTGAGTATTTTACAGCAACTTAAGTATCTTTACTGTGATTACATTTTTTGCTGGTAAGCAGAAACCAACACATTTCCACACCTGTCAGAAATGACTCACCTCACATTGGAACAGTCCATAATATTGTTATTTGCTAATGAACTGCATAATTTGTGAGCTGTCTCGTTGCACTTTTAAAGCTAATTAAAAGCAACACATATGTTAATTATGTTATAAACTGCTGAGTGTTAGTGACAGGTAACTTAACTTGGAAATCTGTTTCTGTGTGCTTGTGAGGGTTCCTTCAGACAGGATGGAAACATGAGCTCTGTTCTTTTTATTTTGTTATTTTTTGATCGCATGAACTTCTGGCTGTGTTGAATTTTAAGTCAGCACTTAGTTTTTCAATTCTGGAGCCCATGTAGACTAAGATAGTTATGTACAAAACACAGAGGCGTTTTGACAGATACAGATAGCTAGTTTCAAGCACAGGCAGGTATGCAGAATAATGCAGTGCTAAATGAGGAAAGGGCATGGGATGGGAAGCTAACGTACACAAAGATGTACAGAAAAGCTGCGAGGCAGGTGTGAAGTTCAGCAGACAGAGAGGCGGACGGACAGACGCGAGAGATGACAGAGAAAAGTATGTATTTAGTTTAAGTCAGGTCATATAGTTTCCGCTTAAAGTAGAGTGCAGTTGTTCTCTTTCTCTCTAGCAGAGAGCTACTGTCTGGCTGGAGTGACTCATTTCACAAGGCTTTTGTTTTTCCAAAGCACTTTATATAGCACTTAAAGTTGTCATTGGAGTGTGTTTTTCTCCACGAGCACTTAATGTTCTGTATGGGTCTCATTTTCAGTTTGCTCTCTCTCTCTCTCTCTCTCTCTCTCTCTCTCTCTCTCTCTCTCTCTCTCTCTCTCTCTATATATATATATATATATATATATATATATATATATTATATATATTATATATATTATATATATATATATATATATATATATATATATATATATATATATACACACACAGACACATATATACACATATATTATGTGCATACACACACACACACACACACAAACATATTATATACAGCCATCTGTCTACCTGTTACTCGTTTTATCCTGTCTGTCTGTCTGTCTGTCTGTCTGTCTGTCTGTCTGTCTGTCTGTCTGTCTGTCTGTCTGTCTGTCTGTCTGTCTGTCTGTCTGTCTGTCTGCCTCCAACTGGCCTCCCCATATCTCTGTTTTTTAGAATAAAGATGTACACTGTTCCATCTCTGGGGAGAGGTAGAGATCCAGAATGTATGTGTGTGGGTGTGTGTGTGTGTGTGTGTGTGTGTGTGTGTGTGTGTGTGTGTGTGTGTGTGTGTGTAGCATGTGTTAGGTGTGCGGTGTAAGTTTGTGGGTAGTCTGTGATGATGAACGCTTTCCCATTGAAGCTCCTAGCTATGTACTAAATGTCACTGCCAGCTTGTGAAGTTTCCCTCCTCCCTCCTCACCCTCCGCTCTTATCTTATTAGTCTTCATCCATGTTTCCTAACCTGAATCTGTCTTCTTTCTCATACTGGTTTTCTTTCATAACATCAAATTCCATTTCAATATGCATTTTTCTGTTACAATATATATATATATATATATATATATATATATATATATATATATATATATATATATATATATATATATATTATAACCATTATGTATAAAGGTAAAGATGGATGGATGGATGAATGGATGAATAGATATAGGAGACTAAGTAGGAGAGGGATGTCAGCAGTGTGTCAGCAGTTTTGATGAGTTGATGGCAGAGCTGACATTGCATTGGGAACAAGAGGCCAGCCCTCTGCTTATCCCCTATCCCTCTCTCTTTCTCTATCTCCATCCATCCATCTAGCCCCCGTCAAACTAAGTTTGTGCCAAGGGCAGAGAGGAAGGCCTGGGAAAGTTCTTCATTGAACACAGCTTCACCACTATGGCCTGTAACTCTTGCATGTTCTCCCTTGTTCTATCTCCTTACATCCTCATTCTCTCTCTCTCTCTCTCTCTCTCTCTCTCTCTCTCTCTCTCTCTCTCTCTCTCTCTCTCACACACACACACACAAACGCACACACTAATAATAATCTTTAAAATTGTCAATGGTATAGTTTTGTCTCTCAGCATGATACAAATTTAGTCAATGTGGAGCAGAGATAGTTTTTCTTTATTGGAAACCTTCAATCTACTCGGGTGGTGTTTTGAATGTCACATGTAACCCATAGTTACACTTGTAGGTCATTTGTAGGATGTCTTCTCACCAGAATTCCATGTGATAAGATCATTTTAAAAGTATTCCCCAAAGGTAGATCTGTTAACGAATCACCACATTTATTCCCTGAGCCCGGGGTGACACAACATGGCAGGGAATATCTGTGCCAAGGAAGTTAATGGCATGCACAGAAGAAGTAGTTGTTTGTCTTGGAACTGCTCTTTCTTTGTAAATGATGGTGCTGTTATCTCAGAATGATGATGTCCTTTTATTTTGGTTCACAATTTAGCTTTGCATTAAAAATATTTGAACAAGTAATGTAACATATTAGAGCTTATTCTCAAGGGGATTTGTTTATTTTCTGAAAACTATTACAAATGTTACCTGTCCCTGTAGGATACTACGTTTATTTGTATTCTACTCCAGAGCATTTGGGATTTTTCTGGAATTGGCCTCAGAGGAATAACGTATTAAAAATGCCTAGTAGGAAGTTGTTGTCTTATTTAATTGGTCCTTTAGGAAGGAGAGGAAGAGCATTCTCCAATTTGATTGGTTGAGCTTGTGAGTTTCAGTTTTTCAGGTCAGTGGCTGTGACAGGGTCCATACTTTGCTCTTTCATAACTTGGTACAGAATAGTGGGGCTGTTGCATATGGAGATGCTGCAGCATTTTTCTGACTGGTAGACCAGGTCAGGGAGAAAAGGCCCTTGTTACCCCCAGGCAGTTTTCCCCAGACAACACAATCTTCGTCAATCTACAAAGAGCCTGAGAACTCATTATCAGCAAAAATGATAGGACAGCTCCTGAGAGAGATCACCATCCTCAACCTCAGTGGATGAGCCCTGATTCACCTTTTAGATTGATGCGGCAATGTCATATTTTGTGTAAATAGAATCAGTCCTCTGTCATAGGAAGTTGTAGCTGGCAGCTCATTATTGCCTGTTTTTTTAAATATAAATATATATAGGAAATGTCTTACAACCATACACGTTTCTACATACTTTTGTTCTTAACCCTATAGACTGAAATAGTCACCCTAAAATGAGCACAATATACGAGAAATACATACAGGTCAAATCCAATCTAATAAGTATTACTTATAAGTGTAGGATCAGAGCTTTTTAAGCATAATAATACAACACCTTTAAAGATTATGTTGTTATAATGCCAATATTATAAAGAACCAAGTGACCAACTTTGCCTGAGGGAAGAAGTTAAAGCAGTCAGTTTAATTTGATTTGAAATTAAATTCGTTTATTTTTGGTCTCCACTGCTTCACACGTGGGCCATGCGATGAATCTTTTTTACTTCTGCTCAGCTTTCTATTTAGTGAGCGGGGAAAGAGAAAGGGAAGAGAGTGTGGGTGGTGGAAGAAATGTGAAACGTATTTCTTGATTATAGTGAAAACTGATTGTGTGTGTTTATGTTATAAGTGTCATGTACACCTATTCTGGTGTAAGTCCTAAACTTTTGAAAGTCTTTTGTGTTAAGAAACCTGGCTTTTCTTAATTGGAACAGGCTAGATTGGCTAGATTTGTGCTGAATGGCCATTGATACATGTTTGCAGGGTTTTGCCTTCTTTTTTTGACAAAAGCACTTACATGACAAATACCTCAACTATGAAAGGATAGCAATTGCAAAAAAAAAAGAAAACACGAATAAATAATTGAATCCCAGATGTGATTTGAATCAAGACTAAATGCACTCTAAAATGCCTGAAGTCAAAACAATGAAGCAAAAGCTTGATAACGTCAAAACAACCAGAGTGTGAAATGTTGGAAGTCAGCACATTAACATGGATCTTTTTACATTGCTTTTTTGACTTTGGTAGTAAAACACAAATTCCCTTTTGTATAGTTACTGTTAAGAAAAGAAGAAAGTATCCTTTATTAATTCCTTTGGGGATGAAATGCATTTAACCCATCCTTAGTGATTAAGAAGCAGTGCCTGGGGAGCAACTGGGGCTTCAGTGTCTTGCTGAAGGTCACTTTGACATGTGAACTATGAGGAGATTGAACCGTGAACCTTAAAAATGTTCTGTTTGAGTCTATTTTATTTATTTTAAGAAAAACATACCCTGCTTTATTGACTATTTATTTCTAAATGAAATCACATTTAACCCAATGAACATCATGCTGTAGTGTAGAATACCTCAAACGAGCGTGTGAGACCATAAACTAATGTTTACAATGTCCATTGAGGTAATAAATCAAAATAGAAGTAGTGTCCTTTTCTAATAGATTCCTATGCAAGCTGACCTCTTTTTGAAAGCAGAAGAGACTCCTCCTGCTGGCTATTAGAAAATACATAGATAGACACATGCTGCATGACTTGAAGGTGGAGCCATACAATGGCAAGATGGTGATTCCAGTGAAAATAACACATTTAACACATGCTTTTATCAAGGTAAATGCATTTTTAGTAATCCAAGAGTTAGCATGAAGTGAGTATGTTAAGGGGAGACTTGTGGTACCAATATAACATATTTTCATTCACATATCTTAAGGTGAGAGGTCAAAGGAACCCTGTGAATATGCCTATGCCAGTTTTTCCCTTTCCAAAATATAGCTAAAATGTACAGCGTTATCCTGCTTCTTTTCCACCAAACTAGCATGGCATGGTACCAATGGATTTCCGAAGCTTTTTAGTTTCACCTGATATATTCACCCGAGCTCTAAAACTGAGCCTACGTGACACTGGCGCCTGCAAAGAGTGGAAGAGGTTAATGGCAGATTTCAATGAATACCAGAGGAAAATGTAGTGAGACATGTCTTTGTGGGAACCAACAGCTCTTTGTGAACATTGAATAGATCCCTACATGGATTGACTAGTGTCAGTAGGGTCAGAGGAACCAGGACGAGGGAATATAAAAGAGCCCCTGTGTAACTTTGTGTCTGACATCTGGAAATCTTTTGTAACCACTCAATGACATTAAATAGAATATCTTGACATGAAAATCAAATTTCTCTAGCAAACACATTGACTGAAGGTGGAGGTGTGAGGTTGAGATGGAACATATTTAAATAACTGTACATTGTTCTTGTGATTTGTACAACCTCAAGCACTTTTGGGGGGAAACTAATGTAATTATAAACTTAATTCCTGCAATTAATGTCAAATAACTCAGATGATAGGAGATAAATGTGGACATGGATACTCAAGATATATGCAATTATAGTAATGAGGTGCCAGAATAATAAATGATGGTTAAAGATCCTGATGTGTAATGTGTTCAGATTGATGTCATAGTTTGTTTGTAACATTTTGTCCTAAAATAACTCTCTTTTCTTCTGCATGCTTTCTGTTGGCAAACCCTCCACTGACATCTACAGGTAAGTCTCTTGTTGATTGTGGTAAAATCTTAATGTGTGTGTCCACTTGTCTTGTCTTTATTTGTATTTCTTCAAATGCATTTGTACTTTCTTAATGATATCAAATGTGTTTTTATCAACGGACCAAACTATAAACCTTTGACTTTCGACACTGACAGACAAATTGTGTTTTTGTAATAGCGGCTTCATAACTCTTCAATAGTCACAATATTGAATTTGTACAGGCTGAATAAACAGATTACATCAGTGTGATTGCTTCTGACAAGCTGGAGGTAAATCCACATTGAATAGGGTTTTGATGGCTTTAACTTGATTATCTTTTGATTTTGCCTTAAGCTATCGTTTTTCTGACTGCTTAGTGGCACCCTGCCAATATCAAGTCTCCATGCACATTCATTTTGCTGCCTACGTGAAAATAACTACAGAAAAAAGGAGATGAAATAATGTATTACTCTTGTATTGGAAAGCTATGTGGCAGCTAATCTTTTGTTCTGTGTTGTGAAGTGGTCTTTCTTTTCTGAGTGGCGATGTGGGAGTGCATCGCACATGGTTCATTTCAAGCAGGTTTTCTTGCTTTTCTCTCAATTTTTACTCTCTTTCCTATCAAGTATGTCTATCTTGTTGTGTCTTTGTTTTCTTATCTTCCATTCATTTATTCCACTTACTTTGTTGCACTGTTGCTTTGGTTATATGGAAGCAGTTTTACTTGAGCCTGTGTTTGATGTGGGCACTGGACACCATACAATATGCAGGCTTCTTTAGTAATCATAAGTTCTACAAAAATAAGGGACAAATTGGTGTTAAACTGCTATTTCAGGATCTGAATTGGCCTTTGTGTGTCTGCATATTTCTATTGTGTGCTATATTGCCTGTCTCAGGTGATTCTAAGTTAATTGCAAGTTTCTTTGAAATTTGGCATAAAAGAGAGTCACGCAGATGGCCTAAAATTGATATTTCTTTTGTGTCGTGGCAGATGCATGAGAGCTTTCATGCTTTTATATGTTCTTGTCACATCTGTCCATTTGTAGATTGCATAATTTTGCACACAATTCTTTCTACCTGTAGAGTCTGGCTGCAGGTATCAGTTTAATTTGTAACAACTTAAACCTCTTGGCTTTAATACAACTTCCTCAAGTTATTAATCATATTCATTGCCTTGTCTCAACTTATGTCCACCATGTACCGTGAAACACCTTGAGCTTGTCGCGATCAAGCACTTCTTAATGGCATTATACATTTATGACCACCTTGTAGGGACGTTCCGGGCATTGGCTTGTCAGCAACTCATTAGTGAAAATGCAGGCAAAATGGAGCAGCTTGATGCGGGATCCTGTCACCCTCCCCACCCCGATCCCACCCTCCACTTTAATGAGCCACATTTGCAAGGTGCGAGACGAAAGGGTCCTAGTCCGTCCACATCAACATGACAGCTAGTAGGAGACACCAACAGCTGGTGGAAGGTGGAACTCAAGATGCGGAGGTGAGAGAGGGAATGACAGACTGAAAGAATGAAGGAGGGGTAAGAGAAGTGGCTGCAAAGAATAGTACAGTAGGTGCAAGACAGCCACAGAAAAAGACAGTGAGAGAGATGAGGAGTGCAGCTGGTAATGGTCGCTCTGTTCCTTGGGCCACGCTCGTCCTTCATTAGATTCATCACCTTGCCAGAGTATGAAGGACAGAAGAATGGTGGAAGGAAATGTGACAGACAGTGAGTGGGAAAAGGTCGGAAAAGGCAAAATATGCTCCAGAGGAGAAGGCACACTTATGAACGGAAAATCCATTGGAGCACAAACAATAATGCAAATACAACTGCACAAACTCTGACACGTGCTATTGTTGCAGTAGTCCTCTCATTAGTTCTGTCATTGGGCAGTCTGCTCAAGGCTGTTGTGATCATTAGCAATGTACTGAGAGTTTAAAGAGTGAGGGTGACCAAAAGAAAGGGACGAATAGCGAGAAAAAGATAAAAATCAGAGTCAGAGAGAAGGCCACTTGTGTAACCAGGATTAGCAATGTGACTAAATGCAGGACAGTTCATGTTAAAAATGATCTTTTAAAACATATGCTTCTATGCTGGTCAATGCTACCCACACTACTTTGTTATGCTTTTGAGCTAAAATAAATGCACTGATGGTTAGACAAAATAGTGTTGTGAAAGTGCTTTTTTCCATCTATCAGATTCTAGAACATCAAAAATATTTTCTCCATTTTCAATGAAACTATATTGCAGTCCGCCACAATATTTTCCAACAAGCTCATGTATCTCTGTGAGAAGCTATTCAGCAGTCAAATTTGCACTGTGGTACTCGTAAACCTCTTCCTCTAATAAATAGGAACACACAATACCTGTGGTGTTGTATTGCTTGTATTGTCTTTATTTGTTGTTGAAACATTAAAGCGTCCATTACAATTATATATAGGACTGTTTTGACAACAAGAGCACTTGATTACACCAGAATATATTGTCAGTGTCGTTTGAGGATTGAGTTGCTGTCTTGAATTTGACAGCCTAAATGACATCATACCTTTTAGGACACTGAGAAGGACAAGATCAATTCTTCAGTCACATAATACTGTACTTGAATAGTTATTTTATGTCACACAGCCCTTTTTAATGATCTAAGCTGCCCCGTAAACTTGTTTTATATTTGAAATTGCCTATAAACCTAAGAAGAAGAAGCACAGGGATAAAGTGCTGCTGAAGATTGAGAGAGACATTGACTTTTGGAACAAAGTGCTGGTAAAAGTCAGTTTACAGTAAAAGCAGGAAGTTTTGAGTGTTTGCCACAGGAAATAGCTCAATGTATCTTGGTTGGATTTGTTTCAGATCTTGGTCCAATTTGGTTTCGTATTTTGACAGTAGCAAGTGACCCATCACCTAAGTCACAAAATCACAAGCCATCAATAAAGGAAGAATTGTCAATGTGCTTTTACAAAAACCCTGCCACTGTAGGGTGATGATCCAAGCTTAAGGTGTGCCGTGTCAAGAAATCAAAAAGAAACTTAGCAGAAATACTGATTTGTGATTAGAGAGAATGTGATTAAATTGGGAGAGATTGCAGCGCTCTGTGGCAAAGCAGGGAGTGACTATGCATTTATGAATGAAGTGGGAAGGTCACTTTCTTCTTTTGGAGCCAAGAGGGAGACGAGTGAAATCCACAGATTCAACCTGCCGGTGCTTTGAACACACAAAAGAAAGTGTCAGCATCCTCATTCTTATGCACTTTTATGTCATTGAATGTTACGATGGAGAATTTTGCTTTGACATTGAGTAGCTTTTTAGTTGTATGGTATTTAGATCAGCTAGTCTGTAAATGGACATTTTCAGGAGGATCCATTGCCATATCTCAGCTCCCCGGGCTTTACACAGGGACTAACGTTGTTGTAACAGTGATGGCAGACCCACAAAACGTCCAGCTAACTATATCAAGTAAATTAGGCTCTCAGGTCCAGAAGGCTCATTAAAACTATAACTTTTTGTTCATTATTGAATTTAGCTGTAAATAATGAATTCCACATCTTCAGTCTGCTGCGCTGTGGTTAGAAATAAAGACACGCAACATAAATATTTAAATAGTACACTGTGTTATATTTAGTTTCCCACAAAACATTTAACTGGATAAATGTAATTTATTTATTTATTTTTGTGTGTATTTGTGTTTGTCTGTATGCATAAATTAATCAACATGTTTTCAACTAAAGCGCCATCTCTTAATGTTATCACAATAGGTTATTCGTCCGCTGTTATATCGTCTCAAAGAGTGACATGCTATTGTGTCATTTTGACTACATGTCCCAATACCAGAAATCTAGTAAAACAACATTCCACAATTCTCAATTAACAATTCAATGCTATGGTAAAAAAAAAAACGCAGAAAATTATCAGTATGTAGAGATAGTGCGAGATTTCCTTCAAACAACTGTTTTCATTAAGGTTTTCTTCAACACATTATGATAACGATGTTATTGACTTTTGCTTAAACCTCATTTAGACTGAAAAGAGCTTGAACTCATCATAATGTAGCTAAACGCATGTCTTTTAATGTAAGCTGTTTGATCTCCAGGACTTTGTAGGCTTATCGGGGATTGAATAGGAAACATAACGAGAAAATTTCGCAAGAAATTTTGAAAGTGTGGCTACTACTGCCGTAAGACGTCGCAGTATATAGACATATAGATATAGCCAAAATACGTACGGAAGAAATGGAATAATAAGTTTATTAAAGATTGGAAGCACAATAGTTTGAACGCTAAAGCATTCCAACTATTAATAAGCCCGCAGGAGAGACATGAAGTTGGCTTCAGCCGCATGGGGTCTATGACCCCATGCGGCTGAAGCCACACTTAATTAATGAGTTTACTGCAATATTTTTTTTAATAAAATGCAATTAGTCTCATGCAGCCTGAAGTTTACTAATGTTTACAGAATTTTGATAGAAAAAAATCCAGGAGATGTTCCCGCCTTTGGGCCCACGCTTGAATGAAATATCTATTTCTGAGCAGGTATTTTGACTTGGCATTAGAAGCAAAATTGTTTAATGCCAAGTACGTTGCAAAGACAAGATGTTTGACCAGGTGAAAGGTGCATAACAATACAACAATAAACCAGAATCAAGACATCATTTAAAGATAAATATGGTCAACAAACCAATAGATAACAGTAGGTAAAACAAGTCTATGATAAAAAAATAAATAAAAGTGTCAAGTGTATTTTAATCAAGAAAGGTGGCACATGTGTAACTAATAACAGTAATGGTGGCTCAATTACATACTGTATGCGTGTGAGCCATAGCACTAAGGATACCTAAATAAAATGGATTCACATCAAATATCCTTGTATTATTCCTTATTTTTTTAAATGAAAACTTCATATAAATAATTCTAAATCATTTTAGGTAGTATGTTATAGGGTTGAAGGTTATAGAACATTCAAAGTTAATACAATACAACCATGTTTGGCATTGCAAAGGTACTTTAAGTTCAACTTGGAGTTGACCAAAGAACGTGTCTCTCTTTGTCATGTAGATTGCCATGTTGCTTTGAATCAAGCACAAAAAGGTATTTTTTGCTTTTGAAAGAAAGATGTGCAGTCTTGTATTTCTTGGCTCTACCTGTGCTCATTAGAGTGCTCACTCTCACGGTCTGCAGCTACTGTGGTGAATATAATGCTCAGAACAAAACCTGAAAATGTATGTATGCTATGCAGACACATTAAGTTAAAAGCATATTTTAAAGAAAAACTGGAAGACATAAGCATGCTGTTTTTACCTTCACCGCCAACCCAGCCAGTAATAGACGACTGGTAACGGATGATGCTTAATTGATTGAACACCTGAGCCTCAAAATGTATTTTGAGAGGCAATAAAACAGCAATGGCACAATCAGTGCGGCAGCCATTCTGAGCTTCAAGTGCTTACTTTGCCATCCCACCCTCTGAGAAGAAATGTCTTTGTGGGATTGAATCTAGGAAAAAGAATCAAACAAAACATCCCCCCACTCGACAAACGAGCACACTGGGATGTGATGTAAATTGTGCCACACACATCCCAGTTGAAAATGCAGCATTATCACAAAGCCACTCACTATTTCAGTCGTAGTTTTTTAAAACACAATGGGACATTGTAGTTCAGCATATTAAAAACAATAATATGACTCACCTGCTTGACAGATGACTGAACACATTATGAATTAACCTCAAACACTTAATCAGTAATATTGTCTCAGAGCGCCTTTACTACTGAAATCAGTTTGTGAATTGTTGTCTTTGCAGTAGAGAGGGAGCGTTAACACCGTGTTTATGGAAGTGTGGAAAGAGGAGAATAAGAAGTATTGATTATTATCATAAAATGACTGGTTCAACATATGATAAAGACTTGAACTGTGAGCGCCAGGATGATAAAAGGCAACACAGGAAGTTGCAATGATGTATAAGAAAGACACTGTTGAGGAAGAGAAATAAGTCACAGGAAGAGCAGGGCAAAAATAAAGAAAGAAAATATAGAGACAGGTGCTAGACACAGCGAGAGAAAAGGTGGGAAATGAGAGATGGAGCATGTGAGAAAATATGAAGGAAGCTCAGACAAATGGAGGAAACATCTAATACAATGAAACAAGTGGGTAAAAGATGGAGAGCGGTTTTGACTGTTTGTTTTCGAAGCCGGTTTGAAGAAGACCTCAGGGACGTGAAGTATAAAAGCTCTCTTTATCAGAGAGATGCTGTTAGATACAGGTGCTTCTTCAAGGGACTGCATTGACATTGGCTACCTAATGCATTGAGTTTGACCAACATTAAGTCCCTGTGCTTGGCTTTTTGAATACTTTCAAACACACTGGGTGAGATTGAATTGATCTCTCTATCTTTTGGTCAATCTCAGAGGTCAAGCCCATGACAAAGGTCATTCCGTTGGAACAAGACGAGATGTGTCTTGTGAAGAGGATGTTGTGTTGATGCGCAACATTTATGCTTCTTACATAATTCATTTTGCTTTCAGAAACTAAACACATTGTTTGACCTTGTGTTTTAATTGCATCAGAGAATCCAAATAGCTAATTGTCAATTCATGCTGTAATAATTCCATAATTAGTCATATTTTATCAGTTTTAGTTAATGCATGCTCTACGGAGCCTGTCGAATACAAAAAGTCACATGATGAAATTGCAGTCTTTTGAAAAAATGTTGCTCTCACTGCTGAATACATTTTTTTTAATACAATTATTTAAACCTTATGGTCTGATTTACGGTTTGCTATTTTAATAAAGTATTGACATGGACATGAAAATAAAACACAAACATGACAGCTTTAGGGTAAACTAGGGTAATTTCAGGATATCTCTTTTACGTCATCTTTTACAATGCTAACATATGTGGCAACTTGGATGTGTGTCCCTTGCTCTGTTTTTGCTTTTCTTTACTATATATGGATCAGGAACTTGATAAATATTGTCATTTAGCAATTAACAAGCCTGCATTTGGCAAAATGATGGTACTTTATTTACATGTAGCTGGTTTCATCTGAGAAACAAATATATTGTTAGATTGACCTCTGAATGGTCTCACAGTATTGATCACAATGTTCACTGTCTGCATTATTGCACTAATATATAATTTGTATTTTGCTACATAAGACATCCAAATGCAGATTCCTGCTCCAACCTGTAGCCATGTCAAGTTTCTAAATTTCCCAGACTCTCTGTTTCCAGGAAGGAAAGAGGGAGGAAGTGGGTCCCCTTGTACGATTCAGCTCATAGTTTTCTAGTGATATCAACACTGTCATCGCTGCTCCCATGCTGTTGCAGCTTCTGCTCTGGCAGTTCCAAGCATTCGCTGTGATAGATCACTGTTATTACCACATGTTCTCCATTACTAGAGAACAACAGGAGGCCAGGAACACACACACACTCACACACACACACACACACACACACACACACACACACAATAAGCACACAGCCAAGTAATGCAAGGCCTACATAAGCTTAAACACACACACATGGAAATATAGATATCCACAAGTTGGTCCATGTATATGCAGATTTGCATTTCTAGACTAACTAGGCAGATACAGCTATTTGTATAATTACCATGATTGCCATTATTCTTAACATTATTATTGTTAATGTTATAGCACACATTGTGCATTGCTAGGGGTATTGAAAAAATGCTTACACACAGTGACAGGACAAAGATACACACTTGTGCAGGACATGCACAGCACTGGAACAAATACACAGAAGGGTAAACAGGAGGAGGAGGTTTGCAAAACCAGCACATACCAACCTTTGTGATACTTAAGAAAGCTCCATGGGGTGGTGAAGTCTTATGTTAGAGCCAACTGTAGTTGTTATTGGAGTGGGATGATGAAGTAGTCCACAAGCTGTACTTTACATAGAGACAGAATGTATGCAAGGGAGAGGCAACCAAAAAACGAGAGCTTTGGCAAGACAAGCAGGTGAATACTACACTCCAGCAAACATAGTTTCAACTTCAGACTCCCTCTCCATTGATGTTGTGTAATGACAAACGTCAAGTCAATTACAAACTGTCCAGATAAAAGCATGTAAGCTTCCTGATCCATGTGTGAGGTTACTGTTTGAAGCCACATTTGTGTTCTTTGTGTGTTTACGTCCAGGATGGGATACAACATTTCTTACATACTGGTATACATACTTTCCTGGATTCCTTTCATTCTGGATAACTCACCTAATAATCAGGAAAAAATTGACAAGCAATGTATCCTTAGTCCTCCTTGCACAAGTCAAATTAAAAGCACATTTTCCTCAGGGAAATTCTATTAACATAATGCACAGCTTTGCCAAAAGAAAGTGGGACATATGCAACAACAATACATTATCCAAAGCAATGGGTGCTTATTTTTGGAGGAGACGTATGCCTGCTGAGGAAAAAATCAAATTAAATGTTCATTAGCACTTTTTTTTTTTGCATGTACGCTATTGTGATGATAGCTTGATTTTTTTGTGAATGTGTCTAGAAGTATGTCTGAGTGCATTCAAGAGTGTGCACAGGAGGAAGGAACTGGTTCTTGAAACTGATTGAAGAACAATACCTGATTGATTAAGGAACACATTTCCCTTTGTTCCATAATTTGCCATCATTTGTATCATTGTTCCTCATTCTATAACTATGAGGACACTGCATCATCCTTCACCATCAACATAAATTGTAGATGTACACAAAGAAACAGTGTTTACATTGCAGACACTGATGTTTTAGTGTTGACAAGTGATATTCTACAGGTTACATTTGTTGTTGTTTTTTTAATGAAAGAAACAACAAGGCAATGCTATCAGAAGTTGAATATTGTGAACTTGGAGAGAAGAGGATATGTATATTGTCACACTTTAGGAATTGACGGCAGACAGAGAATTTAGCAATTTCAGATATAAAAGAATACAGGCAGATGGAGTACGAGACAGAGACTTTCGGCTCAGCATGAAAAAGGCAGAGAAGAAGAAAAGCTAAGCGTGTCTCTTTTCGAAGTTGCTCCGGAACACGCCCGAAGGTTTGGCTTTAGTGAAGAGGATTGTGCTAAACCAGTCATGGTGCCAGGAGAGGGGTGGCAGACATTGTCACAAAATAAACAGAACTGAATGCACTGTCTCCAACCCACACTATGTTTACACAATAGCTGTCGTTATCCAACTTATTATATTAACAATCAGAACATCAATATCCGAATTGCAGCATGAGTCACCTGTTCTGTAAGCGGGGAGAGATAAAAAAAGACAATAGCGATGCGGAGGGAGAGCTGAGTTTTTGCCGTCAATAAAGGTGGCAGATGGAAAGGGAGGCAGACGATGTGGAGTCAGCATCTAATATAAATACAAATAAAGGTGTGGGAAGTGTACGTCTGTTTGTTTCTGTGAGATCGCCCAGGGTTTAGGTTTCACTGAACAGATCAATACACACTTTAATTGTTGAGCCAAAGGATAGCAATAATTTGTATAGATGGTAGTTTTAGGAAAGCAACCTCATTGGTTCAAGTGAGCTGAAGATTCTCATTATGCTTTCTTTCACAGGAGTGATTTAGAAGAAAGAACAAGTGATTGAGGATACTTTTCAAGGGGACAGTTGAGACAAGATTTCTGAATATTGCATTTAGTTGTTAAAATGAGGCAATGGTTGACCCCATTGTGTCGGTATGACATCCACTTTTTATATTGGTCAAGGGTAAAGAAAAGGAAGAATATGTCATATTGACAAAAAGTGTGTGTTATTAATCCATTACTTTGTTCAATCTGGGGCTCAGAATGTTAAGAGGTCGTAAGAATGGCTAAAGTATTTCCCAAATTAATGATCAACCGACAACCATCACTGCTGTGGTTTCACAAGATAAATGGGCATTCAGTACGCATGTCCCATCTGTAACCCTGACCAGAACCCGAACCAGAGAAGGCATATGTACATTTATATGCATGTGGTGTACATAGCCTAGATAGCGTAATTCACTGTCAGAAACGCTGTGAACAAGAAGCTCTGATTTTAGTGCTGAATATAATCATTAGGCTAACTTTTAAGAATTCAAGCAGCTTTTTTTAAGATCATTTTTACACACACTTTGGGATATTACCATATTTTAGTGCTAAATAACACAAGAAAGTTTAAAAATTGCATCACAATTTTGATAGAAAACTGAATGAACATGTTGCAATGCTACTTTCCGAGGTTCAATTATTTCGTATAGCGACAAAGACTCAGAAGTGCAACATTTTACTAAATAAATTACAAGTTTTTATTCCACTAAAAAATTCTGGTCAAATTGGTCAAATTTTTTCTATGCTTCCACATTTGAAGATATTTCAGTGCATATCTCCTCAGGGTGATCACAGTCTTCTCAGTCTCTCTACTCTGATATTCACCTTGTTGTAATATATATATATATATATATATATATATATATATATATATATATATATATATATATATATATATATATATATATATATATATATATATATTACACATCTCCTCACACATCTGATTATATGTTACTTTGGTACACTAAAACAGTGCTTGACAGGCATGCTCTGTAGTGGTTTCCCTG
Organism: Clinocottus analis; assembly: GCF_023055335.1. Taxonomy (NCBI): domain Eukaryota; kingdom Metazoa; phylum Chordata; class Actinopteri; order Perciformes; family Cottidae; genus Clinocottus; species Clinocottus analis. The sequence goes on from NW_027175909.1 coordinate 8,002,064, forward strand.
CATAAAACAACTGATCTGAGAACTTCTTCCCCTTTGCCCATCTTGTATATCACAAGGTTCCATTTTACTCTGCTCCCAATCCACCTCCAAACCCCTTTGATCTTCCCTCCAATTAATTTTGTCCTTTCTACAGTCACAGATAAAATTCCAGTCTTTTCTGTCATTGCTGGCTCTTGAATTGTTCACTCATCTCTATTATATCTTTCACTCCCATTCTTTTAAATTCGTTTGCTCTTTTAAGCCATGCAAAAGTTCTTATCATGTCCTCTCCTATCTTTCTTTCTGTGCCCATTGTTTTCTATACATGCATTTATGGAAACATTTTAGTAAATTGTTTATTTAAATAGTATCAGCTTGACATGAATTATCATATGTGTTATTCATAATATGAGCCTCTGCCAGTAGAATTGAGTGCACAATAATTTAGTGTATTTAACCTCATGTGCACATTGATGTCATTTAGTTAGTGCAACCTCTGAATGATACAATCACCATTGTACCATTTCAAACTTACGTTTTCACTAACCACCTTTCAAATGCTCAATATGGATCTCTATTGGTTGTATGACAAATATTAGAGGGTTTGTATTCGCATTGCAAATAAATAAGTCCTTATGCAATTGGCTATAATTATTTATCTTCAGTATGTAAATTCACAAACAGATTTTATTAAATTCACAGTATGCAGAAGTATACTAAAGCTTTGCATTGATTACTTAAAGTAGCACAAACCTTTTTGACAGTGTTGCATTTTCAATGATTGCAGTCACTTCCACACAGTGAGGCATACAGTTTGTTAATGTAACACTGGTATGGAATCAGTAATATGGATTGTAACTGTACTCCATATTAGATCGTACTCGGTATTTGCCGCTACCAAAAGCCCAGCTATCTGTATCACTTATATTTTGTCAGGTAATTGTGAAATGTGAAACAATAAGCGGCAAAAATATACAAATTCAGCATTTGATTACAGAAAACTAGTGAAACTAGATGAATAAATAAATCCCAATCAACATCCCCACACTGTTATACATTCCAGATGGACAAAGCTTTGTGCCAAAATAAGCTTCTGAAATAGATAGTAGAGAATGGATTCTGCCATAGAGTGCTATGTAAAATATGCATTCATCACTTTAGGATTGATTGATGTCTAGGTTTAATGCAAGTGCAGCATCTTCAAGTCAGATGTAGTTTGGGTATTTGTAGCCATCTCGCTTGAAGCCACTTAACTTGGTGTCTCTCGCAGTATGCCAGAAAACTGCAGAGTAAATCCAGTAAGCCGAGTCACGATCTAAATCTCTTTTATTCGAGCCTCGACGCTGCAGAGCAAAACAAAGCATATCTCCTAACAAGTGAACATCTAGAGAATTTATATCCATATACAACGTTTTTGAACTGTCAAAACATGACACCATTTGAATCATGACCTTCCCTCTCATGACTGAGCACATTTTGCAGTTCTGGGATGCTACAATCTGTAGACGTGAAAAATTCTAAACACAAATTGAATGACAAAGGTCATAAAGGTTTAAAGTATGGTCAGACACCACTATATATGCTTCACATAAGGAAGAAAAACAAACAAGCCAAAGTTGACTAAAGTAGTTTACAGACACAACATGTGCTGGGATAGCGATGAGTTTTATCTGTGCACGACATTTTAATATCAGTGCAGCATCTTTGGCAAAACCCAGTCAATCGCATGGTGGCAGTAAAAAAAAAAAAAAACTTCCTCAATAATTTTTGCTATTATCCAGGCATTTCGCCTATCAGCCAATGTAGCGATCCAGCATGAAGACATTTCACACGTGAGTTCATCCTATTCAGGGTTTGTATGTCAATATATTTACTTGCACATTTGTGTGCATGTCTGTGGAACACTGATATGCTGTAGAGCTTTATTTGCCGTACAGGTTATAAACATCTGGAGGGTATTCTCTAAATAATGCCCATTTCCTAATTTTCCATTACATTGAAGAAGCAGTCTTAATTAATGAAATATACATAAACAGGCACGATATTCGGGGGGTAGTACTACTACTGGTGGAAGAAACACTCAAATGAATATAGATGAAAACATAAAAACTAGTGCAGTTAAAAAGACAAAGAAACAATAACATTAGAATAAAATGTAACTACATCATTAAATTACACGTTAGATTTACTTTTATAGACCATTAATCACCGTTATAGTCATCACAAGGGCTTCGCAACACCCACGGTAACATTACCCCTGACCTTAGACTTTCATGGGGGAGAAAGAAAAGCTCCCATATAATCCTCATTAAGGCCGCACAACACATTAAGCATACAATATATGTATAATAAATAAAATCTTGAGTGCTGAGCTGGATTTAGCTGGACCTTGTGTGTTCATACACTTGAGTCCTCACCTGAAGAATCCTCACAGCTCTCCAAAGTATTTTAAAAAAACATCTTTACAATGCCAAGACTAGTTCGTAAAGGTCCAGACATTGTTACCTCAAAAATGAAATTCTCCATGTCCATTGTGACAGCTGCAAGGCCACAGAAAAAATGTCCTTTAAACGCAGTAAAGAATAACTCAAGGAACTGTAGCCAATATGTGGTAAGTGTGGAGCAAGACGGACACTGTCAACATAGGACATAAGCAGTGTCATAAGCAGTCGTAAGACCACCTTGGTTAAAGTGTGCAACACCACTGTTTCTTTGTATTTAGACAGAAAGACAAGCCCTTTGTCTTGACATTTTCAAATAAGGGAAAATTACATTTTGTAATATGTGACTTGATATCATTTTAGAACCTGGATATTATGATTTTGCATATGTGAAGTGATGTCAATGTATGGGCTTATCAGACTGTTCAAGCTGTACCATTATTTACCATTTTTTATTTTATCCATGACTGTTGGTTTAGGTTTAATCACAGGAAATGGGATTCCAGGGGGATACACATCCAAACTATTTGCTTGGAAATATCATGGGAATTTTAAAAATGGAAAAACAGAATGGAAAAAGAGGAAAATTATGTTTTGCTCTAGTCATGAAACACAAATATGGGTACATAGAATACATAAATATATATATATATATATATATATATATATATATATATATATATATATATATATATATATATATATATATATATATGTACACTATAGAAATATGTAAGCAAATGAGTGGCCGCAATCAGCTGTGGCAACCACAGTTCTACTCCAGTAAAATGCAATCCCAACAGCTCAATTAAATTGTGTGTTGGATTGTGGATTGCAGGTCATAAAGATTAACATTCAGATGATTGGAAGGTGGGTTTCTCATGGCATAAATTATTGATGAGGAAAATGTGACTCAGTGCATTCTCTAAGATGTGAACATGTCCAATAAACAGTGTGTGCAATTACACACAGGAAACAGCAGCACACATTTCAGCCATCAAAGTGTTTTAGACAACACAAAATAGTCAGAAATAGCTGCTGGTTAATCCGGTGTTTGGCATCGATGGAAGCTCAGTCAGCATCGTTTTATAACCTTGTGTATGCAATGTAAGTGAGCCAAAATGACCTAAAGCAACAGCGAGAACAGATTAGAGATGTACCTGTTCACATAGCAAACTCAATTGCTCAACTCTCAGTTTTTGATAAAACAGACAATTCAACATAAAAGCACAGAAGCCTAAAAAAATAGAAAAAAATAAACACATTCCACACTACAATTATTGTTTCAGACTAAAATGGGCAGTAACTCTAACACTATACATATGCTTCAGGGTGTCATAGAGGAATGCTGTATGGGAAAAGCTTCCCTCTGGCTTTTAAAATGTGCTCAAGCAGTCTCTCTCTCACACACACAGACACACAATTGTGCAGTAATGCACACCTTACTAGCACACAGTCTCATACAAAGGAAAGGGTCTTGCTTTCAGCCAGCACACTCACTGAGCCCACAAGCGCAGACACAATTGTTTCATCCACACTGTCGACGGGAACCGCCTTGCATCTTCTACTGTCACACTGACACAACAAGAGAAATGCAGTGAGAAATACAAAGCTAGGGAGATGGAGGGAAAAGGGGAGAGGTGTAGAAACAGTGGGTAATATAAAGCTGAAACAAAAAGAGACAGAGGGACAGAGAAAAGCAAAGGAAACTGTGTCAGGAGCTGTCAATTGCAGGGGTGAAAACCTGACTTTCTACACTTTCTACTATCCGGTTCTTCTCTCTACCGCCTCCTCCTTTCTCCTGCCTGTAAGGGAAATTATCTCTACCTGAGACCTGTCATATTAGCCAAGGAATGATGGTGGCCTCTAGTAGTAGTGAGGAACCACCAGATTGGAAGTGTACAAAAAAGTGATTTATAGTTTGCCAGTTGGATTCGCTAATGTGCATACAGAGCTAGAAAACAGATGAATCATTTCATTGTATTTTCAACATATTAATCGATAAAAAGTATATTAGCCTTTGAAATATGCTCTGGCCTTGTCTGAACAATAAACAACCTCATGTATGGTCCTGACCTCTAAGCTAGAGGTTTGATGATGTAATATATTAGTAACACTTGCTATGAGAGAGTACCTGTGCTTTTCTTCAGTAAGAATGAGAGGGATCAGACCTCCGTACATTATAAGTGTGGATCTTGTTCCTGTGACTATCTCTTTCTATATCAAAAAAAGGTGAATCAATTGATTGGTTGATTATGCACTAAAATGTCTCTGATTAAGTCTCTGATTTAGAGATTTGCTCTAATCTTCTTTTTTCACCGTTTTGTATTTCAATATTGAACAGAGGTAAAATCCCCCAAAACTATAGGCACCCACGAAGCATGCGTATAATTGGTTTCGATGTGACATATTGCTGTACACGTTGTTGTTGGACATCTACATGTGGCCCTTAAACATTTGGCACATATCTGTCTTACCAAAGCCATAATCATGAACTGTAACACTATGCGTGTCCCTCCCATTATGCAACTCTCCCCTTTACAAACCTTCAACAAGATCTGTGCTTTTTGTTCCCTCGCGTGTTACAGCAAAGGAGACAAACTGTCACCAATTTCACATCCTGCTACAAAACCTGTTTTGACAGTAGTCAAAAGAGAAGAATTTTAAAATTGTCCAATCCATTCCTCTGTGGGGCTGAAGAGCCAGCGATGCCTGCTGTAAAAAGAAGGATGTGTCTGATGGCTACATCAGTAGGAATGTGTGAAAGTGGTATGGTATTTGTTTCCTATTCTACAATATATGTACATGTGAACTTGCGTGGGGGAAAATGTGTATGAACATGTGCTTTGATCTCTGAATTTTCCATTATCATTTTTGTATGTGGGAGCCTGTTTATTTTGCTGTGTGTGTGTGTGTGTGCATGTGTGTGCATGTGCGAGCGTGTGTGTGTGCATGCGTGTGATTGTGTGTGTGTGCTTGTGTGTGTGTGTGTGTGTGTGCTTATACTGATGTGTGCTGCAGTAATAGAAGCTGTCCTGCAGCACACAGTCTGGTGTTTGCAGCCGGAAAGCTGTCATAAACAATCTGCTCCAGCGTCAGTTAAACAGCAAGCGTGGGAGATCCGGGTGCTCTATAGGCTACAAACAGCCCTACGCTCTCTAAATAGACCAACCCATCTGTCTAATGCACTGAAATCAAAATGAGCAATGGATATCCCACATGACATTGTGATGGTTATGCGACAACAGGTTGGCAAGGAGTGACACTGGCCGTTGACTCCGGGAGGTGTTGAGCTTTGACACTGAGTGAAGTTGAAGCCAATCGTATACTACACTGTGAAAACTGGCAGACTTTGGATATGTTCCTGCTGGAAATGTGGCTTTTCCAGGTTCAAATAATTTCACACATGAATGTGATGAGTTTGCTGTAATGTGTGGTAGAAATAGACTCCAGCCCATGAGCCAAAATACCCTGATACTATTCGAACAGGACAAGTGCAGTGTAGCCTATAAATATATTGAACCATTATGGTAAAACCAGAAGAAATAGTTTCAAAATTGAACTGTGTAGGCTGAAGGACTTTTAAAAGGCCATAAATCAGGTCTGTCTGTTTGTCCAGTACATCAGGACAAATGACACCCGCTGACCGTGAAATTGTATTTGACAATTCTGATTATGGTGGCCATCATCACTGCAAAACGCTCCTTGATCAACCTTTTAATCCGTGGCTATGGATGTTAAAAACGAACTGCTTGATTTTAATGAAATTTGCTGCAGATGTTCTGGTCACTGTGAAAATGAATCATATGTGTGATGACTAAGTTTTCCACTGGTAAAACAAAAACTATTGGAATCTTATGGGCACAGCCGTTGCAGATATCTGGTGCCTCGAGTTCATTCTTGCTCTTGGCTTCACAATGTCTTTGGGGTTGGTACATGTTTCTCTACCACAGCTCAAAATAAGGTATTGTAATGAAAATAGGCTGGCATACATATATCTGCAGGGGTTTGATAGGTTTGTTGATCAATACCAGTGACTCGGCGATTGCTTCACTACCCACAGAGATTTCTGGCTTTGAAAGACTATCTTTTTTCGCCTTTACTACATCAGGAATCATCATTCTTCTCTCTCAGTTTAAGCTTTTCAATGATAGAGCATGCTGCTATGGGCAAGCAGAACTGCTGTGCCAGAGACAGAGTTGCAAATACCACTTTGGTTTGGTTTGAGGTTTAATTGTGGATGTATAAGAATATAAAGGCCTGTGTCCGTTAAAGTTATGCTAAACTTCAGATATGCAAAGATATGTTTGCATATACGCCAACATGCTTAGTACTCCCACCGAAGGCTCGAATGGGATGATTTGTGCTGAACACATGGTACAGCACAAATCATCTCATGTGCCTCTGTATGGTATGTTGAGTAGACATTTTTTGGAGTACAATATTTAAGTAGTGCAAGAATAAGTCTAATGGGAAACACAATGAAATAAAAAAAATCACACCTTGTTGTTTTTGGTATTCTTCATTTAGCCCGCTTTTCTAATTCAACATATGATTCTTGTCCGTGATGGCAAAATGTAATTTCATGGGTTGTGTACATTCACTCTACCAGAGGAGTTGTTTTGAGACTTTCTCAAAGCTGCAGCTGTTGTCTCCTTTCTAACGCCTCATGTGTCTGCATCTCAAACGAGTGAATTCCAGAGCAATCATGTCCATGTTGCTTTAACATTTGTGCCATCTGTCAAGTTGTAAACGTGTCTCCCGTTGTCTAAATAATAGCAAGTTAAAAAAGAAAGTATTTCTAGATTGTACAATGTCGCCAGTCAAGACTGATTGGAGACATTCATGTCCCTTAGAAAACTAAACCTACCTTACGTGGCTATCCCTCAACCAGCTCTTCAAAGTTTCTACTAATCCAATGAATCCAGTCGGTATACTGTTTAACCAGTCATAGCCAATAATTATACAGTTCATACTGTTTTATGGCGCTCTCAATAAATCCAAACAGCGACGAAGGGCAGTATTGACATGAGCATAATTAGCAGGGTTTCAGAAGTAAGTGGCAGGTTAAAATGTCTGCACAGTACACCTGCATGATTATGAGTGGCTGTTACACGCTGAGAATTAGAAAGTGATTTTGAATGAAATTGCATACAGTTCATGCCAATCATATTTAAATGAAGGCATTAACAGGTTTATTCCAAACAAACAACTATAACCAAAACTAATGGTGACATTTCCATCAGCCTTTGCTATGCTTTGGGTCTAGCGCTACTTAGGGAATGATAGTATGCTTAAATGCTCAACTAAGAGGGAGGACATGGTAGACAACATACCTGCTAAACATCATAGTTCACCTCGACACACTGACCATGGTAGCGTGTTGTTAGCATTCAGCTTCCAGCAGGGTCTATAAGCATAGCAAGGCCACTAGCGTAGCTGACGACTCTTAAAGCAAACAATATCGACTCATGTTAAACTGCCATCGTTCTCGGCACCTCCTTAACATTTCAATGTTCAGTCACCTTTGGTTTGATCCACCATCCCCAAAGGAAATATACTTTGGTCTCATAAACAAGATCTTTCACTCTCCATTTCACAAAGGAGTCGTAAGAAACAACTTGTGTCTTGGGGAGGGGGAGGGCTGTGGGTGCAGAAGATAGTGTTGTCCCTGATTTAAGTGCTTGTCCTTATCTTCCTTCATGTCCTCCCATCTCAAGAGTAAATGCATTTTTTTTTTCCTGCATTCAAAATAACCTCTTTTTAGGCTTAACCTATAAATTACCATTGTGTTGTTATTTGGGTTTATATCTTCCTTAGACACATCAGTGTTTCTCTGTCTCCACTAATTAGGTTTCCTATTAAACTAACTCCCTGAGCAGGAAAACTATTCAGCCAACACGGACTGGAGCCGTGTTATCATGTTTAGTTGATTAGAAGTGAAAGGGGTTCTGATGTCACCTCTTAGATTGCCATTGATCATTATTCTCTCTATCTAACAAGAGAATAAAATGCTGTTTCTACTTCACTCAGTGGACTCTTTTCCTTTCATTGCACACCTGCTCTTCACAGCTGGGTGTCTAAAAAATTGATTCAGATTCAGTAATTTTTCCTGTTACATCTTGATGCTTTGTGGGTTGAAATGTCTTGGGTTACTTGAATAAACCGCAGCTCAGGTTAATCAGTTAGTTTTGTTTTTTACCTGTATTAGATATTCCCATTTAAATATTACCCAGAACTTGAAGTTTCCGCCATATACTGTACACTCCATGCATGCTATGTACATTTTTTCCCGTCTCGCCTATTCCTCGTCTTTATTTCCCTCCTTAGAGAATAGCAGTTCTAAAACTTTCACCAAAGGCTATATTCCAATGATGGATGTTTATGACGAGGATGTGATCCGCATATCTACACACATACACACACACACACACACACACACACACACACACACACACACATGCACACACTACATGCACTCAAACAGCAACAAAAGTGTACAGACACACCCACAGTGGACGAAGTGAACATCACTCTAAAGTAGATAGTTCATTGCTATGGTTTTCTGATCCAGCTGGCGCGCCCATTTCCAGCATACGAGCCTGCCGCTATTCATAATAAGATGCGTATCATTATTCAGCAATGCCAGGAAGATAGGCAGATTTGGGAAATTAAATTTACACAAAAAAGACAGAAAATAAAATAAAAAATCAACCAGCTGTCAAGTAAGTGTATTCTGGTTAAGATTTATGTGGACCTAGGGTTCTTTTCTTTCCCATTTTTACCTCAGTTTTTGACACATTCCCAAGTTTCCTTTTACATGCTCATGCCTGCCTGCTCAGTGACCAGAGTGATCAGACAAGGGAAAGACTTGAGAAAAAACAACAACCTTGCAACTCAAAAGCATGACACCATTTCAAGACTGAAAAGAAAAGTCAATGTTAAATTTGTTCCCCAGCTCTCTTTCAGGGATTTAGAGTCTGTACATTGTATCTAAGAACTATGAGTTCCCAAAGGATCCCTTGGGTCTACATACTGTACTGTAGCATTGTCACTCCCCTCTTTCATTGCTAAAACATTTCTCTCCGTTTTTTTAGTCTCCTTCTTCCTCCCCTGTTACCGCCACGTCGTGCTGTGAATAGTAATTCTTTAGTGATGAGCACATGCTTAGGATGGGCGAGAGTAAGAAACAAGCATATCAGAAAAGAGGGATCGCCACCTCAAGGGAAGCAATGTAAAGACTTCCCCAGACCATAAGCCTCTTGATGGTATGTCAATTAGTTAAAAATAAAACAGTTTCAAGATTATTTTACAATCTCGAAATATTTTGCATCAAATTGAATGTCAGGGCTTCCGAACAGTGCATTGCAAGACTAACAGCCTATGCATTGGGGAAATGTCTTTGAGATAATATGTGTTACAAAAGTCGCAGAGTTATAAAAAATAACTCGTAGGTTGGATGCACAACATCAGCACGTGTGTTGTATAGAGGAAGAGAGAGAGAGAGAGAGAGAGAGAGAGAGAGAGAGAGAGAGAGAGAGAGAGAGAGAGAGAGAGAGAGAGAATCAAGTATCAAGTTAGCAGCAACATGATAGATGTGAGTGCGGTGTGTGTACAGTTTTAGCTATTAATGCTACAACAAAAGCTTATTTTCCATGTACTGCTTACTGAAGGTGGTTTGGTCAAATTGTGCGTATTCTTACCCTGCTGATAGTTAGTCTTTTTTTTCTCTATAACCTAACCAATGACTGTAATTTGTTATTGTATGAACCAAGAAGAGAAGAAATACATGCCCCTCTATCTTTGGAGCAGGTGGCCAATGTCACACACGTTGCAGCTTAAAATGTCCTTCTTGTGACAAGGGAAATAAATTGCTTTCCGAGAGTGAATTTTAAAAAAGGACCTTTGGTAGTTGGACGATCGCAGGTGTATGGTGTGTGTCATAATTTCCTTTACAGATGATGTGCGTTGTATCACATCAATTGCATGTGTTAGTTTGCTTCCTGTGAAACTGAGCTAACGTTGCTGTTCTAGCTATGTCCCTTATTTGATGCATCACCAAATTAGCTGTGTGGGTCTACTTGTATACTTTATTATGAGCTACAACAGATGTGTTCTAGGACCCATCCCTCTTAGTATAAATGTGCAGGTGGGCTGTTGTCCTTCGCCACCCTCTCCTCTCCTCTCCCTTACTTATCTTCAGTCCTCTGTACTTCCCTGTAGTACCTCTATCTCTTCAAATGCCCACCGCTCAGCATTTACTGTTACTGTGAGCTGACCTAGCCTCTCTGTCTCTCACTGCAGTACCACTGCAGCTCCATCAATCACACACACACACACACACACACACACACACACACACACACACACACACACACACACACACACACACACACACGCACACACACACACACACACACACACACACACACACTGAGCAAGCAGGCTGGAACAAAGATGGCTCTGTGATAGACACACAAGAAGAAATGTGTGTCAGTTACACACACACATAATTACTCACTATGCATTCCCCTCATAAAGCTGTGAAAGGCGCTGTAGGGAATTCATCATTAGCAAATGAGTTACTATTTAAACCAAGAGTTATTTCTACAGATCGATAGGGTCAAATTCTCCAAGAGGTGGAAGAAAAGAAGACTGGTATGCGTGTATCCTGGGCCCCCACACTCGTGCATACAAATTAGTTTATGTTTTTGTCTTTCAATGTATTGTGTAATATAGATTGTGTGCAGGTGTTGTTCACATTTATTAAGGGTAACAGAGGGACTTGGGAAGAGGCCTTCCCAGACTCCTCATAGACAAACACAGATATGCAGCATCAATTTACAGAATTATCACTTGCATTGAAAGTTGGACAATTTAAATTGGCAACACTTCAGAGCAATTGATATGTTTACTTTTGTCTTTGACGACAAGTAATATTCTCTCGTCAACTAAAGCGATGACAATTTATTACGGAAAATCAAATAGTTTATGTCTGTTCATATACTTAACAAAACCAAATTGAAATTCTCTTGAGCTTCCATACAGCGGGGTATTCATACACTGAAAAGGCATTAAGCAAATCCACAAAGAGACATTTATTACATTTGTGCATTCACAACGAAAATTGATTCAGAGCATGGCTCGGTTAAAATAAATGACTTTCAGCTAGTGGATGTTAAGACCATTAACTCCAGACCACTAATAGCATCACAGAGGCTTTCATGTCATGCCTTTTCCATGTGGAAAATGTCAGAGAGAAACTGCTGTTTCTTGTGTAGTGGGACTAATTTCACATTAAAGGCAAACTATCTCAGGACAATATTGCCAGCTAATGATATGAAATGCTGTTAATTAAAAAAAATGCATTTGCCTGGACAAGAGAATGACAAAATAGTAATTATATTACATCGTCACAAAAGTTTGTAATTCTTTACCTAAAAAAAGGAAATATATTACTGATCAGTTATTGCCTTTTATTATATAAAAACTAGTGATACTAATTGTAAATTGCTTCTTTTTTAATAATTTAAAGTCACTTTTTCAAAGCTTCAAACTCAAAATCCTTGTTCCATTTTATAGTGTGTATTTTGCATATTGCACGGTTGCACTGCTAATGAGCAGCGAGACAAACTACTCTTCACATTGGTCCCTCTTCAGAGCGGTGTTTCAGAATTAATCATCTTTAATTACCAAAAAGTTGGAACATAACAAGTCATATTTTTGCTAAAAATGAATGTCTGCACAAGTTTTAAAAGATGAAAGTCTAATGTTTGTGCATTGTCAATATATAGCTTTGCTTTGGGTTCTCTTTCATTTCTTTGATGGCTTATTTCTGTTGTTTTTAATTCTGTCTCGGACATAATTAGTTTCCTCTTCTTTGCTCTGTAATGTCTAAAGTACTGTAATATTTTGGTAAGTCTTTGATGTATAGGCATATTATTCTGGATGTAATATGTGTGTATTTCTGTTCTGCCACACCGTTTCACCATTTGCCCCTTCATTTATGGCTGGCACAGTGACAATGGTGTGCCTTCATGTGGTCTGGTATGCATGCGTTCTCTCTGTGACTTCACAGCAGGCAACAACTGTACTGACCTGCAATATTATGATCCCGCCAGGGAACAGAGCCAGTCTGTGACCCTCTCCAAACTTTAAAGCTTTGTGGTCTAGAAGAAAACTGATTTGAAGGCTTTTCTTCTTCTTCTTTTTTGTATTCACATGGAACTCAAGTCTCTTGTGTAACTAAGACTCATTGTGGGTTCGGCAAACAAATACCCAGCAAGCTTTACGGTTTAGTAATCCAGTTCTTTGTTGCACCATTTGAATCATTATGAAGACTACTGATTAATCCACTTTCAAAGGATTCACCTGCAAACCACTGAAAAGCTATTGTTGTGAAAAAGTTTCAGGAATGTTGAGCTAGTACTGGGGATTTGTAACTGTTAATATTTAGTTTTTACTTTGGCGCAGTTGAGATCCGTTTTAAATTTTAAAAAAGAATCGCTAAAGAATAAGCAGCAATTGTGAGCTGTTTGGTGAGGAGCCGCAGGTGACAGGTACTTAGGTGCAGTTTGGGTGAACATCAAACCTCACACTTGTCATCAAGGTAAACAACAACTTGTAGTGTTTCCTCTTGTCATGAAGTAAAGGACTCCTGCAGTGAATGCATCATGGGATGTAATCACAGTTGCTATCAGTTTTCCATCCGTATGGAAACTAAGATGTAGTGTCTGTTATGATTAAAAAAAGATCTTAAAATGGACAAGTAGCCAGTGATTTGAGTCTTCATTTGAGTGCATCAGTTATTCATTGTTAACCAATTGTTTCAGGAATCAACTCTCTTCCTCCTCCATGATTTTGATGCCGAGTTACGACTCGTGTGTTTTTTTTTTTCATTTATTGCTGTTGCACATCAAGGGCCAGCTTCCTGTTTTCCAACACTGTCTATCCTTCAAACTCTCCTTCTCCTCAGAACATTTACTCATTTTCCTTCCTCTTCAGCAGCCTTCAGAACCAATTCATTTCCACCATATCCTGCTTCTGAAAAAGAAAATACCCAAAGATGGAAGACAGGGCAACACAGAGATGGAGAGGGAAAAGATGGCAGGCAGGATGACAGTAGTGTAGGTGAAATAGTGTGACAAAAATCAGGGGGCAACAGGGCGAAGAAAAGAGTGAAATGCAGAAATGGGGAATAAGAGCATAGAATATATAGGAAAAAGTTCAAGAGGAATAAACAGAGCGGAGCATGAGTGTGAAAACCTGCGGAGTCTTTCCATAGCACCTCAAATGGGCAGAGTTTCTGATACAAATTTAACCGATTTCTAATCCTCTCCATTCGCAGCAAAGGTAATGATCTCATCTGAGAGTAGTGGATATTGTTAACATCAGTTAATACATGATAAGCAAACATAGTTAGCGCTTTATTGCCACAGCACAAACACAGCTAACCGCCATAAGCCGCGTTTTGTATTGTTTGGCCATGAGCAATGCTAATTCCTGTAAAGGCTGCCAGGTATTACTGACACAGAAAACAATGCTAAATCCCCGTTAGCGAACCCCAGCCACTGCAGCGGCTTAGCACAGCTTGGGTTCCCATTAGCCTGGCAGTATAGATGTACACACACTCACACACATGAGCAAATGCATTGTCACACACACACACACACACACACTCAGCCCCCTGATTCCCATTAACCTGTGGAAGCCCCTGTGTCGCTAGGAGAGAGAACCCTAATTTGTCAGCCTGCCTTGGGTCTAGAAGCTGAAGGTCGTTAGCAAATAGAGTTCACCTCTAATTACTGCTGGACTTCCCTTTGCATGATTTTGCCTGTGTGTGTGTGTGTGTGTGTGTGTGTGTGTGTGTGTGTGTGTGTGTGTGTGTGTGTGTGTGTGTGTGTGCGTGTGTGTGTGTGTGCATATGTATTATCTAAAGTAAGTGCCACAAACAGGAACAGAACAAATAGTGTGTGTGTATGTGTGTGTGTGTGTGTGTGTGTGTGTGTGTGTGTGTGTGTGTGTGTGTGTGCGTGTGTGCGTGCGTGTGTGCGTGTGTTTTGGATTGTGTACGGTTGCAGCATGCTGTGTATTCTGTGTATCCGCTGCAGAGTCTACTAAATTGTTTATTGGACTTAGACTGAACTCAGATTTTCTAAAAAATGTAATTACTCCAAAAATGTTCCACACTTTGATACTGCAAATATATTTAATTTATTCCTCCTTTTTTTTACTGTCAACATCTCCCCATCTTTGCCTTTCTGTTTTCATGTGCCTGCCTGTTTCCTCTACTGTATTTCTTTCTTCATCTTGCTTCCTGCTTGCCTCCTGTCATTCCTCTCTCTCTTTCTCAGTCTATGGTTGGAGTGCAGCAGATTTGGTGAAACAGGACTTATTGATGATAGGATTTTATAAGTTATCAAACGTATACAGTCCTCCAAACCCTCCTTGCTAGTCTAAGATAGAAAATGCACTCAAGCCAACATGGTGCTTCTGCACTTCATCACAATCACTAACACTGATTCCAACACCTGTCAGTAATCCCTTGTTTTTTATTCTTAGAGGTTTAGTCTGATGATGTATGAGAGAGCCAGATATGAGTCAATGGTCAGGGTCGGCTACAGCGCACTGCCCCCAAAGCCCTTGTGGGGATTCAATATTCCGCTCAAGGACACTTCAGCAGGGAAAATGCTTGATGACAGAGAGACTTCAATTTAGATCCTCTGTTTGAAGGGCTTTGGTTTTATCAATGTGCCACCATTTTGTCAACTTTATGAATTGATCTAATGTCTAAAAATGAAAGGATTGGATTGGAAACCACAAGTGAGGATAAAATGTGCCAAAAGAAATATTATGAAGAAAAAACTGTTTCTAACATCACTCCATGAAGTGAAATGTGTGATTTTGCAGTTCAACCCGACCAACAGAGTTGTGTGTTTACTGTGGTGAAATTATTAAATCAATTTACTTATTCAAAATCCTGATCAATAATGTAAGCCTATCAACATAGTTCTGTTTCAGGGCTTCTAGTATTTAATGTGTTTCTCGTGAAATACATGATGTGCAAAAGTGATCTGTTTCAATTTATCAGATACATAATTATTATTTCATGTCTCATGCTGTTAATCTCAAGTACATGTATAGGTTGTGAGCATAAATTACCTCTCTTATCTTCTTACCTCTGTTAACCTCTATCTTCAGAGATTGGACACAGTGATATCAAAGGATTCAGATTCGATGAGCCAATCTGATACTGAATTTAGATTCTTTTAAATGTTTTCAGGCACCAACTCTATAAGCCTTTCGGTCTGCTTCGGCCAGCATGTCTATATTTTCACCAACTTTGCTCTCATCAACCGCTACTCAGCACCTTCTTTCTGTAATGCTAACAAGCCATATTGGAAACCAGCCATGGGACTATTTTAAAGGCAAGTTGTTTAGTGCATGCATGTGTGATTTTAACACACGTGCCACACACTTTTGTGTATCTTGCTGCTTTCTTTTGCCCCTTCTCTTTCATTCCATTTCCCTGTCTTATTCCACCCGTCACAACATATTGTTTCTCAGCAAGGTGGAGTTTTGGGCTGACAAAAGGGTGCAGTGTAGTGGAGGAAGTGATATTATGAGCTTCAGTTGCCAGATTGGTAACAAATCTTCTTTATGAGCACACATGAGAGGAGAGAGAGGCTCACAAATTCCCCACTAGAGGAAAATACTGAAGCCCATTCAGGCCACACCAACAGCCAGTGTTTCACTGATCACTCTAATATTGACTCACTGTGCATGTATTCACAGTGGAGGAAGTGTACACAAATTGTGCATGTTTTAGTATTTCAATATATTTGAATGTTTCTCTGCTTCCTTCGTCTGTTTTCTGATAGTTGCAGTTCACGTTGTGATACATTGAGATTAGGTGCACACGCACCAGGACAAGCACACAGTTAATAAATATTGTTGTACACTGGTACAATAATAATAATAATAATTAGGAATAATTAGGAATTCAATTCAAATGTATATTTGTTAATTTGTTGCATTTTCACAAACACACACACACTCTCTCTCTCTCTCTCTCTCTCTCTCTCTCTCTCTCTGTCTCTGTCTCTGTCTCTCCCTGTCTCACTTACACACGCACAACACCCAGGCAATTGCAAACACACTTCACATGTGTTGTATTAAATTGAATCGATGTGGTTCTATAATATGCATGATACTATAGACAATTTCACACATGGGCTCTCAAGCTACAATGTATCATTGCAACGAGGAAAGTATGTGTGTGTGTGTGTGTGTGTGTGTGTGTGTGTGTGTGTGTGTGTGTGTGTGTGTGTGTGTGTGTTTGTGTTTGATGTTGGAGAGGGAGGCAATCTCCAAGTCGGAAAAGTGAAGCCATTTTACTACTACTACAACTACTACTACTACATTTCAAAAATTATAGTTGCGTTTAGAACAAATAGATGTAAATACCTTGCGATTGGCAAATCACTACCACAAGATTGCCCATGTTTTCGTCTTAAAGCTTTAGCTCTTTCACAGTATGTTTTCTGTGTATGATTTGCTTACCTGAAAATGTCTTGTTTTTGGTTGTGCTCCACCCGTCATGCCAGAAATGATGAACTTTAGGCCTAAAAAGGGCAACCAACAAACCAACGGGTGAAGTCCCTGTGACTTTTTTCACTTCTTATATACAGTCTTTGTATTGGAGACTGGAAAAAGTTTATGGATTGAGAAACAGTAAATTCTTCACTAATAATAACCAGAATACTTAATCATTTCAACTAAGTTATTAAGTGACCTCTGATAGTAGACATGGATATACATGTATTTTGAAGTGTAATTTTTCCAATATAAAAATCCATTAACATACAGTCATAATGCTTGTTGAAGGTATTATGTTATTATATCCTATCATGTACTGGTGCAACTGTGTATTGAAGTATTTTACATAATCATTGGGTTTCTGTAGCCTAAAAATTAACTTGCTCAAGACCAGATGTTAATTGGAATCCAGTAGTGTAATTGAGGGTATATGCAGGTATAGATTAGCTATCCATTTAACTTTGGCCATGATAGACTATGCTTATCAACCTAATTAGATCTGGCACGGACTGGCAGCCAAAGAATTCCTCAACCCTGCAGCTTTCCCGGATGAACAGCCACTGCAGCCGGTTCATTTTCCAAAAACCATAAACTGCTTCGTTGTCATTCATGCAACACACATTTTCAAAAATATCTGATACTAGAGAGTCTTCTCCTATAACGGCCGGTCAAAATTTTAATCAGCTGTCTATGGCAGAACAAGGTGAAATAAACAAGGTAAATGCTTTTTTTTGTCTTAAGAACCCTGTGGTACTGACCTTTATTGTAGTGTTATTGAAACAGACTATCCTTGCGTTTGGGTTTCTGATTGAGCTCCTTTGATACCATTACAAACATAGTCACTAACTAATAAGCCAAATCCCCAAATCTCACCATGGTCTGTGTGTGATGGTATTTTAATAGCCTCTGAAATGAAAGCCATTCCCACCTGAGGAACCGTGGGATATAATGATTAATCCTCTGTTGTTGAGAGGTTTGCACAACAACCTTACTGCTCTGGAAGGAAATACAATTGGCCACTATAGTCTTCTTTCTGTTCTGCAAAATTAGCAATAAAAAGCAATAAAACACATACTAACACATCTCAGGGCAAGATTTGTTAAAATGTTTGTTCTATCTTTGTCGCCATATTGTGCATTTAAAGTTGTGCATATGATGTATCAAAAAGCCTGCAAGGAGAATCATATCTCCTGGTCATATATGAGGAACACTATGCATCATCAGATCAGATATCTCTTAACTATCATTTATAGTCATCTATATGGGCCAGTTTAAGTTGGTAATTTCTTCATCTTTTGAAAAAATAACATGCAAATAAAACAAATAAAAGTCAATGACAAATTAATGGACTTAATGAATAAATGTATTTTTAGTGTTATCAAATTAGCGCGTTATTAACGGCGTTAACGCAAACCAATTTTAACGCCGTTAACGCAATTTCATTTTTCTTTTTTTTTCTCGCGAGCACCACGGCGGATGTCGCTCAACCGGAAGTAAAACAATAGGCACGCCGTTTGCACTTGGAAGCTAAGCTAACGTTACGGGTTGAAATGAATGAACAGTGAGCGCGATACGGCAAAATAAATGATAAGACGTGGTTCCTTTGACAAGACCAAAGTGGTATGAGCCATTTGTCATTGTGAACTAAGCTATCATGGAAGCTAACCAGTCTGAAAAACCACTCGATGGCCGAGCACACAGCTGATGCTAACTCTGCGCCCCCTCGTCATAGCCGGACACGAACGGATGACTTCAGACAGAAACACATGGACACCACAATGAAGAACAGACTCACTGCAGTCAAAGCTAAATGGATGCTACTGCGTGTAGCCTGCTAACGTTGTGGAGGATCAAGCTGATATAATACACATAGCATCCAACGACAGGACCTACGAAGCTTGACTGCTATGTTCAGCTCTCTCTCTCTCTCTCTCTCTCTCTCTCTCTCTCTTTCTCTCTCTCTCTCTCTCTCTCTCTCTCTCTCTCTCTCTCTCAATTCAATTAGAACGTTGCAAGAATATTGCCAAAGCAATTAAAACACATCAGAAAAACATAGATAACAAAAATAATAAAAAATAACAATAATAATAAAAACAGATTGAAAGTCTCTCTTTCTCTGTGCACTTCATAATTTTATTTTGTAAACACTGGTTTACCTGAATTGTGCACTTTATCATGTATTTTGAAAAGCCTTGTTTGGCAATTGTTTTTCAATAAAATTAAAACATTTGCATAAAGCAAGCCAATCCAAAAAGCATAAACGCATTAAAATGAATTAATCGCAATTAATCGCGAGTTAACTATGACATGAATGCGATTATTCGCGATTACATATTTGAATCACTTGACAGCACTAGTATTTTCACAAAAGAAAGAGAGAGCAGTAATGATACAAAGCACAAACATGTGGGGCGACTGTGGCTCATTGTCAGAGCCCATGTCGATGCGTCCTTGAGCAAGACACTTAACCTTAAAATTGTTCCTGTAGATGTGCCTATGGTTTATGAATGTTTGAAAATACTGATGTGGCACCTTGCATGGTGGCTCCTTCCATCAGTGTGTGTATGGGTGAATGATGTCATGTAGTGTTAAAGTGCTTTGAGTGGTCGGAAGACAAGAAAATTGCTATACAAGTACAAGTCCATTTGTCATGTGTAGCAGTCTCTTCTTGTAATGCCTTTTGGTGATGGCACTCCTTTAATATAAGACAAGTGTGCGTTACAATGCAGTTACTTTGGGATTCTTGTGAATTATTGGCGATATACACCATCGTCTACACTCTCCACCTGTTCAATTGTGTGCTTAAACTGGGCAGATGTCTCTACTGCATTAGTCCAGTACGGCATGCCCAGACTTGTATTTATTTATTTTTTATAAGATGCAGTATTATACATAAAGGTCCCACTTCTTCCTGTTTTCCTTTTTAAATGACTCCTGCTGCCTTCATTTCAAAGCAATGTATTGGGACACTTGGTTTCACTCTAAAGTATTTCTTTTTAACAATATCTCCAATGAAATGTCTTCTTTGAACATGCTGATCTTTTAAACTCTTTTTCACTCAAAGATTGCCAATGGACGGCCGTCTCAGTCGTTGCATGAGAGGTTCACTTTATAATCAGGTGCTAATTGCGTACAGATTGTGATTGAAAATTGAAGAACTCTTTTAACACACACACACACACACACACACACACACACACACACACACACACACACGCAAACAGCGACACGGTTCTGAAAGTAGTGTATCAGTGAGAGACAGAGAGTTATGCTTCGTGCGGCTCTGAGCAGATCGGTCCTGGTCTAGAGTTCACTGATTCAGGCATGTATAATTGATCGGACTTGGCAACCAAGTTGCCGAGAGAGAGAGAGAGAGAGAGAGAGAAAGAGAGAGAGAGAGAGAGAGAGAGAGAGAGAGAGAGAGAGAGAGAGAGAGAGAGAGAGAGAGAACAATGCACAGTGATGAGGCATTGTTGATTTTGGATTTAGATTATAATTATGATGTTTATGAATGTTAGGTAAATGGGCAAAGTGTTAACCAGGGTTGTGGGTCGAGTGAGTGACATTACTTGCTGTAGTCATCCGTGTCACATTGTGCTAATCTGTCTTCCTCTCGTTCTGACTCTCTGGGTTCAATTGATGGAGCTAAACCAGTGTACCCCTTGTTTTGTTTGGCATTGTGACTACTTTTATTCCCTTGGACAACAATGATATTTGCAGAACCTGATCTTACCTTCATTTGGATCCATAATGGTCATCATTACAGGTCCGCTGTTTAAAGGTAGTGAGAAAGGTAATGTGGCTGGCTTGCTTTTAAGCCTTTTGTGTAAATATGTGTGAATACTCATTCTATCCCTGGGTCGTGGTTATTATTAGTAAGATTTCATCTTTGTCTCCAGCTTTTCATATGGTCCCTTTCCTCTAACAGCCCACCTACCTACTTTATGTTGTTCTTTTCCTCCATCAACTGAAACGACATGTGTTCGTATTCCCCTCTGCCCAACAACCTTTTGCAAAACTGTATCAAAAAACACCAGAGGAGTCCATCCAGGGGGTCCATCTGGTCACGACAGACCTCCCGTAAACCAGCCTGAGGCGTCATGGATTACCAATGGTACAGAGAATAAGTCATCCTGCGTAGCGCTTTAATTACTGGGATAAATAATAGATGAACTAATACAGCAGGCTCACAAGGGTTTATTGAGCTGGCCGGGCTAACTGAATGTTAGACTGAAGAGGGACCGTGGTTACATTATTGGACAAACTGAAAAAGTGTTGGCCAATGTCACATCCAACAAACTGACTGCAATGACTTGATTAGAAGAGTGTGAATGTCTGCCAGAGGATTTCAGCAAGTTTCGAAGGAGGTAGGAATAGTGATGGGACAAAGAGACTGAACGCTTGGTTTCCACCGAAGCATTTTATGTAAATTATAATCTTTCAAATTGTTGATTGGTGAAAAGTCGCCTTTGACATTTTAAAATGTTTGTTGAGACCAAATGTTGGTTGTAAAATATCTTCCCAACACATCTCATGAAGCTCGCTGACAGTTGTCATAGTTACAGTTAAATATATTTTCTTAATGGTTGCCTTTAGACAGCGAGAACTATTGCCAACATAATATCAGCTCGTCCGGCATTGATCATTGTTTCCATTCTTCTGGTTTAGTTGTGTGTTCAGAAGAAGCTTCAGTCTACATCTTCTAACTCCGAGAGACATTTCTGTTTTTGTTGCATTTTGAAAAAGAAAAAAAAAAATGTAATTTCATTTGACAGATGTAAATGTAGAGGGGGAAGGAAAGAAAAAGTACAGGTGTGTGTGTGTGTGTGTGTGTGTGTGTGTGTGTGCGTGCGTGCGTGCGTGCGTGCGTGTGCGTGTGTGTTGTTGGATGTCTGTCTTTATGTGTGGTTGCTTCATCCAAAACATCTCATTATGCGCTTGGTCTGTGCACACATTGGCACAGGGCACCAGATCTGTTGACAAAAATTGTTTGGTGAGGGTTCCAAGACATGAAAAATGAATCTGGACCAAAAAATTTAGATTAACGGCTCAAGCAAAGAGCTGGCAAGCCTAGGGGTGGTGGTGGGTAGTTGGAGGGTGGTCGGGAAAGGCAGAGGATGGGAGGGGTGAAAAGAAATAAGCTCGAGTGAAAGTGTTTAATAAGCAGCATGAGAAGAGATTTTTATGTTTTATACGTAACAGCTTCCAAGAATTTGCGAATTATCCCACTCACATTAAAACTCACTGAACATACATGGGAAATGAAAAAGAAAAAACAAAAGAAGTGTGTGAGAAATGAATAGATCGATGTGTTTTTTGTTTTGTTTTTATATTGTAGCACATGTATAATGTATGCATTAATCAATGTCCGTACGTATCGCAGTATATCGATATTTAATACCACTTCTGCTCAGTTTACTTCATTTATTTATCCTGGAACAGAACACTAAAGAAACCAGAAGGTTAATTGTGGTTAATTATGGTTGTGTTGATCACACGTACAGAATATAAAACACTTGTTTATGTCTATCTAAAGAATACACTGCAGGTGACGGAAATCTCATTGGTTGTGGAAATCCAAGATAACTTCAAATCGTGTTACAGGATTGCAGAACAGAGCATTAATAGTTTTCAATAATATCGTCTAAAACTCTGCATAAATCACCAAGTAAGATTTT
The DNA here is from genome assembly GCF_023055335.1 of Clinocottus analis. Taxonomy (NCBI): domain Eukaryota; kingdom Metazoa; phylum Chordata; class Actinopteri; order Perciformes; family Cottidae; genus Clinocottus; species Clinocottus analis. The sequence goes on from NW_027175909.1 coordinate 8,024,760, forward strand.
ACTTTCCACATAGTATCTGTGTAAAAGACAGTGAGCCCGGGCTGTCAGGCGCACAGAGCGCATTGTTGACACAGCGGTGCGCCACAAACTCCCTGGCTCCAGTCACCTCACCATGACAGATAGCTGATAGCTGTCAGCTTCATGTGAGTCAGATGCGGAGAGACAGGTAACAACAACCAACGCCCAGACCGCAGTGACCTGACCTCATAGCTGACTGTTCACACCACAGGCACATTTCTTTTTGCCGGTCAACAAGTAACCATACTTCTCTGCTCTTCTCCCTCTGTACGCGTGCATGTGTGTGTTCACTCCAAAATATTGTGGGGGAGAATTCTGTCCTCCCCTACCTACACATGCAAACCTTTTCCCTCGACCTGCTCCCGGGCAAACAGAGTCAGATTCCGTGTACAGAGCATAGATTTCTAAATACTGTGGGAGTTGGGGTAAACATCTCATCTTTTTTCTGGAGCTCAGTTGAAAACAACCAGAACAACAGTTGAGTGGAAACTGTTGAGATTAATCTGTAAGAAAAGGCCGATTTCCTCAGTGAAAACCTTCATTACCGTCGTATTTAGAAGATTATTATTTAAGCAGTTGCACCATATTTTCCTGTTGGGATTTCATTTCTTTATGATAACCCCCCTCGCCCTACCCCTTACCTCTCTCCAATATTAAATGAACAAATTTCACATTTAGCGCGCATTGTCACAGAGTTAAATGGTCATTTTAATTCCCACTGGGGTATTGTGTGATTTGAAATTGAATGGGCTCTCACCCTGGGGTCTAGATGATTGTTATTCACTCCACTGCCATCCACTATTTCATGCCGTAAGGCTCTGGGAGCTCTGTGCAGAAAGGTACATAATTTAACTTTGTTTTGGAATTGCTGTAATACACAGTGTGTAACTACATACGCACTGGATGGATTCACAACACTTCAATATGCCTGATCTGGATCTGGATACCGTGAAAGGAAACGGTTACCCAGTGTGAGGAAAACTGTTTGTTATTTCTTCTTTGGAGTAGCAGGAGATCAGAATCAAGTATTCAGAAAGTCTCTTTTTCCAATACAAATGTATGTTCCAGATATGAATTATCTATACGTCAGAGCACTGTCCCATTTTTACAGATATAAAATGAACATAAGAGCCATTTTTGTTTATATGGTAGGTGTTTTCCCTTTATTTAGTGTCACATTTAACTTCAGAGCAGTGCAGTTCCACTCTGTCACTGTTGCATCTCTTATAAAATGTCTTTGTTCTGACCTTTATTCTTTTATTTGATTTGAAAAGTCAACTTCAGGCTGCGTTGTGAATATGTATCTGACACGTGTTGGACTGTGTTGTGTTCATAGGCTGTGAAGACTTGAAGGTCGCCAGCTCAACCGAGTCCTTTGAATGCAAGATGCGACTTATTTTTATAGAATGCAATATTTTTTGGGCACTTGACAAATCAAGTTGTATTTGTTTTATTATAAACAAATCAACGTTAAATTTATTTGCTGTCTTATTTTCAAAGGCGCATTGTGTATACACTTGAGGTCTCACACAGATGAAAAGTGCATTTAATTTTTTGTAAAACATTTGCAAATGACATTTTCTACATATTTTTAGTCCATTATTGTCAACATCTAGGTATAATAGATGTTGCGTAACAGGCAACTGCAGATTAGGTGAAATGATGTGAAACTATATACAGGTCTGTGTACCGTGTCTCCCATGCTTCCTCATGCACATTTTTTAAAATATTCATTAATTTAAATTGACATCAAATTACAGCATCCACCCTGCTAAAGTGTATAGCATGTCATACAATGAGTCATACTTGTGTTTACTTCACAATTTTTGCTTGGGAGTCAAGACACTGGCAAATGGTAGCAACAACCATCTGTAACGCCAATTACTGAAGCCTTTTCTACGCTGTGGAACATCTGTTAATTTGTGTACCATACCACTTTGTGAAGCCCACTAGGGAGCTGCTGTCACGCAATTCCAGGTGTACATGACAACACGCATATGTAACTTCTTGCTAATTAGTGAGTGTCCATTTGACCGCTTTTGAAACTCTCTTTCTGTGACCCCGGATAAAAAGAGGAGTGGCTTCAATCCTCTTTCACTTTAATTTCACTTTAATTTGGCAGATTTGACGACTCCTCATAGAATGTGTCTTGGCCAAAGTATGCTGCAGTATGATCTATTACAGTCCAGTTTAACAGGACATTTAGTGATTCATAGGTGGCCTGTGTGTCCACAGGGATCAGTTTTATGACGCTTCTGTTTACACTGGTAAGCAGAAAGCAAATCTGTGTTAATGGTTTGTTGACAATATTTTATTTGACAGCTGACAAGTAAAACAGTCGTTCAGATTTATCAACAGAGCACATACTAAATAGTGCCTTTGCCAGCAAAATACGCTTCAGCAATTCATCCCTGCCTCTCACCGACTGATGGAGATCAGACAAAAATAACTGACATAGACTATACTGAGTTCATAAATATTTTATTTAAAAAAATTAGGTCACTGCAGAAGGCTTCTAAGGTAGCAAACACAATTTAGTTAAAGGCCGCTGCTCAATCTGCTCCAGATGGACTTCATCAAACTGAAGCCTTAATGTGGGCAAACATGGAAAACAAAGCAGAGGCCCACAGTGCTCCCACCCACACCAGAGACCAAAGGCCTGTGCAGACGGAGACTCACTGGCAGTTTGGAGAGTCAGACTGCATCTCCATGCAGCTGTTGGCACTTTTGACAGCTTCCACTGTGTTTATGACTTGAGTCCAGAAAAAGCCCCAAAGCCCCCAAACTTCAGCATTCAGTGTTGTTGACAGGACAGACGTGACAGCACCACACCAAAAGTACTCACGCAATGGTTTCACGGTCGTTAAATAAAGATAGCAGAGATTTGTCTTGAGTCTTTTGCGGGTCTGCTCAGCTTGCCTGACAAAGAACACTGAATGGTGAGTTCACAAAAGGATTGCGCGGATTCTGCCGATGCTAAACCTGAAAGAACAAGACAAGAAGAAACTGCAATCCTCAAAACACCTGCAAAGAGTGAAATGCTCCCCCAACTGTGCTGCTAAGAAAATATTGTGTCACTGCACCTCTGGTATTTGCCCATATTGAAATATTATAATATGCATACATTTCTGGCAAAATTGCCCCCTCCAGCCTCAGGCAAAAACAGTCCAATTCACAAAGGCAACCTTTGCCACGAGGATAATTGCAAACAAAGGTAAACAAGACTTTTTGGGTGTGTTTGCGCTATAATGCCATCAGTTTCATATATTTCGGGAGTTGGACCTTAAGACGGGGCGGATATCGCTGCAAGTGGGCTGTCAGCAGATGCAGTCTATTCTTTGTGAATTCACGCAGCAATGTTCTTCACTGTAGGGCAATTAGTAAAATTAACTAATTCACCAACCGTGGTGAAAAAAAGTGAACGTTAGAGGTGAAGATTCAGCAGACTTTTAAAATATGCATCAGCTTAGGCCTTTGTGCTAAGTACTTGTAAACTCTCTGTCAGGGCTCATTGCCTGAATGGCCAATGTGGCAGGTAGGGCAATTCATTAAAGGAGTGTGTGCCTGGCAGTTTTCCATGTTATTATGCCACATCCCGGATGCCAAGATGTAGCTCTGTGGCTGCAATCAGTGATTTTATGCCAACTGATCTTTAGGGTGTCATAAATTTCACTCTGAATGTATTATGCTCTATTTGTATCCAATTCCCTTTAGCTCCAGAGATGTGGCAGCGATGTAAAGCCCTTTGAACAAGCTGGCCAAACCCTGTCTATCCATGGCTGTGGTCCCCAATGGTGGCAACCGGCTGACACATCTCTTGGTTGCTATTTTTCCCTACTCTAGATATTTACCTAGCTCAAAATGCCAGTAAGAAGGCTTTGGTAGGGAGCCATTTTCCTTTGCTCTTCGATCCTGTATTCTGTCTCTCTTTCTTCTGTTTTATCTTATCTGTCTCTCTCTCTTCCTCACTGCACCTATTGGTTTCTACTCTCTTATCATGTCATCATGTGTAAAACTATCTGTCTCTTGCTCTCTAGGGAATAGGCTGACATTTGCAGTAGGATATTGTAGCCATTTGCTTGCCCTAAAGTACATGGACATACAGAACCCTACTTTGCATTTCAGACATGGGCAAATATCAGCATCTACAATGTCAAACTTGAGTCTCGAGCATATGACTATGTGGTCTGCATTCATGAATGTTTTCAACTCTTGTCACAAACCAGGTCACACTGAGCAAACATGCACTATTGTAGGTGTTTTGCATATTTAACTATGGGTGTGCATGTGATAGTACATGGTTCCAAAACACCACTGAGAGTGCTAAAGTGGGCTAATTACACATCACACTCAATCAGAGAAAGCTTGCTGTGATCATTTCTCTTGGAACAAAATTTATTCAATTCAGGTGTCTTTCAAGTTTCACAATATGCTGAAGCAGGTAGCATCGTGATATATCAGTGAATTATTATTGGTTATGATCTTAGATCTCTGTGCTGCTTTTTAGTCATCTCAAAGCAATACATCACTTACTTGTTGTATTGCTGCTGGTAAAGGTGTGTTCCTTGAAGATGCTTAAAAATGGAAAAACAGGATAGATTTATTGCAAAAAATTACAAGGTTGTTGTCCAACTGAAATCCCCTACTCAGACCTAAAAGTCCAAACAGTATGGCCATATATGTTGAAGACATGCAGCATGCAGTCACAAGGAACCTACCATGTCATAATAAGTCTTATTTACAACAACAGCAACCAACGTTTCCCCTTTTCACTGCTGTGTCCTTGATCTTTTATTGTCGTCTCATTGTCGTGTCCAGTCCAACATTCCTATTCTTTATGTAATGATGGAAAATGGAAAGTGTTCCAAAAATGTTGTGTGATTCTTATCGCAGTTACGATTGATTAGATATGACATAAGTCAAACACGTCACACAACAATACAAAAATATTTCTTTTCCAAGAATGTAGTCTTTTTTAAGAGCTAAACACATAAAGGAAGTAAACTAATGTCATGATAACTGAACACAGACTCTTCTACTTTTTTTTAAGTCATAACAAAATTACCTATTTAGTCATGTTTGCTTTTGTGTGTGTGCATCACTGTAGCCAGACACTGCACAGACGATTATACACTGCAGACAATCTCCAGGTGTCATTCATCATTAAAGTGCTTTAGGTTTGACAACAAAACTTTAAACAGCCTTGATAAAGAACTCTGCTTCAGTGAGATGCAGACGTTGGTATTCACACAGTCCAGACATGAAGGTTGTTAAGGTTTAACACAAAAATATGTGGGGTTTTTTTTCATCTTTTAATGATAGACCCAAGACTTCCAATCAAATCAAGTATTGAAGTGAAATAGAAGAGTGCAACTTACTCTGGGTGAAGTATATCTGAATATTAATGTACAGTGCAGCTCAGTACGAGAGCAGTACATTGCTAAACATTGCTGTTTAAAGCAATTCACTTTAATTGAGGGAAAATAGAGTTCCTGCACTCGTCTTTAAGTAATGTGAACAGTTTAATTAGAATTTGTTATTGTGAATGACAGACGAAAGCTACAATCCAGCTTTTGTAAAATGGTGAAGGTTTTAATGTACAAATTAAACATTTTGTGAACATAGCAAGTGAATTTACCCAAAAGTAAATACATCTTAAAGACTGAAACTCAAATGATATTGTTAAATTATGATAAAGTGTTCATGATGCACAAGTATTGCAGCTGGATTTGCAATTGATCCTCAGATAAATCCAAGCAGCATGCTAAATATTTACCTCAGAGTCAAATTGATTGGCCTTGTGTTTTAATGTACAAAACAGATAAATAATAGAAATATAGAATATATAGTGTACAATATTTTTACACATAATCCAGCCAATAATGGTATTATCTATTTTTTTCCAAATATAGTGTGGGTCTTGTTGGCAAGCATTAATCAGATATGGTATCCTATTTTTTTTTACTATCCAATCACTAAAATCCTTTCACATACTGGGTTTCCCACATCAGAGAGTTAAGAATGCTGTGCAGAAAAAACTTGAGGCACCGAAGGAACATGACATTTTTCTCCACACTTCCACACCTCCATTTCTGAAAAATACACTTTCTCTCCATTAACGTCCCTCTCCAATTCCATTCAGTCCTTCCCTGCCATCAGTTATTCTATGTAATTCTATGCATTTGCACATCTGCATGTTCCTGTGCAGCTGAAAGAAATCAGTGCCGAGAAACCTAAAGAAACACTCTGGAGACGGAAGCTGCAGGAAAGGCATTGTGTCTGCGCACATTAGTGTGAATTGTAAGCAGAAGCCTGTGAATGAATGCAGCCGTCTCAGTGTGTTTCTGTCTCTGTGGATCAGTGCTCGGGTTAAACTAGGGGTTGGTAATCACATCAGGAGAGTTTTTCACAAGCTGCTAGCTTTACAGCAGTAAAGTATTAAAACGAGCCATATTCGCTGTTTATGTTAATTATGATATGCAAATGTTAATAATTATAATTTTGCGGGAATAGTTTTGGAAAGAGGACTGCAATTACAAGATGTCAGTGTTGAAAACTTGCCGACTTTCTCACGAGATTTAGTGACTTTTGGAGCGAGTGCTGAGAGCTACCCTAAGTGCAACATTGGGCTAGGTTTTATGGTTGGATTTCCTTTAAAATCTATCTTGCTTTTACGGCTTTCTCAAGATTAGTAACCCTTGCTTTTCAAATATGGATGAACACGTGGGTATGTGTGTGAAAGATTCCTAATTAGGGATTAATTATCCCAGATTGATTGGCCGCCTATCGTTATCCATTATCCGGCAAATGTAGTTGCTCAGACACCTTGTCGGCGGCGTGAAACTTTTCTGAAGTTAGTGAGACAGATAATTTGCAGAAGGAGAGCTAGTTAAAATGAGCTGTTAGCTGTTAGCTGCCAATGGGCGATACAGTCCTGCTCAGCTAAATAACAGAGCTAAAACCGTGCATATGTAATGCAACAGCGGTTGCATTAACTTACATTATCAAGCTCTGTTCAGTTAAAAAAAAATAGTCGTGTGCGAAGGTCAATAATGTTTTCATTAATGTATCTCGCAAAATACATATTTCTGGCGGAAAAAGTATGTGTTGGTGCATGTGTGTGTGTAGAGAAAGAGTGTTAAGGTGAAAGAATAGCTTGAGACAATTCAGCATGACCCAGCGATTTCTCCCAAATTCATGACCAGATGCTGCTGCACTTGAGAGGTGCACTTATAGCACGCTTTCAAAAGAAGATAAGCAGGAACACATCAGGAGGTGGGCTGGCAGGAGTCACATGAAATCAGCAAATCGTGTAATGAACACTTGCAAAGGTGTGAATGTAACCGCTCATGCTCAAAAATGCACATATGCTCTGTGACACAGTGAAGTATGGTTTATTTTATAAAATGACTCTGCCAAACCTCATTTCTTTGGACACTCCCCTCCCGTATACATCACTCTCCATGTCTGTGGCGGTGAGCCAGTTACCTAATGCCAGTGGATTTTACTAATGTGCCAGTGCAAGGTCGATGTGCCAAAGACCTCATTGCAATAAGTGTGTGTTCATACGGAAGAACTTATGTGTCTGCCAGTATGTGTATTTCTTGTCAAAACAGGCATGCGTGTAAGATAGGGACGTTATCATGCTTTGATAATTTCTTCTTCTTCTTTTTTTGCCCACATGTGACACAAGTAATAGGGCTAACAAGCCAAGAAGGTAACCGGCAATGTACTATCTACTCCCGGAGACAGAATATTTGACTTACACATGCACAAAGGCACACACAATTTCCTTTCTTCTAGATCTGACTTTCCATTCACACACACACACACACACACACACACACACACACACACACACACACACACACACACACACACACAAACACTAACACTGTGGGGCATGACAGAGAGCTATTGACTGCCTACCTGGCCTGACAGACCATTCACAATTTCTCTCTGTGGGAAACCTCATGTACTGGAAGAGGTGAATGTGTTTGTGCATGAGTGAGTGAAAGGGGCGAATTGAGAGGGCAGAAGGAAAATGACTTCATGACCGTGTGTGTGTATGACAGGAATATATATTTTTGTATTTGTTCTAGATGACTTATGCTGCCTCTTTGTGTCCCATGCATACAGTATACCACTTTAGTCGCTTTTTCCGGTTTCTTTTGAGAGCACCAGGAGTAGTGAGTTGACATGGCGGTCGGCTTAGAAGGAGCAGCACTAGCGCTGATCTTTCTGACTGCTTTCCACTTGGCCCTTCCAGGTCATTGGATCCACAGTTTATTCCATTAGACAGGTTGAAGTGTGTATTTGGACTCAATGTCTACATGTTTGCATTCAGCATAATCTGTGGAAAAGGTTATCCAAAAGCTGCTGTATTTTCCATTAAACATGTTCATCCCCTTTTTTTAAGTAATTAGTTGTTTTTTTAAATGAGCACCTCAATGCTACATTAGAAAAATTAACATTTGACATTCAAGCATGAGCTTGAAGCAACCAACATTCATCCACGTATTACAAGAGTTGAGAGATATATTCATTTATTCTGATGTGCCATTTTAGTTTAAAATGTTTTATTAAGACATGTGACTTGTTGCCGGAAGACAACGAAGCAAATGTAAGTGAGAGTTGCAGTGCGGCGTGCTGTTGTCAGTTTGTTGTGTTGGAGTACAGCATGTGTAGTTTAGCATAATCTAAAGTAAAGTAAATCGAAAAGTGGTACTGCTAGCAATTTATTCCATGACTGTACACATATCTATGACTTGGTGTGTGCTCTTTAATGTTTGTGATTGCAGCTGAGCACTAGCTTGTTGTCGTTGTTCTTTGGGGCCAAAGACAATCCTTTCAGTTGTATCTTTTTTTCAGCGAAGACAATGTTGGCACATCCAATGATTGATTCTTGAGATGTGCTGACTCATTGCTGGTTTGGGACCATAGTCACCTGGTGATGCTTTATTCATTTGTGTTGTCTTCAAAATGAAGACAGAATAAGACGGATCATTGCGACTATTGGAGAATCAGATTGCGTAGAACCTGATCTACTGGGGACAGCAATTGTTCGTCACTTCAATTATTTAACAAACATTAACGTTCTCCTTTTTTCTAAATCAAAATCAATTATCTATTCTAATTTGGCTGCAAGTCCAGTTTGCTTGTTATGGTGGATACTTTGCAGTGCACTCTTTTGTTTGCTGGTGAAGTCAACAATGTGTTGAATGTCTCTGACTGACCTGACTGAGTTCTTGAACCACAAACAGCTTCCTTTAAGCTCCAGCTTTGCTTCATGCGTCTGCTCTTGTGAGAATGTCTCCTTTTGACACTGCAGTGAATGTGGAAAATACAAGACTTCAGACTTTTTAGTCGAGATTACTTCAATTTTAAAAGGTCTTATGCAAGTCATTTGGTTCACAAATTAACAACGTTGTGATTTAACAACTTCAAGCACTCAATGGGCTTAAATGCTGAGCATAAATGAACATCATTGATGGACATTTTCTAATGAATATGAAATACACTAATATTCACTGTTTTCTATTTTTCTTCCCTCCTTCCTATTCATTATGTCCATTTCCACTTCCTCTCCTACTCTGTCTCTCCTATTTCTCTCTCTCTCTTGTTCCTCATATTCTTTCTCTTCCCATAGATAAGTGTGATGAGGCTCTCGCCTCTCCTCTGCCTCACACCGCCTTCACCAGCTCGTCTGTGTTCTCCAACGGCTATGCACCCGGATATGCCAAGCTCAACCGAAGAGGAGGTAGACGCGCATGCACGCACGCACACGCACATACACACACGTGATCGATATACAAAGAGGGAAGTTCATGCTGTCGATGGAGAGAGAGTAAATCTATGAGTAAATATCTGGTTCAGGAATGTGTACATACATCTTTATGAATGATTTTACAAGATGACACTGAGAGGTAAATTTCCAGCTTCATAGTGCTGCACAGCTGCTCTCCTCCTCCTCCTCCTCCTCGTCATTCTCTCTCTCTCTCTATTTTCTTTTTTTCTTCTTCTCTCCCTTCCGTCTCTCGGCTCCAGTCATTATCTCAGTGACTCAGACTGGAGCTCATTTCCACATCAGTCCACAGCAGACAGTGATAGGACCCGACAATTACACCCCTCTATGTTTATACAATTAATATTTCAGACTTTTCCATCTAATGTAGTCACACCACAGCTGAGGCAACAGAGCTCAGAGTTGGCAAATAAACACAAGGTAAGCCGGTGTATTTAATCATATCAATAGAAATATTGTTGAGAGAGAACAGGACTGTTCCTCATTTAACAATGACACCCAACAGCAAGGGGCAGAGAAGGAAGAGAAGAAGGAGAGAAATAAAGAGCAAGTTGTTAATGACAGCAATAATGGATGAGTGTAAATGTAGAGCTTGTGCATTCTGTCCCCACATGCTTATTCAATCTCCTCAAGGATGGAGGTCCTTTGGGGAACGTGTAATGGTTGAAGCATTTAATCCCAGTTCTTAGGGATTGTTGGAGTACAAAGAAGCTACAGTAACATACAGATCCAGTGTTAAATGCACTTGCACAAGGTCAAAATAAATTGTTCCCTCTAGCATCGTATTGTCACTCTATTAATGAAACTAATTCGAAAAAAGCTTCATCTTTGGACCAGTTTCATAACATCTGTCGATCAGTCTGTTGATGTGTAGATCATGTCTCTTAGTCTAGAACATGTTTGAGGCAGGTTTGGGCTTAAAAATAATTGATGTTTTTTTTTTTTACTTGGAGGCTGATTTGATTACTTCTCAGAAATTACAAGAGGCATTATCCAGACTAAATGACTTGTTTAGCTGTAGAATGGTTTCATATTCATTAGACATTGAACTGTTTCTGTACGGTTGAGCAGTGCAAAGAGAAGAAATACTGAGCTCTCTTCCTTTCCCAAAAACCTGTCAATGTTGGCTTGCAATTAGGAGCCCAGCATGTTCTAGTGAGACCTAGTTCTAACACGTCTCCAAAGTGAGATGACATGACAGTCAGAACCACCACTGTGATAAACTATGTTTTAGATTTTGACACAAGTGTACCAAAATGGATACATACTGTGCCCAGGCAAGTGTCAAAGTATCGGGGGGGAATTAGTGAAAAGTATAAAGTTTCATCTCATCCTCTGTGTCTTGGTGTCCTCTCGAGAATGACAATGTGTTTTTTGTGATGAGGTCATCACCTTGTTAGCATACAGCATCTGACAAGGGGGGATGTAAAGAAAGTTCTGCAGGAAGGGACGATGAGGTGACATCCAAAGAAAAACTTCTTCACAAGGGTTAGAAATATGTCAGAAAATCAACTTTTTTTTTCTTAATAACAAATCTCATTTCATCTGCTGTGAAGGAAGATGCTGCTCAAAATTGAAATCGGCATTGTTATTTCTCGTCTCTCACACAGAATACAAACCACATAAACAGAAAACAGAAATACAGACATCATGGAGCGCAAACACAATCAAATCTAAATATACACGTTCAAACAGTGAAACATTTGCAGAAACACTGCATGAAACAAGTCAACGCATAACCTTCGCAGGACCACACGCATCCCAAAGACAGAAATGAACCACACACTTGAAATGAAAACACAAACATCTCGTGCAGCACAGGAACTGCTCACATTCAACACCCATTTACATTCACAAAGACACAGGATCACAACTCATGCCCACACAGTCGTACTCTCAAGAGGGGTCCCTCCAAGCAGCTACATTTGGCAGCCAAATGTGCCATCAGTGGTATGAGTGTGCGCTGATAAGCCAATCTTCTCTAATCTCCCACTGCTATGGAACAGGGGAGGCACAAAATCAATGGGACACACCACTCATATTAAGCTTGTGTTGCGAACGCTGACAGCTATTAGGGTTTTAGGCTATAGGCGTGTGTGTGTTCGGGTGTGTGCGACTATATGTATATTCATTTCTGGGAGCACGCTCCTTGGTCTGTGCGTGTGTGCGCATGTAAGAGAGAGAGAGAGAGAGAGAGACAGAGAGAGAGAGAGAGAGAGAGAGAGAGAGAGAGACAGAGAGAGGTAAAATTATGCCGTAACGATTTTCAGGCAGGCAGCTGTCTGCTGAGTGCCAGCCAGTCACCAGGCCCCCGGTCCCTACCCTGCTGGTTCATTTGACTGCTGGCATACACTCACACACACACACACACACACACACACACACACACACTGTGCTCTCCAGCCATGTGTGTGTGTGTGTGTGTTTTGTATATGAGAAGCGGTATGCTTTTAAGAGAGCATGTGTGTATGAATACCTAAATAGGAGTATGTTTGTGCACATTACTTTATTTATGTGTTCATTTGGAAGAGGGAGCTCACTGGATGCTTCGCGTCTGGCTCCTGAAACACATTCTTTAACTAACCGACTCATCATCATGATGCTAAATGCCCTTTATCTTTGTTTTGAAAACACAATCACTCACAAGCTGTTATTCTACGCTTCATGTTGATTGTAAACTTACACCATGGCATCTTTTTAAGACCAGCTCAGTTTAATTGCCTCAGGCTTTTGAAGACAGAAAAGATTGATGAAGATATTGGCCTACGTTCTCTCTTTTACCCTCCCTCTCTATGGTAATATCTAATTCTCACCATCCTTCTGTTTTTGCTCCTTTTCTCTTTAATGGTGGTAAGTCTTTCCTGCCGCTTACGTTCTCTTCTCTCGCTCAAATGTAACACATCCAACCCGACCCCCATTGTCTCTCCTTAGTGCCAGTTCATGTCTGAGACCCTGCTCATCTCAATAGTGTCAGACAGAAGGAAAGGTGGGCCCACTGGTGCAGCCAAGACCCTTAGGTCTATTCGCACAGAGAGAGGGATATAGAGAGATATTAGGGATATATATATAGAGAGAGATGATTGAGATACATATATAGACAGATGAGATGGCATCTAATGGAATGGAGCGAAGGTTCATTTCCTCACATTTCTTCACCCAACCACATAGGATTACTTGGTTTTAAAAATAGATCAAAGTACATGTTTATAACTAAACTTAGCTTTTGTTTGGCATAATGTTAAACTATGTTGTTAACTATAATGTTTTGAAATATAATTTGTATGTACTGTAATTCATTCTGAGTTTCTTTTCTAAAAGTGCACTCTGGCAATTTTGTACAGACGTTAATCAAGCTAAGGCATTTGAGACATCTTAACATGAATGGTCAAGAGAATGCTTTAGAGGCCGGCTATCTAATCCCCGGTATGCATCAAGCTCCAAAAACTTTCTCAATATATATTTTCATTCATGGACCAAACTCAAGGCTTTGTTCAGCGCTGCCAGCCGGAGAGCGCTGCCTGTGGATACAGGTTAAAATAGAGTATGCCTGGACAGAGGAGGGGGTGTGGAGATGCCGAGGGAGGAACACAAGATTAGGACAGGGTTAGAGAAGGCTGAAGAGTAAATGCAGACTGAAATGGGCAAAAGCAACAAAGTAAAAGTGATTAGCAATAAGACATGTATGATGCACTGTTTGAGCTTAAATTGTTGAATGCTGAAATTGGACTACAAATTTGACAAAGCAAGCTCAAACTTCCAGTCTTGTGTCATCACTAATGTGGGTGCATTGTATTATCTCTGCCACCATTAGAACTGCACCCGGCTAATTGGTTTTTGAGGGAGCCTTAATTCATGGAAATGCTTGTCTTGAAGTCGTTATGGCTTCGGACAGAACCAAGCACCTTCCAAAATAATGACTACCTTTTCTGTGTGAAGAAAGTGAAAGAGGAATGGGTGGACTGATTGTGTGTGTCCATAAATATTCCTGCTGCCATGCATACACGTGAGCATGCATATGCATGCTCATGTTGCTGCACAGCGCAGACATGGCCAAGCATGAGATGGGGCCGCTAATCACAAACACATGGCCACTGATCTGAATATTCCATTTTCCTTTCTCCTCCTCGCTCCCTCTCTTTCGTCATCTCTCTCCGTGTTTCTCCTCCACTGTGTCTGGCCTCTTCCTGCCCTCCATCACATCCTTGTCTCGCCTTTCTTCCTCTCCATCTGGTTGTCTCTCCATTATCACTTTCTATTTTCTACAGTAAAGCTCTCAACACTCCAGTTCCCTCTTTCTCCGCAGACCTCATTATCTGCTTTTTTTTTTCTTTATTCACATTCCCACCTTAATACTTACTTTTCAAAGTTCCTCCGAAGTTTTAGAAAGCCCCCTTTCCCTCCCCCACTCCTGCCCATTCAAACAAAAAATGTCCGAGTACTGCAGTACAAATGTGCTCTGACTTGCTGCACAATTAACCAGATTGCCCCTCCCTTCATTATGCTTTGCTTTTCACTCTCTCTGTCATCTGGCAAAGTTTTTTGATGTCTCTTGTCATTGCAGTCATCCATCGATAATGTCGGTCCGCTCCTAATTAAATTACTTTGTCTTCATCCGCTCCCTTTGCTTCATGACAGAAAGATGAAGTACTCGCAGAGGGCTAACCAGCTGTTTTCTCTCTGCTCCCTTTTCCGGCGGCCTCGCATCCTAATTAATTAAGATACTTTCTGTTAATGTGGTTGTGGTTGTTATGAAAAGAGACAACTTTGATAAACACACTCTCACATGTTCTCTCGGGTGCTGGAACAAATGGACGTAAAGGCGACACACCGTGAGCCACACACATGCACAAAAACAAATGTTGTAATGTGTGCACGCAGCCACCCACAAACTCCCCCACACTGACAGTAAGACCGAGGAGAGATGTTCTCTTGTTTGATGCTCTGCTTTGCCACTGTCACTTTTGTCTGTGTGTCATGTCTTTCACCGACTGCTCTTCGCTCGCCAAAAATCACACTCTGCATTACTCACTCTCAGAACTCATGTCTTTCCGTCTGTGTAATGAAAATGTCCTCTTTCTTTGTACTCTCTAACACATTTACTCTTCTTCACTTCCTATTTTGTTCCTGTTGTCGCTCTGTCTTGCTCATTGGGTCTCTCTGCTTTTCTCCACTGTTCACTCTTTTCCCCCTATCTGACTCATTTTCTTCCATCAGTACCATAAAAGCCATTTACTGTACCAAGTCAGGCAGTGGAGTTGAACCTCATACTTTTTCATTTCCCTCCTGGGCTGCTAAAGTTGAAATCATCTTTTTAATCATCACACACATACGAATGTAAAAAAAAAAAGAAAGAAAAATTCAGATTAAAATTATAAATTTAGGAGATACAAACCTGTATATTTCCTGCAATTAACGTGGTACATTTGTGAGGGATTAATCACATATGTCCTTCTGTTAAGCCACCATATTGCTTCACTTCAACTGATCAACTGTATCCCACTGTGGTCATGGTCAAATCAGCACACGGTAAAATTGCAGTGCATGTGTACCGTGTATGTTTCCACTTCCACCCCCCGGGACCGATGGACAACCTTGTGACTTTTCCAGTTAGTTGAGCTTTGAACAAATATCTTTGATCAATTTTTTTTTTTTTTTTTTAAAGGAAGGAGCCAGCGCGACAGTCTAAGAAGATGAACAGAGGGGAGAGAAGTCGGCTGAGACAGAGGAACACTGTTTGATGCACATTCAAAGCAACCTAAGGAAGCTTTCTTACATTTCCTCGTGGGCTGGTCTAATGACCTATCGCCAAGAGTCTCTTTAACAGTGTGAACTGAGATGTGTGAGATCTGACAAGAGAAAAATATCTACACAGGGTTACATTATTAGCTGACCGCTTCAGAAGGTAACCATTTTTGTCAATGGTTCCCGGAGGGCATTTCCTAGTTTGATTATGTCCCACTGCCTTTGCTTTGTCAGCACATTGTTGTTGGTACGACCTTTTAGTGGCTTTTATTGCATGTATATTGTTATTGGTTTTGGTGTACAATAACTAGCTTTGTGTGGTCCCTTTCTTCGCAGCCTGAGCCTACAGATACTGAACAATTGATAAAACCTACGCACGTATGTACACAAATATGTTTATACGCACTCTTATGTGTGCTTGTGTGTGAACATATTTGTTATCACAATCAGTATAGTAGTACATTTCACTGAAACACAGTCACCGACTGTGCTATACCACCACAGGGTTATCTGTGTCATCACAGATAGCTTAAACCTTCTCGTGCAAGTTTGGGGAAAGTCCAGCAACATTTGTTGGCTCCTTTTATCTCAGAAGGAGTCTCTCTGTCTGGATTCCACCGGTGAAGGGCACCACACAGGGACATTTTCACCGGGGGGGCTTTCAGGCAGCAGATTAATCTGATTTCTAGCAATGCCTGTGTCAGTGTTGCTACTCAAACTAGTCCCAATTTAAATGCATTATGTGGATATATATATATTATAGAGCAGCCATAAGGGGATAGAGGTGTTCTCCACAGACACATTTTGAGACGTAGCAGAATGGGTTGATAAATTGCTATGGAATTTCATCAAGTGAATTCATACCAGTGAATTTCCCTCGTGTTTCTTTGTTCATTAAAGATGTTCGATCGGTTTTACAGAGGCTTTTATTAATTATTGTTACAAATTATGATTTTCAATTTGCTTCTGTTGACCAAGAATCTAAAACGTCAAGTTATATATCTAAAATGATATGTAATAATAAGAAAACACCAAGTTCTCACATTCAGGAAACTAATCCAGTGAATATTTAATATTTTTGGTTGATTACACATCAAAAATGGTGCAAACTAGGCAAACCCAGCACCGTCTGATTTGAATTGAAAAGTTTGGTTTTGTCTTTCTTTTTTTTTATTCACAGTTCCATCCCTGCGATAATGTAGACTTGAAATGTATACGAAGCAAGAACTCTCTGTCTGTCTTTGGAGTTACCCGTTGCATATCTCAAGAACCGTTCATCCGATCTACATGACATATTTATGAACTTTGAATAAACAAATGAGCTCTCTGCAACAACGCTTTGCAAACTGAGTTGAGCCTGTCGGTTGCAGCAGGCGATTACAGGCCAAGGCTCATTGACAGCAGCCACAAAGTGCGTCTCGCCAAAATAGTTTCGGTGTTCTGGGGTTGGAAGACGAGTTCATGTGTTACAAGTGGGAATACATTATTTGTAACATGAGGCAACATGTCACAGGAGTCACAGAATTTGGCTGCAGATATTCTCTTTCGGAAATTCGCTGCTAAAAGTTTGACTATTCCCAAACGACCGAACTCTTTTTTACTTCCCTGGACAGGCACGTCCGGTACCGAAACACTCATATACATTAATGCTCTAGTTGTTTATTATCCAGAAAAAAACTTGAGCATTCTCAAGACTTTTGTCAGCTTCAATGGAATAAAACATCGACGCCAGCGCTCCACTTGTTTAGCCTCTTGTGCTTGCAATGCTTTATTCTCTCCATATTCCTCAAAGATTGCTCTCATTCTCCATTCTTTGTCCTGATCTCTATCTCCTGATCTTTTTCTCTGTGTTACTTTCTTTTCTCCTTTTCTTCATGTCTTTCTCAAAGGTGGTTTCTTTGACCTTCTTCGCTCCCCTGTTTTCTCCGCTATCCTCCTCCTGCTCCTTCTCTCCTCCCCAAACATCTGTGTGTGTGACAGGTGAGAGGACTGTGACAGTCCCCCGACGCTCCTCCCCTCCCATTTCTCCTCCCATTTTTTCCTGCGCTGATGCTCCTGTTCGCTCACAATCACTCTCTCACCTTTCATCCCCCCACTACAGCCTCCTCCATCTCCACTTTATTCTGTCAACCTTTTTCTCACTTCTCCCCTTTCTCCCTCAGGCTTTAACCTTTCACTACACCTCTGTTCTTTATATATATATATATATATATATATATATATATATATATATATATATATATATATATATATATATATATATATATATATATATCAGTCTTCACCCCACTCCTAACCTCTGTCAAGCTGGCCTTCCTCACCTCTCACCGCTCATCTGTTCCTCTTTTTCCAGCACTATTCCTTCCCCTCCAATCTATGACAGCATCACTTTTCTTGCCGCGTCTTTATTTTTTTTCCCCCACATCCTTTATTCCTGTCCCTTGTTCCTCCTCTGAACTCTAACATTGAGCTCTGTAGCCCACAGCTCTCTTCTCTCATTGCTTTTTTTAGTTCACCCTTCCAAATGCTTGCCATCACTTCTACGATCTGTTTGAACCTTTTCCCTCTCTACACCTTTCAATCTATCTGTCTCTCTGTCATTCTGTCATCTGTTACTTCTAATAACCCCGTAACCCTAACATGCCTTCTATCCCATCCGTCCCCTTCAACCTATTTTTCCTATCCATTACTCTGTCCTTTCAGATACACCTTAAAGCCATGTTCAGACTGACAGAAGCACCTTTTCAAAAAAGCAGTCTCTTCATTCATTTTGTTGAGACAGCGTGGTTGGGCTCCGTTAATTAAAGCCAGAGTTGTCCGTCAAATAAAGTTGAACCTGGCTGAACTTGTGATACAAAACACAATGCAACATCATCCAGGATCACATAGAGCTCAGCTGGTCAATTAAGTTGTAATTGTTTTGTGTCTATTAAATTGTACCGTGAATGCCGTAATTCTAATGTTCAAGGCTTGATGAGACGTAAACTCGGATTGTTATTGCCCTGATACCTTTCCAGAGTTGTAAAATCCTCACTTCTAGTTTCATGAACAGTTTTGCATCGGATATCACAAACATAGGCAGCATGTGATAAACAAATTAACAGAACACGGCAGGCACAAGGTGCAGGCAGGTAAGGTAAAGATATACATACAGGGAGTAAGGTCTGAAACATGAAACCATACATTCACTATCTGGCAGATAGCCAGTTGGAAAGAAGGTATATAAACAATGTAGCTCTTCAGGAATGAAAGACAGGTGTGCAGGACTCAGGTGACTGGGACTTGAGGGAGAATCCGGGGGCATCTGGTAGACGGGCAGTGAATAGAAGATTTGGAAAGTTCTCAAGCATTGCAGGTGCCCCAGAGGGGAAGTGAAGTGTGAAGTGGCTGTGGTGTAGAACAGGCACACAAAATGTCTGGTCATGATGTCACATATCAATGCAGCCTCTTGTATGCTTTAACGGCAGTGCAAGATTCAGTGGTTTTGAGATTTTAAATGTGATTCCTATCAACCTGTAATAACCTTTTAAGTAGCCTTGAACACTGTGGGACAATTTGCCAAATGCTTGCTTTGTGTTTCTCAGTCACTGTTTTGACTCACTGGGTCTTTCATTAACTGCCTATTTCAGATGGATTGCGATAGACAGAAATACAAACAACACAGAGTGTTTTATTCCCTCAGTGTCTAAGTATGATGGGTTCAGCCAGGCCTTTCTCCAGCGCTGGTACAGTGAAAAAACGGAAGGTGAAAATAGATTAGGCTATGTGAGACTGCTACTCAGTGACTACAGGAGTACGGACACACCAATACCAGTATTCGGTATCAAAGCCGATACTGTGCTCAGGTTGTACAAATACAACTGCACCCGATACCACTACAGCAATGTGAAGCTAACCCCTCATTAGCTGAGCCGAATTAGCTGCCCGGCCGCAACAATAACCTGATGCACAAACAGCTGACATCCATCAAAACAGGTAGTCTCCACTTCATCTGTCAGAGTTAGCATCTACACTGTTGCATGCGTTTTAACGGGCACTTGCAGAAACTTTAGGATCCAGCTCATCATTTAGTTTAGCTGCAAAGTTGTCACCTGTGTTTCTGCCTGGCATTCTCTGTCATGTTTTCCACCAGGGGATTGCAAACCTGGCATAACTTTAGAGAGGGTCCGATCAAAAGAGAGAGCATGGCAGTGTTTTATAACAGCAACATTACAGCAGTGAACATAGCACTGACGTGTATGTGTAGTTTATTTGTAGGTGAATAAATGCTATGACTCTCCCAGACCTGTGAGGAGACCTAAGCAGAGTGTCTAGGACTTGCTTCTCATTCTGCTGATGGTTAAAGTCTTGGAGGTTAGCCATGAAGTTAGCGACAACTCTGTTAAGGTGGACTGACCTTTAGATTTGTATTGCACTTAAGCAGTGTGAATATGAAGCAGGAGGTTGGATGATGCCAGGTCAGCCTGCCCTGGATGAAACCATTTTATAGAAATACAAGACAAAATGCACTTCTTGTATTTGACACCAAAATAGGGATGTCAATGGAGTGTTTGAGAGTGTATACAGAAATGGAGCCTCTCATCTTGGCTTAACTTGGCTGAACTGACACTGAAATATTTTAGCAGCATACCCACATCTACAATGTACCACTATTATTCAGAAATTTGCAATAACGGCTCCCTATATTGCACATATATTCTCACTGTTCCTCTCTCACTTCCTTCTATTGTCCTGAACTCTACCCATAACTTTCTGTTCCATGTCATTTGAACCCACTTGCAGTCTCATTCTCAGTTGATGTTGCCCCCTTTCCAGTGTTGAATGGGTTCAGTTTATCTCCTTCTCCTAAGTTACTCATCCTTTTCCCTCTGCTCGGTTCCTCTTCCCCTCTTCACTTTTGGCCTCATCTATCACCTTCTTTACCATAACTACATTGCTGTCCTTTTTTCTTCCCATCCGCATGCTCTCTACCAGAGTCATAAAAGCCTCTCTCATCACTCCCTCTTCTCCACACCTCATCCATCTCTGTTACTCGTCCTCGTTTCCATTTTTCTGCCTCCTCCCTTGGCTTGTCACCCCCTTAACACACACCTTCTCGTCATTCTTTTTGACACCCGATCCTCGATCTTGTTCTTAGCGTCACACTGCCTTGGTCATTGTCCAGTCAGCCTGCTTTCTCAATCTTTATTGTCTGTTTACTGTCTGTTTCTGATCACTATCGCCTCACCTTTCCCAAACCCAATGCCCTCTTCTGATAGTATTTTATCCCCCGAAGGGAATGGCTTTGCTGCAACGGGTTTTTTGAGGTATTGACGTTTCCACTGATACAGGCCTGGTTATCTGTCAAGGCCGGGGCTGGAGTGTAATGGCTCTGTAATTGGATAAGATATAGGCTTTTTGCTAGAGGGGATACATGGCAAACTGCCTCACCCTCTATTTTATCATATGACTATCATCTCTCATGCCTCCTCCACTAGACTTTGTGCTCCTCTCCCACTCCTTTGTACTTTCTTACTATCTCCCTTTCTCTAACTTTGTCCACATGGTCATGTTTTTTTCTCTCTCATTGTCATTTTTCAAATCAATCATTCTCCTTCACCTGTGCTTTTAGACTGTCAATTTTTTTTTATCTGTATTTTTGCCCTTTCAAAAATTCCATCAAAGAGAATCAAAGACGACGGCCGTGACATGGACAGTTTGCAGGCCATCCACCACCCACCACTCGCCCAACAATCTTTTCAGTCACATTCTGTCAAAAGCTTGGCTGTTTGTTACACTGGTACATTTTCGGTACTTGGCGCGTGTGTGTGTGTGTGTGTGCGTGTGTGTGTGTGTGTGTGTGTGTGTGGAGGAGGAGGGGGGGGCATCCATGCACTCGTCTCTACATCTGTATGTACATCTTGATGTACATCCATGTTCTCTGCATGCATTTGTCTTGTATTTCTCACACTGGTTTGTACAGTCGTCCACATACCATGTCGGTATCTTTTTAGCTTTACTCTTATTTTCTAACGGTGGAGGACATCAGGTTAGTGGAATCTGTGCAGCATTTTAATTAATTTTCTGTCTAGTAGTTTCCTTGCTCTTTTGTTTCTGCAGCGTTTATTCAAAGGCTCATTTAACCTGTGAGGTCCAGGGGTGTTTGGCCCCGCCTCACGTCGACACCTGGAGGTGTGATGGGGGCAATTTTTGGAGGACACATGAGTTTCTTTCTGGCCATGAGGGCCGAGCCATGAGGTTTGAGGCTTGCACAAAGACGCAGACTGCCACAGACAGGATTGCGATCCAAACACAGTCATCTATTCCAACAGTCTACACTGTAGCCACGGGAAATACTATTGAAACGTTCTCCTTTAATGCTTAGTCATTTTTCTTCAAGCAATATTTCACCTTGGTTAAAATGTTTTCCACTTTTTGTGCTACCACCCTGTAAACCTTCAACTTTGGAGCTGTGTTTTTGTACCTGGCATTTTTTTAAACTATGTGCAAAAAGGAGGAGGTCACCTAATTCCACTTTTAAAATGCACCTTTAGAGTATCTTCTCTTGCTTATACTGTCCATATTTAAGACTGATGAAAAAACAATTATGCATGTTCCACCAGAATGAAATATCACTTTATTCTGCACTACACTCAAGGATTCACATATTGAACCTAGCTGAAAACAACAGCATGAAGTGGGTTCTATTAGTGTTGACAGTTGTTGCATTTATATCTGTCTCTTTCCTGTTTCACTCTGTATACATTTTTGGGGATTAATAGATATCATTACTAAAAGATCACATTCTTAATCAATAATGTGCTCATATTCAAATCATGGATTTAGTTCTTGACAGATTGTATATCTGAACACAGAGTACATCAAATATATTACGCCCCGCATATTAATCTAAAAGAAATTCCGTCTTGAAATGTCATACATGCTAATGCCATCGCTCTAGAAGTTGAGGTGTATGTTGTGACAAGGAGTAAATAACTAGATGGTGCTGAAGAAGAGTCCATAGACTATTCCAGTCTCAGTCTTGGCACAAATGTCTGGGGTTTCTCTCTGCTAGACACTGACCATTAATAATAGGAAAGCGTAGAACTGTAACTCCACACTCTCTTTGTAAAATGTCATTATGGCAGAGCCACGCTGGTCCTTTGTCTGGACTCCAGAGCTTGTCTTCCTTAAATCGCAGCAACTCAGCCTGCATGTGCAGAAAGCAGTCTTTGCTAATAAGATAGACTAAAGGAAAAAATAGTTTATACTCCTTGTTATTTATTAAATCACACCAGGGCCAAGCCATTTTATTTCACAGACACTGTGAAAAGGGATGTAAGATATTTGAAAACAAACTGACCTCCCACCCATTGTCACCAACTCTGCAGGTGCTGGTGGTTGGTCTCCTCTGGACAGTGACCATTACCAGTGGCTACAGGTGGACCTTGGTTCCAGAAAGCAGGTGAGCGCCATAGCAACGCAGGGTCGCTATAGCAGCTCCGATTGGACGACGCGGTACCGTCTCCTCTACAGCGACACAGGAAGGAACTGGAAACCATATCACCAAGACGGCAACATTTGGGTGAGTGAACAAGATGTGTGTGTGTGTGTGTGTGTGTGTGTGTGTGTGTGTGTGTGTGTGTGTGTGTGTGCGGGGAGGGCGGGTCACAGGTTATCAGGTAACAGTGTAACCATCAATGGCAGAGTGCTACAGGGTTACATTGTTGGATAATAATTGTAGATAGCATTTTAAAAATATATTTGGAGAAAAAACTACTACTACTACATTTTGTGTATGTATTACTCAAGATGCAAGTGTAAAAAGAACTGATGAAAAGGGAAAAACATGATGATAGAACAAGATATTAAATGACACATAAATGACATTTGAAGGCTTCCTTTTCACCCTTTACATATCCCAGAGCAGAAATCTTGGGTGATAGTGCCACTATGTGGTGCACAAATCAATCACTCAATTGATTGATTTGTGCTTTCCTAAATTTTAACCAAATGTAATATCTCAGTCATAGTCCTTATTGAAGCGGTGTTTGGTTCCAGATATATACATACAGAGAGAACATGAGGAAATGAGCCTCTTAGTTTATTATTTGACATTGATGGGATCTCTGTGGTTATTTCCTCTCCTGTACATCTCGCATCCCAAACCAACAGACCTCTGTCACAGCACTTACCGAGCACTTGAGTTAGGCATCGTTGATCATTAGCTGATGGGTTAAAAGCCCACACTATTCACTGTTGGTGAAGAGCTACAGGTGATAACAGATGGGCTTTTAGTGAGAGGAGAGGAGAAGAAAATAGCCCTGTCATGAATAACGTTGATGCACCGAGCGAGTCAGCATTCATCTAAAACCTGGAAGGGGAGGGCCTTTTTACCTTTTCATCAGACATTATGTGTTTTTTTATTCCCCAGTCCATCTTACTCCTATTTTCTAAGAGGTATACCTTTTACTTTAAGGCTCAAGAACGGTACAATAATTAACATGATATGATGTAAATGTAATAGATTATGCAAAAAGGCAATAATCAAGAGGAAACACATTAAAAAAAATGCATTTAAATCAGTAAAAACAGACCTTACACACTGAATGTATAGGCATCTACATGTGTGTGAGAAACTGAGGGAATCAACAACGCCCACCTGGGAAATTATGCCCCAGGAATTGTAAGCCTAAGAAACCTTACGATATTGTTTTGAGAATTGATGAGACACATAGATTTTTTACTGATAGAGACCACGGCAAAACAGCAGCACTGAACCTGCAAGGGGAACACAGGGATTAACAGGGCTCAGCTGCTGCAGAATCATACAATTTAATATTGTGACTACTCACCACCTCATATATCAACTTATTGAATACAACACAACTATGGAGTTTATAAAACAATTTACAGCAAACATGTCCTTTAGAGTTAAAATAAGCAGCTGTATTTCACAAATGTTGGCACTCTAACTAATTGCATTGGTTGGGGGAGGAGCCAGCCTGAGGGCTGCGTTCACAAACTACACCCTGTGCAGCGATCACTGCTCGGGCAGCATTCTCCACCTTATTAGGATGAAAAAGATTTCAAAACACATGGAACAAACAGAAGCTGACCCTGTTGATCGTTTTTTTCTGAAAGTTCACTACCTATCAGATTATGATTAAGTAAAATGTCAAAACAAAATCCAAGCAGTTAACATATTCCGAAGAAGTATTTTTACACTGACATGGGGTTAGCCTTCCTGGCCCGATGCTTATGCTCTCTCAGCCGTCACACACACCTATATGACATGAACATCTTCCAGCTGAATATTTTAACATAGGCAAATCATTGGTGCAGTGCGTTGATTGTTGATGATACACAAGGAAGTGTTTCCTGACAGAATACATTCTGAGCAGAGCATCTTTTAACTGAGTCTTTTCTCTCAAATGTATTCATGAAACGCTGCTGTGCAATTCAAGCTTTTACCTCTCCTGACAAGGCAGAAGACACTGGTCAATCAATGTGTGGACATTGAGCAAGTCCTCTCCTTCTACGGTATAATGTGTTCCTTCCCACTTTCTTCATGAAAAGATCTGACGTGAAGAATCTTGCTTACCAGCCACAGAGTTAAAATCTCTGGTGGGTGTGTGTTTACAAAAACATTTTGTTTTTGCATGTGTGCATTTTTCTTCTGTGGGTATTAAGCTGCATTCAGCCTGGAATACGTTAATCATTATTCTCTCTTTTAGTACTGTTAGGACTGGAAGCAGTGACAAATATGGATCATTTACAGTTGAAAGTAAATTAAGCTGTTGTTTTTGTGTGCGGCATCATAATTGTTTGGCGATTATTTATTCAGAAGTGTTTTCCTTCTGCCATTAACCCTGATTCATTGCCTCTAATATTTCTTCAAATACTCCAAAACACGTTCATCTTGGAGGTGCTTGTAACTAAAGACAACGTTGTTTTTCTGTTTTGCCTCAATGTATGACATTTATATATATATATATATATATATATATATATATATATATATATATATATATATATATATATATTTATATATTTTACTTATTGCCAGTGTAACTCAAAATATTGCTTATGTAAACAAATGCAGAGCCAATCATTTTAAACTGGGCATATACCATCAATAACCCCCAGTGCAGTAACAAGCAAATCTGGGGCCGTTTGTTTCTCTCTTTCGCTTGTCTTATTTAGAAGAGCCTTTGGGTTTGCAGCAATCTAAATAAGTGTGCACTGACACACATACATGCATACACACATACTTAAAGCTCAAGATTAAATCTTGTTTTTGTGAATATGTCTGTGGGAAACTGACGATAATTTCAGAGCTACCAATTCCCAATTGATCAAAGGGACGAGTTGGGATGATAAGGCTTTTAACCCAACTTAATGTTTCAAATATACACACACACACACACACACACACACACACACACACACACACACACACACACACACATGCACACTTCTACCATCAGGCCATGTTTCAAGCCATTCAATCACATTCGGCTCAATCCCATTCACCGCTGGATGAGGTTCACACAGCGATCCCCAGAGAGAAAACCACCTGTCCTGCAGTCTTATGCATGAAGGTTCTATTCAGGCACATTTTGCCACCAATCATCGCCTGCCGTTACTCCACACTGATGGCTTAACTCTTTCATTGCCAAACTGAGAGGGCAACGTTCAGTCAAAGCAACAGTGCTGATGATAGCTAAATTGCTGTGACTGTGAGTCAGTGAGGAGGATAGTTGGTAAAGGCCTGAAAACTGCAGTGCTGGGCTTTCTTGAAAAATACCGTTTTAATGCATCGCTAACATACTACTGAGAAAACACAATGACAATGATGAATTACTGCAATAATTAAAACTGATCGAACAGACGACAATGCTTAAGAGGCTGTCAATACTTGCAAACTTGCATTAATCAGTTACACAATCATCATACTTAGTAGAGCAACGGTTGGCTATAATGGAAGATGCATACACTAAATGCAGAGTCGAGTTTTGAACCCCAAGTTAATGTGCAATGTGTTGATGAGCAGGTCCACAGTATATTGTTTGTACCTTGTGTTTTACCACGCACGTAGTGACGTGATACACAGACCTGCCTGCTACAGGAGGTATTATAGTATCTGGTAGTAATGAACTTTAAAAAAGGAGCAATATGCTGAAAGATAGAAATCTCGCAGAACAAAGATCTACAAAATGCATGACATATGTTAATTAGATCTTTCTGATATGGCTTGCACTTTGGCAATATGTAAAATTTAATTAAAGAAAATATAAATTGTTTACTTACATATCTTAAAAGGTTTCACTGATGAAATAGAGGCAGATATTACAGGACATGTGTTTGACAAATTCGCAGCTCTCAGTGACAGGTAATAATTTGTCAGGTGTCTTTCTTGGAAACCTTTCAAGTGATTATCTTGTTTTTTGTCAGTTTAAGTGTCAGACTTTGATCCACAATTACAGCATCATGATATAACTCAGCGAGAACATAAAAAGCTAAATGTAGTGTGTAGTGAATTCTGTGATAGCGCAGGAAAAAAAAAACATTCTGTCTGACTGCACATTAAAATGCAATTAACTTAACAAACTAACAAACATTTGAAGCCACATTTCCCTCCCACACACTTGTTTACCATAACTCTTGTTCAGATAATGCCAGCAGGCTCTGTCAGAATGTTTATTAATGTGGATAAGAAACGTGTAGCTGCAAGAACCCCAGGTTAGTTGACAGTAATGTATGTGTCCAATAAACTAGCACAGTTCGTACCGCAAATCTTAAGCTGATACAGGATCAAACTGGGACACATTAATAATGGTTTCTCACTGGACCAATAAAACATACTATATGTGATTTACTTAAATACTGTATGGCATAAATTCCTGCAACCCAAAACATTCTCTATTCGGCTGGTTCATATTCCATAATGTACAATGTGAAGGTCAGTGCTACTTTTGTGTGTGCCGCTATGAGGTTAGAGACCGCGTTCGCATCCTGGAGCATAAGTGTGTCTTTGTTGGTGTGGGGGTTTGAAGCTTCCATAGATTATACTTGAGAGGAGAAATAATGCATCATATACAGACAACTGTGCTTCAGTCAAGCACTCTGTACTCTACATATTGTGTATGTAGGTTGCTAATATCTACCACGATATCTATCTTCACACTTAAGAGCAGTTACCTGTCGTGGGTTGGGGGGTACTTTAAATCCACAGCGTAGAGAAACTGGTATTTTTGAGATTAACGGTGGCATACAACAAGGCATAAGGAAAGTGAATTATAGTTTCCCAAAACATATATTATACAGTAGTAAGATTAGCACTTCTCCTAATGTTTTAGTATCCTAGGAAAGATTAATTTGACAGCTGGATAGATGGCCATTTATTCCAACGATATGTCACCTGTGGAGTACAAATGTGGAAACGAATTGTGTTTTCTCAACTAAGAAACTGATCCCTGATTCAAAATGTACAGAGAGCTGTACACAAGCCAGAATACTGTGGTAGCACAGCAGCAGGCAGAAACGGACCACAGTGAAGTTTGTTGGCGTCTCCTTCGGTGTGCACATGCTGTCAACATCCCAGCTGTCAACATCTGCGGCGCGAGTCACCTCAGCCACGGGGCTTCTCGGTCGGCTGTGATTGTAATGAAGCTTCGCCTCCTGTTCCGTACGCTGTTGTGTCTGATTCCACAGCTCTATATTCCACTTCGTAACAGTTGCACCAAATATCAGATTCCATCTGTATTTCATGAATCTATTTCCAAATACACTGGTAGTTAAATGTCAGCTTGTCTGTGTCGCTAGCAAGGAAACAAGATGGCGGTCCCGGAGTTTGGAGAATCCTAGATGATAAACTTTGGAGACAAGCCAGTAAAGAATGAGGGACAGGTTGGAGTCCAAAGCGAGTTTCTGTACTTGTACTGGAGTAAATGGATGAACTTGCAACCTCACTTTTAATGAAATGAAACTTGATTTATTTTCGCGTGATATGTAGCAGTCACTTATGAGAAAGAAAAGAAACAAGGAGCACGAAAGCGCAACGCTGACTTTTTGAACTTGAGTGATTTCCCTTGTTGTAAGATTTAAATATTCTTGCATTTTTGCTTCTGATTAAACACAGACATCAAGTGCCTCATACATATCCATTTAAGCATTTGGCTGACACTTTTATCTAGAGGGCTTACATTAGTTGGGAAGTAAGTGCACATTAGTGCAAGGAACCTCAAAGACAACACCAAAGCAAGGTGAAATGAATAAAATAAGTATAAAAAGATAGCTCAAAATATGTTGCATTATGTATGTATTCAAATGCTCATAGGAAGGGTTCACATGAAGGGAACTAGTCTAGAATTTAAACAAGTCTCGGCCTACAGATTTTAGACTTACTCGTCTAATAAAATCTGTATTTTGACGACTTATATACTTTTTTAAAGTGTACATGTATATATTAAGATATACATAAACACAAATGTATAACAAATGACTTGTTTATGTATTTACAAGTGTCATGTTGGGGCAAACTACCATTGCACTACTTTTAGAAAACCCAACAGCTAGTGCTTGTGCATTGTTTTTAGCATGAATTACAAACAATACATTGGTAATGTCCTTTTTTTGAAACAGACACATAGCTTCATCATCCCCAAGTATTCTTGGGTAGAGCCCTGTGTTATGAAGGACCAAATACCTCACTCATAAATTAATATTCGGCTGGTGAATCTGTGGCCTGCTAAATGTCAGCTTGTAATTGAGTGATTGGGAGGGGGTGCTCCAGATCTCAGTGTGACTGTGCTGTGCTTCCCCTTTGAATTTACTATCCTCTCTCTGTATTTGTTTTAATGATCAAATTCATCATACAATGATATGTTGAAGCTGAGTATGGCATGGAGCATTGTATTTTCCTTGTGAAGTCTCTGAAGCAAAAATATGTTGGTATGAGTTTGTGTGTGGGAGAGAGAGAGAGAGAGAGAGAGAGAGAGAGAGAGAGAGAGAGAGAGAGAGAGAGAGAGAGAGAGAGAGAGAGAGAAATGGGCTTTGCTCTGATAGTATCAAGGCAATAGGAGAGGTGGGGGTATTATGGAGAGACAAATATTTGACTAAATTCAGCAGCAATCATAGCTGCACAGTCTTGCAGCAACTACATTCAGTGTTAAGAAAAGCCTCCGATGTTTGACTAATGATAGCCTTTCATTAGGCCATCCAGAAATCATTTAAAATAGCCCAATATTCCCCCCAAATCTTGTGGTTTAAGTGGTGCTTCACACGAATGGCACTAATTGTTTTTTCCTTTAACACAAGGGACACAAACCGCCGTTGTTGATCTGTCGACGCATTCTTGAATGCCTATTTTCTAGCTTATTATGAAGTGCTCTGGAGAAAGGCCTCCATTACTAAATGATATTTCAACAATGTGCCGTGCATTGTGGAGCCAGTGACACTATCTAATGAGTCACGTCGAAGATGAGATGATCTTTAGCCACAACCTAAATAGCAACTGGTACCAGCTGATAGGATTGATTGAGGAGAGGATCAAAGAAGATTATTTACGTCAGCGGAAATGAGGTGCACTCATTTGATATTAATGCAAGATCTTTAATCTGTTTGATGTGTGTATTAATAGATATTATCTTTAAAAAAAAAAGGCAACTAGGCACCCACATGCATGGAAAGGATGCTCATGCATACACAAGCAGTCACTCACAGAAACTGCTGCTGACCAGCAGTGAGCTGCTCAAAGGAATTACTACATTCAGAATTAAAGTAAAAAATGTTTGAACTTTATTAGACCACGGTGGAACGCATTGCTCGCAGTCATGAATATGACTTTTATGGCTTTTTTTTCATCTACATTGATATAAAGTCTCTTCGAACTTTCAGCTCTATATCTTGATCCGCTGCAGTGACTTCACAGGACTTGAACGTCAGCCTCTTTAATGTCGCTTCACTCCATTCCAGATAAGAATTGTATGGAAATTAAAAATTGCTGAGTGTGAATAACGAGGATGATGAATTGAATCAGATAGAGAGGACGCTTCCCAGTGAGCCATAGAAGTCTCCTGAACTACAACTGCTGCTGAATGTAATAATACTGTCATGAACATGAACATTGTCCTTTTTGTGACAGTGGACATAGCACTGAAAATGATTGTTTTTTCATTTGTATTATTTTGTTCACAAGACTGTTGGCGATGAGTTGCATCTATTTGCCTCATTTTGCTAAAAAAGAGCTTCTCTCTTTCAAATTGGTTCTTGTGGGTCCTCCAGCGTCCAAACTCCAGGTGAGCTGGCGGTGTGACGCTCAGGAGGGGAGTCCAACATGAATGAGTGAATATGCTCGTTGCCTCAAACATCGTGTCAAAACATTCATACACTCACAAATAATGAGTTGTTAGAGGGCACAGACGCATGCACATACAGAAACACTGCAGCATGCACTGCATGTCGTGTGTGAGGTTTCACAGCAGAGCCAAGAAGGCAGTCTTCACTCCATCAGTGTTGGTCCCTGGTGAGCAGAGGGGGGAGAGAGGGTGCCAAATGTTCACAGCCTGAGTAATGGGCTCTTAAAGCTCTATTCTTTCCCTTTCTGTGTGTGTGTGTGTGTGTGTGTGTGTGTGTGTGTGTGTGTGTGTGTGTGTGTGTGTGTGTGCGTGTGTGTGTGTCTGTGTGTCTGTGTGTGTGGGTAGGTGTGTCCCTGTCTGACTCTGTCAAAGTTAATTCAATGCAGCAGAATATTTTTCACACCAAAGATAATTTTGTGAAGTTATATGGGGGGAAAACTGACGACAGTATGATCCTTAAACATTACATTTTCTTTGAGAGAGGCCTTTTTTTTCTTTAAGTTACTCCACAGTAATTAATGATGCCAAATGGAAGTGTAAAGAAAAATATTAGCATGAAATTCTCTGGAAATGTTCCTCATTTTTCAGCTAATAATATATGTGAAGCAAAGAAAAGGATTGCAGTTCCCTTTGTCACCAGCTCTTTAGGAGCGCCTTTTAGCAGGTGAGAGCAGTTAATGAGAAACTGAAGTGAATAGCAATGGTTTGGCACAAGGATGTAACGACACAAAGGGTTTTAATACTGTTCCAGCTCCAGGTGGAACATTGGAAATTACTTGCTTGCACAAATACAAACATGCATAAAGTATTTGATTCAAATTATCAAAAGTCTACGGAGCAAAAGGATGAACATGAATTAAAATTGTTATAATGACGAGTGCAGATGTGCTGTGCTGTTCATGTTCAGTATTTGCTTTTCTCAGATAGTATTGAAGAGCATTAGATGAGTACTAAGGAATGAGAAGAAGATACAAGAAGTTAACTCTCCATTATGATAGGAACTATAAGATACATATACAGGTGAGGAAGATATGCAGGCCCATAATAGAACAGTAATTATAATAAATTACATATTTCAGAAACATGCCTTTATTATAAGTGCTTATTAGCATCCCTGGTGGGAGGGTTGAGTGACTGTGTCGCCTAGAAATGTTATTCTGTGTCAATAAGTGTTTAGCCAGAGAAGATAAAGCATCTCTCCCACAGTGGCATCTTTTTATGTTCAATAAGTCCTGTTCCCATTCTCTGTATTTCACCGACATGGTCTCAAGCAAGGCAGATGAATAATAAAAAGCCACCCACGGGAGGCTCAATCAGATATTTAAGTTAGAACATTTTCTACTTTTGGGATTCCTAAACGGCTTTAGTTTGTTGGAAAGAGTGCAGACGCAGCTTGTCTAATGGGTGTTGAACTGCTATTTTGTTGTAGTAGACAAAAATTGATCACAGCAGTCTCTGAGGTTGGTATTACATTTAAGAGTTTCAGTGTTTTTTTCTCTGACAACATCATGCAATTTGCAACACATCAGAGTAGCTCGACTAAAAGACATGCCATTTTCCTTCAAGAATGCCTGTGCTGTAGGCATTCATTCAAAGTCTCATGTGACTTTTGTCCCTATGCTTGTTGAGAAAAACCAAAGATTATTGTATTCTACTTTAAAATGTTAAGATTCACGACTTCAATTTATCATTACTACAGTTTGCCCTGTCTTGGTACAGTCGAGGCCCTCACCCATGCAAACACAAACACCTGCAGGGCTTCACAGAAGCACACATTTCTCTATGGTCCTTCTGTTTTGTCCTGTACACTTGTCGATAAAAACAAAAGACCAGACCAGGCCGGACTGATTTCCCCTGCCTCTGTTAGGAAGGAGAGCACGCACACACACATGCACACACAATGGCCCTTACTCTGGGCTAGTCGAACAAAGCGTCCAGCAGCAACAAGAAAACATCAGAAAATAGCTTTCACTTGTTGTTTCTCAGTATCTGGAGATCTGTTCTCTGGAAAGGCCTGTATCTGGCTGTCAAAACAGAGACACAAAGACACATACATACACTCGTACACAATAGGTATTTACTGACACACGGATACACACAGGCAAAAATGACAGATTCACATTCAGGAAATGAAAAAAACATGCAGCCATGGAGAATAAGTAAGTAACTGAGGTGAAGAAGGAGGGAGAGCTGCTGAACAAGCAGATGATGGGTGTATATGCATGCATGTGCGTGTGTGTGTGTGTGTGTGTGAGTGTGTGTGTGTGTGTGTGTATGTGTCAAGGCCCTAGTTTGTGTATGGGCACACATATGCCAACACGCATGATTGTCTTGTAAACATGTGATGTGTGTTTGTGTGAGACAGGGCTGACCACAGGGGTATTTGTTGACCAGCTGTAGTAGCGTGATTGGCTTGTTGTTTCCTGAATGACAGCCGCCCTGGTGTTCCAAATGGCCAACAAGGAAACCGGCTGGCTCTCAGCTCCCCTCATTATTTTTGTTTTCCAAGTTTCCTCCACTGATCTCATGGAATGCTTAAATCATATGACAGCTCTGCGTTGTTTTGATTCCAGTCCAAGATTTTTCTCTCAAACTTAGCTTAATTTATACTTTTAAAACACAGCATGTTAATGTTTTAATATTCTTAAACTTGATGCACATCTTCATAGGAATAAAAAAATGTGAGTAAATATTTTTCGGTTTGTATCTACTAAAAATTCCCAAGTGGACCATGTTTTTTTATAGAAATACTGCGGTACATTTAAAAGTAGTTGATGAACATAGCATAAATATACATCAATCTTAGGTAAAACAAAATTGTAGAGAGAAACACACAAATCCATAAAAGCATGTGTACACACATACACAGACATACGCTGGGTGAAATATGAAAGTTGCCTCAGGCATTTTGTGGCCTTTGTTGCCATAAATTGCCTCAGTTCTTGATTAAACAAAACGTCAAAGTGTCTAAGCTCTTAAGTTGCCGAACACTTACACACACATTCACTCACATAAACGGACACACATACACAATGTATGAAGTAACACACAAGCACACACACATTCCCAATTACTCATTGGATGCCGGTTAATGATTGGACTTTGGAGGAGAGGGAATTAAATGGTTGACTAAGCAGACTTTTGCGAACCGTTCAGCATCCACAACTTTTTCCTCATCTTTATCCTCCTCCTCTTCCTCTTTTCCCTATCCTACCTTCTACCGTCTGCTCTGCATAGTAATGCCTTTGAATTGAGCTGTTCATTCAGCCAAGCACAGATAAGTGCCGTATAGCGGGAAGAACACAATAGAGAAATAAAAGAAGGAAGCTGGAAATTGGGGATGGAGCTTTTGGGTTGAGCTGGAAAATGGTTTTGTTCTCTTCCTTTCTATCTCATATACCTTGACGGGCAAGGAGAGGAAAGTGTCAGCTGGACAAAAAGAAGTAAAGTCTTAGGCATGCAGTCAGCCAAATTCTCAGTAGATATACAGTATTCAGAGTTTTTTTATTATTATTTTATTTCCCACTGTGAAATAAGCTTAAGGGTGATATCAGGTTTTAACGCTGCAGAAAAGTTTAAATGGCAAGGTGGTGAGTGGGCGGCTCGTGTGTATGTCTGCATATGTGCTCCCCATGTGCATGCAAATTGATACATTTGTGCTTTTTGTGCTTTAAACCCTGAGCCAGGACCACAGGCATTTTGGAAACTGAATTGTCACGGACAAATACACAAAAGGAAGCACAAGATGTGAGCGAGGATTTAAAAGATTTGACAGAAAAAAGAGTTAAAATCTGAGAAATGTACACACAACTCCACAGAGTGGAGCACCGTTGGTAAGAGGAGCATTTCAGTTTTGAGGACATTGATTTCAGAAGTTCTTTTAATGCCTTGGTCCAGTATGTTAAAATGTGAATGTGTATTAGCGCCGCTGCAGCTCTGAGGGCCCTCCGCCTTATAGCCAGTTTCAGAGAGAGATGT
Source organism: Clinocottus analis (assembly GCF_023055335.1). NCBI lineage: Eukaryota > Metazoa > Chordata > Actinopteri > Perciformes > Cottidae > Clinocottus > Clinocottus analis. The sequence continues at coordinate 8,059,644 of NW_027175909.1, forward strand.
GTCTGTTCAGGCCTCATTGATCACACGCCTCATCATCGGCTCGGCTTTTGCGCCCCACCCTCCCATTGTCCAGCCTTCAGTTCATGAAGTGTCCAGCGGCACATAGGGCAGAGACAGAACACAACAGCGTCATTGCTGCTGCGTCACAGTTGGTCCCCCTTCATCTAACACAGTTTTACAGGAAGTGGTGAGGCGACTGAATGTATGGCTGGGACACTGAGACTGGGTCCATCTCTTGAGTTCTGCAGCGCCCTCCCAGGGGAAGATAGATTACCTCTCATTTAGAGATCCAGGCCATGTTACAGAAACAGGCTGCTTCTGTTGTCGCCACTCAAGACAGATGGAAAGGGTTTTACTCCGCCTACTTTCTGGTTCCCAAGAAGACGAAAATAACTCAGACTTCTTGTGGATATCAGCATCCTAAACCAAGACTTTCTGTCTGCTAATCGAGCAGTTACTGGAACTGGTTCAGCGGGGTGAATTCTTTTGTTTTGACTTCCTTAACCTATGAGTACAATAAGCTGTAGATTGGCTTTTCCCCGGTGCCCCGGACCTTTAGCAAGTCACTTAACCCAGAACTATAGGACCTGTGCATCTGCAGAGAATAGCAGCTGCAGTTAAAGTATCCTGAAGGGCTCCCTGCTGCGTCATGTGGAGCTGTGTGAATTTGAAGCAGGGCGCTAATAAAAAAGAAGTGTGTGTTTGTGTGTTTGTGGTCTTGCTTAACCTTTCCTGGATAAATAAAGATTAAAAATGAAACGGAAAGCACAGAGGAGATAGAAGCACCATTCACCTCGTGTTTCTCCCCTGCCACAGTAGAAGTACAGTGGCTCTGAGCTTAGTGTGAACTCTTGACCATCACCTTCTTTGCAGATAGCATATCTTCAGGGGTACATATGGGTCACTGAGGAGTCAGCTCAAAGCAGACTGACTAAGCGGAGCTTTTCTCACCCACCCTCATCCACAGCTCTGCCCACTTCATGTCTTATCTAGAAAAACACATGGCTGTCTAGTGTCTTGCTCTCGTCAAGTTACCTGCACGGCTTTTAATGACGCTTCTCCCAAATGGTTCGTGCTTGCTGTTTAGAGCCTATGTGTGTCGAAGAGAAGCAGCGGTGGAGCATGGTGGATGTGTGTGCGTGTATTGCAGAGTAGAGGAGAAAGTAAAAAAGTGAAAATAGTTCAGGGACTGTGGTGAGGCGGATTAGTGGGTGGTTAGAGGTTCTCCCCATCATGTGCCAGGTCAAGTGAAAGAAGAGACACTGAGCGGGAGGAGCAGAGGAGAGGAGGACAGAGGATGAAAAATGAGAAGAAAGGTGTCGAACCAAGAGATGTGTTAAACGGTGCATTTCCTTCTGACTTTTGTCAGTATTTAGGTTTCTACTACGCTGTGAAACCAGTGGGTTTTCTCTGTTCTGTCGCTCACTTCTTCTCTGTGAACACAAATGCAAACATACATATTATATGTACAGATACGACTACAGCTCTCAAACAAGATTGCTGCACCAAATAGGTCAGTGTAGAACGTATCACAGCAAAGCAGAAATTAAGAAATCAAAGTAATCGAATCACAACCAGAATTAATTCTTTGAAATTAAGCTCTACCTCTGCTGAAGATTTTTTAGAGCGGTTGCAGTTAATGGTTTAATTTTAGGCCATTACATTTCAAAAGAAATGACAAACTGCCAAAACGCAGCCTGCTGTCCTCAAATCCAAACCACTTTATTGTTGCTGCCTCTCTGTTATTTGCTGGCTGGTAAATTGCTGCCATCCTGCCCTTTTAAAGATTAGTTAAAGTGTTCGGATGTGATTTTACACAAGAAGCAAAAAGAAAACGTTTGATCTTCCGTCCCGTACACTTTATTGTATGTGCACCGTTAGGTAAATAAATCAACAGACTAATCTTCTTTTGTTTGAACGCAATAAAGTATGCTGTTTTTCTTGAGACTGAGATCTCAGAGACTGCATTAAAAGAATGTGTTGAACACAGTGCTAATATGACAAGGAACCGTAAACCTCATCAGTCACAAGCCCCTGTGGAGCTGTTGGGAGCCGAGAAATCAGCCTAAATATGAAATGATGTGAACAGGGACTTTCTTACATCCACTCCGAGCTGAATACAATATGCAATTTCCTCTTCAAATCCCCTGCAGTCAGATTGTCTTTTGGGGGGCTTATTAGATATGTAGACTCATAATTATTTTGTATGTTTTGTGAGTGTGCATCTTTAGGGCAGGATGTGGTGAATGGAACAAATACTCTTGCTCCTAGTCTCAACGCTGCTTGTTTGACTGCAGGCTTGTGGCTTTGATGTATTTAATTTCATTGTCTATGTGTGTGCACGTGTGGGTGTATCTGTGTGTGTGTGTGCGTGTGCGTGTGCGTGTGTGTTTGTCTTCACAGGCCTTCTCCGGGAACTCCAACTCAGAGAGCTCAGTTCGCCACGAGCTGCAGCAGGGAATTGTGGCACGCTTCCTGAGGCTCGTCCCTCTGGACTGGAGCGAGGAGGGACGGATCGGTCTGCGCATAGAAGTTTACGGCTGCTCCTACTGTGAGTGGAGATAAACACACACACACGCACACACATTCAACTTGTAACCCAAAATATTCAGCCCAGTGCCAGAGCAAGTATTTGTACAACATTTCTTCACATTTGTGAGTATTGATCTATTGGGAGGGACCAATGATGGTTTGTCAGCTCCAAAAGAGAAAAATGTCAGGTATTGAAATATGCAGAGCACAGCTACAGACGGACAGACACGCGGATGCACACACACTTAGACACTGTCTCTCGCTTTCTAACGAATGAATCATCCAGGGAACTGACTCTCTCGCAGCCCCTTTGCTCTCATCCTATTAAAGGCTGCCAAATTGATTTTGATAACAAATTTCAATTAAGGCTCTGCATAAATTACTGTTATAAGTGACACACGTACATCTTTCATTCCGGAGAATGCACTACACTGTGTGTCGATATCGTCGTGTGTGTGTGTGTGTGCGTGTGTGTGCGTGTGTGTGCGTGTGAACACAAGGGCATGTATTGCATTCAAGTCCGTCCTCATCCCTTTGATTATATTTCCCTTGTTTCATTTCCTTCCCATGTTAAAAGAAAAGCAAGTCAGTAATGATAAAGGCGACAAGATGTGGTACTCACACAGAGAGAGTGAGAGATGCATAACGCATGCACAGATGCACAGAACAATAAAACACAGACATCCAGCCCACTCTAAGTTTATATCCATCACCTGTCCCCTCCAACAAAACACTCCTGCACTCACAAACAACTTTGACAGGGAAATAATTCACTTCTAATACACGTGACTGCTTTTATGCTTTGATAAAGTCAAGTTGTTGCTGTTGCGGTTTAGAATAGCTTCTACCCTTGTATTCTCTAACATTGTCAGTCTCACGGATCTTGTAAAAATTGTAACATCTGTATTGCTATTTGAAAGCATAGTTCAAATGTTTTGAAGTGGGACTGTACGAGGTACTCAAAGTCAGTTTATTGCAAACAGTAGACAATAGTTGGCATGGCCCCAGCTTGGAGAAGCAGACAGAACACTTTCGTGCAGTGACTCTGCTTCTCCAAGCTGGGTGTGTGCCGATCGTCATCTACTTTAGGTGATACACTGACTATCGATAAGTGTCTCATACAAGCACACCATTTGAGTATAAGCCACTTCACATTAAATAGTGTGTTGTAGGTTCAGCATAATGTTATGCTTTGCTTTTTGGTGACAATTAAGAAGGTAGAGAGAAGATATTTTTTTTCAACGGTTTCCAAAAGTAGGGTTGAGGCAGGTAACAATCATTACAGGGCCTGGTCAGGTTCTTTCATAATTGATGGGCATTATTTACTTTTCCAAATCAAGTATAGCATGGAAACATGGCAGTGTAACACAACCAGATATATTTCTCAACTTCTCAAATTGTTCCGAAATGTCGAAGCAATCAATAGTTTACACAACAGTCAAGCTGGGTGTCAAGCACCAGCGGGTCTCTGAGCTGTAAACAACATTTTTGTAGGACTAAGAAACAAAGCTGCAATACAGTATATACTATTTATGTGTAGTATTTTTTCGAACTGGATACAAGTTAACTTTAGACAACAGAAAGAACAAGTGGGTAAATTAAGTTTTATCCAAGTTGGCTTATTAACAAAGTCTGTTTGTCACTACCAAAGCGAGTTAAATGTGAAAGTAAGTACTAACTCAATGAAGACGAGATTTGATGTGGATATGATTTATGTTTTGGAGCTTCTCCACCAACTTGTCCATTGACTTCAAACAGTGTGTCATATACAGTATTAATGTGGTTTCTTTAAACAATCAGTTTAAATGAAATATTAACAGGCTGTGATTTTAAAACATTGGGGGTTTGTGTATTCAAAATGTAATCTCTTTACGTTACTGTTTCTTTTGCTGTCCAGGCATTGATAATGCGAAAAAAAAAGGTTCATTACTTAAAATACTGTACAATTACAGCTGTCATTTCACTTCATTTCTCCTTCAGCCATTCTTATACAAAAGAATAAGATATACAGCACAACATAATCCACTCAAAATTCTCCAATATATACATCAGTAGAATTAGACAGAGAATGTGGTAACAAAATATGTGCGTAATAGAGAATGAGTATCACTTTTTTCCTACCTCCATAACTACCACCGTTGACCTGACCTTAGCCAGCACCTGCTCCAGTGGAGCTGATCATGGGCCAGTAGAGGAACACTGCGATTATGCTTAGCTCTCGGATGTAAATGGGTTTCAGCTGTGTGAAATAACTCATGATGAAATAGATCATGTGTGCACTATCTAGCCCTGGAGCCTCATTACAGAAAACAATATCCGAACTGCTTGAACTTAAGTTTTAAAGATAGGAAACATCCTATTTTCCTGTTATACAATTGGCTCATGATCAGGGCTGTGTCCTATCTTATCTAAGACCTCTTTTCTTCACTTAAGAACTATAACTGTAAATTAGATTTTTCAACTGGCAATGGCCCTGTCATGCCTGTATCTTTGATTAGAATCGCTCAGTAGGCTACACAAGATGGACAAGCCATAATATCAGCATCTCTCAATTGTCACTGGCTCGATTACTAACAAAAAAAGACGGCCAGTCAGTTTTCTCTACGAGGAGTCGGAAGCACTAAATGTGTCGGTAGTTATTATAAAGTGTTACATTTGGTAACACTTTATAATAACTACACAGTATTTAGCATGTTACTTAATTGTTATGTAACATACATTACTTAATTTACAAATGGGAAATCCATCATTTATAAAGTATGAAAATCCAATCATGAAACACCTAATAGTCAAGCTTATTAATCAAGAATAAAACATGTTTAACTGTGTTTATGAATTGCATACTAAAGAGTTACTAATGAGTGTTCATGTTGGAACAATGCTTTATGAATTATTAATTTGTCATTGACCTAACAACCATACTGCAGCAAATTTCAATTAAGTACGAGGTTTATGATTCAGGACTCCTAACTTGGGAACTCCTTAAAATAAGACTGTTCTGTAATAACTAGATCCATATTATAAGACAAGATAGATATCTTGAAGTCAGCTAGGATAGTTTTTATTTTTTCAATACAAAAGAAAATCCACATCCACAACTCTGATAAAATAAAATTCCAGGCCAAGATTGTGTAACAAGGACCCTGGTGTCCTTTCATTCAACAGAAAAACAGACAAATAGCGCATTTGGTCAACAGTCTTTGAAGTAAACAACCATACAATTGAAAGAACATATCGGTTGCAGGGCCAAATGAGCGCAGAAGATTGTTGTTTTTCTAACTGATGTGAATGTTGTCATACACACGCTGACAGAAGAAACACATAATACATACACAGAACACACACAATCAGGTGAACACATGCTTACAACTCAGACGTCACAGAAATCGAAGAGAGAGAGAAAGAGAGAGAGAGAGAGAGAGAGAGAGAGAGAGAGAGAGAGAGAGAGAGAGAGAGAGAGAGAGAGAGGACTCCACCTGATCATGTGTGTCTTTCAGAGTTGTTTGTCAGCTGTGATTTAAAGCCCACAGCGCTTTCTCGTGATTATGCTGTCACTGTTCCTTTCTTCAGCATTCAGTCAGAAAATGAGAACTTGCACATTTGTCTGTTCATCTCCTCTCCCTTCACTCCCAAACTCCAGTTCTCTTAGAATCAACTTCTCCTCCATATTTTCCTCCTTCCCAATCCAAAGAGGAAAGAGTACAGTGCTGGGCAAGGGCAAAGTAAAGAGGATGAAATAAGAAAGCACAAAAGAAAATTAGTAGGTGGAGTAGGAGGCAGATAAATATAGATGTTATGTTACAAGCATAATCAACAAATATGTTGGTTGTAGATGATAATTCTGGGTTTTGAAAATGTATGATAATTAAATGCAATACCATATTATGACTCATCTAGGACTGTGCAATGAAAGGCTGTCTGTGTATGTGTCTGTGCCAGAGCTAGAGGGTATAAAAGAGTCGTGAGCCACCATGCTGTGGAATTTACGTGCTCATTTCCATTTTGATTAACATAGGATCAACAGTAAATCAATTATTTCATAGATGAGTCAGGAAATAGTAGAGCCAGGATGTGAGAGAAAGGGAGGTGCGACGAGTGCAAATTACATTTTCTACACAAACCAATCGCTCTCATGCAAGTAGAATTTCAAATGAATGCAAGCATATCATATCTGACTTCAACCTGTGACCGTTACGCCAACAATACTGTAAATCTGCTGTCGGGATGATGTATCACCATCATTATCTGTTGAGTCCAAGAAATGTACTTATGTAGATTTGTTTATTGTTAGCGTCTATTTATGGAGCAGGACTGAAGCCAAACTCAAACAAAACAAAAAAAGCATCTTTGTAGCCTTCAGGCTCTGACGAGCGGTATGTATAGTAAAAACCCAGTCGTGCATACAGCATTACAGTTTAGGGCTGAGGCCCACATTTCCTTTCATTATGGATAAACATATTGACTATTATTTTTATCATTTGTTTTATCATGTTCTGTATTGCAAAATCATTCACCACATTTATACCAGAGCGTACAATACATCTACTATTTGATTATTGTGTCTTACCAACAGTCACAAATGCAAATACACATTTTCCAATTATATGTAAAGGCTTGGTTTTGTGCTTGCAGTCGTCTAATTTGCTGCTTGCCCAATGACACATGTTGCCATGGATACAATTCAACACATCCGTTAAGTGCACCTTCAATTGTCCCTGTCATGACGCAGGTGGTATTTCTGTGGTCTTTTTGTTTTGTTTTATTGTGAATAGCAGAATTAAGCATTTATCTAGGTGACACATTTAGTAGACATTCAGTGTGAGGGACAACATATGATTTTTGGCCATTTGAAGTGGATAAGTTTAATCTTTTTTATTACAATAGTTCCTTTCATGAAATTGTTTTTCCCATGCAATACCTTACTTCATAAATGTTAAGTGAGATTAGGTGGCATTGCTAAACCATCAACATGAAACAGTTTCTCTTTGTCGCTCTACACACCACACACATCAACTTCTAATGTGATGAATAATAACTTCCAAATAAAATGTATTTTTAGATTACATTGGCTGTCACTTGCAGCAGTCTATAGTAAACCACCATCTGGTCAGGGTCCAAAATGGCATGGTCTCCTGGGCCAGGATCGGAAAATCTCTGCCATCCTGTGTGCAAAGCGTCATCATCTGGCTTCAGGCCAAGCAGTCGTTCCTTGTTAGTCTCCATAGCAGTGGGTCAACCTCCCCTCTCTTTCATTCTCATTCTTTGCATCTCACAGTCGTCTGCAGCTGGTGGGAAAGCCCTCCATCCCTTATAAAGTCTCCCTAAAGTACTCAGCTGAGCCGGCAACCCTATTTTGAGCAGAACACCTTGATCTGTAATATCTCATAAAATAACTACCACCACTGTTTGAGAGAGAGAGAGACAGAGAGAGAGCAAGAGAGAGAGAGAGAGAGAGAGAGAGAGAGAGAGAGAGAGAGAGAGAGAGAGAGAGAGAGAGAGTATAATGTTTTTTTGCCCCACATTTGCATGTTACGTCGCCAAGGGGTGTAGAATGTAATTGCATCTTCATAGATTTATCCCTTCTCTCTTACCGTAGTTATTTCCTATGTTTTGGATTCTACTGAGAGGAAATGCTGCAGCTACTTTGAACAATGCAATTGCAATGTTTGATAGCCTTAGCAGATCTAAACCTGTGAGTATATATGGATGTAACTATAATGTAATTATCTTCTACGGTATATCGACTGTGTGCCTACTGTTTTATTATAGCTAACCTTATATATATATATATATATATATATATATATATATATATAGATATATATACACACACACACATATATGCATATATATGGTCAGTTTGTAAAGCAATTTTTTATGCTATATTTTGCACTGAAGTTGCAAAGGATAGTAACATCTGCTATGCTAACCCTGATCTCCAGGTGCTTATAAATTTTATTACAATCATATCATATGGATACCTCTGTATTTAACCCCTGCTAAGCATTAAGCACAGGTTCCAGGGGAGCAACTTGTGGCTCTCATTTCTGCCATTTCTTATTTTTTACAAACAAAATATCTGCGCTAATTCTATTGTACTATATAGTAACTTAATAGAGTATGTGCAGAACATGCGCAGCATTCAAACCTGTTGATTAGTACCTGCACTCACGCAGGTGTTTTCATTTCTGGCTGATTAGACCTTAGCTCAGGTTGAAGCTGGACAGATTTGTGGCTCCACCCAGCAACCAATCAGCCACAGTGAAAACACCTGATGGTTGTATCATCAGCATTTAGTTGTAATGCAGTCTTAGCATTGGTGAAATATCTTCTCATTTTCTCCATTCAAAAGTTGCCAAGTGTGAAAACAACTATTATGACAAATTTTCCGTAGGACCTTTCGATACGTGACAATGCAATACAATAGGAAATGTTTATTGTGAAGTGTCTCTGCTCACTAACAGTATTTTATACAATATCAGCCATTTATATCTCTTTCTGTTGATGGAAATATTACACAGCACAGGCGTTACTAATTAAATTAACTTTGGCTCTGTTCTATTCAACTATCCCAGTGAGCCATGACGGTGTGAAAGCCAAAGTATATCAGTAACCTGAAACGGCATCAAAATAGGATTCAGTCATCATTCATTCACTTGTCAAGATGTTCTCTGTGAAAAAGGCCTGTTGTGAACAGGATTATTACAAAAGTCTCTATTACAGCAAAAGTAACCTGTATTGAAGACATTTTGGAAACACAAACCTTGTACGGTTTTGTTTAGTTTTTTTGTATAGATTTTGTTATCAATTACTGTTTTCTTGACCCTGTCTTCAAAGAGTTTAGGCTTTAGTTCGCTCTTTAGCAATTTGATCAGTCTTGCTTTCTCTCTTCCTGTCACTGTCTTTCTATCGTGTTTTATTTTTTATTTTTTTTGTTCTTAATGCTCTTTTTTTTATCTGTCTACTTCCTGTCTTTTTTAGGGGCGGGCGTGATCAACTTTGATGGACTGGGTGTAATCTCATATCGTTTTAAGGTACAGGATGTTATTTTGACAAAACCTTCCCATTAGAAGTCATACTATCGAAGTCATTCTAGACATAAGGGTTACATTTTAAAAATAAACAAAAAGCAATAATAAATAAAATATGACGGGAAATAATTTGATATAGATTCTGAGCAGGTGGCTGGGAGTCATTCTTGTTTTGTAATAAAGTAAAGAAAGTGGTTTTTCATTTGTTTTTCTATTTTATTTTATATTTTTGTTTCCACATACGGTAAATTTGTGTTTTTTTTCCCATGTGTGCAGGTGAAAAAGATGAAGATCATTAAGGATGTGATTGCACTGAGGTTCAAGACGTCCGAAAGTGAGGGTGTGATTCTTCATGGGGAGGGCCAACAGGGAGACTACATCACACTGGAGCTCCGCAAGGCCAAGCTGCTGCTGCAGATAAACCTGGGTGGGCAACAATTGCGTGTTATTTACTTAGACAACAAAATACAAAGCAAAGTATGCTGTCCCTCCTGCCATAATGTCTCCGATGTCTTGGTATAGATCCATTATAGGTATGTTTTACCTTCTGAGAATATTCAAACGTTTAAGAAGCTTTGTTTGTAAAACCATAACGTCAATTTAAGCAGTTTTTTAAATAATGAATATAAAATATCCAAGTCTAAGGCCAGACTTTACCCACTTCGATCCCCACTCTGAAGTACTCAGTTTACAGTACACTGTTGTTTACAGCAATTTGATAGGTTAAAATAATAATTCGATCATTATTGACTTGACAATGATGCTAAACCTTTGTAATCTAAATGAATGGCCGTCTGTCAAGATATATAATTATCTTGGAGCAAAGAAAAAATATTGAGGCTCCGCTTTATACCCTTTACGCTGTAAACAACAGCCACAATAATCCATAATGCTGTGGAGTATCACTCACTGTCGACCAGCTGTGTTGCTGACAGAACGGTTGTAACCTTAAAGGATGCTCACTGCGGTATCGGAAGCAGGAACTCCAGTGGTGCTTTCTCGTACTCAGTGCTTACAACTAAATGTCAGCTGTGTTATTGCTGGAACAAAACAGTACTGAAATGATTCACTATCTAATGTGAGTGAGGAGGTCTTAATTTGCGAGAACAAAGACGAGAATCTGTTTGCGCTTTGTGCTGTAAAGTTGAGTAAGTTTATGAAAATGTTTAGATATTTAGGAAACTAATGTACAAGCCGTAGTCAATATCCCACATGTGAAGCACTAAACTTATTTCTGTCTATTTTGGGAAAACCCTGTCGGAGCAGTCCCAAAAAAATGGTTGGGTCCGTTAGTTGTTAGGCTGTCCATAATATCTAACTTTTTTTTTTTTAGAATAAAAGGAACATTCAACCGTTTGTTCATATTCTGACATATATTAAATCATCTTGTTAAAATATGCTGCTTCATTTACAATGTGCGATGTCTGTGTTTTTAATAAGATGTATTATTTTGACATGTTAATTACAGGCAGTAATCAGTATGGTTCTATCCTGGGTCATACTTCTGTGACCACCGGCAGCCTCTTGGATGACAATCACTGGCACTCCGTGGTTATCGAACGCTATCGGCGTAATGTCAACTTCACCTTGGACAGACACACTCAGCACTTCAGGACCAATGGAGAGTTTGACCACCTTGATTTAGATTATGAGGTGAGAAGCAAAGTACTGAGAATGACATTGAGACAGGAATGGGAAGAACGCAGACATAGAATAAATCAAACACAAAAACCTGACAACATTCATACAAATAAATGTGTCCGAACACAGATACAGAAGGTAACAGGGAAGTAGTCCATGTACAGCTGTATAAAGTATGCTTGCTACCTAAAGATGCACTCTATCTATTTCTTTAAAATACATACCAGCTTGACATCATGTTAATAATAAAACCTTTGGGTACCAAATGATTCAACAGCTGTATGGTGATAGGTACCGTTGGGTGAGTTCAAATATTAAAAAGGAACTGGCAGACCATGTAAGAAGTCTATAGCTAAAATGTCAGCTGATTTATTCAATGACCTCAGCTTTGCCTGAGTTATGATTGGATGTGTGTGTATCAATTGAAAGCAGCTGCCAGTACAAGTAACTGTCTACTGCATCAAGAGCACATATATTTATTTTACTTCTTAACACACTTTATTTGTTTATTTGTTCAGCCCTATATCACTCACAGGGTCCTATCTTACAAGCCGGCAGTAGCACACACACAGTCCTTTTGCAATTGTTGTCTATCTGGTAGTTTTCAGGCTTTATACAAATCTGTCTGTGCCAAAGTGGAAGGGTGGGGCAACGGAGAACTGTCGTAACTGTAATGAGATAGCCCCATGCTATTTCAGGCTTTCATTTTGCCATGAAAATGTATTTTCCTTTTTACCTGTTCAGACCACATCTTATTACAAACACAAGGCAATTATAGTGGTATTAAACAGGTGCAAAAGGTACATTTTATGCACAATGTGACGCACACATAATAATACACAATAATACTAATATTTGACTTCTCGTGTCCGACCTTATGACTCCTTGCAAGGAAACTCAACAAAAGTAACTCCCCTTCTACCTTAACTTATAATCAGAGCCTACGAGTGGATGCTGAGGTGGAAGTGGAGCTTTTAAACTGCAGCAGCTGAGAGCAGAAAGTGAGCAGAGCAGTAAAGGAGAAGCATGCCATGTTGACTGTCGCGATCCACTTGAGTTGCCTGCCTGAACTAGCTTGCAGGCTTTGATTCGTTAACATTTGAGCTGTTTATTTTCATTTTGGAACTTAATGATGGAGGTGAACTTAAGTCCTCTCGAAAACTGAGCAAGAGTTCTTGTTTGAGAGCCTTGGGCAGTACTGATGTTTAGCAAAGAATGCTATATGTGAGCAGTTTTCAGATAAAATCTGAACACTCCAAAAAAGAGCTGGGAGTCTTGGCAGGGCTGTTTGATCATTTGTAACCTGTGAGAAACAGAATATTATTTTCAGTTAATAATAGTCCTTATTTGTGACGCTTCTTGTTATTGAGGTGTTCTGCTACATTACCTGTCCTTATGGGCGTCACTAATTTTGCATCTGCTTTAAAAAATATTAATCTGTGCTGGTAGCTAGGCCTCATCTGTGTACAGTGCATTGAAACTATACAGGAAACAAGATATTGATTTTACACAGTAATCCATGAAATCACATAACTAATGACATTCAGTAATGGAATGCAAAGAAGTTCAGCTAATAATACCTAAAACAGGAAATGTATCTTGAAATACCATAATGGGTAGGAAATGCAAGACGTGTAATGTAAGATTATCACATATACGTGTTTGCGCGCTTGTGTTGGTATGGCTGTGTGTGACCTCCATCTGGTATTGCTGCATGGGTGATTTGTTCCAGTGTTAAATAGAAATACTGAGAAATGGGGCAAGACAAACCAAAGTCCAATTAAACTGGAGCTGTTGAATTAAAAGATCTTCAGGGGAATCTATACAACAGGATAAACCAGGAGGCTGTATGTGGTGAACCCTGAGTGGATCTTTGCAGTGTTATTGCTTGACTTAGTCTCTCTTCTGATAGCAACATTGTGACCTGCTTTCACTCAGTATACCACTGTATTCCATATAGCCCACACACTCCATCTAGTGTGTGTGCACGTGTGTTTTCGTGTATGTGTGTGCACATCTATATGTTTTCTGCACCCATTGTAGCCTGCATACTAAATATCTGGATGCATTTGTGTCTACCCTTGGTAGTAATTACTAAGACTAGTGGAGCGTCACTACTGACACACACACACACACACACACACACACACACACACACACACACACACACACACACATATCTACTGATGATTGGACACCCCCTCTATCTTCTTAACAACCCTCAGAGCTATGTCTGAAAGGAAAAAAAAACATGTGTTCAACTATCGAAAAATATGAAACGTAGTTTACATTTTCATCAGTTCTGTGTCCTTCAGCGATTCCCACCAGATGCCTGTTTATTAGCCTCCATCCCCTTGCCTCAGTTGTGCTCTGTGCATCTGTTCATCACAAACTTCTGTCTTCTTCCTTGAATGCTTTTTTTCCCACTGCCCCAGCAAACATATTAGATAAAAATATAATATGTTGTATAATTTACATGTCAAGCGTATGCAGATATGAAGGTGTTTGGTTGATAATATGTGGCATTAGACTTGACAGTATTGGACTTGTAAAGCAGATCTAAAACCTCTTATCTCGAGCTTTTCTTAAATATAAATTCAGAGAAGTGAGTGTGTCTCAGGTCTGATCCATGCATGTCTGCATTCTTTCACACAATAGAGTGAGTCCAAAACACAGATGTATTCTTTTTTCCGAATTCCCCCTTTTTTGTCAAAAGGGGATAGTGAAGACATTGCAACAATTACATTTCTATGGACATAATAATGGCACACTAATATCATTCAGACAGTTGAGGAGTTTGGGGTTTGAAAACAACTCAAAAACATACTAATAGACAGATGGAGGTTGTTATAGATGTATGTATCCATGTATGTTAAAAGTACATGTTTTATTTGCTTTGTTGGTGCAGATTTGGATAATGTTGGGCAATTATGTGTGAATAAAGAAAAACACAGCTCGAGCATGTGTAGTCTTGCATTAGACATGTACACTCATGTAATTTCTTTAAATAGAATAGCAATAGTGGGAGAATCTAATCAATGGTAAAGTTGTTTTACTTTGTATGTCTTTGCACTTTCTCTAGTTGAGTTTTGGGGGAATGCCATACAGTGGGAAGCCAGTGGGCGCAGGAAGGAAGAACTTTAAAGGCTGCATGGAGAGCATCAACTACAATGGAGACAACATTACAGACCTGGCCCGTCGAAAGAAGCTGGACACTTCTAGCTTTGTAAGCAAAATGAGCATGCACACACCCACACACAGTCACTCTCATATGCATTCATGTATATAGAAACAAAATTACACTCAATTGCAAACGTAAATCTAAAGAGCTTCAAGTAACATGCATAGCAGCTGAAAACTGAACATGCTCATTATTGTCAAACTAACTGCCTTTGACCTGAGTGAGAGGGCAATTCATTCACCGGACCAAAATAGTTTAACAGATTCATAATTAATCAGATACAACTGACCCCTCAGTGGCCCTTCCGTGTGTTTGCCTCCTGTCTTTGTGCTCTTTCTTCATAGCATGGCTGAAATGACTTTGGGACAGTTTGTTTTCACCTCTCTTAACTGAATGAGGGACATTAAATTCTTCTCTTCTCTTCATCCAACGCACAGGGATAAATGTTACTCAATGTAATTTCAGCACATTAAGTGTCACCCTTAAAATTAGCTACTGTTTTAAGAGCTTGTTTCAGAGCTCTTGTCTCTCCTCTTCTTCGGTTCCTCAACAGTGGACAGCCAGTGTATCTTCTTCGATCTCTGGTGAACTGATTGAACAAATGGAGACACTCCTCAAGTTCGTTAAAGCAGCGCCTCTAATTGTCTCTGATGATTCACACAGCCGTTCATTTCTAATTAAAACAGATTTTCACACACATTTGCACGCACACACACACACACAGGCACAGGCAGAGGCAATCAGGAATTGTCTATAGTTTGGTAAGGCAGCTCAATATTGTGCATGTGCGGATGATTTGATTAAGAACACAAGGTTGGAGAAGCTCACTGGTAATTAGTGTCTGCAATCCGCAATAATGTTTGTTTCCATCTAGCACACAAACAACACCCAGGTTACTGTTCAACCCTAGTTTCAAAGATGGGATGGACCAAAAAGAGACATTGTTTGTAATGTGTACAAGCAACATCAGTCTTTGAATCCAGCTTCAGTCAGTAACATCTGAAGGTAAACATGCAGAAGCTCGATTCAAAGCAACACAAGCCAGGTGAATAAATACATAATTTCATAAGTGTTTGGGTATTTAGAAATTTCAAACAATTTCACATACAAGTCCACCCTCAAGAGATTGGCTTTGTGTTTGACTTCACTCTGTGAAGACCAGTTGATAGCGTCCTGTTATCTCACGTTATTGGTGTCTCTCTCTCTCTCTCAATCTGTCTTGACAGCGTAACCTGTCCTTCTCCTGTGTGGAGACCCACACCTTCCCAGTCTTTTTCAATGCCACCAGCTTCCTGCAGCTGCCAGGTCGAGCCAATCACAACACAATATCTGTGAGCTTCCAGTTCCGTACGTGGAATCCTGATGGGCTCCTCTTCTTCAGTAATCTTGATGATGGCACGCTGGAGATCTCCCTCGAGGACAGCAAGGTTGCAGTTCACATCAATGTTACAAAGGCGACCAGAAACAACCGGGTCGACTTATCGTCAGGTTAGTTGGTCAACGTTTGCAACTACATAAACACTCACAACACAATTTCAACGAGAAGCAGTCAGGAAGAAGGCACAAGCTAAACTGTAAAATCTTCTGCACATGCGGATACACAATCACAGAACTGAACCCCAACACACCCAGAGTGCATGCAGGCAGCAATTATTTCAAACATCCATTTGCTTTTGTTGCAGACAAGAAAAACAAATAAATATATTGCGTTGCAAGAATGGGACTGTTCAATGTGTGTATCAGTGTCCTCCTGGTTGGATCTAGTGACTTGCTTATCGTCTCAAAATAACAACTTCTTTTGATGAGATTCTCTGTGGTGCTGTATCCACTGTAGTTACATCTTTGATCCCACTGCACTTTCGTAGGAAGGTTTCTTGACTTATACTCTGCATTTCTGTTTCCTTTCAAGGTTATATTTATTGTAGAGTAATGGTTGTAGATATTAAAGACGAGAGCCACATTGTTGAAGCGCTCCTAAACATCTAAAAGTTTGAGTTGTGGAGACCCGGCAGAAGAGCAAATAATCCACGCAGATGGTTAGTCTTTAACTGTTGCACGTGCAGTTAAACTTGTGAACATATCTATATCATCAAAATAAAAATAGGAGTGAAACATAACTTTGTCTTCCGCTGTCCCTCTTAGTCTATTCCTCTCATCTTCCCCTTTCTCCCATATATCCAGCCTCTCCTTCTTTCTCTGTCCCTCTCACTCTCTTTCCTGAGACACACTCATTTATTCTGTCCACTGCTGCTTTAATAGGCCATTATGCCCAGGGGTAGGGATTATTACAGAGTTACCCTCTAGGCTAATTGGGCTTGAGCCTACGATTACATCAGCATTACTAGAATATACAGACACACAAACACACGCTCCCTCTTTGATTCTGTTATTAGTGTCTCTCAGATAGAAAGCCACATTGGCTTCTGGCTTCAATGACAGTGGGAGCTCAGTAGACTTGTAATGAAATGCTTCGTCCCTCGTAATGGCAAATGTACTGGGGAGAGACGTGCAGATGTGCACACACTAAGAGGGAGAGTGAGAGAAAGAAAAGTGAGCCCCTGTCAGAGACAATACAATCCAGTTTTCTTCTCCCAGTGGGGATAGATTGCTTATGATGCTATTTAGCGACAGTTTATTCATACATATAATCAGGCATCTGCTGGAAGGTACGTACTTACTCCACTGATCTGCAGCCCACAGCACCTGTCTCCGCGTGATACTTTTTTTTTTTTATCACACTGGAGCAACAACCACTCAGGAAGCCTCAACAGGATTCCCTTTGTGTCAGTAATGTGTCAGTATTTGATTTTTTTTTTCTCATTCGTTATCCGTCTTCAGAGAAATTATTTAAAGAAAAAATGAGGATTTGACAGGTTGTGGTTTGTAAACAGATCATTCAAAGCGCATGCCCTCTGACGGCGGTTTTGATTGCTTCCTCACTTGTTGTCTTGTTATTACACCACGTAACTTTAATACCACCTCGCTCTCACTTCATATTCTACAATATGTTAAACTTATTTTTGTTTTTTTAAAATGAAAAATGCCAAAATGTCATTGGGAATAGGACCATAAGAGACAATTAAGAAGGATTGTTCTTGTGTGGGTCTAGTCATAGATTTTTTTAGAAAATCCTACTTATTCTGCTTTTTTTAGAAGCCACGATATTGAAGGACCTAACTTACACATTGCATGCACCACCTGACAATGACCACAGTGTGAATGTGATTTGAAAACAGGTGAGCCAAGTATACATTTTTAAAACCTACTTTCAAATAAAACCAGCATCAAATGACTTGTTTTTAAAGTGAAGGAGTTGCAATACCATTTGTTTCTACCAGGAATGAGCTTTTTAGTTTTGCAGCTTTCATTGCATTTTTGATTCTCTGCCTCATACAAAATAGCAAAGAGATGGAACCACTGACAGCCCAATTTAGAGACAACCATTTAACAAGCCAATGAGACCCACATTTTTGTTTTTCTCAGAAGTTGCCGCAACAAAGGCAAAATGCAAATTTATTTTGGGCACTTCACACAAGGTGGCGAGTAATAAGACTCCATGTCGCTCTGTTTTTCCTCAGCGTGTCAGCAAAGCTAGACAATTATGTGCTAACATATTATCCAGTAGAATATATCCAGGCTCTGGTGTCTACTTCTGTTAATGGTGGCGTTTTCATGGCTGTTGTAAGAGGGGGATATTTAGGTCTGGACCAAAGGGATAATTCATCAACCTCTTTTATGCTTGACCGTATTATGAGCATTACCCTTAAACTACCAGCATGTAATTTCTAAAGGGTTTTCTAAAAAAACAACAGGGCAATCTGCAGGTGCAGTGTAAAAGGGGAGGGTGGTGACTAAAAGCTTCACGTCTCTGATGTCGTAAAAATTACCTGAATGTCTCTTCATAACCTCATTCTGTTTACGGTGGGTCCCAGGTCAATAAAGTTCTTTTTTTTTTTTTTTACCTTGATTGGATCCGGAGCAGCAGGTACAGTCGATCTCAGAGCTTCTGTGCATACACACATGCAAAATGTGTGCCTGAGTCTATAAATTTGTGTGTGTCTGAGTTGTGTGGGACGGAGAGACAGAGAGCCTCGAGGCTGTTTGTGACCTACGGAAACACGTTTCTCCCTACTGTGAGAAAACCTTTATTGTTTCATCCACTTCATCCTCTGAAGCAAAGAGACAGGGGGGGGATTGGGCCTTGAAAGAACATTCTAGATTAGACTGTGGGTATCTCTTGAATGGTTTGCGTGTGCGCTGCATGCGTCTTTAATAGAGTATTTTGGTGAAACTCCTGCTGGGACTCTGATCTAATTTTCTCATCACTTTGCTTTTACTCACACATTCACTATTTTCTCTTCACTTACGTATGTTTGCGTCACTGATGTCTTCAAATGTACAACTGCTTGATTAGAGGGGCGCTAGCTAAAAATGACCTTGACGGCCATTCAGCAGGACTTAAGCATGTTTGCATGTGCAAAAACATATTTTTCGTATAACCTCCCGTAAATGATAAATTAAACCAAAGCCAATGAAAATGCTGCTTCTGTATGTGATACAGATATCTGATGAGTGTTGGTATTTGTCTTTGTGTTCAGAAGATGCTATCCTCTGATCACTTTCTTGATTAATTATCAAATTATTGGGCACATGCATTGTTCCCATGGAAACAATACTCCACTGTCTCCAGTGTTTTTGCAGAGACAGATAAATCTCATTTCTGTGCAACAAAGTGAGGAAATATGTTTTCATACTTTAGTTTGGTTGTCAAAGGAGACAAAAGCTGTAAGTAGTAATAATTAATATTTTTTAATTATATATGTTGGTAGCTTCAAGAAAACATGAAACAATAATTTAGCTCTGGCACCTCCTTGTCGGTATTCAGACAGTGAAAAGTAACAAGATAATCGTGAATGTGGTTGGGGATTAACATGAGGCACATTTAGAAAAGCTTGTTCTTGAAAGAAAATAGGATTCCCTTTCCCCACACAACATTCAGTCTAGAAGTTAAATAGTACCACTATCTCTCGTTGCGTTTTATTGTTTAATACTTCTGTATATCCCTTGCGCTGCTGTATCACTTGCATGTTATTGTCACAAATATTTTTTTTTGTATGCTATGGGAGACATTCACAAAACGATTGCTGGAGGCTTCTGCAGCTGCCAAACCTGCACAAATAGAACAAAAGAAGTTGTGTAATTATTAGTGCACCCACAGAGGGTGAAATGCACATTTAACTGGGCTGCCGAGCAAATGGCTCACCAGTCCTTTTAACCCATCTCTGAACTGGTGAAGGCTGCACGGTGGATTAGTGGCGAACACTGTCGCCTCACAGCAAGAGGAGCCTGGGTCGATTGTGGGCTTGACTGTGTGTTGTATTTAGGCTATAAGAGGTTGCGTCGAGACATTCCAATGATCAAGGCATCAGTGATTATAGACAAAGGCATCGTCAAGCTCTGTTCAAACTCATTTATTTTGGGATTTAGTCACAGGATGCAATGATGTGTTATGACAAAATAAATGAATACAGTTTCTCTATATGCCGTATTTGAAATCACATTTTACAAATAGGATGGGGCACGTAGAGGTTGCAAATTATGCATAATTAATAGTTATGTTCTATATACAGTCGTATGTCTTGACCTTCCCTTGCTTTAAATAAATCCACTTTGCTCTCTTCCACTAGATCTTTTTTGCACGTTTTCCATTTATTATTTTCTTTAATATTTGTTTAAATAGTTGATACCACTGGGGAAATGTGTCACTCCACAAAGTCATTCTTGGTGAGATTGTAAAATAAGACAAAGAAACAGGCAGCAAAAGGCAGAAATATTTTTGCAATGTTAAAACTATAAGTGTTTGTGAGTTCTTTCATCAGTGCAGTCATACACATCAAGTCTAGCTCGAAATAATAACATAATTTTCCCTTTGAAATGCAAAACAATCATTCACACACACCCAAAGGTACTTGCACAGTCCGATAGGATGTATCATAGCATTACAGTGATTGAAAGGCCAGAGACACGGATCTGTGAGGAAACCTACTACAGCGACCCCCAATTATAAGGTTTTAGTGTTTTATCCCCTGAGTGTGTGTCCCTGTGCCTGTTTGCATTTGTGTTTTGTGTAAGCACAGCTTAATATGTTGTATTCACAGGTGTTGTCTGGTTGGCATATTGCTATCTGTTATGTTCTAAGTTTGTTAAACTACCTTTTACCTAATACTTGGAAAACATATTTAGGAGTGGAGGAGATGGGAGCGAGGATACATACATGAATGACAGATGGCACCATACATTCAAGACAAATGTATTTATTTATTTAGTACATACAAGCTCAAAATGTAATAAAATAATTTGAAGTAAGAAAAGAGGAACATCTTGGAAAAATAGGAGAAAGAAAGAGTAACCGTAAGGTTGAATGAAGGTGGGAGGAGATAGGAAAGTAAGCAGAAAGTGGAGCAGAGTGGTACCGTTTCCGAAATGATATTCACGCTGGAGTCTTTAAAGGATTCCTTGCATATTGTGACGTTCCACATGCTTCCAGGACGATGAGACAAAAAACTAAAACATTCAGGAGCAGCCATATATACTGTTTCTTCCCAATGTGTAATGTAATGAAATGACTATTGTTGCACATTACATTCTGACATCTATGTAATTCACCTGACCACCTCCTTTCTACTATAGTGTATCCGGTAGTCTCATTGTTAATTAAACCATATATTGAGTAGTGTATGAAATCTTGACCTTGCTTGCTTTTGTTAAGATCCGGTAAATCTATCCTTGGTTTTACAGTTCTCTATATCTTCATATCTGTATTAAGCTACAGTAGCATTACTAATTACTAATTGTAAGAAGAGCATTGTTCCACTTAAATACTATATTAATTGACTGAGTTACACACCACATATTGTTATTGTTCTGATCTAATTCCTTTGTGCAGTTAGCAATTGTCTCACTCACTTTACAAGAATTAACTCAGTTTGACCCTCCCTCAAAGTTTTTACCTCCCTCTTTTATTTACCCTTCCTCCTGAATTACTATATCTTGCTTCAAGTTTTTTTTTTCTGTACACTTTTCGCTTTCTCCAGCTCTAATTCATTCTTAACATTGGATCACTTTGAGGCTACTGTCTGATACCCAGCATTGGTCCCTTGTGGCAAATATAGCTGAAATCAATAGAAACTCATGCAATGCCCATTCGAAACGGGCCTGTTCAATACGAGACGATTTTTTGGCCGCTACTTGCACTTTTCTTGAGAACCGCTCATCCAAATAACTGTACTTCCTTGGGTCCTGAGAGACACACCTGCAATGACGTAGGCCTTGGTTACGCTTGTCTTTTCAATGTGACTTTTGTCATCCGAGTTCAGTTACTGCTGATAAAATCATATTTCCTTCTGCTGCTTTAAAATTAAAGCTTTTAAATTACAAATGAGTGCGGACTTTTACCATGAATAATTTATAGGAAATTAAATGTGTTTATGACAGAATTAGCTGAGCTTTGTTAGCGGCTATTCTTCAATAAAACAGGTCTACTAATACTGCAGGGAGGAAGATTAAGCAGCAAACAGGATGGGGACCTTGTATTGGGAAAAATTTATGGGAACTTAAATGCACTTATCACCAAATTAGCAAAGCTTTGTCAGTGACTCTTTGTCAATACAAAAAGTGTATTATACTCCTGCAGGGAGTTGGAGGAAGCAGGAAAGGGTGGGTCTTTCTGGGTCTAGGCTGTCTTACTTTTGTAATACCACTGATCCTCGTTGGCCCTTAATGCTACGTTCACACCAAACGCGCTGCGATTATAATCACACCGTGTTAAAGGGGGCGTGGCTTATCTTCATAAAAAGAGCAATCATTTCCGCCATCCATCATGAAAATTAACTGCTAGTTTTGCTTTATACTTGTGTAATTTCCACATATGTCAGAACATGAAACTCCATCGTGTCAGGGTTCATAATATTATCTGTAGTCCTACAACAGCATCTGAATGACGGCTGCTACCAGCAATACTTCATGTGGACCAACAGCAGTTTGATTCAGCAAGCAACGGCAGCCGGCAGGACTGCGGTGTTGACAGGAGGAGCTTCTCAACGCTGATTGGCTGACGCAACTCAGCGTCACACGATTTTTTTCGCCAGAGTGCGAATTCGCACCGCGTTAAAAGCTTGGTTCGCCCAGCGTCAAATGCTTTTTTTTGCAACTTATCACATCTGTGCATTGACTTTGCATGTAACCTGCTCATGCGTCAAATTTGCGCCATGTTTGGTGTCAACACAGCATAACACCCTGTATTTTAGATACATATAAAGCAATGATCTCAATGTCCATTACTTTAAATGAGAAACTGTTTATTTAACAACAAGGCTAATTAGCTATATCATTGTCCCCAAATCAATATTAATATTTTCGGGAAAAAATTAGAGGTCATGTATCCTCGATATCACAGCCTGACGTAACGAGTTAAATAGTGAACGGTATGTGAGGGAAAATGGTTTATATCTATCATAAGTTCAGAGGGTGTGTGTTATAGTTGCCACTTTGTTTTTCAAGGAAGAGGCCCTCATTGTTGTAAATAAGATATGCAATTATTATTGTTGTTTTTTAAATTAAATGTAACCAACAGATTCATTTAGAATAGCTTACAAACAGTATAACTTGAACTTCTTAGTCAGCCAATCAGATAAGTGGATTCATCCAGACCTTGGTAAAAAACATGTTAAATGCAAAGCACATCGCCTAACTATGACATATGTCTTTTAAAGTGACGGAAACACTGTGCAAAGCCAGCCCTATAATTAGATTGTATGTTGTTGTTTTTTTAGCTGTGTTCTCACCTCAGTCACTTTGAAGCATTGAAGCTGAGTCTTGGTCAGTCAGCTCCACCCTCTGTTCATGCTTTTCCATTCCTTCGATTTTGGCCGAGATGTTATGGATGGTGGTGGTGGTCTGCCCACTTGTCTGTTTGTGTATTCGCTCAAACACTTTAAGCTTTACTAAACTTTTTTTTTGACATTTTCTACGGAGACCTGTCTTAGTCTGCAGTGACTGTAACAGTGAGAGTAATGGAAAACCTCAGATGCTCAATTCATTCTCTAAAAGACACAGTCTCCAGATCAGCAGATGCTGTTGGTGTATCAGTTAAACTGGCCAGTAAAGTCAGACACAATACAATACACAATACAATTTTGTATTTCACTCTGTTGGTGATGTACTTTGGACTTCACTGTGATAAGTACGTCAAGTGTTATGTAAGTCATGCCTGTTCTCATGGTAGCAGGTGCAATGTACACCTCGAGTCAATATTGTGTGTGTGTATGTGTGCAGTACATTGACATTTTTTTCTTACCCGTGGAGGTCATGATAACTTCTAGATCAATTTATTTCCTTATCAGGATGAACAATGTTACATTTGTTATATTTTCTTGTATTGCATTGAGATAAACAAAAATAATAATAAAAGACGTTCTGCTAATCATACTATCAATATGGAAAAATGGAAATTTACAAGAGAAACAATAAGTGAACTTGGATCTTGTGTGCCTTTTTGCATTATTAAGGGTATACATACACTCATTTCATTCATGTCATGTGATCATACACATTAGTTTACAGTTTTTATTAAGTGATTTTTAACATACAACGGTCAACTTTATCTCCATTGTCTATAAATTACTTGATCAAATTGAGCTACCAAGGACACACATCTTCAACTATGAATGAAAAAAAAGACAACCGGGAAGTTCAAATCATCTCAACCTTTTATACTTGAAAGTTACAAAGGGAACAGCAGGAAACCACTGAAGGTGTTCCAGGTTGTAGAATCATCAAAAAGCCCACAGTTTTTTTGGAGACACATATAGAGCAAACTTCCAGGTTCCAGCTGTACAATTAATGCATTTGAAATGCTAGTATGACCATTAGCTACCTCAGCATTATGCATCACTATCTGATTGTTAAGGTATAAATTCACTGCCATCCACTCTCCTTTCTTGTTGTTAAAGGCAGTGCCTCTAAAATAGTAGACTCCCCTGACGGATGCTGTGAAGATGCCTGCAACAGGACAGAATCAGAGAGATCAGCTTTGTTCTCTTAGGCTTTATTAAGATGTTTGCGAAAATGCATACCTGTAGTTGGGTTGTAACATCCGCCAACATTTGTGAAGACTCTACCATAGATGAGTGGAGTTTCAGTAGGGTATGGTCCAATCTTTCCTGAATAGGACAAGCCAGCAGAGAAAGCCACCTTCGGAGTGCCTGATAACACTGATTGAATGATTTAATTAAGGAACAACAATTTGATGCAGAGTTTGATTATTCTTCTCAATAGCAATAACATAAATGATTGGTTAGTTCCAAGGGAAAGCCATACAATGTATTGTTTGAAAGTAGTCTGTTTCAAAATACCTGAAAGAGCTAATTCAATCCTTTCCAATGATTTCCAGAGGAATTGTAGATCAGTTTTAGACGTAGTGATCTCTTCCCTGAAATCATCAATCTGCTTCAGCAACTCCTTCTTACAGATTGTCACCCTATCATCCAGGGCTGCCAGGCCTGCTGCTTGTCCTAGGAGCACAGAAGTCAATCATTTCTAACTTCTCTTGGAAGATTTTCTAGAATCAACAAGTCTACAATTTTGGTAAATACTTACCAGAAATCAGTGTTTCAGCCTTCTCCAATTTTTGCTTAATCACATCCAGCTCCATTTTAATCACCGTCACATGTTGTTCCAAGGCTGTCAGTCTGCTTTTTATTCCTGAAAAACCACAGAAGCTGATGATGTTCTCTTAAGCAAGGCTGTTAGCATTACAGATATAGTGTTTAAAGTCCGCTTATCATCCTGTCCAGCCAAAGTAAGTCATATATCTCTAAAATTTCTATGAATTTGTTTTTTTATAATCCTGGCTGTGTTGGGTTATGTTTAGCTGATGCTTTGTTGGAGAATACGTTGAAGGATATCTTGCAGATCTGCAGGTTGTCTAGTTTCTTGAAAACTATTTTAGCATGAAGCTAACAACATCATGAGCCACAGCGTGATCTGACTTTTTGCGAACTATTAATATAGATTCATGGTCATTCCTAACTTTTATGTTTGAGTTGTGTTTGGAGCAAGTACAAACCACTTCTTGTAGCCCAGACTCTGCTGTTCATTCTGGTAGCTAACAGTATTATATTCATTAATTATATTGGTTCATGATTAGTCCATTGTACACAAACCGGAGGCTGGTCCAATTGTGGGGCTCTCGGGCTCAAAATGGGAGTAGCATGTAGCAATACATTTCTGGTTTGTAATTATTATTGCCACTGATATGACATCATATTCCACCTATACCTAGTCCACGGAACCTTTATTTATTTTCTGATTCCCTGGTGTCTGTGGTGTGGTGTGTTTGTTTTTCTGGGAAGTGTCAGCAGTTAGTCTTAGAATTATCCATCTCTTCCCTGAAAACATTCATGTCCTCTTCCTGGTTCATCTACCTCCCCCTCACAGGTTTTCATTCTCCAAACCAAGGCTGCCAGTTATGCTGCTTGTACCAGAAGCACGGAAGGCACAGATTTCTTACTGCACTTTTATTTTCTTCTAGAATTACAACGTCTACCAATTATTATCATTATTACTTACCAACATTTAGTCTCTTAACCTCCTCCAGGTTTTGATGCAGTTGTTGCAGTTCAGTTGTAGTCGCTGTCACCTGGTTTTCATTTGTTGTCAGTCTGAAGTTCATTTCTGAAAAACCATAGTGACTGAGTATGAGTGTCTGTTAAGCAAGACAAGTTTAAAGTAGTATTCCATGCCTTATTCATGAAAATATAGTTATGGTTTGTTATCATCTATTGCCACTAATATGACATCATATTCCACTCGTACCTGGTCCAAAAAACCTTTATTAATTGTCTGATTCCCTGGTGTTGTAGGGTTTGTTGTTTGTTTTTCTGGAAAACATTCAACTCCTCTTTCTGGTTCAGTACCTACCCCCTCATTCTAGAAACCAGGGCTGCCAGTTACGCTGCTTGTACTATAAGCACAATGATTTCTCACTGCTCTTCCAAGATTTTCTAGATTCACCAAGGCTACCATTTTATTAATTACTTACCAGTATTGAGTCTCTCAGCCTCCTCCAGTTTTTCCTTCTGGACCTGCTGTTTGCTTATTATTCTTTCCAGCTTCACCGTGATCGCTTTCACAAGGTTTTCTACAGCTGTTAGTCTGGCGTTTATTCCTGAAAAACCATAGATGCTGATGATGATGTTCTCCTAAGCAAGGCTGTTTTAAAGTAGTATTCAACAAAATCTTTATTGGTTTTCTGATTTCCTGGTGTTGTACGGTTTGTTGTTTTTTGCCAGATGTATAGATAGTAGGATATATGTTACTTGTTAACTTAAAATGGCACACAGCAAAATTTAAGAAACAAATAAAAAACACTTTCAGGATTATTATCTATTTGGAATGATGCAGCTGCAGTTTTAAACATCTACCAAATCGCAGCACAATATGTGAACAGTCTCGCCGCAAAGTTGGACTTTGATAAAGTGAAGCAGAAAATATTTGGTGAGCTTTTAGTGTAGACCATTCAGGCAAATCTTCAAATTGTGCGTTATGGATTTGTGTGTGCGTATGTGTGTGTATGTATCACGCTATATATTTCACATGTTCATTACCCAATGGTATTCAATACATCAAAATACAGCAGTAACATCCACTAAATAATCCAAAAATAATGCTCTGTGCTCAAATCATCATGCAATATTTGCGCATAATTATGTTTTTCCATTACATGGCCAATAACTCAGCCACAGAATGGCCTTCATGAACTCTATTCCCTTCTTTTAATCCGTACAGCCTGTAGGATCCCTCCTTGTCAACCAAACTTGGGATGACAGCACTGTTAGCCAACCACAATGAGTTTTCTGTCAAACGCTCGTTATGATTGGCTGGTAAAAAAAAACAAAAAATTGAAGTATGTCTTGTAAGTCTGTATTGAGTCTCTCGGCCTCCAGATTTTGCTTCGAGAGCTGCTGTTCAGTCATAGTCGCATCCAGCTCAACTCTATTCGCTGTCACTTGGTTTTGAGTTTCTGTCAGTCTGACGTTCATTTCTGAAAAACCATAGAGGCTGAGGATAATGTATTTTCAAGCAAGGCTGTTTTAAAGTGACGTTCCATGACTTCTCCATAACAATATATGTATGGTTTAAAAGCATCTTTTGCCACTGATATGACATCATAAACAACTCATACCCAGTTCATAGTTAGCCAGATAATTTAGGGGATAATATATTAGGCTTTTCAGTTCTTTGAAGCAAGTTTAGAAAAATCACCATAGCTACATATCGAAATCCCTTAACCTGGTCCAGAGTAGGTTTAGTAAAAGTTCACTTGATAAGCTGGACACTCCCACAGGACAAAAAAGGCAGCTCCCTTCCTCATTGATGAAGGAGCGATATTATTTATATTAGTTTTATAGGGAGGGAGTTCTTCCAGATCGTCAAGGTTCGTTCTCACGTCATCATGACTTCCTGTACGAGCGCCATCGATTCACCAGACAAGGACTCATTTATTTATGAGACTTTCTGGGGCGTTACATTGAACACCACACGGCACAGCCGAGTGTTGGCCGTCTCACATATTGTACACATAGTGTATGCAGTGTGCATCAAAGTGTATGCACATACTATATGCATAGACTATCTTACAGAGTGGATCACAGAGTGGTTTAGAGCCTTGTGCTTTTCCGCGAGTGGTACATGTTTGTATCGACGATGCATAAAATGCTGTGAAAGCCACTGCATGCCGAGCTGTTTGTAAGGTTTTTTTATTGCTTAAGAAATTTATGGATGTATTGGAGGCACTCATAATTATATGACAGTGTTATTAGTAGACAATACATATCATTATTGTAAAACATAATTAAGGTAGACTCGTGATAATACAGAGAATCACACACAATTTATTTCCGATTATGAATAATACATACATACTGTTCGCCCATACATATATTCAAACTCCCAGTTGTATGATAATTTACACATACATTAAGATAGACATCACGATTAATCGCAATTAATCGCATTATGTGCCAAATTCAATATTGAAGTAAAAACTACTGCATTTCACGCTTTTATTTTAAAGTAATGTTATCAGAACAATATAACAGGCACTTTGGAGCAACAGCAAGTTACCTTCCATACATGTATAGTTTATGAATCTGTTTTCCTTTTTTTCTGGATAGGTTCTGTTCAGTAGTAAGGGTCCCAGTGAGGGACAAACCACTCCTTCTTTTGTTCATGTTCAGTCTGTTGCTTATTGTAAAGATGTATGTTAAAGACCAGCAATTGATTAACTTTATACAAAAGCACTAGAGGCTTTTGATGTTTTCCAGTTCAGTTCAGTTTTTCTTACTAAGTGAGAAAAGTCCAGTCTGTGTTGGCTTGAACAAGAGCACTGAACATCTTGTGATGTGAGAGACCGTCTGAGCGCTGAAACTCAGTTATTACTTTATTGTTTCGATGGTGAAGTTTTTCTTTAAACGGTAATTATCACACAGGCATTTCTTTCTTTTTCAGCATCAATGTCATAAACAAAAATACCAGCCAATACATCATTATTGTTTTTTGTTTTTTTTAATATCAGCCATCTATGAAAAAAAAGTGTTGCAAATATTTGTTACGCTTTCAATGTGAACGCACCATTAGACTTTACCATCATTATGGGCTTAAATGCATGATGTGTAGTCATGATTATCTCCTGCTCTTTACCGTAGAAAAGAGATGCTTTTACTCTGAGTTTATTTGCCATTTTCACATTTGAAGATCATGAAATCTGTGCTTGACTTCTCCCCCTTTTAATGAGGAGCGTGCACGCACAAATATAAAGATGACTGACGTCTGGCTCGAATGAACGAGACCGTCTGAGCGCTGATCAGCCTTTGAGAAACCGAATTAGCTTGACATCAATCATCTCGGTAATTTAGGATAGATAATAGGACATTTGATTGACTTTGTTGAACCACGTACAAAGAATAGGGTCCAGGTGTCTTTAGTTTTAGGGTTTGTTTGTTGTTGTTTTTCTCGGAAAATGTAAAAATTCGGTCTCAGTAATATCCATCTCTTCCCTGAAAGCCTTAATCTCCTTCTTCTGGTTCAGCACCTCCCCCTCACAGGTTGTCATTCTAGAAACCAGGGCTGCCTGTTACACTTCTTGTACTAGAAGCCAATGATTTCTCACTGCTTCTTTCTAGATTTGATCTAGAATCACGAAGTGTGCAATAATGAGAATTACTTACCAGTATTGAGTCTCTCAGCCTCCTCCAGTTTTTGCTTCTGGAGCTGCAGTTCAGTCATTGTCGCATCCAGCGTCACTTTTATTGCTGTCACTTGGTTTTGAGTTTCTGTCAGTCTGGTGTTCATTTCTGAAAAACCATAAAGGCTGAGGATGATGTTCTTTGAAGTTGTTTTGAGGTAGCATTTCATGACTTCTTCATAAAAATACATTTCTGGTTTGTAATCATCTTTTGCCACTTATATGACATCATATTCCACTTAAAGACAGTTCATGGAACCATTTCTATCCAGTGCAGGTAACCTTTATTGATTTTCTGATTCTCTGGTATCTAGTGTTGTGGGTTTCTTTTGTTGTTGTTTTTTCTGGAAAAAGTGTCAGCATTAGGTTTTAGAGATATCCATGTCTTCCCTAAAAAACATTCATCTACTTCCCCCTCCCAGGTTGTCATTCTAGAAACCAGGGCTGCCAGTTACGCTGCTTGTACTAGAACCACGGAAGCCAATGATTTCTCACTGCTCTTTCAATGTTGTATTAGAATGATCAATTCTGCAATTTTCATATTTACTTACCAGCATTGAGTCTTTCAGCCTCATTCAGTTTTCGCGTCTGGCGCAGCAGTTCAGTCTTAGTAGCTTTCAGCTCCAAACTCATCGCTGT
Source organism: Clinocottus analis (assembly GCF_023055335.1). NCBI lineage: Eukaryota > Metazoa > Chordata > Actinopteri > Perciformes > Cottidae > Clinocottus > Clinocottus analis. The sequence continues at coordinate 8,089,972 of NW_027175909.1, forward strand.
CACTTGGTTTTCATTGGCTGTCAGTCTGGTGTCCATCACTGAAAAACCATAGAGGCTGAGCAAGTCTGTTTTAAAGTAGCAATCTATTACTACTTCAGAAAAATACATTCATGGTTGAAAGTACCATATATAGAAGTACGGAAGCCAATGATTTCTCACTGCTTATTTCCACAAGTCTACAATCTTCATAGTTACGTACTAGCAATCAGTCGTTCAGCTTTGTCCAGTTTTCTCTTCTGGAGCTGCTGTTCAGTCTTAGTTGCTTCCAACTCCGCTGTCAGCTCTCTCACTTGCTTTTCCACGGCTTTCAATCTGGATTCCTTTCCTAAAATACTATAGAAGCTGAGCAAGGCTGTTTTAAAGTAGCATTCCATGATTTCTTCATTAAAATACATTTATGGTTTGTAATCATCTATTACCACAGATATGACATCATATTCCACTCATTCTTAGTCCACACAATGTTTATTGATTTCCTGATACCCTGTTGTCTGGTGTTGTGGGGTTTGTTTGTTGTTGTTTTTTTGAGAAAAGTGTCAGTGTAAGTCTTAGAAATTTGGTCTTAGAAATATCCATCTCTTTCCTAAGAGCCTTCATCTCCTCTTTCTGGTTCAGCAACTCCCCCTAACAGTTACGTTGCTTGTACTAGAAACACTGAAGCCAATGATTTCTCACTGCTCCTTCCAGATTTTATTTAGAGTCCCAAGTGTGCAATTTGAATAATTGCTTACCACTATTGAGTCCCTCAGCCTCCTCCAGTTTTTGCTTCTGGAGCTGCAGTTCAGTCTTCGTCACTTTCAGCTCCCCTCTCATTGCTGTCACTTGGTATTCGGTGGCTGTCAGTCTGGTGTTCATCACTGAAAAACCAAAGAGACGGAGCAAGGCGGTTTTAAAGTAGCATTGCATGTTTTTTTTTATTAAAATACATTTCTGTTTTATAATTATCTATTTCTGTTCAGTCCTAGTCATTTTCAGCTGCTCTTTCACCGCTGTCACATGTTTTTTATTGGTTGTCAGTCTGGTGTTCATCACTGACTGATAAACCATAGAGACTGAGCAAGGCTCTTTTAAAGTTGCATTCTTGTTGCAACTTTCTATATTAAAATACTTATTTCAGGTTTGTAATCATCTATTGTCACTGTCATCATATTTCACTGATATCCAGTCCACAGAACCTTTATTGATTTTCTGATTTCCTGGTCTTGTAGGATATGTTTGTTTGTTTTTCTGGAAAAAGTGTCAGCAATAAGTCAGACAACATGAATCTCCTCTTTCTGATTCAGCACCTCCCGCTCACAGGTTTTCATTCTAGAAACCAGGGCTGCTAGTTACGCTCTTGTACTAGAAGCACGGAAGCCAATGATTTCTCACTGCTCTTTCCAGATTTGATTTAGAATCACTAAGTGTGCAATTTTAATCATTGCTTACCAGCAATGAGTCTCTCAGCCTCCCCCAGTTTTTGCTTCTGGAGTTGCAGTTCAGTCTTAGTCGCTTTCAGCTCCAGTTGCATCGCTGACACTTGGTTTTGAGTGGCTGTCAGTTTGATGTTAATTTCTGAAAAACCACAGAGGCTGAGGATTATGTTATTTTAAAGTAGCATTCCATAACTTCTTCATGAAAATATATGTAAGGTTTGTACTCATGTAATGCCACTGATATGACATCATATTCCACTTATACATAGTCCATGGAACCTTTATTGATTTTCTAATTCTTGTGTCATGTTGTGGGGTTTGTTTGTTGTTATTCCTCGGAAAAGTGTCAGCATTAAATATTTGCAAATCGGTCTTAGAAATATCCATCTCTTCCCTGAGAGCATTCATCTTCTTCTGCTGGTTCAGCACCGCCCCCTCACAGGTTTTCATTCGAGAAACCAGGGCTGCCAGTTAGGCTTCCCTTTTCTAGAAGCCAATTATTTCTCACTGGTCTTTTCCGTTTTGAATCACCAAGTGTGCAATTTTAATAATTGCTTACCACTATTGAGTCTCTCAGCCGCATCTAGTTTTTGCTTCTGGAGCTGCTGTTCAGTCATTGTTGCATCCAGCTTCCCTGTCATTGCTGTCACTTGGTTTTGAATGGCTGTCAGTTTGGTGTTTATTCCTGAAAAACCATAGGGGCTGATGATTATGTTATTTTAAGCAAGGCTGTTTTAAAGAAGCATTCCGTGACTTTCAAAAATAAATACATGTACGGTTTGCAATCGTCTATTGCGACAGATTTGACATCATATTCCACTCGTATCCACTCCACAAAACCTTTATTGGTTTTCTGATTCCCTGGTGTCTGCTGTTGCAGTGGTTGTTTGTGTCTGTGGTTGCATAGAGGCTCAGCAAGTCTGTTTTAAAGTAGCATTCCATGACTTCTTTCGAAAAATACATTTATGGTTTGTAATTATTATTGCCACTAATATGACATATTCAACTCATATCCAGTGCACAGAAGCTATATTGATTTTCTGATTCCCTGGTGTCTGGTGTTGTAGGTTTTTTTTTTTCTTTCTGGAAAAAGTTTCCGGATTAATTCTAAGAAACATTTATATCTTCCCACAAAACAGCCATAGCCTTTTTCTGGTTCAGCACCTCACAGGTTGTCATTCTAGAAACCAGGGCTGTTCATTACACTGATTGTACTAGAAGCAGGAAAGCCAATGATTTCTCACTGCTCTTTCAAGCTTTTCGAGAATCACCAAGTCAACATTTTTAATAATTACTTACCGCCATTGAGTCTCTCAGCCTCCTCCAGTTTTTTCTTCTGGAGCTGCTGCTCCTTCATAGTCGCATCCAGCTTCCCTGTCATCACTGTCATCACTTGGTTTTGAGTGGCAGTCAGTTTGGTGGACATTTCTGAAAAACCACAGAGCAGAGAGGCTGAAGATTATGTTCTTTTAAGAAAGGCTGGTTTTAAGTAGCATTCCATGACTTCTTCATAAAAATACATTTCGGGGCGCCCCCCTGTAATTTTCTCTATATCGCCACATCACAATACGTAATTTAAGGTCCTCTTTCCTATATAACAGGTCGACACCTTGTTTTGTTATTAAACCAACTAAACGGCCGTATTTCATTGATCGGATCTACACGACAGCTTGTCATTTCTGTCTCTACGTGGTCGCGCGTAAACACTTTCTCTGCGCTGCTTTCTGTATCGCACACGTCATTGTTCCGTCCCGATGCGCAGAGACACGCGGGCGCACACCGGTGATAACTGAACACCAAGCAGCAGGCAGAGAGCGTCAAAAAATATGTCGCGTAAAAAAACAGACAACTATATCTGCGTTTTAAACGCTCCCAGGTAGAAGATTGCAAGACTTGCCCTCCTGCAAGGAGCACCGGAGCAGCTCTCTGAACCCAGAGCAGCTCTCCTGCTCAAGTGAAACGAGCCAAAGTGCTCGTGGCTTGTTCCAACAATGAGCTGCTGGCTTCACACATTACAAAGTACACGGACGTCAAACTAAGTCATCAATAAGTACATGGAGAAATGCCTGTACTTTCGGGTAAATGTTTACGGCTAACAGATTACATTGCGCATGCGTGACTCGGCGATTTTTGGCGTTTTGCCAAAGGCCAGTCTCCGCAAAGTCTCTGTGACATCGTCTTTTCTGCTGTTCCGTCTCTCAAAACCGTAACAAGATCTCATCTCATCAAGGAGCATGAACTGAGAGCAGCCGTATCAAGTCAACAACCGCGTTTTAAAAAGGTGTGTAGAGGAAAGCAGCTCACTGAGCCACTAATACTGATACAACCTGATTCTCACACATCTGCAGTCTCGTTCTGTTTTGTTCTGCAATTTGCTTTTAGTTTACCACCATAAGCTATTTAGTAGTAACTACATATTATTTATTTTTTGCACGGATAGAACTTTATTTGTATTGTTTTAAGTGATTGAAATGTTGTTTTTCTTTTTTGTGGTCTGACGGGGCAATTTGGTTAAATTGAAAGTTATTGTTATTGTTCTTTATTCTGTTATTTATAAAAGTGCAGAAGGAGTCACAAAAGGATGTTATTTACAGAAAAAGTAATGCTTTTGGTGTTTGTGTCATTGTCGGTGTCATCGAGGTCCCCCGCCCCCCCTGAAGCTGTAAACCTAGGGGAAACACTGCTGCCTGTACTTGAAGCACGGAAGCCAATGATTTCTCAATGTTCTTTCCAGAGTTGAATCTCCAAGTGTGCAATTTGGATAATTGCTTACCACTATTGAGTCTCTCAGCCTCCTCCAGTTTTTGCTTCTGGAGCTGCTGTTCAGTCTTAGTCGCTTCCAGTTGCTCTGCCATAGCTGCCACTTTGTTTTCATTGGCTGTCAGTCTGGTGTTCATCACTGAAAAACCATACAGGTTGAGGATGACTTCATAAAAACCAGATCTGCCAGTTGCGCTGCTTGTACTAAAAGCACAAAAGCCAATGGTTTCTCCACGCTCTTTCCTGATTTGATTTAGAATCACCAAGTGTGCAATTTTAATAATTACTTACCACCATTGAGTCTCTCAGCCTCCTCCAGTTTTTGCTTCTGGAGCTGCTGTTCAGTCATTGTTGCATCCAGCTTCCCTGTCATTGCTGTCACTTGGTTTTGAATGGCTGTCAGTTTGGTGTTTATTCCTGAAAAACCATAGAGGCTGATGATTATGTTATTTTAAGCAAGGCTGTTTTAAAGAAGCATTCCGTGACTTTAAAAAAAAAATACATGTATGGTTTGCAATCGTCTATTGCCTCTGATATGACATCATATTCCACTCGTATCCATTTCCACAAAACCTTTATTGGTTTTCTGATTCCCTGGTGTCTGCAGTTGCAGTGGTTGTTTGTGTCTGTGGTTGTAGGGTTTGTTTGTATTTCTGGGAAAAGTGTCAGCAGTAAGTCTTAGACATTCAATCTTAGAAATATCCATCTTCCCTGAGTGCATTCATCTCCTTTTTCTGGTTCAGCACAGAAGCCAATGATTTCTCACAGCACTTTCAAGATCTCTAGGATCACAAAGTCTGCAATTTTCATATTTACTGACCAGCAATGAGTCGTTTAGCCTCCTCCAGTTTTCGCTTCTGGAGCTGCTGTTCAGTCTTAGTCGCTTTCAGCTCCTCTTTCATCGGTGTCACTTGGTTTTCATTCGCTGTCAGTCTTGTGTTCATCACTAAAAACCATAGAGGCTGAGCAAGTCTGATTTAAAGTAGCATTCCATGACTTCTTTAGAAAAATACATTTATGGTTTGTAATTATTATTGCCACTAATATGACATATTCAACTCATATCGAGTGCACAGCACGCTTTATTGATTTTCTGATTCCCTGGTGTCTGGTGTTGTAGGTTTTTTTTTTTTTCTGGAAAAAGTTTCCGGATTAATTCTAAGAAATATTCATATCTTCCCAAAAAACATCTATCGCCTTTTTCTGGTTCAGCACCTCACAGGTTGTCATTCTAGAAACCAGGGCTGTTCATTACACTGATTGTACTAGAAGCAGGAAAGCCAATGATTTCTCACTGCTCTTTCAAGCTTTTCGAGAATCACCAAGTCAACATTTTTAATAATTACTTACCGCCATTGAATCTCTCAGCCTCCTCCAGTTTTTGCTTCTGGAGCTGCTGCTCCTTCATAGTCGCATCCAGCTTCCCTGTCAATGCTGTCACTTGGTTTTGAGTGGCTGTCAGTTTGATGTTAATTTCTGAAAAATCACAGAGCAAAGAGGCTGAAGATTATGTTCTTTTAAGAAAGGCTGGTTTTAAGTAGCATTCCATGACTTCTTCTTAAAAATACATTTCTGCATTGTTATCATTTCTTGCCACTGATAAGACATTATATTCCACTCAAAGCCAGTCCATGGAACCTTTATTGATTTTCTGATTCCCTGGTGTCTGCTGTTGCAGTATTTGTTTGTTTGTTTTTCAGTGAAAAGTGTCATCATTTAGTTTTAGAAATATCCATCTCTTTCTTAAAACATTCAACTCCTCTTTCTGATTCAGCACCTTCCCCGTATCGGTTGTTATTCTTGAAACCAGGGCTGCCAGTTACGCTGCCTGTACTTGAAGCACGGAAGCCAATGATTTCTCACTGTTCTTTCCAGATTTTAATCTCCAAGTGTGCAATTTGGATAATTGCTTACCACTATTGAGTCTGTCAGCCTCCTCCAGTTTTTGCTTCTGGAGCTCCTGTTCAGGCTTAGTCGCTTCCAGTTGCTCTGCCATAGCTGCCACTTGGTTTTCATTGGCTGTCAGTCTGGTGTTCATCACTGAAAAACCATACAGGTTGAGGATGACTTCATAAAAACCAGGTCTGCCAGTTACGCTGCTTGTACTAGAAGCACGAAAGCCAATGATTTCTCACTGCTCTTTCCCAATTTGATTTAGAATCACCAAGTGTGCAATTTAATAATTACTTACCACCATTGAGTCTCTCAGCCTCCTCCAGTTTTTGCTTCTGGAGCTGCTGTTCAGTCATTGTTGCATCCAGCTTCCCTGTCATTGCTGTCACTTGGTTTTGAATGGATGTCAGTTTGGTGTTTATTCCTGAAAAAACCATATAGGCTGAGGACTGTATTTCTGGGAAAAGTGTCAGCAGTAAGTCTTAGACATTCAAGAAATATCCATCTTCCCTGAGTGCATTCATCTCCTTTTTCTGGTTCAGCACAGAAGCCAATGATTTCTCACAGCTCTTTCAAGATCTCTAGAATCACAAAGTCTGCATTTTCATATTTACTAACCAGCAATGAGTCGTTTAGCCTCCTCCAGTTTTCGCTTCTGGAGCTGCTGTTCAGTCTTAGTCGCTTTCAGCTCCTCTTTCATCGGTGTCACTTGGTTTTCATTCGCTGTCAGTCTTGTGTTCATCACTGAAAAACCATAGAGGCTGAGCAAGTCTGATTTAAAGTAGCATTCCATTACTTCTTCAGAATAGTAAATTTCTGGTTTGTCATTATTTTTGCCACAAATATGACATGTTCAAAACATATCCAGTCCACGGAACCTTTATTGATTTTCTGATTCCCTGGTGTCTGGTGTTGTAGGTTGTTTTTTACTGGAAAAGGTTTCCGCAATTATTCTAAGAAACATCCATATCTTCCCAGAAAACATCCATAGCCTTTTTCTGGTTCAGCACCTCCCCTCACAGGTTGTCATTCTGGAAACCAGGGCTGTTCATTACACTGATTGTAATAGAAGCAGGAAAGCCAATGATGTCTCACTGCTCTTTCAAGATTTTCGAGAATAATCAAGTCAATGTATTTGATAATTACTTACCAGCATTTAGTCTCTCAGCCTCCTTCAGTTTTTGTTTCTGGAGCTGCAGGTCAGTCAGCGTCGCTGTCGCTTTGTTTTCATTTGCTGCCAGTCTGGCATTCATTTCTGAAAAACCATATAGGTTGAGGATTATGTTCTTTTAAGCAAGGCTGTTTTAAAGTAGCATTCCATGACTTCTTCATAAAATACATTCATGCTTTGTAATCATCTATTGCCACTGATATGACATCATATTATGCTTAAAGCCAGTTTATGGAAACTTAATTTATTTTCTGAACCCTTGGTGTCCGGTGTTGTAGGTTTATTTTTGTTGTTTTTCTGGAAAAAGTGTCATCATCTAGTTTTAGAAATATCCATCTCTTCTCAGAAAACATTCAACTCCTCTGTCTGATTCAGCACCTCCCCCTCACAGGTTTTCGATCTAGAAACCAGGGCTGCCAGTTACGCTGCTTGTACTAAAAGCACGGAAGCCAATGATTTCTCACTGTTCTTTCCAGATTTTCTAGAATTGCCAAGTCTACCATTTTCAGAATCGATTACCAGTAATTTGTCTCCCAGCATCCCCCAGTTTTTGCTTCTGGAGCTGCTGTTCAGTCGTGGACACATCCAGCTCCACTTTCATCGCGGTCACTTGGTTTTGAGCTGCTGTCAGTTTGTTGTTCATTTCTGAAAAACCACAGAGGCTGAGGATGATGTTCTTTTAGGCAAGGTTTTTTTTTAAAGTAGCATTCCTTGACTTCTGCAAAAAAATAAATGCATGTTTGTTATCATCTTTTGCCACTGATATGACATTGTATTCCACTCATACGTAGTCCACAAAACCTTTATTGATGTTCTGATTCCTTTGTGCCTGTGGTTGTAGGGTTTGTTTGTATTTCTGGGAAAAGTGTCAGCAATAGGTCTCTTAGAAATATCCATCTCTTCGCTTTAGAGCCTTCATCTCCTCTTTCTGGTTCAGCACCTCCCCCTCACAGGTTGTCATTCTAGAAAGCAGGGCTACCAGTCGCTGCTTGTTCTAGAAACACTGAAGCCAATGATTTCTCACTCCTTCCAGATTTGATTTAGGATCACCAAGAGTGCAATTTTATTAATTGCTTACCAGCATTGAATCTCTCAGCCTCCTCCAATTTTTGCTTCTGGAGCTGCTGCTCCTTCATAGTCGCATCCAGCTTCCCTGTCAATGCTGTCACTTGGTTTTGAGTGGCAGTCAGTTTGGTGGACATTTCTGAAAAACCACAGAGCAGAGAGGCTGAAGATTATGTTCTTTGAAGCAAGACTGGTTTTAAGTAGCATTCCATGACTTCTTCTTAAAAATACATTTCTGCTTCGTTATCATTTCTTGCCACTGATAAGACATTATATTCCACTCAAAGCCAGTCCATGGAACCTTTATTGATTTTCTGATTCCCTGGTGTCTGCTGTTGCAGTATTTGTTTGTTTGTTTTTCTGTGAAAAGTGTCATCATTTAGTTTTAGAAATATCCATCTCTTCTCTGAAAACATTCATCTCTTCGTTCTGGTTCAGCACCTCCCCCGTACCGGTTGTCATTCTTGAAAACAGGGCTGCCAGTTACGCTGCCTGTACTTGAAGCACGGAAGCCAATGATTTCTCACTGCTCTTTCCAGATTTGAATCTCCAAGTGTGCAATTTGGATAATTACTTACCACCATTGATTTGTGGGTTCAAGGGATTTCAGGATTTTGTTTTGTTTTTCTGAGAAAAGCTGCAGCAATAAGTCTGAGAAATTCAGTATTAGAAATATCCATATCTACCCTGAGAGCATTCATCGCTTCATTCTGATTTAGCACTTCCCCCTCACAGGTTATCATTCTGGAAACCAGCTCTGCCAGTTACGTTGCTTGTACTAGAAGCACGGAAGCCAAATTGCCCACCAAGTAAGCAATTTTGATAATTACTTACCAGCATTTTGTCCATTAGCCCCCTCCAATTTTTTCTTCTGGAGCTGCAGTTCAGTCTTAGTCGCATCAAGCTGCTCTGCCATCGCTGTCAGATGGTTTTCATTGGCGGTCAGTCTTGTGTTCGTCACTAAAAAACCATAGAGGCTATGGATGATGTTCTTTTAAGCAAAGCTGTTTTAAAGTAGAATTTCATGACTTCTTCATAAAAATTCATTCATGACTTGCAATCATCTATTGTCACTGATATGACATCATATTCCACTCATACCCAGTCCACAGAACCTTTATTATTTCTGATTCCCTGGTGTCTGATGTTTTAGGGTTTGTTTGTTTGTTTTTTGGGAAACGTCAGCATTACATCTTAGAATTTCAGCGTTAGAAAGATCCATCTCTTCCCTGAGAACCTTCATCTTCTGGTTCAGCAGCACCCCCCCCACGAGTTGCCATTCTAGAAACCAGGGCTGCCAGTTACGCTGCTTGTACTAGAAACACTTAAGGCAATGATTTCTTGCTGCTCTTAACATATTTGATCTAGAATCAGCAAGTCTGCAATTTTGGTAATTACTTCCCAGCATTGAGTCGTTCAACTTCCTCCAGTTTCTGCTTCTGGAGCTGTTGTTCAGTCTTAGTCGCGTCCAATTCCACTCTCATCGCTGTCACATGGTTTTCATTAGCTGTCAGTCTGGTGTCCATTACTAAAAAATGTAAAGGCTGAGCAAGTCTGTTTGAAACCTTCTTCATAAAAATACATTTCTGGTGTGTAATCATCATATTTCACTCATATCCAGTCCACAAAACCTTTGTTGATTTCCTGATTCCCTTGTGTCTGTGGTGTCTGGTGTTGTAGGTTTTGTTTGTTTGTTCTTTTGAGAAGTGTCAGCAGTAAGTTTTTGAAATTATATCTATAAAATATCCTTCTTGTCCCTAGGAATATTCATCTCCTTGTGTGTGGACTTAGGAACAAAGGTGCAATCAATTCAGAGGGAGAGGTTGTGGTGAGATGTGTTGTTGTTTAGGATTTGGTGCCGATGATAAGGATTTCTGGGAGTGGCCAGTTATTTGGAGATGGTCTCAATTTTGGTTTTGTAGAAAAATAGGAAAGACTGAGTGTGAGATCGATTGTTCATAGGTTTGAGAAATTTACTTTGTGGGGAAGAGTGGTGGTTTGGTTTACTGCATGCTGGTTTGGTTTAGTGCTTACTGGTCCAAGTGTTTTTGCCAACTTTCAGTGAGACAGAGGATATCAAGGTTGTTGTTGTTGCTAATTAATTAATTAATTAATAACGATGCCTTTGTGTTTTGTGATTGGTTTGAGGATTTGGGTACAGCAGCATAGAAGAAGAGGGAGAGAGGGAAAGCTCAATTTGTGGCATCGGCACATTATAGAGGCATGTCCAGTTTTCCCCGCGAATGCCACTAATGACATAGAGGCACTTCCGGTTCACTTCCGGTTTCCAACTCAGATGCAACAAATTACGTAGGCAGTTACCATTAAATCGGCTTTTGCCACTAGTTTTTAAGTCATGGCACCAGCACCTCGTAGAACGCTGGTGTCAGACCCGTTTTAAGTAAGTCACGGGTCTTTGTGTGTCCAAAAGTAACCCTTCCCTTTGATTTTGAAGGAAATGTTTAACGCAGCAGAGTGCACTCTTTAGTTGCGTGAGTTTACACGCCAGACTATTTGTGATAGTTCGCTACTGTAAGCTATTGTATTGTGTATTTGGGCGGCTCTCGAGGAAGCAGTGTTTGAGTGTAAGTTTCTGAGACTTTTATTCTGAATCGGAAAAACGAAAAGAGAGGTGTGGAGAAATGTTTCGAGTGAAAAGAGAAAGATGTAAATAAAGTAGTTGCCGGCCTGGCTGAACAAACAAAGCATCGGGTTGTTATTTTATTATTATTACACAGTATAGGCGCAAGAGGAACCCTTGGCTACACTACTATTTGTGACAGTGCATATACAAGCAGTTGCCACTAATTACGTGGCGGTACTTCTGCTTCCCAACTTAGGTGCCCATTGGCACCTGCAAGTAGTTGCCACTACTTCTACAAAATGCCACCAAATTTGCTAGTACTTTAGAGGCAAATTCTTTAAAATTATATATATATATATATATATATATATATATATATATATATATATATATATATATATATATATGTATATATATATATATATATATATATATATATATATATATATATATATATATATATATATATATAGAGCCTCGAAAAATATATATTATTGCAGTTTTGTAAGGTTGTCTAGGACCATCGCTCCGGGGAAACAGTGTGTGCATTGAAGAAACAGTTATTCTTGATTATTGATTCTCCAATTATCAGTTGTTGTTTTTTACAAAAAAGGGGGTGAGGGTTAGAACTGTGTGCTTAGTGCGAATGGATGGATGAGGTGAAGATTTGGCCAGATGGAGGAGAGGACAGTGGAGGACTGAGAGAATGGAGAGCAGGATTTTGCTGCGGTGCCGGAGTGAAGTGCGGTATCAAGCGGAGAGTCCGGGGAGGGAGCGGTCCTCGGAAAGGACTGCTGTGAGGCGAGACCCGGAGCCGCAACACGGCGGTTAAAATGGTTGAGGAAGTTGGTAATAATCCCTCACCAGATCAGGAAATTCCTGGAGGGCAAGGATGTCGTATTTATTCTCCAACGGGACTTCGAAGTGTTGAGTGGCAGGAGAGGGATGCCTGCCTCCCGAGCTGCTGTGAGCACAGACCAATGTTTGTAGTGGGACGGAGTGGAGCTGACCTGGGCTTTAGACTTAGCCTGGAGCCGTAGCCAGGACTCCTCAGAGACTGTGACCAGAGTAGAGAAGGTGACGACAGAAAGACGGTCGCTACTTGTGTTGGTTTGTGCTGGACCAAAGATGATGGTACCCATGAGCTTCTCAGCATCCTGAATCCTGTATAGTGTGGATATTCTTCCTTCTAGCTCTGTGAGTTCATTGGCCAGGTGGGACCAGCTGACAGTCGGATGGAAAAGTGAGTTTAGCCATAGTGGTTAGATGTGGCGGACACAGGGGCTCCAGCCCAGGTTAGTTCAATTCTGAGCAAAGGAAACTGCTGACTCAAAAAGAGTCCCGTTTTCACTTATCGAGTGAAGATACCCGGTATATGTGGTCCCAGTAGAATTAGCTAACTCAAAAGCTTAAAGTGGAAACTAGGTGGTAGCCTGAGCAGGTAGTCCGATCCAGGAAGTGTTTGACTTATAGGGTCAAGTACAGGGGAGGTAAAACATTTTGATGGATGGGCCGGGCCAGTATCAGATGGATAGAGAAAGTTTGTGTAAACTAATATAAATTAAAAGTAAAAAAACAAACAAAAAAAAAAGGACATTTCAGTGAAAACAGTGTTGTTGGTCACCCTTTTTTGTCAGTGCATCAAAGTTTGGTGTCAGTTTGGTTGTGTCAATTCTCAGGACAGATCTGAGGTGTTTGTCAGTTAACTCACTGGTTCTCATACTTTTTATGTCACTCCCATTTTGGAGGAAGAAAAATGTTCATGCCCCACCGCACCAACTAAATTGTTCCATGTCAATGCTACATTTTAAATAACTTTGTCTATGCTTTTTAAATCATAAAAAAAGACAATTTAAATCACTTTCAAATAAAGCAGATTGCTCCATCAAACTAAAACTAAAAAAATGCAAATGAACTTATATCTGTGCAAAAAATAAATATTTGGCAATATTACAATATCTTAAGACAATATCTTATTGTATCTGTGATCAACCTGTTTTGCACTGAATATATTATAAATATATTAACAATAAAGTGCAAACTGTAAAACATAGCAAATATTTGGCAATAAAGTGTTGTACTGTCACACTGCATAACAATAACATGCCACCTGTGCAAAAAAACAAAATGATTGCAGATATGCAAGTCATCAAGTTTTATAAGAATAAGTGGATGTAATGAGCCAGCTTTCCAGTGCAAATTTTAAAATGGAGTTGCAGGTGTAGCACCCTAAAATATGATATTTCATATGTCTTCCATTTCATGTTGTTATTCCAATGTTTGAGAGCATTAATTACCAGGAGAGATACTGACTGTGAATGGAAGACAGTATTGTATTGACCCTTTAGGAGAGAGCACTGTCTCCTTAATTGACGAGTTAGGAAGACGTGCAGTTTGCAGTGTTTAAAAAAAAAACAGAAGAAAAATGTATTAATATGCCAAATTTGATTAAAATACAATTTATGATTAATATCCCCTATATATGTTGTGTCAATAGTGTATGTGACTATAATGTGAAACACGTTTTATTCTACTCTTTATGTCTCCTCTATAGATGCTGTGTTAATGGTGTATTTTAAGGAAAAGTATGTATCAGCTGTGAGTAAAAACAATTGAATAACAATTCTACTATTTTAATGCCCTGTTCTGACCTGAGTGGCGCTAACTGTTGTAGTACCCTAATTTGGCTACACGATGGTTTGTAAGTTCAACCTTACCCCCTTCTCTCCTCTTTGTCTCTTTGTTTTACAGTATTAACACATGTATCAACTGCTTGATTTGTTTCTGTTCTAATTCATTATAATTTTGCTTTCTAGCCTTTTTGCTGCTGGCCTCCAGCTTAAATGTTGTCTTTTTTCAAATTTGAATTTAGTTTTCTAACTCTAAACTACTGCAAGTTTACACTTCCTGCCCTTGGCATGAAAGCAGCACAACAAAACCCAACGAAAGTCAGTTCTGTATTAAAGTTGTGCTCACGCCAAAAATGCTGTGTTCTCTGCGATGCTTCTGGTGCAAACCGCAGCACTACAAAACCTAAAATAAGTCCTTGTTTCACTAGATTGACTGGATCACATCAATACTAGAGCTCCTAGCTTAGTTAAACTAAGGTTGTGTCTGCACCAAAAGTGCCACATAATATGAATAATCCGCCAGAGATCTCTATTCACTCAAAAATCGTACGTTCGCGATCTATTTTACCAAGGCAAGCTGCAAATGCTCTGCCTCCAGATGACTTATTTACTAATCTCTCACAGCGAGTAGATCATACATCATCTTAACAGTACCGCCTCTTTTATTTTAATAATATCTTAACTTTATTCTATGTCGTGTTTTACGCTAAAAATGTATGGCCTCATCAGACCAACTTCTCTCCACTCACATCCGTTCTACCTATTTAGGATTCGGTTATTCTACTCTTTTAGATGTGCCAGATTTTAGAGATTCTGCCTCCCTTTTCTTTGTCTTCCTATGTGCGTCTAACAGGAAATCACATTGTTTGGAGTCTGTGTCAAAATCCACCTTTGACTGTGATTTGTCTGTCAACATTTAGTCATTGAAATTTAGTGTTAGAAATATCCATCTCTTCCGTGAGAGCCTTCAACTTATCTTTCTGATTCAGCACCTCCCGATTAACAGATTATCATTCTAGAAACCTGGGCTGCCAGTTACGCTGCTTGTACTAGAAGTATGGAAGCCAATGATTTCTCACTGCTCTTTCCAGATTTTATCGAGAATCCACAAGTGTGCAATTTTAGTTATTACTTACCACCGTAGAGTCTCTCAGCCTCCTCCAGTTTTTCCTTCTGGAGCTGCTGTTCAGTTATCGTCGCATCCAGCTTTCCTGTCATCGCTGTCACTTGGTTTTGAGTAGCTGTCAGTTTGTTGTTGATGTCTGAAAAACCAAAGAGGCTGAGGATTATGTTCTTATAAGCAAGGCTGTTTTTAAGTAGTATTCCATGACTTCTTTATCAAAATAAATGTGTAGTATGTAATCATCTACTCTTTCCTAAAAACATTCATCTCCTCTTTCTGGTTCAACACCTCTCGATCACCGGTTGTTATTCGAGATACAAGGGCTGCCAGTTACGCTGCTTGTATCAGAAGCACGGAAGCCAATGATTTCTCACTGCTCTTTCCAGATTTTCTAGAATTGCCAAGTCTACCATTTTCATATACACTTACCAGTAATATGTCCCTCAGTGTCCTCCAGTTTTTGCTTCTGGAACTGCTGTTCAGTCATTGTCGCATCCAGCTTTCCTGTCATCGCTGTCACTTGGTTTTGAGTGGCTGTCAGTTTGGTGTTGAATTCTGAAAAACCACAAAGGCTGAAGATTATGTTCTTTCAAGCAAGGCTGATTTTAAGTAACATTCCATGACTTCTTCTCAAAAATACATCTATGCTTTGTTATTGTCTATTGCCACCATTATGACATCATATTCCATCTATACCCAGTCCACAGAACCTTTTATTAATCTGATTCCCTGGTGTCTGTGGTGTATGGTATTGCAGGATTTTATTTTTTTTCTGGGAAAAGTGTGAGAAGTAAGTCAGAGAAATTCAGTCTCTAAAAACAGTCATCTGCTCTTTCTGGTTCATCTACCTCCCGCTCATAGGTTGTCATTCTTGAAACCAGGGCTGCCAGTTACATTGCTTATACTAGAAGCACGGAAGCCAATGATTTCTTACTGCACTTTCCAGATTTTCTAGAATTGCCAAGTCTACCATTTTCATAATCGATTACCAGTAATCTGTCTCTCAGCGTCCTCCAGTTTTTGCTTCTGGAGCTGCTGTTCAGTCTTAGACGCATCCAGCTCCACTTTCATTGCAGTCACTTGGTTTTGAGTTGATGTCAGTTTGGTGTTAATTTCTTGAAAAAAATTACAGAGTCTGAGATGTATGTTATTTTAAGTAAAGTTTTAAAGTAGCATTTTTTGACTTCTTCAAAAATAAATGCATGTTTGTTATCATCTTTTGCCACTGATATGACATTGTATTCCACTCATACGTAGTCCACAAAACCTTTATTGATGTTCTGATTCCTTTGTGTCTGTGGTTGTAGGGTTTGTTTGTATTTCTGGGAAAAGTGTCAGCAATAGAATAGGTCTCTTAGAAATACCCATCTCTTCCCTTTAGAGCCTTCATCTCCTCTTTCTGGTTCAGCACCTCCCCCTCACAGGTTGTCATTCTC
Source organism: Clinocottus analis (assembly GCF_023055335.1). NCBI lineage: Eukaryota > Metazoa > Chordata > Actinopteri > Perciformes > Cottidae > Clinocottus > Clinocottus analis. The sequence continues at coordinate 8,106,049 of NW_027175909.1, forward strand.
GAAACCAGAGCTACCAGTCGCTGCTTGTTCTAGAAACACTGAAGCCAATGATTTCTCACTCCTTCCAGATTTTATATAGAATCACAGAGAGTGCAATTTTATTAATTGCTTACCAGCATTGAGTCTCTCAGCCTCCTCCAGTTTTTGCTTCTGGAGCTGCTGCTCCTTCATAGTCGCATCCAGCTTCCCTGTCAATGCTGTCACTTGGTTTTGAGTGGCAGTCAGTTTGGTGGACATTTCTGAAAAACCACAGAGCAAAGAGGCTGAATATTATGTTCTTTTAAGAAAGGCTGGTTTTAAGTAGCATTCCATGACTTCTTCATAAAATACATTTCTGAATTGTTATCATTTCTTGCCACTGATAAGACATTATATTCCACTCAAAGCCAGTCCATGGAACCTTTATTGATTTTCTGATTCCCTGGTGTCTGCTGTTGCAGTATTTGTTTGTTTGTTTTTCTGTGAAAAGTGTCATCATTTAGTTTTTTAGAAATATCCATCTCTTCTCTGAAAACATTCATCTCCTTTTTCTGGTTCAGCACCTCCCCCTCACAGTTTGTCAATCTAGAAACCAGGGCTGCCAGTTACGCTGCTTGTACTAGAAGCACGGAAGCCAATGATTTCTCACTGCTCTTTCCAGATTTTATTTAAAATCACCAAGTATGCAATTTTAATAATTACTTACCAGTGTTGAGTCTCTCAGCTTCCTCTAGTTTTTTCATGTGGAGCTGCTGTTCTGCCATTGTCGAATCCAGCTTCACTGTCATTGCTTTCACTTGGTTTTGAGTGGCTGTCAGTTTGGTGGACATTTCGGAAAAAAACACAGAGCAAAGAGGCTGAGGATTATGTTGTTAAGCAAGACTGTTTTAAGTAGCATTCCAGGACTTCCTTAAAATAAATGTCTGCCTTGTTATCATCTAGTGCCACCGATAAGACATTATATTCCACTCAAAGCCAGTCTATGAAACCTTTATAGATTTTCTGATTCCCTGGTGTCTGCTGTTGCAGTATTTGGTTGTTTTTCTGGGAAAAGTGTCAGCATTAAGTCTTAGAAATATCCATCTCTTCCCTGAGAGCTTTCATCTCCTTCTTCTGGTTCAGCACCTTACCGTCACAGGTTTTCATTCTGGAAACCAGGGCTGTTCATTACACTAATTGTACTAGAAGCAGGAAAGCCAATAATTTCTCACTGCTCTTTCGAGAATAACCAAGTCAACATTTTTAATAATTACTTACCGGCATTGAATCTCTCAGCCTCCTCCAGTTTTTGCTTGTAGAACTGCAGTTCAGTTTTCATCGCTGCTGCATTGTTTTCATTGTTTCCCAGTCTGCTGAAAATTTCTGAAAAAAAACATAGAGGCTGAGATGAGGTTCTTTAAGGAAGTGTGTTTTTAAGTAGCATTCCATGACTTAATAATACAAATACATTTCTGGTTTGTAATAGTCTGTTGCCACTGACATTACATCATATTCCACTCACACCTAGTCCACCGAACTTTAATGTATATTCTAATTCCCTGGTGTCTGGTTTCGCAGGATTTGTTTGTTTATTTTTCTGGGAAAAGTGTCAAGAGTAAGTTTTAGGAATTTAGTCTTAGAAATATCATCATCTACTCTTCCCTGAAAACATTCATCTCCTTCTTCTGGTTCGGCACCTTCTTAAAACCAGGGCTGCCAGTTATGCTACTTGGATGGCAGCCAATGATTTCTCATTGATCTTTCCAGATTTTCTAGAATCACCAAGTCGCCTATTTTCATAATCACTTACCAGTAATCATTAACGCATGTTTTCGCTGTTCAGCCTTAGTCGCCTCCAGCTTCTGTGCCATCGCTGCATCTTCGTTTACATTGTCTGTCAGTTTGGCGTTGAGCACTGAAAAAACATAGAGGCTGAGGATAATGTTCTTTTAAGCGAAGCTGTTTCAAGTAGCATTCCATTATTTCTTTATAAAAATACATTTCTGGTTTGTTATCATCTTTTCTCCATCTATTATTTTCTCATTCCCTGTGTCTGTGGTGTCTGGGTGTTTTGTATTATTTCTGACAAAATTATAAGCAGTAAGTTACAACTGGTTTCCTACTACAGATCAGGGAGACTGTTCACACAAGTCTGTTATGCTTAATCTCTGAAATACTTCATTTTACATTGACAATAGTTAATGCATGAATACTACTTTGAGTAATGACTTTCAGTTTATTTGCTAACATAAACAGAAAAACTGAAAGTGTACATGCTGATTTTGAACAATATTAACCAATAAGATCCTTAGCAATTCAAATATATATATATATATATATATATATATATATATATATATATATATATATATATATATATATATATACATTACATATGACATTTTAAAGTTAACTTTACATTTACATTAATAAGTCGGGACCATCTGTCCGCTAAATTAAAAAACAAACAAATAAATCAAAAGGGCCACTGACGCACTATGGGTTTGTAGTTTATGCAGGCATGATGATGCATTTTCCATACAGAATTACATTTTTCTCATTATTTATTTGGCTATACAAAAACAAGCAAACAAACAGAAGAACAAAGGACATCTCCATGGTGCCTCTCCTGCTTTTGTAAAAAAACAAAAAAAAAAACATAGGCCTGCTCAGGTGCATGCCGGTCCTATCCCTGCCTTCTCCTACATATAACACCAGGTGCCCTCAGCATAATCCAATTCATAAACAGATGAACAACTAAAATACTAAGTATACCAACAACAACAAATAATTTAACTAAACTATCAAAAGCTATCCTAAAAAACTAATTTAACCTAAATAAGAAAATGTCTAGAATAATTAAACAATATACTTGTAAATTGTAGGAGCTATTTATTTTATGCAAGTATGTAGTTATTTCATTCACAAGTAATGATTCCATTAACATCCCCTGGATTTAGCCCAATCTAGAGTATATTTAACCTTAATTAGATTATATTTAGTTTATATATTATTAGTAATTAGCAGAATATAACAATCATTACACCCCCAACCTGTAAATTACCGATGTTGTCAAAATACTACCTGCGTTATCTTTCTCTACGTCATCCACTTTGTCCCTAAGGATTTGCTGTTCTTCCTTGAGATTCTCCTGTTCCACATCTTGCTCCAGTAACGTGTGTTTCACTTTGTTCACTTCTTTGGTTAGAGCCGAGTGGCCCAAGTCAATCTCCAATGGTTCGCCCAAGTCTTTAGCCTCATCTTGAGCTGATGTCACAGACAGACAGAGCAGTAACACCGGCAGCAGATTTCCCCTCATTGAAAAACCTCGGCCCTCCAGAAATACCGAAAGGAAAATAATTAGAATCAGTTTTTTTTTGTCAACTTGTACTCTATAAAAATGTCTCCCAGTTACCACAGGTGCTTTGAGTAATAGTGGTCAAATAAAACTCACATTAATTATCTTGTGCCAAGTTGTCACAAGAAGGACGTACCTGACCATATTTAGGAAGGTAGGCTGATGCAATGACCACAGATGTTTATACAAGAACGACCAGCCATGCCAACACAGGGAATTACTTCAAAGGATAAAGCACCCAGAATAATTTGACATGCAGTTGCGGTATCATATTGTGCCAGTTATTTTGGACATATATAGTGCTTTTCTCATCAACATCATCACTTGTTTATGCAGATGATCTGTAGCTGCACATTCACAATTAACATGTTTGTTTTTTTTTAATTACCGGGGAAGCTTTGACATGGTTAACATATTTAAGCTGTTGAATAAATGTTTCTGCTGACATAAATAATACATGGCATTCCATTGGATGTTTTTAACAACAATAAAACGCTTTGGATAGAATGGTGTATAACATTGTTGTATATGACCTTAATCCTTGTTTTTCCTGCCAAGTAAAATGTCAAAATGTCATGACACTAGCTGGGTCAAATGGCTGGGTCAAATGTTATTCTATAATTATAAAGTTAGACAATTACTGTAGGTCCACATTTTAATATGTATTATGTGACATAATTGTTAACCTTTTAGTCATTTTAATGGGTTATTTTTCATTTGGGAAGGTATACTTTCCACAGTTTTGTGTCTTTTTATTTCTAACCAGTAAGTGTAGTTGTGAGAGGACCCGAGTGAAACCACTGTGCAATATCCTTACTTGTATTTAATTCAAAACAGAAAACAGAGCAAAGTGACCGGTCAGCCTTCCATATTTTCATATTCTGTACATATAAATGACAACATAAGCCATAAAAAAGTCTTATTGCGTCAAATCCGAGCAATTATCTACCTCCTTCCTCTAGTCTTCTTCATTACCTGTGCTCTATTTGTCAGACAGCTGGCATGTGAATGATTTGAGCCTGTCTGAGTGGTTTGTGTGTGTGTGTGTGTGTGTGTGTGTGTGTGTGTGTGTGTGTGTGTGTGTGTGTGTGTGTGTGTGTGTGTGTGTGTGTGTGTGTGTGTGATTTTTTTTTTGTTGTGCATTTGTGCCGCATCAAGTGTGAAGATTCAATAACACTGCGATCACTGATAAGCTCATCATTCAAAGCTATTGCAGGTGATGTAAAACAGATGAGGGGACACAAGGTTACACCGTATCTATTTTCCATTACATTCAAGAGGTTATAGAGAGGGACAGGATGAAGCAGGGAGCTTGATAGTGATTACATCAAACCAATATATTGTCAGAAATGTGATTGCCTGTAAAAGAGCACATTAAGGTGTCTTTCTACCAGAACTGGCTTTTTTGATGTGATTCAGACAAAGCAGACAGCATCCTCTAATTGTCTTGCAAACATTGCATTAAAGTTAATGACTTCCAAGCACAATAACAATGCAATGTTGTATCATTGTTTTTAATTCCCTGACACAACTAGTGGAAATATGTTTGCAAAATCACATTCATGTGTGTCCTGTTGTGGGTGCATGTGTTGTATGCTTGTGTTTGAGCATATTTAAAAAGCATGGCCCTGAACAAGGTAACAGCCGTCACACACCTCCACAGGTGGCCAACTTGGAGCTTATTTTCACCCAAGTTGAAATATTTCAACTCCTTCGAATGAGGCGGATTTTTCGCAACGCGCCATTCGCCAAATTTGCATCTATGCTTTGACTTTGCATGTAAACTACTGGCGCGAATGATTCGCAAAGCGTTTAGTGTGAACGCAGCATTAGTATATCATACCGACGCAAAAGCAAGGGTGCATTCTGGAAAGAAATAGGCAACGTGAAACTGTGCCTCATCAATGGTGATGACAAATGCAGAAACTGGAAAAAGGAAATGCACAAATGGAAACACACACACACAGACACGCACGCACACACACACACACACACACAGACACACACAGAGGTCTAATGTATTGACACACACAGCAAGCTAAGGTACATGTGTATTGACGTGCATGCAGAACCATGAATAAATAGACTCTGCTGAAATCAATTTCAACGTGACCGTACCTTGAACTTTGCTACACTGTCCTTACTATCAGTGCATTACAGTCAGGGAAGCAGTGACTGGAGCCGAATTGAAAAAGGGAGACAATGCCGCAGATGGCCACAAGAGGAGAGGAGCATGAAGACAAAAAGATTATAGGTAAAAGTGAAATGCAGAAATATAGGAAAGGAAATAAAGACAGAGCACCGAAAGAAAGAATCAGGGACAGAGAGGGAGGCAGGGAGGAGAGGATGAATAGAGATTGGTGTCAGTAAGAGGTGATGTATAGAGGACAGGGTGATGAGAGCGAGCAGGCTTCTCTCTCGGCTCCAGTAGTAATGTCCCTTTCCAAAACATCACTCATATTTAATGGAGCACAGCTACAAGGGAAGAGAGAGAAAAGGAGAGCACAAAACTCACATGCACGAACACGCACACACTACACTGACATATGCAGACAACTCGACACATTATAGACCTGTACAGACTCGCACAGAAGGCTCAAAGCTTCATGCGCAGATAGAGAACCCCCCCCACCGAACACACACACAAACACTGTGGTACTAAGATGCAAACAGAGTTCTCTGAGAGTTAATGGAGTTGCGACACAAGGGTCTTGAGACTGGAATCTGCACTCGGCTTGGAGAGGGGTAGAGGGAAAGTAGTAGTGAGAGGACGAATGCAGAGAAGAATTGGGGAGCTTATGTGGAGAAGTGAAGAAATAAATGTGGTGGAGGTCAGAACATGATCCTGAGCTGAGCATGTTTTAACTGTCTGAAGCCACATTGGCCAGTCAGCTGGGATGAACGGAAAAAAAAACCACTGTGCTGCTACTATTTTGGACAAAAACAGTTTTATGACAAAGTAAAATCCTTGTTGTATCACCCACATACCAATGCCAGTCACTCTGTTCTTTAAACCCTATTCACGTCCTTGACATTATCCATTTAAAATGTTTTACCTTGACCAAGAAAGATGACCCTGTCTTGAATGTGTATATCTGCACAAATTAAAGAATGTGATGGTCCACTGTTATTAGACTAGGATTTCTTTTGCAGGAATCAGTTAACTAAAATCATTGGAAATTCTTCTGTTCCAAGAAGTCAGTCAACTGAAACTAACTTGTATAAAGAACTCTATCAGCTTGTGTTTTCTGACGACACATTGTACCTGCACCCCTCCAGGTTCAGGCCTCAACGACGGCCAATGGCACGCAATACGCTTGGTTGCAAAGGAGAATTTTGCCATGGTGACAATAGATGGCGAGGAGGCGTCCGCTGTGCGCTCCACCTCACCTCTCACCATCACCACAGGAGGAACCTACCACTTGGGAGGTAAGAACCACCTCAAGAACATTGCCACAGTTCTGACAAAAACGTTGGAACCCTCACTTCCACCTCCATTCATCATTATCCCATCAAATTGGTCTCCGGTGCCCATTCCGGTGGCAAGGGAGGCAACGGAGGATACGATGTTCATGCTTTACGGAGGTAAAAAATATCTAGAAAATGTCAAAAAATAGCATCCGGTTTACACATCTCAGTGTTGTTTCATAACTTCTGCTAAATATTGTGATGATTCTTCAGTTTGAAGTTGCTTTATTTTCTTAAACATGTAATATTACTTATCTTCCTATTGCTTTTTTTTTATTATAATGCCCGAGACACAGATGTTATTACTTTTTTACTTTTATTGGAGTTCTTCATTTTGGTTAGTTTGTATAGAATATTTTAGTCGAGAAATGTATTGGTGTTCATATGAAAACCAACCTGATCTCACTCCAAACTCGTCAACTACGGACTCTTGGCCAGGGACCTTTTGCTCCTGATAACGATGCACAGAGGCACCCTTGAGCATCTGTGTGAGAAGCACTGGGCCTTCAGCTAACTCCAATCCATCTGCGTCCTTATTAGATGGCCAGAGCCACTAATGTTGTTTAAAGACCAAGAAAATCTATGTAGAACGTGTGGGAAGCTGAGGTTGGATGTGTCAAGCAAAGACAAGACTTTCACCCAGTAGACTGCTGTTTGTGCCTAGTGTGAAACGTTAAATTATTCTACCATAGTTTTGTTACTTAAACATCTGTCTTTAAAAAGCTAAGTAACAAGCATACTTACGAAGGCCAATTTGTTTTCCTAAACAGCACTAAGTACCCTTCTTGCGTAAGTTTAATTTTTTTTCACTTCCAACTTAGGTATACAAAGAATAAACTATGTTAAGCCATGTTGAAAGTAACCTTTTAAATAGAGACGCTATACATATAACTAACAGAACCTGCACTTTTCTAGCAACATGGAAGTTAGTTGTGAAAATACACTATAGGTGTAATGAGTTGTGCAGGGCCATTGACCAGGTCTTGACGAGTTGGGTGTGAAATGTGTTGGCAGGGTTCGTTAAACTTATTAGATGAACTATAACAACATAAGTCTTATCCGTCTGTGTGTTTGCAGACTAAATATGTCTAAAAATCATTTATCCCACAAGAAATCTATATCCTAGTGGCCAGAGTTCAGGAAATTGCTCACTTAGCAAGAGCACAGACACAACTAGACCACCAGATAGACACAACCACCGGGAACACACACGAACACACATGAAGCAGCCACAGTCTGTCTGAATTAGGAAGACGCCAGGTTAATGATGCCAGACACTACTGTCCGTCTGTTGGAAGATGGTCCGTATCTAAGTGTGTGTGTGTGTGTGTGTGTGTGTGTGTGTGTGTGGGCACCTGTATGAAATTACAGTAACTGAGAGAGATAGTCTTGGCTCTGATAGTTCCATCAGACCTCTGTCCCTCTCTCTTCCTCTCTCAATCAAAGTACAATCTCCTTCAACAAGCAAGACCATTTCCCCCGGGCCAGTCAATAAGGATCATAGTGCCCCTCACATGCACACACAACCAGACTCTTTTATTGCATGTTGTCCATCGTAATTAACTCTTTTCTGCTCTTTAGTGAATCATCTTAAAGCCCATGATGGCTATTTTTTTTTATCTTGATATATCTTATATATCTCGGATGACAGTGCAATTGTGGGGTGTATCTGGGATGGCCAGGATGGGGAGTACGGGAGCCTGGTGGAGGACTTTGTGCAATGGTGCAAACTCAACCACCTTCGACTAAGCAGCGCTAAGACCAAGGAAATGGTGGTGGATTTCCGCAGGTCTAAATCAACCATGCTACCAGTCTCCATTGAGGGGGTCAATGTGGAGTTGGTAGGCACATACAAGTACCTTGGGGTAATTCTGGACAATACACTGGACTGGTCTGCCAACACGGACTCAATCTACAAGAAAGGGCAGAGCCGGTTGTACTTTCTGAGGAGGCTGCAGTCATTCAACGTCTGCAGCAAACTCCTTAACATGTTTTATCAGTCTGTCGTCGCCCGTGTCCTCTTCTATGCGGTGGTGTGCTGAGGAGGCAGCACGGAGAAGAAGGATGCAGGGCGACTGGACAGGCTAGTGAAGAAAGCTGGCTCTGTGGTCGGTGCTAAACTGGACTGCATTACTTTAGTCACCGACAAAAGGACCCTCACCAAACTGCTCACCATCATGGACAATAAAAAACATCCACTCTACGGTACCATCATGCAATAGAAGAGTGTGATCAGCTGCAGACTGCGCTCGCTGTCATGCAAAACCCATAGGCTGGGTAAATCATTCATCCTAGAGCCATAAACTGTTCAACCTGTCAAAGTCTATCAAAGCTACTGTGTTAGACTTCTCTGCATAGTCTCCTCCTCCTCAAACATGCCCAGCCCCCAACCCACTCACTTACAATGTATATACGGGGTTCACCATCTACTGGCTATGTTAGCCCCCTGCACAACGCCCCTATTGGCTACTGGCTATGTTAGCCTGCACAACACGCCCCCTCCCTCCACCTTAGCCTGGACTTCTTCACCCTACTTTTTTCAAATTTGTTCTTGTTTTTTAATTTTTCTTTTGGACAATCTTTTTTAATAGTGTGTGTATGTATATATTATGTTGTGTGATGCGTCGAGCTACTTGGACCCTGAATTTCTCTTTGGGGATCAATAAAGTAATTATCTATCTATCTATCTATCTATCTATCTATCTATCTATCTATCTATCTATCTATCTATCTATCTATCTATCTATCTATCTATCTATCTATCTATTTCATCTTGATATGCTAAAATGCATTTCACTCAACCATCCAAAACTAGCTACATGTTGTTCAAGATTTTTCCTCTGACTTTTCTATTTTTGATTCTTTAATCCGGGGTGTTGAAGGATTATACAGTAAATAACACTTTGTCATTTTTTCATTCCAGCTTTCTCGCTTTTTCTGTCTTTTTTTGTTTCTCCCGCCTCTCTTCTCCTTCCTTCTCACTTTCTAGTCTCCATTTTGATCCAATTGGTGATTTATTGATTTTGGTAAGCTGAGTTGGGAATCAATAGTGGCTCAGAGGAGAGGATCTTTGTAATGTCTTTACCCCTTGAAGAGGGCAGAAGAGGCAATCAGAGTGAGTGAGAGAAAAAAAGAGTGAAACTGAGGAGAAGACATAAAAGATAGGAGAAAGTTGCGATAAGGACTGAGATGAAGAGACTTCTTTGGCTGAGACATTTATAGCAGGTTTATAAGTGAGTGGAACGCTCGAGAGAGAGAGAGAAAACTAAAGTGAAAGCTACATCCTAAGGAGCTGAGAGGCTGGAGGTATGGTGACATTGAGACATAAAATCCCAGAGGCAGTACATGCATGTCATCAGACGCACATAACTCGCAGTCTGAGAAAAGAAAATATTGTATGTGGCTTTCATTTGCATCCACACATACAGTCACACACCTGTATGCATTGTTACAAATCAAAAAACACAGCTATATTCTTGCAGAAGTTTTTGTCCCCCTGCCAACAGGCGTAATGTGTTGGCTCGTTAGTTTTACATGACACAATGAATAAAACTTGTGTGGTAAACACAAGTTTGAAAGCTGCAGGGGCAACCGAACTGCTGATTATGACTATGGCAGGGAGTACAAAGAGATATTTGGGCCACCGCTTCACAGGCTAGGGGAGAAGTTTTAGGGAGATATTCTTAGTTCAGACTCTAGATTTATTTTTCATGTTAAAATGTAAATGTGTAATGTTGCAGCTTGTTTTCAGCTCAGGGAGTTATTTTAGTTTGGTCTTCAGTTTTTGAAAAAAAAATTTAGTTTGCTTTGTGGTGTGGTTTTACTTTAGATTTGTACAGCATCCTGATCAGTCCTCCAATTGCATGACCTGGTTTTATTATGACTTGAGTAACCATTATCACAGACTAACAATGAAGGCATGAAGCCATCTGAATCTGTGTGAGCGTTCATGTCTATGAACTGTGTTTTAGAATATCTATAGCATTTATTCAGAACGCCTCCTCACATTCAGGGGCAAATTTCCATCCCAGCACCGAGGTAACTGAATAATATAGTGAGTGAACAAAAGATAGTTTAGCCTTTAACTTGCCCTCAATTAGTCTCTTAGATCGTTCAGCTTGATGAGTCAGAGAGGCCAAGCGCATTAAGCTGTCCTAAAGCTCTTTAACCATATTCCATCAGCACTTTCTATGAAACTGTTCTCTCAGTGTGCCACCCAGTATCCCGAACAATCCATATTATTTTATATACAGGTTGGGGCTTTGTCTAGGCCGTGATCAGCTTCAACCCTTGTGGCTTCAAGGCACCAATCTGCTGTTTTTATTAGCAACAGTTGTTGATCAGTAACCACAGTTTTTACAGCCTGTAGCCAAAGTAATGTTGAAATTACCTTTTAATCTGACCGTATTATAATGACTTTGCTCTTTGTACACTCATTTAGACAATAGGTTTTTAAGACAATTATTTTTTTGTTTTACAGACACTTTTGTTTGTTTCAAAGACCCTTTTGTCTTTTACCGATCTTATTGTGATGCATGTCGTGGACATTCAGTTTAGTGTTTGCTCTGCATGTTAAATGCTTTTGGGTTCAAAGTATCTGTCCCATATACTATTATGGGGTGTGTGCCATTATAGAAGCCTTGCTGCCAGAATACAAATGGTTTGACTATCTGTCAGTTTATATCTTCCTCATTTTACATTTCTTTCCCCCACTGCTGCTTCATGTTTATTAAGCATACCTAATTGTCACATTAAACCAAATTAGGTATTAATATTCGTATTATATTAAAGCTTGGCTGCCACACACATGCAGGCATACATTATGTACACACACAAGTCAGAGGCAGTGTTTTCTTGACATTACACGAAATACGACCATATTTCACAACACAAACAACTCCAAAAAACATAATGATACCTCAATATTTGCAACAGCATTTAAAAAAACAAAATATTTCACAAAAACAATACAATTTTACAAAACACAATCTGAAGGCAAGGTTCTCTCTTTTGTGTTTTTGCTACAATCTATATTTTTGGACATGCAGGTTTTGCAGCAAGTTCCCCCTTTCTGTGCAGTGAGTGTAGATATCACAAATATTATACAAACATTAAAATTCCAGATTTAAGAAAGCAGCCCGTAATCTACACCTAAATTCACTTAAATTCTGTGTATCTATTCTCTCGGCTCACTAGATGTCCGTTCACTGCAAAAAAAAAGACAGCCCTGCCTCTGTAAATGGGAACCAAACAAAGTGGATCGGATTGGGCCACCAGGGTTGTACCGAATGTCACGCCTCCCTTTGTGCAGGCAAGCGAACCATTTTTTGCCATTTGTCGTCACGGAGGAATTCGAGGCTGGTAGTGTACTACACACAGAAGTATGTATTTAAAGCATATATCTCAGTTCCTGTGAATTTAAACTAGACTCTCTTGTCCTTGTTCCTTTTTGTGTGTTATCAGTGTTCTCTTGGTCATGTTTTGGGTTTGAGTTGTTGCAGTCTGCTCTGGTTGATTTTGTATGCTTAAGCCTGCACAATACTTGCACAATACCCCAGAGAGAGAATGTTATTGTATGTGAAAGGTAGGTAAGTTATTGATAATTTGCAGGTTACAAAGTATATGTGATGTGACCTATGAGAGTTATCCAGTCGGCTGAGGAAATATAATAATTATCTATGTTTTTTGTAGACGGACAGACACTAAATGTGCTGGGTATAAAACACTGTACTGTACTGCACTCAGTATAGTATAGTGTTAATGTTCATGGTCTGTTCTGATTGTCCATACACAATGCAACCTCTCGAAATGTATTGATATATCGATTGATTTTTTATTGGTGTGCAGTGCAACACACTCTTGTGTGCTGTGTTCTGGTAATATATTCGTGTACTTTACTTTATCCTGATCTCTGACCAAGACTTCACAAGAAAAGTAGCAATGTTAAAAGTGTTTAAGATTGAACACCATGGTGTGTAGCTGCTTCAAAGAGAATCAGACCATATTAACTATGTGTGTGCAATACAGTGACTTAACCGCAAATTATTTTGCAAAAGATCTGAAGTGTTCTGCTTCTCGGGTGTGTAGTTGTGTAAATTGTGTGTAATGTTTTGACAAAATGAGCCGTGATCGTAAAAAAACTGTAAGAAAACGTTGTTAAACATGAGAGCTGCTCAATGCCTTTAGATAATATTAATACTATCAAGGTGCAGCGTGAAAAAAAGCACGCTCATATAAAAGCATTTCCTATTTAATAGTGCCGCAGACAGGTGCTGCTTTTTAAATCTCTCCCAGACGGCACAGTCTAGACCTGGGCATCTTACAGCCCGCTCTCCCAATCCGGGGCCGCCAAAAATGCAATACAACGATACTGCTTTTACTTCGAAGGCGGAGTATGTGTGTGCGCGTGCTTTTGTAGCCTCATCGACCGGCAGTGTTGCCAACTTGACGACATGAGACTGACGTTAAAGCATCTATTGTTCTGCAGTTTCTGTGCTCAGCGAGCATTGGGTGCTGCTGTGAGACCCTCCACTGTCACAACGTTCTTACAGGCGGTCAGTCTCACAGGAGCCTCGTGTTGCAGTCTGCACGTCAAGATTGAGCATTGATCGCACATGCAAAAAAATAATGAAACAAATTTAAATACTGTTGTTAACTTGTTGTTGCTCATAAAGTGCCTGTTATATTGTTCTGATAACATTACTTTAAAATAAAAGTGTGCAATAGACTATTTTTTACTTCCTCAATGAATTTGATGCATAATGCGATTAATCATATTAATCAGTTAAAATGTTTAAACTCTGCCAAGCCATAAAATATATGTAAGCAACATTTCGCTGTGCCACATGTCACTGTTCTTGTTTTTTATATACTGAAAAGAAATAATCCTTGAAGAGTGTTCTTTGAGTTCAGTGGCAATAAAGTTAACAGCCAAGAACAGTGCTTTGGATTAAATTGCCCTGATTTTCTTCGATTCTGTGGCATTAAAATTCACGTGGCACTGCCTAAACCCAAGGTTACAGAGTTACAGGATATTATACTTTAGATGTCAGAGGAAGGAAAAGGCTTGGCTCTGATCCTCTGTCATCCTATCTTCAACTATGCCCTCTTTCTTAATTCTCCTCTTCTCCTCTGTTTTCTTTTCTCCGCTTTCCCCTCATTCCTTCATTCTCTCCAATTCCTCAGTTTATCTTCTCTTTTTTCTTTTTTGGCCCTCATCCTCCTCCTTCCTCTCATCCCTCTTATCCTCTTTAACCGGGTCGACCCCTTCCTATGTCTCCCCTCTTCTCCTCTCATCTCCACCCCTTTATGCTTCAAGCGTCAGCTTTTAGAAGCAGCCTCCTGAACCCAAAGCCTATTTTACGGGGAGTAGTTTCTCACTCCTGACGCTGCGCTTAGAGAAATTAGTAAGTGACTGACACGAGACATCCGCAAATTGAATTTCTCAAGAGGGAATGTGGACCTTGACACAAACACACATGAATATACACAAGGCCATAAAGTCATGCTCTTTTTTTTCCACAGGAACAGGGGACACATTGATACTTCTAATGCAAGAGTAGTCAATTATGGGATGTTCCACCCTGAAGCATGCAGGTGTTTGATAATTATGAGGGAAAAAACAGAGCTACGCGTTTCCTTTATTGTTCATGTGTATAAATAAATGACAATTTAGTAGTCTATTTGAAGTCTTAAACTTTGCTTTTCCATTAAAAGTCTCCAGGGTACTGTGATGCAAAACCTCTCTGACCTTTCAAATTAAAGCATTACACTCTAGATGGTTTATTAGTTACTCCACAATGTCAAATGGTTCCCTTAGAAGTAAAAGTGAAGTGTGCAGTAAAGTGTATGTTAAGTTTGCTTAAATGCATTCCATGGTTTGCTATAAGGTTGGTGTGTTGTTTTTATATTTGAATTTTTACAGTCATGGGAAATAACAGCAGGTAGTTAATAGATAAGCACAGTTTTTCCTGGGGTGAATTTGAGGGATCTACATATTGTGTTTGGCAACTAATTTTGTCTCCCCTAAATATGTTGCTGATTTGCAGCCTCAAAATATTTGTTCAATTTTTACAGCGAAGCATTTTGGCCTATTTCCAGCCTACCTCTCCCCAAAAATGTGTTTGGATGTGGGCATAAGTGTTCTGTAGCCTGAGAACCAGCTGTGCCAGTCATGTGGCGATTGGGTAGTAGAGCGCTGGGACTGGTCTTCTTGTGTGTATTGTAAAGGAAGCTTATGGGCGCAACAGAGGGGCTGTGATAGTGCCAGCAAGACTGTAGGGGATTATTGCTGCTGTTCCAGATCCTGAGGAGTTATGAGAAATCAAGCTGTTGTGTATACAACAAATTAAAGCCACACAGCATCATTGCTTTCAGGAAAGAAAAATATTAAATGTGTTCAGACATGCTTAGCTTGGATTTGAGCTGAGGGTGTGTGTGATTTGTTGGCCATGTACAGATGTATGGCCACATCTTTCCTTTGTTTGCCAAGTGTTTGTCTTCATTTGTCTCCAGATCATTAATCTTGCTGTGATTCTTCCTTTGTTTGTCAATGTGGCTGCAATGCAGGAGTTTTATGGACACAATGATGCATTGCCGGTCGTGGCTTTAAAGCGACAACAAGGGGGAAAACATGCCTCTTTAACAGAATGTAAAACATGACTACTGTCAGGATACATTTCCTCTTTGTCTTATTTAGCCCTACAATATACAAATTAGTTTGTGGCAATACCCAGATGAACATCTTTTGTGTTAATCAAAGTGACACAAAGGAGCTCCCTACAACAGTTATTTCTCTGTGGGTGGCAGACGGTAAGTGATATCATTTAACACTTGAGAATCTCTCAGGTAATGCACATTATCAATATTATTCTAATCCAAGACTTTTTAATAAAATTAAACATAACCAGTTTCAGAAGAAACTAGAAACCTTCAGTTGTTATACCTGTGAAGTTCTCTGTTTCGATCGGCAGAAGGTGGACTAAACCAGGCGACAACCAACAAACACATTCATATGTGTGGTTAAAATTTTGAAAACTACCCATCAGTGGTTTAGATAGAATACAGTAGAAACCACTTCCGATAGTTTTCACGCCTTACAGGTTGGCTTTCACGCCCTCATAACATATATCCATTCACCCATCCATTGTTCCGCGCATTGCTCTGTTCTTCCGCCAAACTGTCAGGACGGCTGCATTTCCTTTGCATTTATATGTTATCCACAGCATACAAAGTGCTGCCAGCCAGCTGTAGTCTGCTCTGTTTCCCATCTTCTCTCTTCCGCTCTCCTTTCACTGTCTGTCTCTCTCCCACTCCTCTGGAAAGACAATGGACAGGTGTGGCAGGAGAAGAGACAGATGGCAAGGATGACAGGAGACACTTTTGGGGAAGGAAATGAAAATATGTGAAGAAAAGGACAATCCAGCACAAATACACTTGCTGTGACACACATTTTACTGTTCTGCTGCTTTGTTTGCAGGCATAACAGCCAGCCACATAAACTACAATTATTGTTGGTGCACACAAACACACACAGTGCATATGCCCTCTATAATAAGCCTTTTTGATGCTTTGGCCTTGAGGCTAATAGGCATGCTAGAGGGTGTGACAGCTTATAGCATCCCGATGATGGAGATGTCATTGAGCCACAGTGTTTTATGTCTGACCTGTGCGCTTGTTGCAAAGATTGAATTCCAGACTCTCATCTCCTATATATGACAGTGCATGTGCACTGTAATACCGCCTGTAGATGTGAAGACTGAAGACATATTGGGACATGTAGAATGTTCACACACCTGCCATATATCCATGGGATTTAATTTTTGCAAAGGCACACACACACGCACGCACACACACACACACACACACACACACACACACACACACACACACACACACACACACACACACATTTATGTCCTAGCCTTGTCCTTGTTTCAGTCAAGGCCCAGTGCTACCTCTGGACGGGCCATTGACTCTTGTATCTCATAAAAGTACTGTATATAGTAAAACGTGTATGTTCTGTAGTCTATTGCGGCCTTAGCTCCAGTATTAAGGCTAATGGGCCTTGTGGATAAGCTCTAAAACATGAGGACTGATTGAGGTTTGTGGCTTTGAAAATCACAGTAACAGGACACTGGCCAGGTCTGTTGTTCCTCGTCAAGGATGACATCATTGTTTAGTCTGTCTATTTCTACAGAAGGTGGTCTTTTCACGATATGTTTAAATTGGGAATCAAAAGATTTAAATTTTGTCTTGTTTAGTGTCATACTCCTACACTTTTTCACCTCTTTCACTACGGTATTTGACCGCAAGCTGCTGTGCATCCTTTTGTTTCTATTCCCACTCAACTTGTGTTCTGTATTCAGTTTATTCATCTCCAACTTTCTGGGATTTGTAATTGTAAAAAATCCATGATAAAGTTTTTTGTACTTTTGTTTCTTTTGCTGGATTCAGGGTATTTTCTCCAGACGCTGTTCCCACCCTCGCAGCGTACCTTCCAGGGTTGCATGCAAGCAATCTTGGTGGATGACCAACCAGCGGATTTGCATGCGGTGGAAAAAGGCACTATGGGAGCTTTTGAGAACGTCAGCCTCGACATGTGTGCAATCATAGACAGGTAAGAATGCTTATTCCTGCATGCATGCACATCCATACAATCATTTATGAATGACAATTTATGGAGAAAAAAAAATGCAAAACTCAAATAAGTGTCATAAATCAATGGTTTTATATAGGGGGAGTCCTAAAAATAATCTCTGAATTTGTATTCAGAGAGGTATGACTCGCAGCTCTGGGTGTTGTGAGTGTAGCTGTACAATACTATATCATACTAATAAATAGAAATGACGCCGTGGATTTCCAGGGCAAGGGGTGTGTAAAAAAAAAAGAATCAGTTTCATCCTTGGAAAAACATTGTGTGATCTTAATCTAACATCGAAGGAGGAGCCACTTATTTCTAAAGTATACCAGAGCTGGATATTCTGCCCATCACGTTCAAATGTTGGCTCACTGGAAGCTATCATTGCAACTCCAATTTATATTGAAACACACTGGGACAAATCTTACCTCTGGAATCATCCCGGACTTGCTTTATATTGAATCTGATGCCAGGGTGCATCATTTTGGACTGGTTTAATCTTTAAGGATTAGGTTTAGTACTATGTTAAATAATAGTTCAGTGGTTTTCAGTCATGCAATGTCCAAAAAGATGTCAGTGCTTATTAGACACATGGAGTATGGATTGCAAGATGAACGTGAGAAGGAAGCTGCAATAACTAGTTGACCTTGCGCTGATTGGAACAGCATATCCTCTATCCAGAGTGATTTGTTTTCAGGGTAGGTTTGTCAATAACACTTACCCTCATCAATATCCCCACCCGGAGAACGAGACACCAACTGCCACGGCTTGATTTAGATCAATTTCATCTTCACTTCTACAAAGGTCTGGGATACTTAAAGGTGGACCACAGCTTGAGCTGTTCACACTGATACAGATTTTCAGAAAGGTGTATATGTAGAGCATCTGTATGTGTAAAAAGAAGTCCACATCATTTTCTCAAATTTCTTAGTCCATACTGAAATGGTAAAACAATTAAAAGTTTGATTCCTTTTTGTTTTTTTGTGATGGAAGTCATATTATAAATGTTCACATTGTTTTGGTTATCAGGTGTCTTTGTTATTGTAGAAAAGTGATTTGATTTAAGGGTAGATGACCAATATACAGGACTGATATCTGGACATGACGATTATTGGTCAAATCACTATTTTACACAGTCTACGAACATAGTATACGTGATTAAAAAAAAAGTGGTGACCACATTGTTGACTGACTGTGTTGAGACTATTGGAAGATAGCTTTTTAATGTGGGAGTGCTTTACCTTATGATTGTTGAACCTGCAATAACTGATTTTTTTGGCCAATATGGGGCAGCATGAACAAGTTGTGAACATATTTGACCAATTATAACATTTTAAAAAGATATGCCAGAGCATACGGTTTGCTGCTTTACATATCCAGCGAACATTAGCGTTTATTTGTATGTCCAATTTAACTCTGTATAAACTCTGTTTTTGGTTTCCACAAACTTTGCCTGCCTGTTAGCGAATAGTGATTCTCTGGAGCTTATTTGCTGAAAACAGCTGCATAGTCTGGCCAAAAACAAAACCAGGAAAGCAGGGAGTGTAAACCAAACTGTAAATTTGTAGCCTGGAAAAAGTGAAATAACAAGTTGAAACTCCATAGAGATGAGCAAAACTTCCATTCAGGGATAATTATCCACATGTTTAGCATAGACATTTGATCCTTTGTTTGTACGCAAGTATTGATTGTTGCTACTTCAGAAAACATATGCTCACATTTTAAAATAACCAAAAATAGTTCATATATTGTGACTTACTATCTTTAAAAAATGTGTTTTTAAGGGTGAATTTTTGGTTTTTAAGATCTGTAATATTTTGAGCACAGACAGCTCTTACATTTTTACAAAGCCCTCTCGTCTGGATACATTTTCATGCCATTTGTTTTGCTTTGCAATGTGAATAGAATGAAAATGTTATTTTTCCAGAATGTACAGAAAGAACAGTAGACTGATTTGTATGACTAACGCTGTTGAAAGTCGTAAGATGTCCTAAAATAGTGTCCTACCCTTGCGTCTTCTCCTCTCTGTTACTTAAAAAATGTTGCGTATCAGCCCTGCATTGTTTGAGGTGGGCCCTGTCCTGCCAGGGAAGATGAATGGGTCCAGTGCTACCATCTAACTAATCAAAATGTCTTTGAAGGCAGCTCAATAGCCCTGTCTGACCTCCTCTTGATCAATGCCGTTCCACTGTGAGATTCTGTTTCGGCTGAGAAGGTGGAAGAAGTAAAACACACATATCTCCACAGACACGGGGCAAGGCATGCAAATTCCCATATTTCGCAATGTCACTGTCATTCTGTGAGGGTACTGCAACACACACATGAAAGCATAATCATACTGAGGCACTCCATTCTCTTCAAAGATTTCAAATTCTCATACAAAGCCCTCCGCATATGTAGTAAGTGTACTTCAGTGCTCACAGCTTGCTGAGCATAATGTCTTTTGTGATTGTCGGTGCTTGTCAATCGCAGCCCATTGTGACAGCACAATGCCATTTGAACTGCACCGCTGGAGCTATAAAACTCCACGAGAAACATTGATCACCGGTATATTAGAATGTTCTATTTCATTTACATTAAATGCAATAGCATGTTCGTAAAGTTCATAAATGACAAGCAGGTACATGTGTGGTAATGTTACCTAAAGTATCTTTTTCTGCCCCAGTCAACACAATCGCAGGGAGGTGGATGATTATTTTGCAAATGTAACTGTTCTGCAGCATAATTACAATGCAGATATACAGTCAATTCAAAATTACACACCAGCCCTCCGTTGAAGATGCTTCGTCATGTTTTCAGAAGGAAAGATAATTCATATGTAGTTTATTGTCCCTTCAGGGTTGACTGCATACAAAACAGAGCTCATCCACTCATTATAAAAACATTAATAAGTGCATGAAACAGTATATAGACGTAAACAGAAGAGTTACAATTAGAGCAGCGATTGTCTTGTCTCCCGCTCTGTGCTGCTTAACTGCCCGACTCCCAACATGACTAAAGAAGAACTCTGCATTTTAAATGGACCCCTGCAGCTCTAAGGAGTTGCAGTTTGTTTTCCCCTCCAGCTGGCTTTTCTCATCTTATCAGTAATCACTCAAAGTTGTATAAGGTATTGTTTTGTAGTTATCTGTACATGTGTCCGAGTTTGTGTGTCGAAAACCCCAGCTCTGAAACTCCCGTGCCTCGGGATCCATCCCCACTAGGCCTGAAGGCAGATCAAACCTCAGAACTTTGATGTATTCAAGATCTGAGTTGGTATTGAAATTTCAACAAGAAAAAAAAAGATGTCTGAACTCCTATGTGTTTATGCTGTATCCCCACTGAGAAGGATAACACTGTTTACATACACTACACTCCATATTTCAAGTCCTTTTTCAAAAAGTAGATTTTGACTGTAAAAGAAACACACTTGTACAACAGTAATACGCATGGAGAATCAGCACGATAAACTCCAACTCTCTCACCTCTTAAGAATTTGTGGCAGTATCGGCAGACATGCACTAAAGTTGTTCTCATTGACACTTTAGTGCGTCTAATGTGACGGTTCTCTCGCTATCCTGGAGGCTGTCCTGGCCAAGCTCAGCAGGCAGATGGTTGACATGGTGTCATCAGCTTGATTGAACTCACATGGGCCTTCTAGGCTATGAAATAACCTTGCGTGGACATCCGGCTTGTCATATTCAGTATGTGACAAATGGTGGCTTGTCTGGGATAGGCCTAAAGTGGTTGCTCTCAGCTGTTCACAAAACCGTGTGTAATTTCAACATTGTGTGGAGATTTGGTAAAGATGATGTAAACTGGTTTTTCAAAGTTTGCCTTCTGCTAATGGTGGAATTAGTGCATTTGTCTAAATGTGTATTGCAATGTAAATTTCAATTTGTCGTGCTGTTCATACTGTATAATACTGTACTGTAGATGAGGATATTCCCCAAAACTGTGTACACATTTTCTGTGGGTTTCACCATATGTAATTCTCCGTACCAGATGTTTTTTGCGTCAACATATTTAACAGGCCTAAATTGACGCACAGAAAAAGTCAAAGGTGTTCTTGTATTCCTAATGTCTCACATATGTTGATGGTAGGACTGGAAGCAGGCTAGTTGTTACATATGTTAGTATTGTATTCATATCAACACAATCAGACATACATCAGAATGCATCTGCTGCATGCTGGCAGTATAGATGTGTGACGGTGGTTTGTGTTTCTGACCGTAACATATAGAGAACATGATATTTCTTCCTCCTTTGAAAGGCGTTGCATGTCTTGCCAATGTTTAAAAGTGCTCTCTCTTTCTCTAGGTGTATGCCAAATCACTGTGAACACGGCGGCCGCTGTAAACAGACCTGGGACAGTTTCAGCTGTACCTGTGATGGAACAGGATACACTGGAGCCACCTGCCACACTTGTAAGTGTGTTTGCATGCAGTTGTGTGTTATTTGCTATCTGCCCACCCCCTTAACTCGAAAACCACTGTGTTGTGTTACTTGAGCGTTTGTTTAATTTGGCCTTCCTCTGCTCGGCTTTGAGTGATTTAAGCTGTTTCTTCTTCCAAAGCCACAATCCTCAGCAGTGGGACAGATGAACTTTTGAAATGTTCAGAGGCCAGCCTTTCCTGACTGTGTTGTGCGGTTTGTTCTGGTCTGACCCAACCAAAAGCACGAGCACACAAAGAGAACAAAGTCTGAAAGCCCCAAAAAAGCCAACGGTTATTTTTAAAGGCTTAACAATTGGAGAATGCCATCCTTCCTCCCATGTGCTTCAGACAATGGTGTCTTTTAAAAAAGGATGAGAGGGGAAAGTTTTGGAAATATTGTGAATGTTCAACATAAAATAACTCACGGATTGTATATGAAGTGTGGGACAAATTGAAGAATGGAGTGAGAGAAAAGGGCATTGTTAATAATACAGCATTGTATTGGGACTGGCGTGTGAATTTATCAGAATGGAAATTTAGCATCGACACTGATAACAGAAATATGAAATTAAAAAAACACACAACATACATTAAGATGTCTTTGTGTGACATATTTATCTGTCTGTGTTTGACAATATATATGATGGACCAATTCACTACTTAAAAATAGCTGAAGGCACATTAGTGACCTGGAGTTAATAGGATGAATTGGCAGACCAATAGGAGACTAAATAATGCCTTCTGTTTAACGTCTGTTGTGCAAGTCTTAAAACATCAATTTAAGTGCTCATAGTAAGCAAGAACTTTAATAATCTATCTACGGATTTAAAGTCTTTTTTTTCTATCATTGTAAGTGTTACATCTTTGGGTCTTGGATTGTTGTTAACTGATATTTTCTCTATCACAATTTAAATCTGGATTTGGGATTATGTCCATTGATTTAATGACTATAATTCAGTTTTGGTGAAGGTGAAAGTGGTGCAGAGGTGTTGCATCATTCTAATCGCATTCCCTCTCCAGCAATGTCTCTTTGATTTTCTCGGTTAGCCTTTGAATTTTTTTGTTTTTTTCCACCTCTGTGAAGCTGGACGAAGTACTGGTAATTCAGCTTCCTTTGTATTACACCGTTTGACGATTGCTTTGAAATATAAGTAGTGCCTCACAATTCTGTTCTGATCCTTATGAGATGGTTCAACAAGGTTTCGTTTGAGAGGATATACTCTCTGCAAGCAACTGCATCACTAAACTCCTGGATGAGCAGACGAATATCTATAAGAGAAAAACTAATAATGAAGAATATGTAATGAAAGAAGAAACATGCAACAACATAAACCGTTATAAAGAGCTTCAACTGAAGGACAGAGATATTCTTTTTTTAAACTCGTTCTTAAGCCTGTGAATGGTATCTCCTCAATCAAGTTTCACTCCAAGTTACGCACACACATTTCTCTTTGAAGTGCAATTGTTGCCTCACACACACACACACACACACACACACACACACACACACACACACACACACACACACAAAAACACACACACACACACTGTCGGTATGTGTAGATCAACACAACCATAACATCAATATGTCGTCAGATTGCTAGAGTGTGTTTGACAAGACGCTGCATCCGAATAAGAGACTGGCAACCACAAGAACGTGTCTTCTGGAAGGAGGCGAAAGAGGAAGCTACTTCAAACAATGTGTGCTATTTTAGATACATCCCAAAATTAGTTCTATCAATCTTTGGCCCATTACAGACACAAACATATAAAGGGGCTATATGCAGGGTGCTTTCTTTTGGGAGGTGTATCATGTTGTTGTGTTGTTGTTATTGTGGGCAGCATATACTTGCAGTATAGTAACTCCTATAATGATTCCTAACCCCACACAATATATCAAAAATATCATCACTCAGTCATATCCAACATTTCATTTTTGCTGTGTATTTTTTAGTCTGGTGTGTATTGCTCATAACAACTTCAGCTGTGATGCATTTTTAGTCTTGTTTCCTCCTTTTCTCGAATGCTCATTTATCTCCTTTCATTTTGCCTCTGCCCCACTTGCAGCTATCTATGAGCCGTCATGTGAGGCCTATAAGCACCTGGGCAAGTCCTCTGACACCTACTGGATCGACCCTGATGGCAGCGGACCCCTTGGACCTTTCAAAGTCAATTGCAACATGACAGGTGTGTGTGTGAGAGAGCCAAAAGTCACTGTTCTGTGTGCGTGTTTGTGTTTGTTTGTTTGTGTGTGCTCTTGTCTGCGGTGCATCTACTCTGTGCAACCTCAGTGACCTGTGAGGGAATAAAACTCTCCAGCCCTCCTTATTCTTAACCTTAGACAGCAACACTCTTGACCTGCTCTGCTTGGGGTTTCCATGGCGACACGGTCATGACTACTGACATCCAACTCTGAAGGAGCTTCCACAACAGACACACATACACACACACACACACACACACACACACACACACACACACACCCAGCACAAGCACATATGAAACTGACCCATTATGCAAACCTAAGAGTGCTCCAACGGTCCGAGTGACACCTCCGTCACTCAGTCACTCACACGCACGCACACACACACACACACACACACACACACACACACACACACACACACACACACACACACACAGTGGAATAAGTAGGTGGTCGCACGCAAGCAGAGAAAAGGCGAGACTTTTAATGAAATGTCACTGCGCTCCGCTGGCTCGCCCCTTAGTCACGCTGAATAGCACACTCTCCCATACCTTAGAAATGTTAAGACTTTTTTCTTTCTCCCACACGTACACACACCTGAGAGATTTGAAATGCACACACACACATTACCCAAGTAAGGGTATGAATGAACAGGGAGATGTCTGACTGACTGGCTCATAGTATAACAGCACAGAAGTGTCTATTAAACCCTGTGTCGCATAGCTGTGGCTGAGATTACACAGAAAGAACTGTCATGACAGCCAAACTGGTGTGTGTGTGTGTGTGTGTGTGTGTGTGTGTGTGTGTGTGTGTGTGTGTGTGTGTGTGTGTGTGTGTGTGTGTGTGTGTGTGTGTAATTATCAGTGGCGGGTCAGCAGGGTCAGCGAGGCCTTCTCTGCTGGCCTGAACAGAATCACAAAGTTATTGCTATTTTATAATATAATTTTATAATATATATATTTTTTTCAAAGCTTGATTTATATTCTAATGGAATTGTTTTTCACAAATACACTACTTGTATTATAATAATTTCCCTTTTAGCTTATATTCTCATTGAGCAGCTCCTGTCTCCTGTCTGTGCTCCTGCTGCCCTGCTTTCTGTTCCTGGAGCCAGCTGGCTGGCCAGCTTGACGGGCGCTCCTTAACGCTCTTTGACCAATCACATCTCACCTCTGTCTTTCTCTATGTCTCTCTCTCTTCTCTCTGTCTTCAGTCTCTCCGCCGGTTAAACACGGTAACGTGTGTTAGCTGGTTCTGTCCTCACTCACTGTGTGTGAGTGAGAACAGAAATACCTTGCACCAAACACTCCAGTACTTAAGGTGGCGCTATAGGCACCTAGTCACGTTCGTGGCGCTACTTGAAGTTGAAGGGCCTGCACACATGCACCATCAGCTTCAGCTGTTAAACTCTACAGCTGGCTTAATGGCAATTTTCAGGCCCGCCACTGGTAATTATACATGTGTATATATTAATCTGTATGTAACAATTGACTGATATAAGTGGTCTATTCTTTTTGTAAAGAGGACAAAGTGTGGACAACAGTTATGAACAACCTGCCACCCAAAATTGCCGTGACTGGCTCCAGTAGAGAGAGACGCACCGTCTTACAGGTTAACTACAGTGCCTCTATGGACCAGGTAATATACACACACACACGCACGCACGCACACACGCACACACATACAGACAGACCCGTATTCATGCATTATTCATAGAAAGTCTTGTGTTGCAACATTTGAGTTTTAGATTTTTTACAATTCAACAACGCAAAAAAGGATTCCAAAAAGTAGAATGTTTTTTTTTATGCCTCCCATCAAAGACTGTTTTCTACAAAGTAAAACTGATGTGCTATTCTTAAATGAGAAAATACAATGGGGCGACAAAAAAGCAAGATGTGTTGTGTTTTCTCTTGTATTAAAAATCGTAGCTATCAGATTATTGATTTCATGCCAAAAGACTGCATTTTAATATCCTCTTGTGAGGGAGGTTGACTGTCAAGCAAAACAGTTTGCGTGTTTTTTTTATTTTTTATATGATATCCGACACTTGAAGGCATGTCTAACATAATGTATGGTTCTGGGGTTACACTGTCAAGAAGACCCGCCATGTTCCTGTTCACTACACCATCTTCTATTACAACAGGCTGCCTTAATGCGTGATATATGCAATTTTTGCAACGTCCAAAGGATTGTTTTTTTTCTCCCACAAACCCCCTAAGTTTGGTCGGGTTCTGTAACTATCTCTCATAGTCTGCCTCACCAAGATCTCACCATGTTTGGGCTCCCTTTAAAAAAAAATATCTTTACTGTTTTTGTGCTAATTAAACAAAAGTTAGCACAGACGTGCCTTCATTGACACCTCAGTCTGCACTTTCCAAAATTAGAGAAATCAAACAAAAGTAGATTGTAATTAAACAAGTTATTTCTTCCAACGGCATACAAATGTATTGTAATAACTCATCTGAGCTTCCATTGAGTTGTTTGTAAAGTTGTCCCACTGCTAACGGTGTGAGACCCGATTGCTCAGTTTTCAAGTAAGAGTGAAATGAGTCATTTCTCACATCTTGTAATGCCGTAAATACACAGAATAAATTAAGTCTGTGACTATGGTGACATTTGTGCTGTTCCTGTTTTGACAAAACCCCACTATTAGCTGCATTATATGCTGATTCAGTCTTATTTCTATCAAATGCACAGAGTTAATGTCACTGTTCCCCCTTATGTCCCTAACACCTGTCTCCTGTGGTGTTGCTCCGTACAACTCAGATGACCCAAATCTGCTATCTCAAAATACAGAGTCCATATTTTAATCTTGAACAAGTCGCCTAAACACACAAGCCATTTTTTTTAAATCATGTTCCCCGATGGCCTCTAATCAGACTCGGTCAAAAGCAAACTGTGTGCGAACTTTACAGGATTTACTTCTCCAATAAGGAGCAATTTATTTCCCCACAATGTGTATAAGACCACAGTTTTCGTGTCGAGAGTGTTTGAGCAGCATGCGCTACCTGTAATTTTGTCCTCTTCTAATTTGTATGAATCACTTGTTCCGTTTTCAGCTTCTTTCAATCACGGGAATTTTTATTTAAAACATTACAGTGCTCTTTATTTCATTATGCAGCTCAATAAATTTCTTTCACATTAAATTGTCCTGTCTGGCTGAATAAGATAAAATAAAAATGCATATCTGTGCTCGTGCTTCTAGGTGACAGCCATCACCTCCAGTGCAGAATTCTGTGAGCAGCAAATCGCCTACAGCTGTCGCATGTCCAGACTGCTCAACACTCCAGGTAAGGGCCGAGGATGACTTCTTTATTCACCACCGACTCACGCACAGGTTCACAGCGCTGAGACGGGCAGGATGTGGTGTCATAGTTCCTATTAACAACAGCACTCTCTCCCCATCTGCTTGTATCTAGGAAAGAAAGAGGGGAGGCAAATAAACCAAGTTCATAAAAAAACAGAAAAGTCATTGAACTTGAAAAGTCCTGGATACAATTTACATGACTACAATATGTGTGATTCAATTAAGATTAATTCAGCCTGTATTGTTTGTGGAAGTTTGAGCAGTATCACTCTCTGCGTGAGGTCATTTCTGCACCGATCCAAAATTGCAGCTTGCATGCTTTAAAGTGTAGATCTAAGGTGCAATTTTAATGTTGGACTACCCATGCGCACGCGTATGGCATAGCTTGAGCCGGGATGTTTAAAATGTGGACTGATCAGAAACACATTTGACATTTCTAACATGGCAACCCGCAGCATAAGGGAGCCATATAAGCATCGTAGCAGCATGCTGCAGCGGCTACTGCTGGGCTCAAATCAGCTCTCAGTCTCACCTTTTCACCCCTGCCACCAAACAAGCTTCCATTTTTGGAGGCTTTGAGGTGTGAGAAGAAAGAAACCAGCCATTCAAACACAGGACGTTTAATCAGGAGACTTGTGTTTGAAAAGCTGTGTCGAGTAAGTTATTTTTTAAGTTACATTGGCGATGTTCGTGACATGCTTTCAGTGCTTATGTTGCGTTGTTTACGTATTTATTTTAAGCCCAACAATGATGTTTTAGTGCTCTTGTTACCTAAACCTGAGCAATTATTAGTTTACATTCACAACATTAACAATATGATTACTGCGACTGTTCACTACTGATACTCAGTGCAAATGATGCCAAGTGACGAGTTGGAGTGAGAATGGGTTGTATCCTACAGATTGTGTTGCCTCCTTCTGGTTTGTTGCTTCAGGCTTCACAGTAGAATTCCAGGGTCACACATCTGTATGTTCGCTTTTTATATTTCATCGTGTCTTTTCAGAGCACTACAGAAAAAAGTACTGAAACAGAGCAATGGGTCTGAGTTGTGGCCTGGCTGGGATCATCCTGAATAGATTAACTTGGATAACATTCATTTGAATTGGATTTGTTTGGACTCAGTCAGTTTGGCTGTAATATGCTAGAGCAAGGCCTGGCATGGTCTCCAATGTTTGGTTTGGATTGGTTAGGCTGGCTAGTGAAATGACTGAGTTGTGTAAGATTTACCCTGGATTAGATACACTTAATTTGTGCTATGACGGGGTTTAGTAGACTTTCAATAGGTTTTAAAAAACAAAACATTTTTAGAGAAAATGAAGAGGAGGGTTTGCGGCTGTGTTCTACTTGTGTTTTGCGCAAATCTTGGTATTAAGTATAATATTTGTGTGTGTGTGTGTGTGTGTGTGTGTGTGTGTGTGTGTGTGTGTGTGTGTGTGTGTGTGTGTATATTTCACTATGGGAATAACAAGCTCCCTGTCGTTGTCAGATCTGTTTCTGCCATCTGGCTCTCATACACACTCACACACACACACACACACACACAAACACACACACACACACACACGCACACACACACACACACACACACACACACACACACACACACACACACACACACACACACAAACACACACACACACACACATACACACAAAGACCCACCTTAGGGATTGCTTCATAAAGTCAAGACACTTGCAGCAATTAGAGTGAGTGAGATGAAATAGAAAATGGTTGAAGGAGGGAGAGGCTCTTGTGCTTGTTAGATGCATGCCTTTGTATGTGTGTGTTTTGTGTTTATGCGTGTGTCTGTGGTCCTTGATTGACTGAGTAAGAATAAAGCGAAAGGTGGTAAGTAATAGCGTCAGACCAAAACTTTGCCATTAACTTCCACTGCACTGAGCAATGGCACCTTCACCTGCAGTGTAGCACATGTGCACACAGATACACACACCTTATTAAGACTCTCTCTTTTTATACCGTTGCTCCAATGCTGTTGTGTGAACACACACGCACACAAACGTGCAAACATCCCTCCCACAACCACACACACACTCAGTTAGAGTCAGTCCTTCATTAACTAGTTTACTCCTAATTCACTACCTTGCAAGTTATGGAAATCCAATTACCAGTTTAGAATGACTGAAGTAGTAGGACCGGGAAAAATCATTTACCCAAAAATATGTTTCGTAAATTAGCTGTCAGCTTTCATCAAATTACCCTGTCAACAGTATTTTCTCTATGAACCACAGGCACCCGCACATACGCATGGCTAAACACACGCATGCTACTCTTCCACTTCCTCTTTTTCCCATCCAGATCTCATCTATTATACTAGAGCTGGCATTTAAGAGCTAAACGAACCGTTAAATGGGAATTATATTCTGCCACCAGTGACATCCTTAATTTGGAACTTGGGCCGTAATTGTTCTAATTGTGTGACCCCTTCCTCACCTCGTTCACGTATTCTGTCCCTTCGCTGTTTTTTATCCTCTCTCTTTTTACTCAAACACATCCTGCACCTGCGCACACGCAGTTTGTCTCCGCCTAACATTTGCTCGTTCGCAAGATGTGTGAAAAAATAATGGGAGAGCGTGATGCGGGGGCATGCAACGACACACACAAAGAGACAACTCAAAACACTCAAAAACTCGGGCAATATTTCCTTTTCCTCTCCTTCCTCGCCGATTTCCTCCTTCTATCTAATCTCTTCCTCTCTCCACTGCTCCCCATCATATTCTGCTTCAACATTCATCAATTCATATCCATTTATTCTCTCCTCTTCTCCCACTTATTTTTCCCTTATCTTATTTGAAGCCTCTATTTTTACCTTTTACCCATTCTTCACCTGCAATTTTACCTCCCCTTACTGCTTACGTTCTATTTTTTTAAATCTCTTTTTTTTTACCGAGCCCATCTCTCTGTCCCTGTCTTCTCACTCACTTTGAACACTATTTCCATTAGTGGTGGAATAACGGCTTTTAAAAGCAGAATTAGCTCCCTTCACTAATGATTTAGAATAATTCCTTTCAGCGTAAACACCCTATAAACAACCATCGGCACAAGGCTTGCACAAAAAAGAAAAGTCCTTGTGCAGATGCAGATAAAAAACACACAGCTATCATTCTCTGAGACACATGTTCAGAGGATTTTGGATGAAGCGTTTTCTGAAGCTGGGGAGAGCTGCACATTAGTTGCCTAGTCGGGTGTCAAACGGTCAATGTAAAAAGTCAGGTTAAGTTCCTTTGTTACTGTTCCTCATCCTTTTCTAATGAAATTGAACATCGTGTTTCTGTATCCGAAGTCATGGTCAGTCGGCTGAGCCTTGAACAATCAGTGTTCTGCTCTGGCCCTGTATTTACATGTATCTACATGTGTCGAAGTTGGTCGTTTCCTAGTAACTGTTCGAAATGATCCAACAACTCTTCCAAGCTCTGCAAGGAAAAGGTGTGCAATTAATGAACCAAAAATATATTTTCAAGCTGGTGTTTTTCATACGAATACTTTCACACATAATGTCAACATTATGAAGCCAAATTTAGATTTTATTTATTTATGGAACAAGGACGACTTTCCCATAAATAAAGATATCAACCGTTCAGGTTGCGTGGAACAGACAAAATGTTCACAATAGTGTTCACCCACAGGAGGCTCAGCAGTCCCAACCACACACACACACATGGGAGAGGTTTGCCTTCGGGCTCGCGGCCAGGAATTGACTTAGGTTCAGGCAAAATTCCTTCTTGATTAAGTTTAATTAAAGATCCTGGATTGGGTTGAAATTAACACTTTTTGGTAGAAAGACCCCAAGGAAAACTTCTCCTGTGTGCAGTTTTCACCCAGACGGCAAACAGTATTATTTTTTTTCAATACTGACAAAACCATCGTGATCTACTCTAAATGTATGCACATATGTGCTCACATTCACTTTGATGAAGAGCTTGTGTAAGCTCGTGAAAAACATCCTGCTTCTCTCTCTATTGTCAGACTAGCCTGAAGCGATTGATAGAATAATTTATAGAATTCAGGCTAATGAAGAGAGAAATGTTTCTGTCAAGCAAATGATCTCATTAATCCAGTCAATTGTTTCATGCTAAGAGGTGTTTATTATGTACACAGTTCAGAAGCCACACAGATTTACACATTCTCTGCTTATATGAAGAAGCTTTGACTGAGACGCCAGCACAAACACGTCTACAATACTTACAAAAGTTTTCACTATTGCAGTTGGTGGACAGGGGCTTGTAACTTGTCACAGTAACGACACAAAAAAGTGTAGCTAAGTCTCTAATTACATAGGCAAGAAAAGCTGTAAATTCCTTCTTGAATTATTAACTTGCACAAAAAAAGTTTAACTTATTGACTGACTCTAGCATCATTAACTCAATATAATTGTGTCATCCATGTAATCAAAAAAATGTGGTTCTCAAGTGTAAAACAACACTGGCGGCAAAATTCAGTGACAGCCACCTGAATGTTTTGTGATAATAACCACCCACAAATGAGCATGCTGATAGGGCAGAGCCAGCCTTTTTCTCTCTGCTAAGGAAAACTTTATTTTTCTGTCAGCAGGGATGACATGAAGTTATAATTGTCAATGTATCGTTTTGTTTTTTTGTCCAGTCATGTCAAAATAATTATAATACTTGTAAAGGCTCTCATTATGAAGTGCTATTATTTTAGCATGTTGGCAAATTTATAAAACTTAGTTGTATTAACAAATTTACAGGCTGTTTAAATGTTACAGGTCACTAAAAGGTGAAGGACAAGTAAATGACAAGGCAATACAGTAAATAGATGGACTGAAGGGAAAAAATGTATTATAAGTTGAATAAATGGAGAAAGTAGAACAGAAGGAGCAACTGAAACTCCTGTAGTCGAAGCTGTCAGCACACTTCAGTCACAGGTCGAGAAAAAGGACTGAGCCATGGCCAACAATGGACTACTCAACTGATGTTAGGGTGCAGCATAGGGCACTCAGTGGAAAAGAAATGGACTTGGGACAAATAATTATAAGACCTTAGAGGTAAGTACTCCTAAAGGTACATGGCTTTATTACATCCCCCTCTGCATTTTTATGAATTCATATTCAAGTTACAGTTCTCATTCTAATAAAAACAGATTATAAAAGACAACGAAAGAAAGATAGAGAGTGATGGACACAGGAGGAGAGGGAAGAAACAGGGGGAGCCGGAGATGTGAGATGAGTGTGGTTCAGGATAATGAGGCTGTGTGCATGCACACCGCTGTTCCTTAGGCACTTCTGGTCTCAATTATGGCCACACAAGTCACAGCAAGCCAACCACTGTTATATCACACACACACACACACACACACACACACACACACACACACACACACACATACACACACAGTGACTTTATTAGTTAGCGCTGGTTAACCACCTGTTTATTTTTTTTTCTTTTGTGTGTTTTGTATTGTTCATCATTAACCTTTACAAATGCAGCAGTGGCAGGCAATTTTATTTTCTCTCTCGCTTTTGCTCTTAAGCTCTTGTGTCTATCTGCAACAATAACAGGTACCAATAATGATGCACTGCTGTGAAATGTGAAGAAGGCTAGCTGACATACAAGTGAACTGCAAAAGTTCACTGGAAAATATGAAATCCTTAACTAATCCACAATGAGTGCTGCAATCCTCTGCGCCTATTATGTCAACTCACACCTGTTGAATTGCATTATCTTTTAATAATTTTACTAATTTAAAAACAAAGAAAAAATTATAATCTGACAATAGACCTTGTTGTTTTTTTTAACTGTTTGAGAATGTGTCATTAGTCATTGTTTTATCTCTTCATATTACATATATTATCCCTTTTTATTAGCTTATTGTGCCTACACACTGCCCAATTGTGCCACGTCTTTCATTACGCGGCTAATGTTCTGGTTACAGTGTCATTAATTTGTGAAGGCACTCGAGGCAAGAAGCAAGTCAGGGGCCGAGAGAGAACAAGAGCTAATATATCGAAATACAAGAGAGAGGAGAACTATCACCAGTGTCTTCAGGCGTCTCTCTCCCTCTCCCCATCACCCTCGTGTCCGACTATCCTTTTCCTTTCTTTTCCTTTCCCCCTGTAGACAAGATGCTAATTAACGTTAAATTATCTTCTCTATCTTTCCCTTCTTTAAATGCACTGATGAGAATCCCTCTTCCTTCAAGGTTGCAGGCAGTTTTTGCCCCTACCCATTAAAGGCAGGGGTAGGAGTGCTCAGTATGTTCAGTCAGTTGATAAGAGCGATTCGAGGCTGAAGCGTAAAGTTTGGCTTTATATAGAACAGCAAATTAATAGATGGAATTCGCCTGAAACCTTTCCTCCGCCTTTCAGATAGGTTTGAACTAGAGACACTTAAAGACATCTGCAGGGGTGGTGGTGGTTAAAGATCTTCTAATTGCTAATGGGAAACAGCAGGCATTTGTGTTCGTTTTTTTTTGTGACAGAAAGAGACTATACAAGACATAGAGCAACAAAGTGTGATCCGTCACAGAGAGGCCTAAATCTTTTTCAGGCCAAAATGTGTGCTGCCTATTTGCTGTCGACTCTGGTAATGCATCATTGCCCGGGATAATGCTGTCATATGTAGTGTTGACAGAGTCATGTGTCTGTTGCCCCACCGTGTCTGCCGACCTGAGCGTAACACTTACAGCTCATAGCCGCTCAGGTGCTGGCATTGAGAGGAAACAGCATAACATTTTACAGTACATTAAGTTGGGTGTAATAAGGTGTTTGCAAGAGCACTATCGCTCTCTTTATTCTTTTTCACTTCCTCATTTTTGCTGTTTCCTCCTTTTGCATTTCTCTCTCTCCTTCTCATTGTGCTTGTCGTTTTCTCTACCACAGTCTCTTAGTCACACAGGCCCGCGGGAGTCCCGAGGGTGATGAAGTTACGGCCCTTGTGTGGGACTGTGTATCTGTTGGATGTCTGCGTGAATGGATGGTGTGTGGTTTAACTTCTGTGACGACAAAGTCAGCGAGGCTTTTGGTGTGTGTGTATCTGTGTCGTTTTTTAAAGCCTCTGTCTCTCTTTCTCTCTCACTTAGTATGTGTGCACTTCAGTGTGTGTGCATGTGTGTGTGTGATTAGTGGCATTGCCATAGTGTAAGCGGTCCATGCCTGCTGCCCACATGTAAAATATTCTCCCCACCCAGTCTGCCCAGTGTTGGGACAGAGTGCACTAATTCTGTGCATATAAGAACCATACAGAAATAGTTTTAAACATACTAAGAAAGGTTCCTTGAAATTAGTTTACACATTTTTATGTTTTTCACGCAAGAGCAATCTGTCTGATGTACCAGCAACTGCTGGAAGCTCAATTTAATGCTCCGTTTCGAGCCAAAGATCAAATGGTACGGGCTGCTCTCGGTCATGTTTTGCGAGCGGTAAACTCGTTCACATTCGAAGGTAAAAGCAATCTTTTGAAGTTCACATTCGCTATAAATGCATTTGAATGTAGTGCAGAATAATAACAAGATTCATTGGTTTAGGCAGAATTTTAGGTATGTGCGTCAGGTGCACATAATTAGAACGAGCAATCAAACATTGCCAATGAGAACAGTAGACCGAAAATCAGCATCACATGTCAAAAGAATAATAGCTCGGTTAGATTTTGCAGATATTTAAAGAAATATATCTCTTTAAGTCCCTTCAAAGAGATAGCAGGTTATTAAAAACATTAAAATAATGCAGAGCGTAAAAATGATTTTACTACTAAAATGTATTTTATTTTACTCAACAACTTCATTGGTTTAGTGAATGCTTTTCCACTAAGTCCATAACACATGAAAAGGCCAGGGACATCATTAATATTGTATCCAAAATGTAATGTAACTAAGTTTCAACTTATATTTGTGTTGTTTGTGTCGTTGGTGTTGTGGTTGTTGGAGCAAAACAATGATTCTCCTTATACTGTTTCCATAACAGCTGCTCTCTAATGACAGGAACGATTGAGATAAGGATCGTTTCAAAATTCCTTAATGGATCCTCAATGTTTCACATATAGAATTTGTGTATAAGTTGTTGACTCTTCTTCAATGCATTTATGTATAACATGCAGCACATCTTCTGATTACACAGTTTTGTATCAGAGCAGCTTCAAACAGCTCATGAAGACTATTTTTTCCTGGCTTTGCTCTTTTCAGCCCAAATTAGACATCAGTCAATATAAAGAGCCTACAAGGGAGTCCATTATCCACACACAAAATGCAGTACTCAGCACATGGCATTGTTAACAATTTGCTAATGGTTTTTGTTACTGCCAGTGGGTGCATTACAGTTCAACGTAAGACATTACAATTGTTAATGATCTTCGGGGACTGAAGTAAAGGCAGGGCACGTGAGTTACAGCAAGGATGAGAGTGACTTTAACTTGATATTTTAGTCGAGAGAATATAAGATGCAGAAAACTGCTGCTATAAAAAGAGATGGCGTTCACAGAAAATAAGGATATTTCTAGAAAGAGCAGCAAAGATGCTGTGTGCTCATTATGTCTCTCGATGCACATAAACATGCATATTATTCCAAAGCACATAATACAGACATATAATTGGAAAACATGTTCTTGAAATACAAGTTGAGCAGTAAGCACAAAAAGTGTGAATACATGTAATCTTACAATGCAAAATCCCATCAGTGCACAGACACAAAAGTGAAGTATGCCTTATCTTTATTTATTTGTGTTCTGTTTTCTTTCTGCAGATTCTCTTTTCTTCCTCTACCTCTTTTCTTTTTCATCTTCTATAATACTTCTTCTTTATGTCATCTACCCTCTGAAAAGCTCAGGGCTGCTGGGCGGGCTCCAGGCACTACACATACAAGGGCACACACACCAATACTACATATACACAATAATGCAGGAGAACTTCCAAGCAAATCTGCCTAACAGCATGCATTATTGCTGTGTGTGCGTGTGCATGTGCAAGATTTTGTTCCCAGTGGATGCTCATACTTCGGATACTAGGTGGAGATTGTTTTCAGACAGCAACATTAAGCGGACTGCTCCTCAGAGAGATAAAGCTCTGCATGGTTAGCATTCAAGTGGGCAAGATTTTTTGATGTGAGCGTGCCAAGCGATGATAAAATGAACCTGATAGCTTATTGATCTCCTTTGGGAAATTCTCGTTTTCATGGCTCTAGAGAATTAAGTGTGTTGCTCAAAGGAATGTGGAGAGGGTTTTTTGTAATTAATTTTGTTGGTGGAGTTTATACCATGTGTCTCCCTGGATCTTTCTTTTATTTATTAATTTTTAAATCACTAAAATCATCGTTGAGTAACTACACCCACGGACCTGACCTTTTCAGATGAGACAAAGCTGGTCAAGATGAAAATTAATTACCGTGGTGTGATAATGATCGAGCAAGGTTTGTCATATTTTGAGGTGAGTTGTGTATCCGTATTCTTTCCAGTGAAATTGAATTCCCCGTCACCAACTACCTTCACTTATAATAAGCAATACTTTTACAAGTTAGGCCGAGAATGTTTTTGACAAGAAATTGACAAGAAAACGTATAATAAGCTACACATGTAAAGTCAGTGTTTTGAAGAGGTGAAACCTCTTTGTAAAATGTGTGTAGCTCAAGTTTATTTGGAAAGCTTACGAGGCTTTGTCTGAGTTCTCTGTATTTCTTTACAGCCCTTACGGTCTTCTCACTAACACAGATCCTCCAGAAGCAAACGCATGCCAAACAGGAACAGTTGAGCAGTATTTTATGCATTTCAGATATCTTGGACTGTAGTTTCTAATCATGCGCTTTGCCATCTTTAAGAACATCATTATCAATGCTCCTAAAATATCTTTCAACTTTCTTTTTTGTCTTTTTATTTACTGCTATCGTTTCTGCCTTGAGAGCTATTGTGGTCTTGCAGTGTAAATAATAGATGCGTTAAATCATTTCACCTCATAGTTTTCTGTCGGTAATGTTTGTGCACAGAAACCCAATTATATGTTGCTCCTGTAGTGAAGTACTTATATTGTGGTAATATCAAGAAAAACACATTTTCATTTCCTGGAATCCGTCGTAGTCGCGAAACTGCACCTTTAATGAAGACAAGCACAGCGCTCCTAGGAGATATTGTCCAACAGCTGTTGCAAGTGTTTGCATGTTTTAATTTTTTCCTACCAACTGAGAACAAAGCAAGCACCTGTATGGTGTTTATTTGTCTGTGTTGATCAGGATTTGATTTGTTGCTGCTGCTGTGTACATAAGATAGTAGAGGAAAGCTAATCCAGAGACATCTTTAAGTTTCCAAACTTTAGACATTGTCAGCATCCCTGAGCATAACTGAAACTTTAGTCCAACTCTCCAAATAAACAGAGAGCTTATCAATTCAGACTTTTACGGTGGGAGGAGAAGGACGAAGGAAAATGTTGCATCTTACAGCATAGCGACTAGAAGAGGGAAGACAAAGGGAAGTAAGAAATACATTGATATTGAGTGACATAGAGGGAAGAAAACAAGTAAAAGAGTGAGAAGAGAAGGAGGTAGAAGCAGAAGCAGATTAGTTTGTTTTCTGCCGCTCGCTATGACATTGAAAGATATGTCGGTACTAATGTCCCAGAAAGCCTTGAATAACACAGCAAACCAATATATATCCTCCCTAATGGGATGCTCTAAGCTGTACTTGCTCCCCATCATGTGCATTTACACTCACACACACCGTACACATGAACAATACACCATATGCCCTCCGCCTGGCGGAAAGATAAAAGACAAATGGAAAAATAGAAACCACTCGCTCGAGGAGCAATTACAATATTGTCTTCTCATTTGTGACGAGCTGAGGGGTTGATCTCAATTATGATGCTTTCTAAGGCAATCCTCAGCTCTCCATTCGTCCTCCCCAAGGTTGCTTGGGACATCGTAAGCGTGACGAGCT
Source organism: Clinocottus analis (assembly GCF_023055335.1). Lineage (NCBI taxonomy): Eukaryota > Metazoa > Chordata > Actinopteri > Perciformes > Cottidae > Clinocottus > Clinocottus analis. Next base: position 8,144,289 of record NW_027175909.1, read on the forward strand.
GTGGCGTATGACCACAAACTGATCATCAAACATAGCGACTTCAGTGATGGATCCCACTGCAAGAGGATCCCGCTCCATTATGAAGACAGGCATTTGCATATCCACACGAATGGACTCACTGCCCTTTTTTTTCTTTTCTTTTTTACCTGCGCCTCCCACACACACACTCACATATATTATAAACCATGAAATATTCCTAGTGTCAGTTGTGTTTATGTATGCAGCAGCAAGTGCAGGGTTTATTGCCTCTGTAAGTGTGTATGTGGCGATCACTGGAGGCGGTTTTAACACAGCTCCCGGATTACAGCGGGATATTGGGGCAGAGAAAGATTAGACCAATTGGAAAAACAACAGGAACAGAACAGAGGAAATATCACTCAGTGGTGCTAATGAAGCAACACGGGGCGGGAAGTTGATTATCCGACTTGACCTTGAGGGTTTTTAAACCAACCCAGGAAAAGTTAAAGAAACACATTTGCAGAAGATGCAGAGTTTCGCGAAGTGGGAGGATGTGTGTGTTTGTGTGTGTATAAAATAAACCGACTGTGTCCATCACTGTGTACCTGTCTGCTTTTATGTGAGTCTTGTGCTACATTTTGATGGCTTTTCTCTGGGTGGACTTGTGTGTGCCTGGTTCTGATTGTCATGCACTTAATGTCAGTGTGCGGCAGTGTGTTAATATCAGTGTGTTCACATCAATGTCAGTGTGTATGTGTGTGTTCCCGTGTCAATGTGTTGTTTTGTGCCAATGACACATCTCTGCGGAGAGATTTTTGTCTTGTTTCTTGCACAGCGAGCGTAAACAAACTAATGAATATTCATGATGTTTATCTTATCAAATGTTGGCGTACCATGCAACATTCTCTCGTAATTACTTAGCTCCAATTGTTTGTGTGGGTTTTTGTGTACATATTGCTCATGTGTCGTACTGCGTGTTTGTACATAGAGTGTGCTCGTGCATATGACATCTTCCTCTTGGGCGTCAACAAATGACAGCTGTGTCATCAACGTGACATCGACCTAATGTCTGAGTCAGAGATGTAAGCCTTTTAATTGGTCCGATACTTTGAGAGAGTCAAAAGTGTTTTGTTTATTTTTACAGTCCATGATGAGATACCGTGGTTATAACATGACTTCACTGCAAATATGTTTATTTAACACTACCTATACTTGTGCACAATAATTAATTCAAAATATATTAAGACATATGTTTGTGGTGTCATGGCTGTAAGAAAGTAGCTGATGCATTTTCCCTCTGTTGGAATAAATTTAGGGATTTGGCTGAAACAGACAGAGAGCTTCCTCAACAGAAGTTCATCACAGAGGTACAAACGCAGTTCCAGGCTGAAGATGATAGAAACAGGATTTGGATCAAGAAAAAGCAGTAACCCAGTCCTTTAGGTAGAATACCAGACAAGGTACAGTACGAAGCATCCAGATGGCAAGACATGGAGGTCTTGGACTGAATAAAAAAGCCAAGCAGGAACCTCACAGATACCTTTCAGGTAAAAGCCACAGAGTTATGTTTTGCAAACGGAAATGTTGCACCTAGTCAATAAAGACACATCCAGACCGGGTGAAAAATGTAACTTAACAAAGATCATTTTGGATAGGATGACGTGAATAAGAAATCCATGAAGTCCATGAACTTTGAGTGTACACAAGAGGGCGGTTTATAAGCTGGACCTGGTTTTGACGGAAGATATAGGTGTGAAAGGAGCAATTACAAATCATGGAACATATGCTTAGTCTCGGGACACTGTTCCTTATATTCACTGTCTTTGTCCTGCTATCCAGGTTCACTTTTACACTGTAATCTGTTGGCTTTAGCTTCGATCTTTATCTTCTTAACCTTTTTTCCCTCTAGAATCAGTTTGACATCCTGGTTATGTCTTTCAAACTCATATCATAGAACCTTCTTCTCTCTTAAATTGCTTTTTTCTTCAAATCAAAAAATAGATCATATTTATTCAGAGGAAGCAGTGACAGTGTGGGCTTCACAGTAGCATCTAGCAGCCTGATGGAGGAGCAGCGGGGGTGGGGCTTAGTGAAGGGTATGTTGGCATAAGCGTCTGAACTCTTGTGTAAAAAGCTAAAAGCAGGCCGGTCGTTTAAGACACAAGTTTGATTGGAATGAAAGCGATTTACCTTTTCTAGAGCTACGCCAGATCCAAATATATTTGATGTCCACTGCGTCTGTGGTGTGTGCGCTGCTCAGAGCCATTTGGATGCTCAAAATGACGTGAGTCCAAGTATGTCGGCTATCTTGAAAAAACAGATGCCTTTGCTTATAAATTTGAACAAAAATAGTTGAGTCAAAAATCTATGATCCTGTCCTGTTAATTTGTGTTTGTTGTCATGTCAATAATTAACAAATGAATGTTAAAGGCAAACCTTATAAAATATGTGCATTGAAGGATCATATGTCAGCATTAAAAAATAATTCAAAGTGTGTCTTTTTAAACAATAATTTATTCATTCACACTTAGGCATTTTGTGAAAGACTCCTGAGAAAAAATCTAGCAAACAAAGAACCTCGACTCTCTTTCGTGTCTGCAACAGTCCCAAAGGGCAATTGATTTGGATTACGATCAAAGAACATCAGTAATGGTATGCAACAAAAACAGAACCTGGGCATTAGCCTTTTAGTTAATTCCATCATAGAATATAAACTCCAGTTGATATTTGGCATCAACTGTAAATGTAAGGATGGGAATAAAAATGGAGCAGGAGTTTTAATATGGTGTTTTTTTTGTTGCTGATTACTCTGTTTTTCGCTAAATAGTCATGTGGTCATGTGCCAACAGGCTAATGTGGGAGGGAGAGATATAAAGAGAGGAGGAGATGGTGGATTAAATGAATGCGTGAATGCTATGCTACTCATTAAAACATTAGAAGGAGTAACAGCTGGACAACCACAACCATCTGCAGCATGTGTCCTGTCTAAACAAGACTGTTTACACACACACGCACACACACACACACACACACACACACACACACACACACACACACACACACAAACTATCTATTTGCTCCTTTTTCTTTTCTACACAGACCGATCCACGCGTACCTCTCTGTCTCTATCACACACACACACCATCACATGCACAGACACACTGAACCTTCTCGCCCTCACAAGTCCGTAATTTTCCAGCTGTGTAGGCAAGCAGCAGTTGGCAGTTTGTCCCGCCGACAAGGGTCACTGACCCGGGGGAGAGAGCTCTCTGTCTCTCCCCTGACTGCCTGGATGACTGGAGCGCAGGCAGCAAGATAAACACTTGAAGAGGCAAAGGGGAGGGAGAGAGGTGACAGGAAGTAAGGGAGATACAGAGGGAGGAGACGAGGAAATGGAACGCAGATAGTTGTGATCGTGGCACGGTGGCACACAGTGGCAAAATGAGAGTGCGTGATGAGAAGAGGAAGATGAAGAGGAAGCGTCAGGCAGGCAGCTTGAACGGTGGAGAGCAGGGTGTTGCAGAGAGGAGTGTGTGTATGAGGAGGAAGGGAGGGGGGGTAGTAAACCCACAGCATGATGGATCACGATGTTAGCGGATAAGACGGGTGTTGAGAGGGGGCAGGCTTGGCTTGTCGAGACCAGCTTTTGTCAGAAGGCAACGTGTGTACACACACACACACACACACACACACACACACACACACACACACACACACACACACACCAGCAACAAAGGAAGAGAAGGAGCTTGAGATTTGAAGGACTAATGAATTTTTGTAGACGAATCAGAGAAAGAAGGGTGGAAGAGAGATGGGAAGGAAGAAAGGGAAAGAAAATCTGCACTCGCATCGTCCTTTCTGATGTATGTAGCTCTGTGAAAAGAAATGTATGTGTGTAACATACTAAAAGGATTCCATGATTTCAACCTGCCTTTCATGCACACAACCTCCATTGCTCAAGAAAGTGCTCTAGATGCAGTTTTACTCCGTTCTGCCATTCTCTCTCTGTGTCTCACACACACACACACACACACACACACACACACAAAGGTGATGTATTGCAGTGTGTGCTCCTCCAACAGTCTTGCCTCAACCTTGACTTGACCACCACAACAGGAAGCTCAGGTTGAAGACGATTAAGACAAGACATGTGCTTAATTCTGCCTATAAATCATAAGGGAAAACTACTTATCGTACTAAAAAGATTTTTTAAAAGTAAGCTACCAATTTCCCACTTATAATTCTGTCTGAACAGTCACGGGAGAAAATAAACAAAGAATTCCTACTGGTGTCATTTTTGCACCCTGTTAAAAATAGTCACAGAAAAGCTATTTGGCTATTTACACTCAGACAACTTTAATATTCTTTTTAATTTGGCTAAAGTTACCTTTTTTTCTGGCAGAAAGATGTGATGGTGACAGTTTCTCAGTAAGTAATTGTAGTAAAAAGAGCATCATGTGAGTTGCACAAGATGGCAGGAGCCCTAAAACACCTGCTAAAAGGCGGTAATGTCAGCGGCCCATGTTTACTTCCTCTCAGTCGATGTCATTCACATACAATGCCAGAGGAAATAAACTGTGACAAAATTGGAACATGCTAATGCCCATTTGTTGAAATCGGTCCAAGAAATACCTGTCACAGGCAAGTGTCCTGTCGGAGGGTTTAATGTGTGGCCACGGTGGGTGCAAACTGTTCTGTTTGTTACGGCCACCTGGGTGTAATTAGCATATGCCGTCAATGTATTTGGTGATAATAAATCTTGTAATCAATCTTTTGTCTGTGCAGCTAGAAAACTCACCTGCTCTACTTTAATGCATCTGCCTCCTTCTATTAAAGAGACACAATGGCCACCACCTCCTGCTCCAGCATATCTATTCTTTAATTGCCAGATGCCATTTCTTTCATGAAATCTACACTTTTTCACTGTAGTATAAATGAACATGGTCAAGAGAGAATTCTCTGCCAGTGACATCAAGTCCATCTGTGTCCTGTTGATTACCTTAATCCAATCTCCCTATATCCATCCTTTTTGTTATTCTCTTTTCAAACTTGCTTGTTTCAAACCCCTGTCGTTTTGAATTATGCAAATTGAGTCTGTGGCTCAGGCATGTTTAGGGTTGCTTTTCTCAGCCCGGCTAATCCCATCCAATTAAAGTAGGATAACGTTTGATGTCATTTGTGAGTGCTCCTTTACTCACATAGGTCCAAGTGTCAACCCAGGACAACAGTTCATAAATTGTGAGCCCAATCAGAGTGCTTAGCGCCTGATGTCCAAATGACTTCCTCGGAGGATAAACCCCAAGATACACGACAGAGGTGCTGAACTCATAACCATAAATGTGCTCAACGAGCAACTAGAAGACAACACAAAATGAGCAATTTAGCGGGCTTAATCCGCACAAGCAAATTTGTTCATGCTCACAAATTAAAAGGCCTTCTGCAGTGACCCCAACTCTTTATGTGAGACACATCTAGTTGCTGTACAGACCCACAGTCCCAGCCTCAGTCAGTCCCACAGCAGCAGTTTATACTGTTGCTGCAGCCACTGAACAATCAGGAAATCACATCAAGAATGAATGTAATGCCAGAACAAGTACAATGGCTTTGAGCACGCTTTCTGACAAGTTATAGATGAGAAGATCAATACCACTCTGCCCAGATTACAGATAATAAGGGAGTATTTTTGCTGCACTTAATTTGATTACTGTAGTTAAAAAGAGAAAGTCTCAAGGATTGTGTTAATCTTAAGGTAGTGGAAAAGTGTTTGCGAAACCAATATGTTTGGACTGCTGCTATTTAATGGGAGAGTCTAACCTGTAAAACAAAATGAAAAAATATAAACTGACAACTGAAGGATTACCAATAAAAGCTGATTTGTTCATCAATTTCTCCTGTTTATGTTTACCTTTGGACACACTAAAATAATGTCCTCTCCATTTGTGTCATTGCCTCACTACTTTTTACACAAACATAGCCTTTAAGAGCTGTAGAGGAAAATGGCTCTGAAGATATGTTTATATGTTTTATCTTTCAGTTTTATTGTAATTTGAGTAGGGACCTTCAACTTGTCACTGAGAGTATATTGTTTGGTGCATGGTGTTTTTTGTACCTTGTGAAATGGAAAATAGCCCACCGTTGCCACTCAGAGAAATTTTACAGCTAGAGACTCTTGAGGTGCCATGTTGCTCTCCCTCCATTCAGCCTCAATTTGAAGCCATGGGGTTGTTTATTGTCCTTGTTGTACAGTAGGTGCCACAACAGGACTTGATGTTGTCGCACAGCTTTCACTCATTTCAATAGAAGCAGTGGATCTCTGTGTGTGTGTGTGTGTGTGTGTGTGTGTGTGTGTGTGTGTGTATGGCTGTGTACGCGTTTATGAAGACAGAAGCAGTGGAAAGATTAAAAGCACTGAGCAGACTGTGAGAAAGGAGGGAGGGAAGGAAGAACAGACACTGAATAAAGTGCAGAACAGAACGACCCAGAGAGAAGAGGAACATGAAAGGTTGTACAGAAGTATGTGTTAGTGGATCTCTCCACTGATGCCTCCTGCTGTGCACCTCTGCAGGAGGTTACAGGGAGGCTACTGATGTTTCCACACAAGTCTTCCAGACTGCATTTTTCCAAGGCAGTTATAAAATTATCATAATCCATTTTCAGGGTGCAGTAGAAGGCTCATGCCATGTGGTGGGCTGTAAACTGAGATTAGATTCACAGCACGATATTGAGGCAACTTTGTGCTTGCAAATGTAGATGGGGCTTTAACAGAGTCCCATTTTAGGGGCCAGCTCCTTCAAAGCACATCATGTACAATGGTATGGCCTTTAGAGGACTCGCACCAGTAGGACTAACGTTCACCTATTTTACAAAGTGCGGATTTACCATAGCTTCATGGTATGTATCCATTTGAAACCACAACCAATGATGCATTTGAGCAGTCTTCGTCAACTTGTAGAGTAAGCCTCAAAGGCAGAGAAAAGATACACTGGCTGTTGTCCTCCCAATTTGAGGAGCCTTGAAATGGTTCAGCCTTGTCAGCCCATTATGATACTTGTGTTCTTGAAGCGGCTACTGAAATGAGAAAAAGCAAGCGTGTCTGAGCTTCTAAGGAATCATGTTTGCAGGCATGCTTAATATACAAGTCCCTCTGAGTTCATGTGTTTGAGTGTGAATTCACGGTGTCTGTGTCACGATATATAAGGGTACTTGTTTGTGCCTCCAAGCTTGCCTTGGGCCATCCTGTGGTGTTTAAATCTGTGTATAATCTGTCATTTACCCTTCTATCCTTGTAGCTTGAAGAAGCCTACTGCCTCTTCAGTTCTTACGGCTCCACAACAATAACTCAGGCAAGCTAACAGGATCACATAACGTAGCATTTAGATCGCAAACACCGACAGTGGAATTTGCTTTGTTCTTCAGTTTTACTTTATCTGCCCCTCAAAATGATCCAATTTCCACCCGCCTTTCTCCGTGAGTCGTGAGTCGTCAACATCAACCTTTCGTATGTGTCTCTCTCTCTTTTCCCATTTATCTTCTCTCTCTCTCCTAATCTGTTTCTGTATGTATTATCATTTTTGGGAAATAGCCCTATTGAGAAGAAGGAAACAACCCCCATTGCTCCCTTAGGTTCTACATCAGCTGGCCCTCATCCAGTGGAATCAGGGGATGTTTTAGACCACACTGATCGAAAAAAAAAAAAAAATACTCTGAGAGGTGCCATGAGTAGGGGGATGTTAAAGGGATGATTTTATAACTTGGCATTGCTAAAATTGCAACATCAATGTACCAATTTTGAGAAAGCTGTGAAAGATGACTCTTGGCCCTGTTTTCTTTCATTGAAAGAAAATAGCACAAACAGTGCTAATGTGCCACTTTACTATGTGAGTCTTTTTTTTTTTTTTACTAAAAAATAACGTGTATCTTACTAATTATACGGACAAATATGGATTTAGTCCTTTGCAAATTATACTGATGCGTGTAATCAAGTTACTGATGATAATGAATCTTATTACTGAAGCACCTGTAATGTGTCACTTCCACTTACATACATAAATATGTTTTTATTTTTAAACATAGTCGCACTTGAGAATCAGTTGAGGATGGCAAACAGCTTGCTAAGTGCCGAGTACATTCATGACATTTTCAGAGGTCTTTTACAGAAAATATTCTACCACGTTGTCGAACAACATTGGAAAACATTTACACTCAAGATAATGTTCTTAATACCATCAGATCTGTTGAAAGTAATTCTATAGGAATAATATAAATTGGGTTGCGCAGCACCTGTGTGTTCAAGACTTTGATTGAAGAATGCCTGTTTTTCTTCCAAGAAGCCATAGCTGAGCTGCACACTTTGCTGTTAGACTGGTGGTGATGAATTGCAAATGACAGAATTGAGCTACTGCTCTCTCTTTCCCTCTCCCTTGGGGTTTAGCTGTGGTCGCTGGTGGGGTTTGGTTTCTGTTGAGTTTTAGGGAAGAGGAGGCTGGCAGAGAAGACAATCATGCCCACGTTCTTACCCCTAAGGCCTCATGCTTCATCTCAATAAGCCCCCGTCTTGCTCCAGAGGAGTCGGAAATAACGTTTTGGATTTATGCAGGTGTGTGTTCCTGTGCCTGCATGTGTATGTGTTCACTCCAAAAAACAACTAAGATTGCATGGATTTCAGCTAAAGGGAGAGGTCATGTTCCATAATATCAGATGAACTGCAGAGAAAGAGAGAACAGAGCATAAATGGTGGAAAGGAAACTGATGTGGAGAAAAAAAGAAAAACAAAAAAGAAGTGTAAAACAGGGAAGTAAAGAAACAAGGGAAGGAGAAATCTGTCAGGGAAAGCAAAAGCATAGTTGCATTGATGTTTTCTCTTCGGCTATCTGAGACTTTCTCTCTAGTAGTCTGCTCCCTCGCTCATTACAGGGCATAAAAATAAAGAGAAAGGAAGGATGCAGGTGGTGGGTCTCAGAGTCAAGAAGGATCCCTCAATGTCTGAATGCAGGCAAGGATGCCAGTGCAAGACGGTTCCTTTCACTGATGCTCTCGAACTCTGCCAAGGACAGTCCTTCGTTCAGAAGATTTTCAAGGATGCATGTGTGTCCTCCGCGCTTGAAAACACCCACACTGCTTGGACCCATCTTACCAAGAAAGCATTCTGACTGTGAAAATCACCCATTGTCAGGATCTGGCATGAAGGTGGACCCAAAATGCCAACAAACTGTTCAAAGTAACAGGACACTTACGGTACAGCGAACAGGAGAAACACGCACACTTTACAGAGTCTGTTACTGACTTTCTCACCGACACCATTAATCACCACGTGTTGGAGTTCCTCCATTGACTTTTGCTCTTTCAAATGAATAGGCGCAACCGTGTTTCCACTGGCAATGTCTTTATATGCGCGGTCAATCATCTGATCCACTTCCTCAATACATATGCAATTGTTGATGCTGTGCAATGCTTTTGTAACCACTGATAGAGAGTCTGAAGCAATTTCCACTCTTCACCTTGAATATGTACATACCCATACACATCTAACGGGGTCGCACTTATTATTGTTCAGAAAAAACATCTGACAAACACTGAAGCTTGTTAGGCTACCATTTACTGTGTGATTTTTTTTATGAGAACACATTGTTATAGTTGCCTCAGCATAATTCCACTCAGGGCCATGGCAGAAAGTGCTTTACTCCACCAAGCAGGCAATATTACATAACCACTGGTTGATAAACCAACATTATCATGTTGTTTAATAATTACACATATTACCAAACTAATTACCCACAGTGACCGAAATAGTACAACATTTGAAATGAGCAGTCCGAATTACGTCCGTATCTGTTTTTTTCTTATTTAATCCCTAATTCACACTTTGTTAGCCCCTCTGCGCTCAATATACCTCAAAGTGCATGTGCACAAGCACTGACATAGTGTGTTTTCATGAAATGTCCTATTTAAGAAATATTACTGGGACCGCGACAGAAAAAAAACAAATGCACATTTAATATTCAGAATTCACATTATAGATGCTGCCACTGGCAATCTGTGTAATAGTTTGGCCACAATGTAGAAAATTGATCACACTATTCCAGCCAAATAGGTATTAGCCTCTGGTCTTGTTCCTCTATTTCCTGAATTCGTCCTATCTGCTCAATACAGTGAATTCATGATGGTGTGGATCTCACATAAGAGAAGTGGCCATCGGGTGGAAATATAATGAGAATTCTATGGAAGAAGAAAAACAAGGAGCATCAGTTGTGTAGCCATGCCTTGTTAGTAAGGAATCTGCCACACACCGCTCTCAAGCCCCTCCACTGTAATTTAATATCAGTATTTCTCTTCTCTTATATCACCTCTCAGTCCAATTACTGTATGTTCTCTTTTTCACTCCTTTTCTTACTTTTTCTATATTGTGCTCCCTGATATGATTTACGTTTACTTTTTACTTCTATTAAATTTTCTTTCCACTGTTCTGCCTCTCACAAAACACTCATTTGGCTGTTGTGTGTAAATTCATATTTCTATAATTCTGTGCATCTTTATGTATTCTATTCACCCAGCATGGCCTCTGTCGTGGCAATAGACTTGCGTTAACGCCCCAGTGCTTTCTCTCAGGTTGTAAGAAAATGTCCCGGTTTGTTTGTATGTCGCATTGTACAGTAGGTGCCAGTGTATGTCTTGTGCATCACAACTTGAAACCTTAAGACAGAAGATGCAGTAGAAAAATGAACTAGCATAAAAGCTGTTATGAGATAATAATAAAAAAGCACAGGATTATCAAATGCTGTCAATAAATATACAACAGTAAGTGTATATTATGTTATATTATATATTTAACAAATGTCTTCCTGTGGATCGATAAAGTATTTCTATCTACATGTCTATATTGTAAATAAAGTGTAAACACGTTTTTTTAATTCAACTATTTGTTCAGACACATGAGTTCATACAAAAACAAATAGAACAAAAACTAAATACAATACGAAGACACCAAGATGCAGATAAGATGTTTCCAAAAACAAAAAGAATACCATATATTGCTTTCTGTTGCCTCAGTTGTGTTTGTTTTTTATGCAGTCAATTGAGATTTAAATGTGTACATACAATCGCATGAAAAGCCGGAACATAGTCCCAAACTTGCACTTTTCCATCTTGGGAGCTTCAGCGAGATTCTAAAATCAATAATAAATGTCGCCTGAATCTTTTTCATTGTATACTATAACTGCAGTGGGCTGTAAATGTGGATAACTACAGCTCTAAAGAGAGCTGTTTTAACATCATCTATACACATATAAAATTTACATGCCAGGATATTTTCTTGAGCTTACAGTTTGCAACATTGGCACTGCACATCACCATCACCACTGAGGTCATTCCTGATGATGAAACCAAATATATCACTTCGTTTACCACATTTAGCGCTTGGCCTGTCTTAAAAAACAAAGGAACATTTTGCCCTTAAACTTCCTTGGTTTAAGTGATCATGATAAAACTCTTTTTAGAGTTGAATGCAGGACATCATGTGAGCAGTCTCTGAGCAGTTGCTGTAAACCAGCGCTACAAGGAGACTTAGGACCTTCCCCCCACCATACATCCTGTCTTACACCCTATTAACTTTTTACAGCGATCCTCCATATATAGATTGAAGAGATCAGGTGACAGTATTCCACCTTGTCGCACCCCATTGGTCACTCGGAAGGGTGCAGATACACTTTTACCCCATCTCGCTTGCATGGTTTGATGCCAATACCAAAATGTATTACTATTGGATGATGGCATAGTCATTGGTATAGCCATTACTAAAATCACTGCTCCTTACAATATTTTCTAAGTCTTCTGGAATATAATGCATACCTTGAAAGTATACCTTTTGTTAAAGCAATGCTTTTAAAAATTTTTTTTGCAGTTAACAATATTTGTTAACTGCATGCCAGCAGATTATTTATCATGTGACGGTGGTTTAGTTTGCTTCTTTAAAAAGCTCCAATCTATTCTCATGTCAATAGTTAATCGTTGTTGCAATGGAAATGCAGCTGTACCGCTACGTGCATTGATCTTGAGTTAAGCTTTGCGTGTAGGCCTTCTCTCTGAAACAGTGTAGAATGCATCTGTTAGAAACTTCACATATAATTATTTCATGCTGTAAAATGTGTTCAAATAACACTGTACAGTTAACATTGCAGAAATAAAATACTGTCAACAAAATTAGGCCGTATACTCAGGTAAACGTGTCCAGAGGCCGATGGATCTCAATGGTAAACTGATCAATCTTAACTAATCTGAAACAGCGTTTTGTTTACCTCTGATGAAGGTTCATTATATCGGTCTATAAGGCTGATTCATGGGCAACCCACATAGCTAATTATTTTTAATTAATCCTACATTCATCCCCCAGTACCACCAGCTTTTACAGGCTCAGACACTATCAATGATCGTTTGGACTGCCAATAGTATTTAACTCTATCACTGTCAACTGTATGCCCCAGTGTCCATCTTATGACTGTATTAATTTGGTTGTCTCTATGTAGATGCATTCATGCATGTACACCGTGATTAGAATATGTCAGAGGGTGATATTGCACTGACAAGGTTGCTTCCATACCCTCTGTTATGCACTCATCAGCCATGATCTTCCTGGAAATGATATCCCTGGAATGACCTCCAGGAATTATGGCTGTAGCTTTGCCATCTAGGAATGTAAGACCTACAAGACAACTGCCCTTTAGCAGCCAGTGATCATGTTACAACACGCGGTCATTCCTGATCCCTCGTCTTGTATTTCCCTCAAGCGCTCAGAGAATTACATTTTCGTTTTCCTGCAAGCACCTTGATACATTGCTGTAATCCACCAAATGGCTGAAGTACATCCCGCCAAGGCTGTACCTAAACTGCTAATATCGTAAAAACCATGATTGGAAAGTGAATGGGGTCTATCATTACACTGAGGTTCAGCGTATGGGCACAGGGACAGCACTCTGTGTCATGCATGTCTTTTCATAGAACACTTCAACGGTTATAGTAAACACAGCATCCATGTTAATATTATGGTGTATTATATCAACTGTATCTCAACAGCAGATATGTGGAAGCAGCACACTTTATTTTTAAATCCATGTGGTGCTCTTGAAGCAAACAAATAAGAACATTGCATCATTTTTCATGGTCAACATATTTGTAATATCACGGTTTTGTACAGTGTTACATCATATTGACATATAAGGCCAGTAACCAAACTTGAAAGGGCAGATTTCTTTTCAACAACCCTCTCACATGAAGCAACATTCAGAACAAGTTACTAGAGTGTACATCTCCCTCAGAGAATTGAGACACTTGAGGGCTTCTTCTTTGTTCATGTCCCGTGCAATAAAAGTAAATGTACCATTTCGTCGCTGACTAATGTGAGTTGCTAATCACGTCATTAGTTAGGCATTCGTTTGTCAGTAAAGTTTACGTCAACCAAGCTTTTTTTATAAAACCTTACTAAATGTTTTTTTTGTTTTGCTTCCTACTTGTGAAGAAAGAAATTTATATTAAAAAATACACAGTGCATGTATAGGCTATATTGATGATAGAGAGTTTTCTAGAGCATTATATTTTAAAGCTTAAGGCCACTGTCCAAGCTACGACAATTTACGAATTGGTGTGAGAGTGAATTAGCGATAGAGTTGCTGTTCGCAGCACAAAGAAGAAAAACATAAATTATTGAAATAAAAAAAAAGTAAAAAAAATAAGGCATGAAAATAAAAAGCAAAGCAATAAAGAAGAAAATAGAGCAGACAGTTTTTTACTAAGATGCAATGTGTTAAGTGGAGTCCACTGCAGTCAACACAGCATTCACCAAATATTAATTCCAGGAGGGATCTTAAACTGACAGCTTTTTGACATGTTTTTGATTATTACATTTTTCCCCCATTGTTGTTTTTTCGAAAGATAGTTGTTTTATTTTCATTATTAATGTGAGTACACATCTACTTATATGTAGATCCTTGTCACTATGTCTTTCCCTCAACATGTTATTCATGGGAATACAGCCCAGTAGCTGAGAGAGATGTACGTCAGTCATTACAGTGTTTGACAGACAGTTACTGAGTCGTGACTCTGCTCCATGGAGTTGATATGTGTGACCCTGGTAAATGACAATCCCCTTCAGTTTCAAACTAAACACATACAGGAATAGATGATGCCTTGAAACTCTCTCTCTGAAGTCAGAGTATGAACTTGTGTGGAAGTTTTTGTGAGCTGTGGGAAAGTCTGTCCTTTTAGTCATCCCTCCTTTATAAAGACAATTTAGTGCGGGGATGTGTATGTGTGTTAGAACACATGCATGTATAAGTGCGAGAGTGCATGTGTACACATGTCGTTCTCTAGGGAAGGTCAAGGACATTAGTAAGATCAGTAAAGCCATCTTGTTCATTTTATTAACTGTCGTGCTGATTACATCTTGCCCTGGGGTATGCTGCCTCCATTAGCCAGGTCAAAGCATGATTACACCAGAACAGATTAGAGCTCTATTTTCCTCACTGAGAAACCACTGTGGAGGAGTTAGACCTTGGCTGTAGAAACTCTAAAGTGAAAGCATACAAGAGAGTAGCTTCACTGTTGACTTTGGAGAGGAAAACGCACAAGAAAGTCAAAGGATTAGCACCGACCTAGTCATATCCTTTTTGTTTTTTGATGAAGCTTAATCTGTGTCTGTGAAATTGGCATAGTCTCGTCCTGCGGCAAAAAGTATAAAGGTTACACGGCTGGTGATTTAAAGGTTAAAGCATTTTTTTTTTGTTTTTCAAAAATAGTTATCAGAGTAATTGCAGGGCCTCAAAGATGGTGCAGCACTTTGAATAAAATACAAATGGGAGTCTCTCCAGATGTCTCTCCGCCTGCTTGCAAACTTCTAAATTGGTTACACAGTACGTAAAGGCAGAGAAGCAAGAACATTTCTTTTAAATATATATTTTTTTAAATAAAGTACTGCCTGCAACTTTATTCTTATACAGAAGCTGCCCAACATGCCCCTTGTTAAAATATGAACAATTCTGCCTCTGGCGATTGTCTCTATTGACTAAAATGTTGAAGTATATATTAATAGGTACTGTCAGGGCTCTACATGTGGTGTGCCATTGGGGATTTCCTAGCTTGAGATCTAGATGGACGGATACATGTGACATTTAAAAACTCAATTTTCAATTATGGACGAGGCTCCTCTCCATCTGCCTACAGTGAGTCTTGACAGCTCCAACAAATGATGAAGGCATGTCCGGAAATGATTGAAGTGTACTCATAATTTGCGCTTTTCTACAGTGAGACAGGACTCTGCATACTTTGACTCGCTCATTTAACTGGCATTGAGCCACACCACACACACACTTACCCTATACTCAAAGCACTCAATGCATTACTTAGCTGCTACAGCACTGTCTGGTCATTTTAAAATGAAGATTGCGCTTGTATACACTAATGGAATTTAAATCTACAGACCAATATAGACTCTATTTATACTTAGACTACCCATCACTATGCATAACTAAATGCTGTGCATTGTTGTCTTCCTTTACATACACAAATTGGAGTTGGGAATTGTTTCAGAACTCCCCAAACTTTATGCAAGGGTGTCTATATATTCATTGCAAGTAAAGTCTCAAAATCTGGTCTGTGGATCAAATTAAGTAGCATTTTTTTATCGTAGACATGGTCAATCAAACCTTTTTTCCTGAATAAATGAATCTCTATACTTCTGGCACTCATTGCGTGCAAAGTTGTTCAGTCTGTGAAACTCAAATCAGATTCATTCTGCACAAACTAGAAAAAGTGTAGAAAAGTCTCAAACCTCTAATTAGAGGTCTGGGTTGTGAATCACAAATTTCTGGCTCTCATTTAAGAAGTACGAACATACATTACTTTGGCTAACGCAGGTCTGCACACACAGACACAGTTGAACATCCACACTTACATCATCCATGAGAGTTGGTATCAGGCCAATCAGCATATAAAAAAGATAAACTATTGCCAAAAAAAACTGTAAAATGCACATGCTCATTACTTTTAGATGCAACTAAGTTTTCAAACTTTACAATCCCAGCCTCTAACTCACTCTTTCTCATAGCCCTTTTTCATTCTGTTCATGTCCTCACGTAAACTCCTGCAGAACCTTCCACTGGCACCAATGAGTGCTCCACAGATCTCTCAGACGCTGTGCATTCGGGCTGTCAAACCAAACCAAAGCACTCACACTGCCCCCAGCCAACAAACCAGCCAAACAGGGAGTTTGGACAGAGAGCTAAAAAGTTTCCTAATTATTGAACACAACACGTCATTAAGACTCTATAACGAGCCTCCAGAAGCCAAGTGCATCCTCATCTGTCAACCACGTCCTCATTACTAATATGGTCATCATGTTCCCTGGGACATAATATGCCCACTAAGTGTTGCTCACCTGCCCATCATCCTCTAATAATGGGCAGGTGAGCAACACTTACTAAACTGTTAAAGTAGAATCCTGCACTTCTGAAAATAAATTGCCAATTTGTTGCAAAAGGATTTGAGTTTTTGCCTATAATTTAGCATGACCTATTAAGTAATAGCTACGCCAAGCACAGATACGATGTCTTGTTTATATTGCATATTTGATTTATAGAACTGCCTTAATGTTTTGTGTGAAACATTTTGAAAGGAGAATAATGTTTATTTCAAGGTAAGTTTGCAATTTTATATCCCTTTATTGTCAGCCTATAATTGTCTGTGTCTTAAGAAATTCACCACACCTTACACATATGATAAAAGTGTCTCACTTGAGTCATTTTTATAAGCTGACAGTAAACATTGCCGCTGCTGGGCGATGCAAAGTTTTTCACTGACTGTGTGGTGAACATTTTGTTCATTAGCGGTGATTAGTGGCAATGACACCTACTCCTAATGCAAGCGGCAACTGCAGCTTTACACGATTAATCTGGTGTCCTGCTTTGACTGGTTTGATTTACAGTGGCTGTTACAGCAAAGTAATCTTAAAGTATAAAGCTGATTATACTGTAGTTTACACATCTGAGGTGTTTGTAAGAGTTGCATATTGGATACAAATATCAAGGCCCGGAATACCTTTGAAACAAGAAGCATTTATGTTGCCTAATGTGCCATCTCATCACCATGCTGTATTAAATATAACCTTATTAACCTATTACTCTTTCCATTTAGTATGCCCATTAATGCACTTATAAATATTTATGGGCAACTTACTTGTCTGCACATAATGCACTGGTGGCATTACAATGAACTCTGTATCTTTAAGCATTAACCGGTACAGCAGTTTCAGCAGAATTAGTTGCTCCCCATTAATATCCAGATGTATTCATCAAGGTCTTCCAAAGTCTGGAGGGAAACCTCCGGAGTACGTCTGTAAATGTTCATGCTGTCGGACTTCTTGTTAATGCTCGGAGAGACAAAGAAATGTCAAAGGTAAATGTATATGATGTCACACATGATGTGGAGGACTATCACACTTCGCCTGTCCTAATAAATAATGGGGAGTATTCTTGATATGAAATATGACCGGAACCTGGATCGTCTCCCTCTGACAGAAGTTGAATCAGTTGTTTATATCCATTATCATGTTCCAGTCACATCTGTTTTCTTATACACGCATTCTTTCGAGAATAAATTGTGGTGAATCGTTGACAGATTTTGTCATAAAAAAACAACAATAAGCACTGAGAGGACTTTGTTCACCACATCATAAATCAGCTGGTCGAGCCCTTGAAAAACCTTGATGAACTCAAAACACATTTGTATATGCCATCTAAAAACCTGCCTCAGGCACCAAAGGCACTTTTTTTTTTAGTTGTTTATAGTTTTTAAGCTGTAGCTAATTTACCGGATGCTTCCAGGCACGCATTACTGGTTTTGTTTGTTTTGAAAATTCTTTTTTATTTATCTATTTATGTTAAATGTCTATGCTACTTTGGCTGACATTTGTGAAAGTATTTCACATGATGTCGCAAGATCAGTCTTTGAAGGCAATGCAATGTTTTCTTTGAGGCACATCCTCTCACTGTGGTTGTTCTTTGATTTTTGACAGACAGTTGTGAGTAAATTTCCTCAAGTGCACAAAGATATTTCAGATAAACAAACCATGTGCTTGGTTCAGTGTTGCAAACTGATAGGAGAACACTCTGTCCAAGCCAGATCAACATAGGATGAAGGAATATGTAGATGGATGAATGGAGTCTCGAAGTTTTAGCCTAAAAATGGAGAAAGACACAGACATCGGTGGAAAGAGCAAGAGAGTAGTAGCGCGACTGAATGTGAAGTTTAATAAAAAAAAATGGTGGACTCAGCGAAGGAGTTGAGGGTGAAAGATAGAATAGCAGGAGAGGAAAGAAGAGGGTGTTGGAGAGTGAGAGAAAAGAGAAAAGGGAGGCGGCAGCCGCAGTCAACCTTTACAAAAATCAATAACTCAAGCTAAGATGGAGACAGCAGAGCAGTGAGGGGAAAGGAGAGAGGCAACAGAGAGAAAGGAATACCAAAGGGGGAAAAAGAAAGCAGCTGAGAAAGCAGACAAAGCTGAGAAGAGACTGAGTGTGTAAGAGAACTTGAATAAGATAGGATAGGTTGCCGGACTTTGTGTGCTCAGGAAGGGGTTAGTGCCTGGTCCGGTGAGGTCAACTTCTTCACCTGCAGATCAACTGCAAACAAAGAACACAATAGGAATGAAGCAGAGGAAAAGAATGTAGCAGGCTGGATGAGAGGAGCATGTCAGAGGTTACCCTTTGTTCTCCTTTTGACAGACGTTGTGTGTACCTTTTGAAATGTCTGTGCCGTTAAAGACTCCTTCAACTTCTCCTTTTTTTCTCCCCAAAGCTGTGGCTTGTAGCGTCCGATAGACTGCAAAGAATTCTTGCAACAAAATCCTCTTGTCTGATGCAATGACGAAATCCTGCAAACATAATCGCACACATCGCAAGCATCCAGCAAGACTATGCTGTATACTTGAGACTTTCAAGGCCAGAACATTTAAAAGTGTCATTCAGACATTAAAATATATTGTCAAGGTTGAGCCACAAGTAACTGCCAAGTGTTTAAATCAGTACTGACAGGAATGAAGCAAAACAGAGAGTGACTCAAGTGAAGCCCTGTTTGATGATTGTTGACAACATGTCATTCTCCATCTTTCTTTCCCAATCTTCTTTCTTTACTTAAACACATTTTACCCAGGATGTGACTTGATGGGTGTATTGTTTGATCACGCTGCAGTTGTTTGAGTAGCAGCACAGCTGGACCATGAAAGGCAAAAACGAAGAAGTCAGAATATAAGGTGGAGGCAATGTCTTTAAGGATAAACATCTGAAATCCATCATGCTTCTGACAAAGTGTTGGAATGACGAACATATCACAGAGTTGTCAGCAGGATGCACATCTCTTTTATGAGTAATACAAAGCCAAAATGCAGCAAGAACCTCTTTGATAATTGATAGACACCAGAGATGCTTGTTTCTGTTGCTATATGTCACAGTAACATGAAAGAAGTGTAGACGTGCTGTGTGCGTGGGTACGCACACACAAGTGCAGTCAGTTTATAACTTGTGCACCTCAGTGTTAAACTGTGAAAGTGTGCTGTGGCAGGTGTGTTATTGGGGCTGTGGTGTCATATTAATTCATTATTTCTTTCTATTTCTTTATCAACTGACTAAATCTTGGAGCTATCAGGTGATCTGTGACCAGAACACTGAAAGGTGAATAGAAGAAAGACTGGAAAGGCAAGTGGTCATGCCAACCAGTATGAACACTAAATGCAAACTCTTCAACAATGTGCAAACAACAACGTGGCTCCAGCTGCTTTCAGAGGACCAGGTGTGTGTGCTGCTGACAGTATTGCGAAATGCCATCCCATCGCTGTGGTTTATACATAATCCTAATTCTCTTGAGTTTGTGTTTACAAAAGCAGCAAACGGCCCATCTGCATGTTGAACATCTGGTTGCGTTCTTGATGAATGTTTTCAAAAACACTGGAAGAGGGGATGTTTATGACTGGGTCTGCTTGTGATAAACCCAAACCTGAGCTAAAACTACAGTCTATATGTTGTATAGAGGGATACAAAGCATGATGAAGTTGAGTAAGTCTAGAAATCCAACTTGGGATTTCTCTTGACGTATCGCTCATGTAACATGAAAGTTTCCACTATTTTCGCCCTGATTGTGTTTTAATTAAGCCGTATCTAATCTTACCTTTAACTACATCCTGAATCGTTACACCTTAGCTGTGAACATTTCTCTTGTCAGTGAGAAACTATAATCACCTTGTTTTATCTCTCGCACCAATAATCCCTCATAACATCTCTGCCACGACTGATCCTTTGCCTCTGCCTTCTCCCTTGTCTTGTTCTCATCTTGTGAGTCCTTCCTCTCTTTTTGTCTTCTTTGTTTCTGTTTTCTGCTTGTTTCTGCTAGCTGCTTGTTTTCTGAACTCTCATTTTCCCTCCACTTGCCTCTCTATCTATGACTTACTTTCTGTCTCTCTCTATCTATTTCTCTCTCGCTCTCTCTCTCTCTCTCTCTCTCTCTCTCTCTCTCTCTCTCTCTCTCTCTCTCTCTCTCTCTGTTTCTCTTTGCCATCGCCTCTGCGGAGTTGTTTATGCACTGTTCAACCTCCTCTGTAATTATGAGTGTTGTTCACCGTATCCCCATCCATATGACGAGCCTGACAGATATGCAGGGAGATGGATGGTGTGAGTAAAAAAGCAGAGTGAAAAACGAGTGTGTCTTGGCAGAAGCCATTTTCTTCATGACACATCTGTCCATCGGCCTTGACCTAAGGGGACATGGCACTAAATCTGACTTATAGTCATAAACACACAGGCGCACACACACACACCAACTCACCAACTGATCGAGATTACCCTGCGGTAATGATGATTATAGTTGTTTATGGTCTTCAGCCTACACTTCTGTCAGTTACAACGGCTGCCTGAGATGTGTGTTTTTGTGTGTGCACATATTCTCGTATGCTCTAGTGCATACTTCAGAGTGTGTGTGTGTGTGTGTGTGTGTGTGTGTGTGTGTGTGTGTGTGTGGAGGGGAGGGGGGGTGTATTTCAGCAGTGTCAGGTTATTGTGTCCTTCATCAAGAAGACAAGCCAATAAGGGACACAACCATTGATATTAATTTCCCCTTTCTCCCTCTCTCTCCCTCCCCTCTCCCCTTTCCGAGGAGTTTTTTCATTTAATAGCCGACTACTCTCTGTGATGACCCGTGAAGAGTTGTAGATGGGTGCAGAGGTATGCAAAGTGAATTTACTAGAGCATAACGATGTGCTGAACAGCGGGCGGAGGAAAGAGGCTCGGCCTCAGAACTGTAAGGGAGGAGAATCGCGTTATGGGTGCTCTCAGGTAGAAATTGTTGAAATAACTAATTATCCTTCCTCTTCTGTGCTGATGTAGACAACAGAGATGTCTTGCCTGACATTGCATGCACTGCAGGCAATAGTGAACTAATTTCCACACTGTTCCTCTTTAACCGCCTGCCTCCACCACCAAAAAGAAAGCTAATTGCTTGACTTAATTATTTATAGGACGCTTGAGTTTTTTACAACACAAAATACCAACCAACATACAGTAGTATGATTATGTGAGTTTGTTACATACAAAGTTCTTTTAGCCTCCAGTGTTTCTAAATAAAACACTTTTTTTTGTAAGTTTATAAACGTGCTGAACACCTTCCTTGGAATATGTTTGGAAAAAATGTTTGAAAAAACTGGTTTGTTTGATATCTTACAAAAAAGTTTCTCTTCAGTTTTCTTATAAATCTCCAGCAACCCGTGTCAATATCCGCTTGTTGCATAAATACAGTCTTTTCAAAATAAAGTTTATGACAGGCTGTTTTCATACAGTGTTCATAACAAAACGGGGACCCATGGTCAAAAACTCCACAGGATGCATATAATTTTTCACAGAATATTCGTACCCCCATTTCACCCAAATGTACACAACCAAGAGTAATGAATTACAAGGAGACAAAGGCGTTAGATATGATGGTATGCACTGTCGATTTTTGCAGACCGAAACCACAAGGATAGATGGGGCAGGGCGGGATTAAAAACACTTAAATACCACTTCAGATCAGGATCAGAGGAAGAGGAGTTTGCAATTTGCATGGATTACAGGGCCGATTATAGCGGGACTAGAGAGAACATAAAGAGACAAGATGCCAGGAAAGAGTCATAGAGACATGGATAGAAAAATATGGAGCATGGAGACAGAGAGCGAGAGAAAGGCCACTGAGACCGACCGATTTGAAAATGTAAGGAAAGGTGTGCCAGGCAGATATGAGGGCGGGTGGAAGCGGGGAAAAGAAGCCTGGTAGAGCAAGAACTCTGTGAAAGCAAAGAGAAGGTGGAAAGGCATAATAGGAAGAGAGATTAAAGAAAGAAAGAAAGAAAGAAAGAAAGAGGCCTCTGAGACCAAGAGATATGAGAGAGCAAGAAAAAGGTGAGGAGCGTGAAGTAGAGAGCGGCCTAAATATGAGGGAGCCATAGCAACGGAGTAAATGGTGGTGGCGTCTGGAGGTACAGTCGGAAGGTGCAATTGAAGTCAATTGATGGATAGGTGGTCCGGGAGAGGAGAAAGATTGAGACAATAGAAAGAGACAGGGGAGCGAGGCAAAGACTCAGAGACAGAATAAAAGGGGCAGAGAGGAGAATACACACACACACACACACACACACACACACACACACACACACATGCCTGCAGATACTGTAGATAAACAAAAGGACAGAGAAAAAGAAAGCGGCACTCAAATCTTTCTCTTTTTCTCATACACACACACAAAACCACACTGCATTATCCATTGCTCCCTGGTGAGATCCTATAGCAGGCTAATATGCCTCCCCACAGTCTCCCTCCTAAAACAAAGATGTTAAGAGGATAGGAGCCTAACAAAGACCAGTGGGTGCAGAGAGGAGACACTAGGCTCTCTGCACAACAAACGGAAATGCAAACCAATGATGACAACAGAGAACAGAAACCAACGGAGCCCTGACAAAGACGAATTGATCCACGACTGCGTGCAAAAACTCTCTAAGATGGGGGAGCGTACTCTTGTCTTTGTCCCGAGGCCTTTAGATGGAACGGGTTTGCACGTTTTTGTTGTGTCTCCTCATGGGGTCACCAGTGTGCATAAGACTTCTTCTTGCTCTCTCTTTTGTGTCTGAATTATACAGTAGCTGCTCTTGTTAGAGAGTATTGATCCACTTTTAACCTCCTCAGAGATCAGTGCGGAGAATCAAAAGAAATGTTTGTATTTACATCTGTGAATGTTATAAGCGGAAGGCAATAAATAATCACTGTTTAGGTCCAATGACTCTGGTAAAGGAGCAAACTAAAGGTGATGTCGAAGGCAGGATTATGAGAAACCAAAAGGATTATGAATGCCATTCTGGCATTTGAGCTCCAACTGACCGCCTTTCTTGAAAGCCATCATTTCCCAGACGGGATATGAGTGACTGAGCATGTCGAGTGCCATTCTGGACCCGCTGACCTTTCAGTTCCCGTTCTGACTGGCAGGGGTGTGATCCCTTGATATGAAATAAGTGTGGCCCGCATGCGCCTGCGTATTTTTAACAGATAATACGAGTTTTATGGACACCTGTGTACCACGGACCAATCTGTGATAAGCTTAAAGGAGCCGTCCGACCTTCCCTCCCCTCTCCTGAGGCTGCTTCCAATTGTACCACATGGCACTGAAATGTCAGCCTTAACTCGGGGCCCACCCAACAGCTCAGAAATTCACTTTTTGACCTAAAGCCAAAAAGTGGAATAAAGATGTAACCAGAAAATAATTGCGTAATAGTTCAAAACAAACTCATCAGGAAGTTGGTGAAACCCAACTTTTGAAACCATCAAATCATACAGGTGTGTGCTAACTGTGGTCATGAGTGTTTCTTTGTGCACACGTTTTAGTATTAAGGTGTGGCATATACAACGGTACACAGGTAAGGATTACATTTGGTTTAGTAGCCCTCCTGAAGGGTTTTTTCACTCTACTCATTGCGTTAGACCAGGAGTCGTCTGGGCACCATTTTTATCTCATTGCTTGGCTAAAGCATCAATGTTTAAGAAAGAAGGATGAAACTGCAAGGTCTCTTTTCACTTTAAATGAAGACAGCAATCATGCTCTTTCTGACCTCTTTCATTGCCATCTTGTTATATTCCCTTTTATTCTTTGTATCCCACACAGCCTTGTGATCGCTCTTTTCTTTTCCTCTCTAGCTCTGTCTGTCTTTGCTTTGGGGACTATCAGTCTCTGTTCAAAAACAGCAGACATGATGAAGATGTAGATATTAACCTCTCTGGATAAGAGGTGAGATAAATAGAGAGGGGTGTCTGCGGGTGTGCTGCTGAAATAACAGATAGATAAAAACCATCACAATAAGTAGTGTTGTGTGGCTTTCCCTGAGGACAGAAGAAGAACACAACCTCAGGCCTTATCAATCCGTCATGTCTGCTTTCTCCTCTCCTGTGAACATTTAACATGTTTGTTGGGGGATTTGGCTGTGAGAGAGCAAGGAAGGGATGAGGACGGATGTTAAGGGTAAGATTATAAATCAGACAAATCTAAGCTTGGGCGGTTTGATGTATTCGTCGTTTGGGGTTTCATGGACTTCCTATTATTTCTTTGATTGATCCTAACATTGTATTAAGGTAAACTGGCTGAGACCTGGAGATAAAAACACTGTAACCACGTCCAACAGAGCAAGAAACAAACAGAAGATTAGCCAAACCACTTTATTGAGAGAAATTAAAAAGAAAATCCTATCTATATAATATGTGGTGTAGGATATGTGGTACAGTAAGCCTGGAAATTATGGATTTGTATTGTGGTTTGCACAATTTACCTTTCAAAATAATCTTAGCTGTTTTAAGATCTGTATGATTGTATTGCATTCCTTGCCCAATTTTACTTATTTTTTTAGCAATGTCACTGTTTCCAAAGATCTCAGCAAGACCCTTGTTGAGTTACATGTTATTAATACTCAGTGTCGATGATGTTTATTATGGAAGTGATGGAAGTTGTAATAAACCTGAATAACCCAAAGACAATGCATACATCTGTCTTGTTCATGACACACATTTGTCTTTTTTATACCAGTTAATCATTTGCTCGTCAACACGTTTTTATTCATTTTGCTCAACCAAGAGTCCTCCAGCGTTGTTTTCATACTCAAAGCAGAAATGCTATTTCTGTCTTTTTTTCTGTCATCTAATGTTGCATTGAAATGCACACAAACGGCCACCACTCTTAAACTAATTTTACTCGAGTGGGACTGCTGATAATTACCCAGGACTTAAACACACACACACACACACACACACACGCACGCGCGCATAAACACTCTGTACTTCTCAAACACGCACTCACACTCACAAACATGCTGCTGAGCCCCATCTTGGCAGTGCCTGCTCTCTGCGGCTCTCCATATGAACTCTCTGCCAGAATGATTCCGTCTCTCCTCCCTCATATCTCCATCCATCCATGCTGTCGTTCTCTCATCTCCCCTCGACCCTCTTCCTCACTCCCTACTCCTCAGTTGTTTGTTTTGGCAGAGCTTGAACTGAATCACACAGGAGACATAAACTGGAACAACACATAGCTCCCATTCCACCTGATGCCCTGTTGTTACCCCTACACCACTTCTCCTCTCCTCTGTGTCTTCTTTTATTACTCATTCTGGAAAATATGTTATGAAAAGGATCACGTTGCAATTTTTTTATGGGATCAATCGTATTCTACATGATCCCCACCTGTCTAAAAAGCTTAGAAGAGTGAAGACTGGAATCAGGTGTGTTATGACATGGTAGGGTTAGTGAGAGGTCAAGCAGAAAGTGAGTAAATGAGACTTCAGGGGCGCTCGCGCACTGTTGCACACTTCACTGTTTACACACAAGACAAAGCAACGGTTTTCTTGCACCATATCACAAGTCTGACCACACTGATGGACCAACATTTGAAACTTGATTATTCGTGCAAGCTTGATTCTTAGTGTAAAACATTTTCCAGTTGAATTTTTTTTTTCTGCAATTATTTTATGCATTGCCAGAAGGAGTTGCTCAAAGAGGCTTTAAGTTGAATCTTTTGATGCTTGATGCTTCTTTCACTGTTCAAAGGGCCTCATATAGAAACCCCTACATCCCCAGGAGAATGTCACAAGGCCTAAGAGGCAACGTCACTGCACAAACTTGCCATTTACTTTGAAAAGTAGACCTGGATCAGCTTCAAGGACAATGACATGACACCCACTAATTGGGTTGGGGGCAAGATGCATGGCGTTTCGGATGGCTGGGGCTTAGTTTAGTTGGCTGTGGTTGGGGACCTTGCTGACCTATCTGTGAAGGTCTTAATTTCAAACTTGGTTCTCACTTGTATAGAAGTGCAAAAGCAACAATGCACAAAAACACCCACACACACATGCATGTCCACACAAAGGGAGATGATTGTGAAGTCTCTTGAGCAGGCAGTGCTAATCCTATTGACAATGGCTTGTCTGAACAGTGGCCCGAAGAGAGATGAAGCTAATTCTTTTTATGAGGACAATAAACCCACAGTTCACCGAGGCCAACACACACACACACACACACACACACACACACACACACACACACACACACACACACACACACACACATATAGAATATTTACAAACAGACACATCCGTAGCTTCCTCCTGGAGTTTAGCCCCAGTTCAGAAAATAAAAGTGTACAATAATATAGCACAGTAGATCACATCTCTCGATGCAATTGTGCTGCATCAAAAGTCAGTTTCAATGCCCTTCAATAAAATGTGGCTCAGGAGATTTCATTGTCTCTGAAAGCATTTGACAAAGCGATATTGACAATGCAGCTTATTTTCCTGCAATAAAGAAGGAAATGTAATATGTTTCACTCTCTCTTGCAGTTATTGTGATGTATTTCCAGGCCCCAAAATATTGGCACCTATCTCTTGGGCTGGTTACTGTCCCATGCCAGAATACGTTATCTAAGACGAAGAAAATAACATAACATTTCTTATTGAAAAGCGGCGATCCTTCACCTTTTATCCACTCATTAAAACATGCATGCTCATAGGCACACAAAGAAGTGTTTGTTCGTCAACAGATGTGCTCAGAAGTGCCTACAATCTAAAGGCATTCCTATAAGCACAGATTCACACGGAATAATGCAAAAGAAAAATGTATATGTTACGCTGAATCTGTGTTTTAGTACATCTCTGAAATCACAGGTGTGATCTATGACAAAGTGGGCCTGCCTGTCTTAGAGGCATTTACCATCCAGCTGTGTAAAACATGTTGAGCAAATGAATTACATTCACCACGCAGCTGCTGGCTGTCAATATAAATCACATTAATGCGACAAAAGCCGCAAACAGTGAATGATTTAACAATTAATCACTTGAAATGGGAAGGAGTTTGGACAGTTAGTAGCACAACTTAATTGCCTTCACAAAAGTTTGTGTTTTGCTCGTCCTACGGTGAACATCGGAATATTCAAGCGGAAGCCAGATAGCGACATGACTATTCTTTTTCCTGAAAGGAACTCACACGTTGTTTTCTGTGTTTTTCTTCCCCCAGATGGGACCCCCTACACATGGTGGGTGGGTCGGGGCAGCGAGAAGCACTTCTACTGGGGCGGCTCAGGGCCGGGCATCCAGAAGTGTGCCTGTGGCATCGACAGGAACTGCACTGACCCCAAGTATGACTGCAACTGCGATGCCGACCACAAACAATGGTACGTCAGACTGTCCCATGAAAGTTCAGCGGGATCGCAAACAATTAATATTGTATTGATTAATTTCCCCTCAGTTTCAGTTTTGCATTTACTTTTAATTAAAGTCTGCAGAAACAGCTGCCAGTGAAAAGTTTTCGGTCACACCCAGTCCATCCACTGCAGTGGAACACAGCAGGTCATACTGGGACATCCATAGAGCTGAGTCAGCACATCTGTTATTTACATCATTCTGGTGTGCATTCTGCTTCAGCAGCAACTGCACACTTAAACAGGTTTTCTTAAACAATAAACTAAGTGATGTGACTTTTCTGTGTTGAAACGCATCAATGCTGCGTCCGTCCTGTTGCTCTGTCCCTAAAGACACAGTACGTCTGGGTGATCAGAGGATCTATAGCACATGTACTGTCGAAAAGCCTAAAGCCCTAACCGAAAGAGTGGTTTGTTGAACATATTTGGTTAGTCCTCATCCTATAAGCCTTTACTTTGGTACAGATCAAACATATTGTCTAAAAATCTTCATATTTAGCATTAGCATACTTTTCTATAGTAGACAATGTGTTATGCTCAAGTGGAATAACATTGTGGTACGATATGTTCTAATAATACTGTAACTTAATATGAATCCCTGCGTAACCCCGAGACTGAAGTTGATAAAGCAACTCTGATTGTGTTGCTCTATTAACTGAACTTGAAAAGTGAAATCTGCCATACCCACGGAAATATTGATTATGCAATTTTACTGGGCTGAAGATAAAATTGTCACTACTGCTAATGCTAATGTTGCGTTAATCTGTCGGCCGGACAGTCTGATGAGGTGTCTCACTTCAAACTGACTGAATGATAAATGTCACCATCAATGACGTGTTTATTCAAGAGGGATGTTTGCCTCCAGAACAAACAGTTTGTGTTTCAAAGCTCCTTTAACCAGCTGATGGATATTCTCATTAAACCAAGTGCATTGCGATCTGCGTGGTGTGTGTGCATGCGTGTGCCTACTGCATGTTTGTCTGTGAGTAATTGAGTGTTAGCGAGAAGAAGAGATTTAATTTAATTTCATGTCTCCCTCTTCATCTTTAAAACTGATGAGATTACAAATAAGTCTTACTCTGTCTGGTTCTCTCCATTAATAATGTATGCATTAATATCTCATTGTTTGGCTGAGTGAGTTTATGAAATATTACCCACATAACTCTATTTCCACTCATTACCCACATTTTTGCAGCACATAGAAAAACACACGCACACTCACACACATGCACATACAGACACACACATGCACACAAAGCCATACATGAGATGTTGCTGTTTTATTTCCAGCAATTAAGATCAAACTGTTTAAATGTAATAGTAATGTGATGCATTTAGAACATTTCAAAGACTGTGATTTCAATATTTAACGTGTCGTATTGTTGTTGTACTATCAGTAGGTTAATTATAGCGAGAGAAAGTCAGAATCCCTTTAATTTGATCAATTGATTTCATAATATTTATTCTCCTCATCAATAGATTGTTTTGAATATCACTCCATCCATCAACCCGTCCATCCATCTATGCACCTATTGACTGTAACATTTTTTTTTCATGTATGTGTCACTATTGTATTGATTATGTGGTCCATCATTTTGTTACATTTAGTTTCTGTATCATGCATACTGACTTTTACTGACTATTATGCAAAAAGCTTCTGCTGCATACATTTTACGTGTGCTTTCAGTTCAATACAAACTATGCATATTCTCCCATACACATACGTAGGTGTATATTAAGTTGTATAAACAATTTCAATGCTTTATGTAAGATCATTTCCTAAATATAGCTATATTCTGTGATACCTTGTTTGCTGTCATAACACTATTTCTTTCGCCTCCAGTATACGAATATTCTTTTAATATGCAACATTATCCTTCCCTTAGAATAGGTACCAATATAATGGCCATATTATCACAAATGTGCAAAATACAGGAAGGTTTTTTTGAACCGCAAAATAATGCAGACACTTTAAATGGGTGATGAGCAGGCTTGACAGTGTTAAACAGTTTTTTTTTTTTTTTTTACTCTGCATGTTTCTCTCAACTCATCTGACAGGAGAGAAGATTCTGGCCTCCTGATATATAAGGAGCACCTGCCAGTCAGCCAGGTGGCCGTGGGTGACACCAACAGACCGGGCTCTGAAGCCAAACTCACTGTTGGACCGCTGCGTTGCCAAGGAGATGGTAAGTGAATTTATCACGGATACATTTTGTATGCATTGTGGAGTTGTAGTTGATGATCCAACATTCGGCAGCACTCTTTCGAATGTTTTGCTCTGATATGGAACAGTTTGAGAATGCAGACTGATGACCGACTTTGAGTAACAAGCTTAATTGTAAAGATTAAGGTTGAGATGTAACAGGAGGAACCCATGAGCTTCAATGTGCTGTAAATGTTCATGAATGATTGACTCAAGGACCGACAACACACACACAAGGCCGGAGGGTGCCACAGTGTGCTCTGAATCAAAGATTAAAAAGGAAAGTAATGTAACCAGGAGCTAAATCCCACTGCGCTGTATAATTATCAGTTAGATCTCAAAGATAGCATCGAACCTTTTAGGGTACCTGCACAGATAAAAGTGTAAAAGGGATCTTTAATTGAGGCAGGAGCGCTGCAGTTGTAATGGCAGTTCAAGAGGAAATAAGTGCCCTGATGACAGCCGCTGAGAGGATTGGTTTCAGTTTCAAAATAATTCTCAGCAGGTTGTAGTCCAGGAGCACGGCTGCGTCACCTTTGTGAACGGCTCCTCAAAGGTCGAATCGAGAGATTGTCTCTTCAATACAGCTCGTATTAAAACTCTCCTGTTGCCATAGTGTTCACCTTTTGAACAGTTAAGGGGAGCAGATGACCTTTTTTCTCATTTGTAGAAGATTCCTGGACAAATAGTTAATTGTACTTTAGCAGACGTTTGAAATTGTTAGAAGTTATATAACGTGATCGTTTTACTCGATGGAAGACTTTTCTAGAGAAAATGAGATGGTGCTTACAACAAAGGTCACTGAGCTGGACAGTATAATATAGGATAAAGGTTGTCTTACCTATTAAGATACAGATGGCTTAATGATGTCTGTGAACCATATTAGTGTTGCATCTGAAATGCCAAAACATTGCTAAAGAAGGTCAAGTAATATTGCATGGACAATGGAACATAAAGATCAAAGAAAATAATGATATTCTCCAATACTATATCTTTCTATCCAAGTGGAATTTTGCATAATCCAATGCGACGATTTTCGCAGAAAACACATTACGATTTATTTTGGGCCGTTGGTTGACTCTGCTGGTTTGCTGGAGTCTTGTGAAAAAAGTCAAGCAGGGTATGACCATGTTGGCAATTAAAACAACGCTTTAACTCTGAATAGATTATGAAGCTTTCAAGGCTTATCATATTGTGTTTTTCTAAAATGTTTCATGGTCAAGTTATAGAGAGATATGATGTGACCTACCAAGCCTGTCCTCGGGTAGGTTTCTCACCCTCAACTTTCTTCTTGGTCCAGTTTCCCAAAACATACAAAAAGTGATTAATGATGACTGTTCAATTTACTGGGAGAAGCTTTGTACTGCAGTCATGGTACGTGGACTACTGTGCTCCACATGTTAATGGCTACCCGAGTTTTTAGCAATGTGTCAGTCATAGACATCTAATTGTTCTCTGTCGTTGAGCTTAGACACATGCAGTCAGTGAGGTGAGGATTTTAGTACCCAAAAGCCAACAATAAAGAGTCACTCTGGTGTATTCATGGTAAATAGGCTACTTTATTTCACCTTAACGAATCACCTTAACGAATGAAGAAAGTGGTAACTCAAGGAATAAAAAAAGGAAGAGAGACTTTGTTTTTAATTATCTCGACTCTAATGTTGAAGAATGTTTTGCTTCTTGTTTTCATCCAAATCCCAGTGGAAATGAAACAGCGTTTGTAAGTCTTGTCGGAACAATGCATTCTGACATTGTCAGCCAAACTTTTGGAAAGTAACAAACCTGTTTTGATGATTAGACTTTGTTTTTGTTGGTTTGCTCACGGTTTTAATTAAAAGCTATCGTGAGAGAGAACAAGAGAAAACACATACACAGAGGAGTACAATTGGCCACATTGTTATTCTCGGATTGCACTTGAATGTGAAAATAAAACATTGCTCATACTCACACTCAAGGAATCTGTTTTTGTGTTTGTAGTCACACATTTGTGTTTATGAAAGTGTGTGTGGCCACCTTTAAAAACCATGGCACCCATTAATGGGTGTTTTACATATTTTTTGCAAATACAACATATTAATCACAAGAAAATATATTGATGTTATACACCAAATTAAACATCAAAGCCTTTGCTACAAGAATCAGTCAGCCATTTAAAACTCAAACAGAAAGAGTATAGAACAAAAAAAAGCTCAAAAACCTTTAGGGCTATCACCCTTGGTGCTATCAGAACAATCCTGATGTCCAGAAGCAAGACAATTCCACACAGATTACATACATGCCTTCCAAATCCTTCCACCTCAAAGAACCAGGGAGATATGAGCCAAAGAGCACAGAAATATGAATCGCTTTATTGCTGTACAATCAGCAAATACTGCTTTACCTTTGTTTTACAGTTTGATCATTGTTAATGTGTGTGCTTGTTTTATTTTAAAGGGAAATATAGGTTGTTTCATGAATTAAAAAAAAAAAATCTGATTTTTTTTATTTTTTCTTCTCCAAATGTGACTAAATGTTACAAATGTGAGCCCTCGCCTGACTTTTTCTGTACTAAATCCTCTCTAACTTTGTTCTGCTTTACTTCATCAAAGTAAAAACAATGCAAACATTGTGTTAAAACTTTGAGGTAGGATTTAGGAGAAGTTTAAAGCTTACGAATGCATCATTTTAAGGTAAAAATCATGCTAAAAGTGCTTTTTTTCCAGGCGGATCTGAAAACTTTACATTATACACTGAGTGTCATCTTCATTTACTCTTAACCAGTAACACATAGACTGATAGTTACACATCTGAGCAAAATTTAACATTATACTTGTTTATTAACTCCAAGATTATTCAAATAGCTCTAGTGGTTTCAGACACACACCCATTTTAGTTTGGTATGTCATTTTCAAGCAGAAACCTAAAAAGCGGCCCCTGCTATCCTTTTATGCTCGTTTGATCTTGTATAGTTCTGTAGTTTTGGTTGTTTCTCAGGTGAACAGTCAGATATCAGATCCTCCAGAAACACACACACACACAAACATCCTACAAGGCAGCTTAGGCCTTGCTCTTTCTCTTCCTGTGTATTCCTCTCATCAGTGTTGGCGCACTGCTCGCTGTAGGACTTTGGGTCAACTGGAAGACTCACACAGATTCTGCTGCCCTATCGTATTGAACACCTCGTACCCGAACGCACTAGAGCCTGTGCTGTTTCACTCTGTTCTTACCTGCGGTATTTCAGTCCAGTTGTACTTGACTAAATGAAACACTTCTCGTTCTAAATTTGAGTGGGCTTTCAAACAATTTCATTAAAAGTCAAACGAATAATGGGAACGTTATCCTAATGATGTAAAGCCACACAACCATAAGGCATAGCTCCCATTACAAGGGGATATTCAGTCACTGCAGGGCTGCAAAAACGCATCAGTGTTGGATGCACAGCAAAAAAAAAACAGCCACTCTTTTCTATCTGCAAGCCAACTTGGAGATGATGCGAGCAAATGCAGCACCCTCCGCCAGATATACACATCCTGGTCTGACTGCTTATTTTGGTTTTGCTGGTGTATGCGATTAATTAATGTGCATCAAATGATGCATTGCTACACGGTCAGTATGTGTTGCACTCAAGCCTTTTTGCTGCCCCGGAGTACAAACTGTTCTTTGGAGGCCAGCAGGCGCCAATAAGCTGATTTGTTAGTTTAATATGCATCAAGTGTCTTCAGGAGTCTTTTCTCTCATCCCTAGTGATTGTGACCTGAACACAAAGTAGACTACAACTACACTAAAAGAAAAAATAAGTATCATGTTTTTCTTTCGAACAAGTGAACCAAACAACAGCTGTGAAAGCAGCTTCAGAAACATATTGTTCTGAAAGCATTCCGGATAGAGTTGTATGAATTCTTCAATGAAATGGTTTTGTCTTTTGAGATTGCGTCTGCCTCCCTCATCCTTTGTCTTTATTTTAGTTATTTTTATTATCTCCCAACACAAAATAGATTAAAACAGCATAGCGAGGAAGTTATGTTGGTATCTGCCGTGTGATGTAACAAAGTACCAGAGAGGTTTTGTGGAAAGTAATATCCTGTGGAGAGGAAAAAGCAAACATGGATTTAATCTTTAGTGCATGGCAGCATGATCATTACGATAATAATGCTTCATATATTATCTATTGACTGCTCATTTTTCTTACTAAAGGGAATAATAGATTGGAGCTATGCAATCCCAGTGGAGTGTGAGTGCAGATAAGTTCATTCTGCGTGTTTCACAGTCAGACAGCGCTGAATTCAAAACAAGGTTAAAAAAGGGGATAAGTAAGGACATATAGTGGAGTACTGTAGTTTTAACTCACACAGGCGTCGTCTTCTACTGGACTCCATGGGTGAAGCTTAGTTTACGCTTGGCGTAGTGAAGCCGGTCCGAGGTACACGCCAGAAAATAACGTACTCACGTCCTACTTGTAGTGTGCAAAATGGTTCCAACGATTGGTCGTGCACCTAAAAAATGTTGTAACTTGGAGCATGCGGCATCCAATCACGTGACTCAAAAACAAATAGTTTATTGATAAAAAGCACTATTCACTATTCACATGTCTAGAGGATTATACAAAGAAGATCAATTCTATTTAGATGCGAAAAGAGGTCTTACAAATCTTATATATTATCAGTATATATTTTGCCAGCCATATAAATAGTAAAATAGTAAATAGCCAATAGTGCATGTTTATGATATTTTCAATTAAGTATCCACACCCTGAGTTGATAGATAATTACATTACAATTTATAATTGTGTAAACCGCCAATCAGGCCAGCCCGAATGCATGCGGACGCCACTGTATATGGTGGATAGAGGGCTGTGTCATGACACAATTAAAGTGTATGCAGTTGCCATGTCTTACTGCCGCCAGGGTTATGGAGACCGGCCGGTTTTTGGCCACTTCCTTGCGAAATGGTTCTTGCAAAGGGTTATGAGGCAACACCCCGAGATGCATTCCTCCTCCCCACAGTGTGAACTGCCATTGGTGCTCGAGGCCTTGGTGAAGGGTCCTTCTGAGTCTTCACAGCCTTTGAACCGTTCCGCTCTCAAGTCATTGTCATTTAAGACAGCTCGCACTGACCTCAGCAAAGAGAGTGTGACCCCAGTGGCTTGCTGCTTCGGGGTGACCATAGCTGGGCTACCCTCAGACCACATCCATCCTTTCTTCCCAAGATAGTCAGGAATTCTCTCAGGTCGAGGCTTGTACAGCTGGATGCTTTTTGTCTTCCAGCCCATGCAGAGAACAGCTGTTCATGTGCTTCAGAGATGGTAATAGAACGAGGGTGACATTAGTATAACCTTCATTATGGTTTACTCTAATGCACAGCTTTCTTTGCTCTGTCAATCTCTCTCATCCTCCTCTAATCCGAGGTTACAGAACATGACAGAACACCACCTCACTCCTCACTAGGGTTGCACTCTTCAAGGCCCCTTCATCAACAATCTGGGGCCACTAATGTCCCTTCATCAAAGAGCTGCCAAGACACAAACAAACCATGATTTAATGACCCATGACATCACATCTGTTTGTGTGTGTGTGTGTGTGTGTGTGTGTGTGTGTGTGTGTGTGTGTGTGTGTGTGTGTGTGTGTGTGTGTGTGTGTGTGTGGGTCTATCATGCAGTATGGCAGACACAGTTAACAAAGCTAGATCCTTCTTTCACTTGGAAGGAACCAAATTATCTTTGTTTTACTCTATCAACACACACATGTCTTAGTGTGTAAACATGATAATGAGTCTAATGATGAATCTAAGTCTCTCAAACTTCTTTGAGGAACAGTTTGCATGAACTCCAGGGCACGAGCATTACTGAGTGACAAACCTCTAAGTTACAACCTCAGGTCTGAATAAACTCAAAGAAGAGAACCAACAGGATTAAATCCCCATTCTGACCACATAAGCCAGTTAAATCGAACCACAACTCTGTTACGGGTAAGGGCTCTGATATCTGGTTTCCTTCAAAAGACTCAAAAGAAACACTGGAGACCAACCACCAGTGAACTTATGACAAAACTAAACTGATTTTGCCATTCAATTAAACATGATTTAATATACTATTTTTTAACTAATCCTCTATGAAGTCGTGCTTTACAGGTTTAACAAGCAGGAGCTGAGGGAACAATAAGCTACAGTCTCGAGATGTAAATGTATTTGTGTCTGACCCCACATGTGGTTTTTAAAATCACACACAACCACACACACAGCGGCACAACCAAATACGGATAAAAGACTAAAGGAAACTGACAATAAAGGCAAAATAACTTTATTGTACTTTAATAGAAATATGCTGAGCTAAAATGTATGTATTAATAGAAAGTTTGCTTTGACGTGTTGGTTTTGGAACTAGTTGGAGAAGGGAGGATCGTCTTCTCTTTCTTATAGCCTACTTTACCTTGATATGAAACAATAAAGCTGTGATTCAGTTAGTTTAGTTGCTCTAGGTCAGTATGTGTGTGTATATATATATATACATATATATATATATATATATATATATATATATATATATATATATATATATATATATATATATATATATATATATATATATATATAAAACAAGGCTGTTGTGTAATTTAATTCACTCTTATTCAACTGATGAGGTTTTATTCAGTGATTCAACTGTTTATATTTTGCAGCTGAGATTGCCCAACTTTGAAATATAGTAGAATTAAAGGTCTAGTGTGCACTGAGGTTATGGATTACAACCAACTCAAACTTTTCCTATGTCCCAAGTGTGTCGGATAACTATGGTGGCCGGCACGAACACATACAATGTTTGGTTTGGCCATCCTTTATTAATGCTGCAGTAGCCGCCATGATAAGAGCCGTTTGAATTCTCTAAAAGCTAAGAAAAGGTGCTTCAATGCTTCCTTTCTTATCTCCTTCCTTTACGAAAGGGAAAAAGATAATGCCGTCCCACAATTCCCTTCAAAATGACGCACCATTTGGCAGTCCATGAAAACAAACAATATGCCTATTTTGCAAAGATTTACCAATTATTATCATCCGTTCATAAACTAATGAGATTCATGTTCATGCATATGAATAGACAGTTACAACCATTTTGTTTAATGTATGTGTTTATTTGTTTGACATTACATTTACATGTAAAATAAAATGAACTGTAAATATTGCAAACTGTCTATAAACAAATTATCATGATCAATAACAAGAAGTTATCGTAAAAAAGAAAACTATGATAAATTATTGAACTGTTAAAAAGCAAAACATGACCGAATGGTTGAATCTACATTATTGCACTGAAGCAATATTGATATTGAGCAGTTTCATTGATGTTGTGTCAGTTCCTACTGAAGCGGGTTGCTTGATTGCTGTGACAGCAGCAGGATGGAAGGACCGCCGGGTTCTCGCTGTCACACTCCACATGTGAACCAGGATGTGACAAAACAAGCTATTTATGAAGAAATTGTGTTATAAATGTCAGAGGACTGTGTTGAAGTGAAAGTTTTGCATTGGCAGATCTATATCAGTGTCACCCTTCATCGCTTTATAACATAGTTAAGTTTAGTTGGTGAAAGTGCAGTCAAATTCTTTAAGCTCTAATCTTGTTTTTTGGAAAATGTCGTGAGAAAAAGTGGTTTATAAAAAGACATTAGGAGGTCTTTTTTTTCAAACTTTTTAAACGGATGTGGCTCGTTCTAATCTAATAAAAATATCAGATTTATATGTTCACATAAATCGACACCATGGTGAAGAACTTTTACAAAAATCCACTGAGTTTCATAATCTCAGGGTTTCTGCAGTGTCCCTGTTGGGTGGCATCCTAAAGGGAATCGAATGTTGGTTTATTTTATTTTATTTTAACTAATTGTGTCTGATAGCTGAAGCTAACAGCCATTACTCTCCGCTTTTTACACCAATTCATTGGTTTAAGATGGTTTATTTTTTGTTGTAAATTATAGTTACATAGTTTGACATTAATTAACAATAGTTATCAAATATGCTACAAGTAATAACAGCACACCAGAGACAAAGAGAGAGTTATCCCCTTTTATATTAAATTACCAAATGAACAAACTAAGTTTAAAATGAAGATGACTTTGAGGTATGTTTGCAATAGTGCTGGCTTAGACACCGAAACATGGAGCCTACATTATATATTGGCCCATTAAGACATATTAAACATATATTAAAAAATTCCCACGTGAATTGGTACTCCATGTATGATTGATGCTTCTCATACCGAGCATGGAGCTCTGTCTCAGTAAGAGCAATGATGATTGGCTGCCATGTAATGGGTTTTCATAGTCAAATGACTAATGTCTTGGGCAGTCAAGGAAAGTTTTAGCAAAGAGGTATACTGTGTGCGTGTGTGTGTGCGAGCGTGTGTGCGTGTGTGTGTGTGCGTGCGTGTGTGTTTCCATCTGTCTTTTTGTGGTGGGCACAGGAGAAGGTAAGATTGTAACTTTCTGTGTGTCTGTATGTATACGTGCTCAAGCATTAATGAAGCCCATTTCCATGGCTAGTTTAATGGAAGCATATACAGGCAGACAGAGAAGAATTAGTCCCATTTATTGATGTTAAAAAGGTTTGGATATTTTAATAGATGGAAATAAAAATGAATGACTGCAAATGACTCAAAGCAGCATGTATTCCATTATTTTAATATAATGCACCTGCTATGAGCCACGCTGGGCCTCACGACTGACCCCAACTGAAGGCTAACAAGGGTCACCTAGTGATAGTTGAAAACTACTTAATTGGTCTCTAACCAAATGTCACTGTTCATATGCGCTCATAACATGTAATTGATGTCATTCTGGCATGCTTTTAAAAAAAGACATTGAGGTATCTGGTGTGCAGACCCTCAAAGTGTGGGCTCATCTGATTTAATATAAAGTCTGATCAAATGTGTTTATGGTGCCTTTCCGGCCCAACCCAAAAGAAAAAAACTGCTAAAACTGTTTTTCGTTGTCCTGTGACAATGACAATAAAGTATTCAATTCAATCAATGAAAAACCAAAACATTTAACATGATGACATGATAATATTATAAATGCATGTTATCACAATAAGTTGAGTGATTATAAAAGATAATCACAACAGTGTTTCTAATCCTATCGTATAATATTTGCACAGTTGTAAGGAAAGCACTTTACAGTTCTATGTACATAAATATGTACATACATTTGAAGGATAGCAGTGCACAAAGGAGACATTTGTCATGCATTCCATTCTCACAATTCCTTTTACAATTGATAGTTATTTCTCTATCTTTGATCAATAAAAAAAATCCTTTGTTCGTATCTGCATTTATATGATTATATCTTTGAAGGTTTAATGCTAAAAATGTATGACAAGCAACTTAATTACAAAGTGAGATTGATGAAGGCTTTGCAGGTCTCCAACGACAGACACAAACTAATTACCGAAAGTTTCATATGTTGTATTTACTGTAAACATAAGAAACACTAGACCATCAAATTAAAAGCCTCAGAGAGCTCAATTGCACGTAGACGAGATGAAATACAGTTCTCAATGGAATTGGAGAAATGAGCGCAGAAGAAGCATATGCGTGTTGTGCCACTGTTTCACAAGTTTCCAGACGATATATAGGTTCAAGTGTTTTGAACAATTATATCTGAGCCATGCCCTTAGGGGCATAGATGCATCACCTTCCAAGATTGGAGCTGCTGTCTGATGTTAGGTGACTCTATTCTTAGTCCTCTGATTAAATCCACCCACCCCAACCAAACAACTTCCACCTGAAGCAGAATAAGTGGCAAGTAGAAGTTAAATGAGATGGTACAGCTTGTGTTTGATCCAGAAAAATGAGTAATAAGTGCTCTCGCTGTCCAGATCTACAGTGATAACACACTTCACACTATGTACTGTACAGTGCAGTGTACTGTAATGTGTGTGAGGATGAGGTTATTAAAATTAGCTATTGTGGCAGTAATTGTAGCCTATTCTAGCCAACATTGTAAATTTGTATACACATAAAATACATGCGTGTGTGCCTGAAAAAGTCTTTGTTAATGACCCGAGAAGGTGCAGTTAGTCATCCCTACCTTCTGCTGGTACTGACACATAACCCATCTGGTCAAGCATGGACAGATGAATCATCCAGTTGGCTTCCAGACCCCAAATTTCACCTCAAATTGTATCTCACATCATGTCACACTCTGCAGTTCAGTGGGCTTGAGTTGTCCCAGTGGCCTAATCTCGAGGTCAGCAGCTGTTTCAGTGCAACACCAGGTTTCAGTCAAATTGCGTGATTTGTCTTAAAAGACGTCCATGACGTGTGTGTGAAGAAGCATGTATCTGTAAAGATAGAAAGATACTGAGGAAGTGGAAACAAATTGAGAAAAGTTGTGCTCAGCTTTTCCTTACGCTCATGATTTTTATTTATTGATCCCTTCATGGGAGTTTAACTTAGCTCTTCTGGTTGAAGAATGTTTGTTTTGTAATTGGTTGACCTCTGATGTCTCATATGTTCACTGCTTACTGTCATTTTAGGATACTGACATTTGGTCATTAGCTCTAAACACAAGTAGCTGAACTCATGGGGATTATTAGTTTGATGGCACTAGAAATATTGAAATGTGTTGAGATGTGGAGTTAAGGGGATCACTTAAGGTATAATACTCATCTCGAGGAGGACATGAATGTTTGTACTCATGCAACAGTTGAGATTTTTCATTCTGGACTAAAATAGTGAACCAACATTGCTATTCATAGAGCCATACCACGAGCATGGCTAAAACATTTTCACAAATTGAGTTTGTTCTCCAACCTTGGATTAATGTAAAACCGTAGCTATACGTCTAACGTACCCGCATTATTTCCACCTTCAAACTGTGCAGATTGAACCACATTCTCAGCTTCATGGTCACTGCACCAAAAGACCCGAGCATAAATGCTTTCACGCCGGATGTTGACAAAATGTGAATTGTTGTTCCATGTGTGTCCTCCATAAGCATGTGGGCCGTGAGCACTCACTGGATTTTGTATGATTGCATGCTGCTAACTGATGGCCGTCCTCTCTCCCAGACAGCAGTGATCGCTCTGCACATTTGCTGGTCTGCTACGTTGATTTTGTAACTCAGACTGAGTGTGCATTGCGAAGTGCTTTAAATAGTGGCTTTGGCAAGGTACAATGGGATTGGAAGCATTGAAGGTTACCACCAAGCAACAGACTCTTTAGACTGTGAAACATGTGCTCTAAATTTCGTTTTAAAAAGAAGCAATAAAATCCAACATTATTCAGCTTCTCCACTAAATGAGGTGTCGAACAATTGAGTTGCTCAGCAACATTAATTTACATCCTGAAAGTGGATCTGAGAGCCTCTGCAATAGCCGAATATCTACTACACAATGAGACCAAAGGCATCCGTGAAAAGTGGCGACAACAGGATGTGAAATTTGACATTTCAAAATTTCGACACCTTGGAACCAATTAGAAGGGAGAAGAATGGCTTCCTGGGATTCCATTTGATATCCATCCGTCTTTGAAGTGCTCGTTGCTCACCATTGACAAGCTTGTACTGTAAGTCTTACATTTGACGATATAAGGGAAATGGCTTGATTTTCCCAGGTTAAAGCAACACACAAATTAACTTCAATTAATTCAATTCAAGGCTGTATGTAGTGGCCGGTAGCTCAGTTTATATTAAAAAATCTTTTTGGTTAATATCTTTTTGGCAAAAAGTTAACTTGACTTGTGTTCAGGAGCGTAATCATACATTACGAATAGCAGTTTAATCCATTTGACGTCTCAGTCAGACAGTTTTGTGCTGGGTCAGTTTTTGAAACATTTGTTTGATAAACATTTCAATATTGGAGAGATACATGTACCACTGAACCTAGCCAACCAGTTGCATCTGTGGATCTGGCAGAGGGGCAATCAGAGGTTTATGATTTGGATGCCATGTTTATTTCTCTAACACAATTTCCACTCCGACACTCAGTTTCTATCAACCCCCGAATGTTTTGTTCTCCTTTGCTTCTCACATCATAGAATCCCTTTTGAGCCCATTCTCTCGAACCTCCTCCCACTTCCTTCTTTTCCTCTTGTTCTCTCTCCCTCCTTCTAAAGCGTGACTTGCCTCCAGGCTGTATTTCTATATCCGTGTGTCCTTCTTGCTTCTATGTCTTTGTCAACCTTCTTTTTACTCTCTTGCTCGAAGCATTTAAGGTCTCATTCAGTGCATACAAATAGATATATTATGTTGTTTGTATTGGTGATGTCATATTTGTACTGTGAAGGCTGATTCTGTATCTGCAGTATGATAAAAAAGAATACCGAGCAAATTATTTGCAGGCATTTTATAATTTGTGGTTATTTCTTGTGAAATAGCATCATTATTGTATGGAGACTTTGCATTTGTTGCAATCATCAAAACAATTCTTTGTAATCAGTCAGTGATTGTACATTTGAGTGTCACCAACGATGCGAGCCTTCTTGCTATTAAGAAACATCATAGTCAAGTTAATTATTTGTTTCGCCTATGCACGTTTCCTCCTGTTCTAGGCCCCAATTAGCCCAGTTCAATAATTGGCTGCACCTC
Source organism: Clinocottus analis (assembly GCF_023055335.1). NCBI lineage: Eukaryota > Metazoa > Chordata > Actinopteri > Perciformes > Cottidae > Clinocottus > Clinocottus analis. Next base: position 8,186,778 of record NW_027175909.1, read on the forward strand.
CTGTTGAGATATGAACAGTATTTCAACTTCAAACACACTAATCACAAAGGCAGCATCAGCAGGGGGTTGTGTGTGCATATGTGTGCCTGCATGTGTGTATGTGCGTGTGCTTGGCCACTATCTGCCCTTGCCCCTAGTGACAGGATGTAAGGCAAGGAGGAGAGAGAAGAAGTGCAGCCCTGTCATTTGGGAGCGCTTATCACACTGAGCCAGGAGACACACACACACACACACACACACACACACACAGACAGAAATGCACAGACACTGGTGCACACCTACAGTCACAAAGTGTAAACTCACACACTTGACAGGAAGCAAAGGAATGCTAAAATGAAAAGCTGATTAATTTCTGCAGGAAATTAATCGGCAACAATTATCATAATGGATAAACATTTTTCATTCATCTTGAAATCTTCATCAAACTAAGTAGGGAGTCCTCTTCAACTTTCTTGTGTGACAGGAGTAAGGCGGGGACATGGCAACGGGAGAGGAGAGGTGACAGCAGAGAAGTCACAACATCAGCAACAGTCCTATAATTCATCAGCAGCTGTTTAGCGTGCTGCTACTTTGTCTTCATTAGCAGCCGCTGGTTTTGCTTCATAAAAGTCATTATTAAAGTTGTTATCAAAGATCCCACAGCACTCTATTCATGTACCCTCGTCCCCTTCCCAGGTCCTCATTTAGAATAAGATAGTCTCCCTCTCTGCTATTATGATATGATCAACTTTCTATTGAATATTATTGAAGTTGCAGGAAATTACAGGCTGCGTTAAAACCTCTGCACAGAAAAAGAGTTTTAGTTGATGAAATCATTTTACTGAGGAGATATTAAATGAGCCACATTAGACAATGGACATGAGATAACTCTGTTATATCCACAATAGATTGATAGCTCTTTGGAATGAAATGAAAAAGGATGCGTAACCATTTGAAATAAAAGCATTGCTGCAAAGAATTTAGTCTGCAGCTTATCGTGTATGCCACAGAGCAGATGGAGGGTACAGTAGCTCCATGCTGGGCTGGTTGAGAGCTGTGATTCTATCTATTATTTTTTCCACAGATAACTACTGGAATGCTGCATCCTTCACCACCCCGTCATCCTACCTGCACTTCGCCACCTTCCAGGGAGAGACCAGCGCCGACATCTCCTTCTACTTCAAGACCAGCGCGCCCTACGGCGTCTTTCTGGAAAACCTGGGCAACACCGACTTCATTCGCTTGGAGCTCAAATGTAAGCTCTGAGTGAATGTGTGTGTGCATGGCAGTCATTTCTCTATCTCTGTGTCCCTCGTATTCTCTCACTTACTCAGACTCTTTATCTATAGGGTAGTGTGAGGATGAATCAAGCAGTGTGATGGGGCCGTGTGCACCCTGCCGCCACACACACTCAGTCAGAGTCACATACACTGATGCAGAAGCACACACCAGCAACAGTCAATTGCTTTCCTGATTATAGTGCACTACTTTGTGTGATTGCAAGAGAGAGCAATCATTTATTTAAGGTAATTGGTGTGTGCAATAATTATGTCCATTATAAACCTCTGTTTAACCAAATCACCCATTTTCAGGGTTGACAAAACACAAGCTCACAGACACACGTTCTCTCTCTCTCTCTCTCTCTCTCTCTCTCTCTCTCTCTCTCTCTCTCTGTCTCTCTCTCTCTCTCTCTCTCTCTGTCTGTGTATATATGTATGTATATATGTATGTATATGTATATACACATAATCTTTCTCTCTCTTTTAATTATTTTTTTTTTAAGTGTGCGCGTTTCACTAAAATGTGGTGTCAGTGAAATTGGTCATCTGTGACTGTTTTGGGATTTGTGTCCCTACACATTGTCACATCTCAACTCTTTCACACAAATACACACACATATACACATAAAACATATATGTGAACTGTTAAGAAATGTAATTAAGTTTACACACACAGTCAAAAACAAACTATACTAGTTAAAATATCTCAAATATTGAATTGCAATCACAAATACTTGAAAACTAAAGTGTACTTATTTGACATTCTTTAGCAAAACTCGGAATACTGAAATGAGAAGGAAAAAATGTGTTTAGATATGTATTTGAGACATTAGCATAACAGGTGTTGCCTGCTTATTTTGCAAACCTTATCTTTCACAAGCTTCTCGTGCTGCCGAAGGTCAAAACTACAGTCTGTTGTACCGAGCTGTGACAGATTTACTGGATCTTACAGTGGAGAGAGAAAAAGTGATGGACTTAAACCCACTGAGAGAACTCTGAAATAAATAATAAACTTACTGTGACATTGCCTGTAATGTGAAGGGGGCCTCCACAGTCTTTTTTTCCCTCTTCGGCTTGGACGACCCCTGCCTGTGACACGAGGAGATTATCTGTTAAGAGTAACTGCTGAAAACATTGGGCCACATTCACAAATATCACCTTAGGTTTTTTTTTCCAACATTTGTTCTTGAGAAGGTTCCTATGAAAAGTCTACGTCATTTTGATGGTGTGTTGGTAAACCACACAATTGTTCCTCCCTTTGTTCTTCTAATGACTAATGTCTTTGTGTTATCAAATTGAAGGCATGTGCAAGTCGCCATTAGCAGAAGTAAACACCGTGTATACAGAGTGTATGAATATACATTTTTGGACATGGCAATTGATCATAAATTATGTTCGAAACAACACACATTGGAAAAATACAAAATCAGAAATCGCTATATAGACGTATTGTTCTCTTGTGGTTCCATTATCTACGAGGAAATAAAACCAACACTAATTTTCATGCTTTTTGTAGTTTATCTTAAAACTCGGATAATCTACCAAAGACAAAATAATTTTCTTTCAAACTGCATTCAGAGGTTGTTTTAAAATATTTGTAAAATACCATTATGCTTTGGAAAATAATGAAATAATTCCGTAAAAATATCCATAAAACTGTTTTAATAATAATACAATGTTGTACAAGTGAAAAACTGAAGAAATTGAAGAAAGAAACTGAAGAAAGAAATTTTGTATGAACGCGTCAGCACTCAAAATGAGTGTGTGTAGATTCTGTTCTCACCGAAGAACAAACACCAACAGGAAAACTTTGGTGAATGTCAGAATCTTGCTTAAAACTATGTAAGTGGGTTGTAAAGGAATACTGTGTAAGATTTAGATTTAGAGGAATGAAGAACACACATGTGCTTGTATAAACATAGCAGCGCTGGATGAGAGACTACGGACAGGACAGATTGAATTCGGCTTGTTGAATGGATATATTGTCTTTTTACTCACAAATATGTAATATTTGTTCACACAGTAACATGCAAAGTTACCATCAAAACGTGTGTCGTTCCCTTTACCACAGTGGCCTATCTGCTCATTAATATCCAAAAGGAGACAGTGCTGTTGGCATAGACATATTAAGTACCTTTATACGTGACCCACACTCTAACTCACAGACTTTATTCAGATACTTTGGATTTCATTTGGGCTCTAAAAGACTCATAAACATCTCTGTTTCAACATATAATGTCTCAAAGTAATGGAAGAAATGGCTACAGGAGAGAGAAGAACAAAGCGTTTTGCATATTAAAAAATTGGACAGCTTTGGACCACCCCATTTCACATTCTCAAAGTCCTTTCAGAGACTCATGATTGATGTCATGTAGCAGGTGTCTATGATCTTGATCCAACGTCTCACATTTACATCCCAGTGGCCTCAGTGGAGCCGCACTGATCAAGAATGTTAAAATCTCGGGCTTCAATTTAATTACATTGTGAAGAGGGTTCCTGGCAGAGTGAAGCTGTTGATAGGTAACTAATTGCATTTCATTGGGATTCAAAAGAATTAGAACATTTGATGTCAGAGACGCTCACTTATCATTAGCTGCCAATGCTCCTGGCCCGCCTATGTGTTTCAAAATGCCTCCCACTGAATAGACACAAAGTCTACGGTGGATTTTTGAGCCAAAGGTGCTTTCTAAAGCCGTTACAGAAGGTGACATTCTCTGAGGTGGTTCGGGAACTAAACGCTGCAAAAGCTTTTCATTTTCTTTCCCAAAATATTGCTTACAGTTAATCTTGGTTTTGCACAAAATCATATACACACCAATGCATACACACGCTTATTCTGGCTGCTGAAAAACAGTGTGCTGACACTACACTGTACATGCAAGTACAGTGAGAAGGGGATTGGTATTTGTCTCCTAAACGTGCACACAAAAACACACACAGAGATATAGTAAGTACCTAGTCTGTCACGGCTGCACAGCAGGCCAGAGGAGATAAAGAGTGTGTGTGTGTGTGTGTGTGTGTGTGTGTGTGTGTGTGTGTGTGTGTGTGTGTGTGTGTGTGTGTGTGTGTCCGTGTCCCGAGGCTTTCAAAATGCCCCACATCGATTTCTTCTCCCTTGCTATCATCTTGCGTTTTGCCCCACAGCACACGTTTAGACACACGCTCACACAGCAACTCGCATGCACACACATGCACGCTCACACACATAAATACACACATAATCTCGTCCCTCTCGCTGGTGCAAAAACTATATCTCCAACAATCCAGTCAAGGTATGAAATAACTAGCATTAGGCCAGAATAGCATAGCTGTGCCATTGCAGGAGCTCAAAACACACACACACACACACACACACACGACCTTGTACAAAACCCACATCACTGTGACCTCAGCAGACTCAAAGCCATCAGGTGGACTCTACTCTGCTTTGAAGTAGACACAGACACATTTGAGAGGCAGCATGTGACCATGTGAACTGGACTGGTAACAGGATTGTGGACAGATAGAAAGCTCCCTAAATACAAAAAGGCTTGACTTCTGGGATGCTCTGTGGCTCAGTGAGAAGTATGTGTCATGTTTTGAGTCTTTAAGAGGCTGCAATTTCAGTGATAGTCTTGCCTAAAGGTTATAAACACTTTCAGTCTGGGATCCAGCTGGGAAATGCTCTTTCCCGCTCGGACCTTAGTTTATAAAATTGTATCATTGCCTTTTTATGTGAAGACCAGACAAACACAAAGTTTACATCTGAAGGTTAGCACTATGCATCTCTTGCTTTTTAAAGTTACCAAATGCCTCTTTGACTTGTAAAGCAATAAGAAGTTATTTACTAAACAAGAAAGCAACCAGCCACTGGATATATTTTTCAGACTCTTCTTCAAAAACTGTCAGAATGTATCTCACTATCTCTGTTCTGAGCACACATTAACATCAAGAAATACTCAGGATCTTTGGATTGCGGACGTGCATGTTTTTTCTTCTGAAAGCATAAGAAAAGTTTTCCTTTTTTCACAAAGAGTTTAGCTTTTGAGAAGTTGCTTTATCTCTTAACTTCCTCGGGACAAGAGCACGGAACAAAAGACTAACAAAGCAAATGAGACAAACAACAAATAATTAGCAAGTATAACAGAAAAGAGGTCACAGAGAAAATGTCCTGCCAGCCATGAGAAGCAAGCTGAAGGAATGTAAAATGAAACTTCACATCAGACAAACACACATGCACATATATGCACAGCCACACGAGCGGGGATCTTTCACATAAAGACTAAAGTATAATCATGAACATAGCTCCTTAAGTCTACATTTTGAAAGATTAATAGAACGCGAAAAGGAGAAAAAAAACTCGAGTTTGCTCGAGGCCAACATGCAAGCGTGTCTCGCACACAAAAAATGGAGTTACGTTAACACGTCTAACATCCATCACAGCTATTTAAACAGATGAGGCAAGCTCTGTGCTCTGAGGGTACTTAAGTTTTCATTCCTGCCGGTGGATGAAGTATAAAAAAGAAAGTTGTAGGGCATCCGTCTTGCTTTGCAGTGCTGCTTAAACGACACGTAAACAATCAAACACACTCTGGCATGCCGTTCACCGTTGCTATAGCAGCATTGCTAGGGCTTTGTTTCTATTGGGGTATTCTGATATATGTTTGGCTTTCTTTCAGCATTTAAAATAACTGATGTCGCTCCTCCCTGCCCTTCAGACTTGCTCTCTGCATAGAGACGCCATTAATTCAGTGTACTAAAACCTGTCAGAGGGCTTACACTGTGTGTGTGTGTGTGTGTGTGTGTGTGTGTGTGTGTGTGTGTGTGTGTGTGTGTGTGTGTGTGTGTGTGTGTGTGTGTGTGTTTTTGTGGGTAGTTGAATGTTTCAGCATTTTCACTGTTTATAGGTTAATGTACTCTGCACATCCAGAGAGAAGCTTTTGCTGAGATGATTTCTGGTGTACTTGTATCTCATCACGAGCAGGAAGGATAATGTCTGCAAGGTAGGAAGGAAAGAAGGGAGGATGAGATGGTGGGGCAAAGTGACTGATTCATAAGGGATGGGTAAGTGAATGCAAGAACTCAAGCTTAAAATGAAGAAACCAAATGACAAATGATGAAGAAATTAAAGAATGAAGGAAGTAATGCAGAGGGAAAGGAGGAGAGACACAGGGGACTGTGGGGGATGTGGGAAAGAAAGACACAACAAGCAACCAGAAGAACAAAGACAACAGAAGAACTATTTGTGTCGTTAAGACGGGAATCCAGAGTTTGAAGATTGGTAGAGGAGTGAAACAGACAGATAAAAGCGATATGGAAAGTAGAAAAAAAGTTAAGCTTATTGATTGGGCAAAGGAACAAATACTGCTTGCTTCCTGATGGACTACTACATAAATTGATCCACTCTAATATCTGAGCCTAATGAAGCCATAATGGAGCAGTAATATAGAAAGCTGTGAAGTGGTTATTCATCATCTCTAAGACTGCAGCACACTAGTGCCAGGAACCACCATATGGCACCACCCAGAATATACAGCTTGTATTCATTCAGCGGTCTCAAAGTAGTACCAAACATTAAGGAATGAGTCAAATTGTGTTTTAATTTGACAATTGCAAATCATCTTTTAGGCAGCATAAATAATACGCTCATTGTTGTCATACTGTTGATTCATTGCCTTCATAGGTCAAGGCAAAAATTATTCCTTTGACATTTTGCAGAGACAAGCATTAATTGGTCCACAAGTTATGCAGCATATGTTGTCAGAAACCATGACGTATAACTCTAATAATGCAATTGTAGATCCAAACCAACAGGGTCTTCCAGTCAGGAAAGGGAAAAGCAGTTTAGCTTTAATATGTAAAGTTGTATATCTATATGTCTGGTTAGTATTGGTTAGTAGTGTTTCAAGAAGTGACATTTATAATGTCTCATCATAAAGACATAGTTTATCTGACTGTGTCATTGAGACAGAGGTTGAAATAAGAACGCACACACTGCTTTTCTGTGATCACACACAGCTTACAGATTGATGACTGTTCCCTACAGAGTTAAAAATCCATCAGATAGTGACCTCACCAATGCAGTAGCAAAAACATCTGGAATGGACAGGTGGTAGTCTGAAACACACACACACATACACACACACACACACACACACACACACACACACACACAGACACACACACACACAACCACACGCACACACACACACACACACATGCAGTGACACACTGTAATTCAGAAATATTGCTGAACATTTGACCTGTCATAGTAATAAAAGGTATTACAGTGCCCCCTGTTGGTCTGTTAAAATCTGAGGCTACTGAACTGCAGACAAGCAATCAGCTTTATGCCATTTCTATCAAAACATGCACACACACACACACACACACACACACACACACACACACACACACACACACACACACACACACACACACACACACACAAATCCACTTACTCTAAGATGACAAAAATTAATGAGAAACAAGGCCATCTTGCCCTAATTTTCGCATCATTTTCCTTTTCCTTTTTCTTCATTAACACACTCTCTGCCATTTATCTTCAACTGTCGCTCTGTTTCTTCTCTCACACTTTAGCTTTCATCCCCTCAAAAACTAAGAACATTTCAAAAAGTCTAAAACTGGAGCATGAAAACTGCTGTGGTGCAACTGTACGCCATGCAAAACCAACAGTTCCTGACATCTATCGACTGTCTAAGAGATTAGTCCTGTCCAAAGCTGTGAGCAGTCGTGTATTACAAAGCTGAAATCTATACAAGCCAAATGAATCGCCTTGAGACAAATGAGCCATTAGATTAGAAATTGAATGCATATTTACCTACAGAGTGGTAAATGACAGAACAGGGTTACTGGGTTTTATAAAGTTGTGACGTTTGCTTCTTGTGGTTTAACATTTGACTTCTGTAACTAAGATTCCAGGTGAATTTACCCTTTTCTCACCCCTCTCTATGCAGCTCCTAAAGTCATCTCCTTCTCCTTTGATGTTGGAAACGGACCTGTGGAGTTGACAGTGCATTCAGCCGCGTCGCTCAATGACGACCAATGGCATCGTGTGGTGGCCGAGCGAAACGTCAAAGAGTCGGTCCTCCAGCTGGATCAGACATACCGGGCGTCTCAGCTTGCTCCCGCTCAGGGACACACGCGGCTAGAGCTGTTCAGCCAACTTTACGTCGGTAAAACAAACACACTCTCCCGCACAAGCCAAACAATTACAAACCCTTGTTGTGTATGAATGGCTCGCGTACACGCATTTGATTTCAATTTCAACATTTAATATCCGCTTTGTGTAGGAGGGACACCATAATTGCGAGCTCTAATTTGTGGAAAGGCTAATGCCTAAGTACACATCAACCGTGTAATCGTACTTGGATTTAATTAATAATCGTTCTGTGCTGTCTTTATTTCCAGTAGTGTTGCCCTCAGATGCAGACATCCACTGTGAGAACAACTGATTGTTTCAGAAGTTAAAGACGTGGCAACTTTTACTTAAAATCACTGGGTTCTTTCCTAAGAGGCTCCAGTCTATCTTCGCCTCAGACACCGCTAATTAAGTTCATTCTAATCCAGCACACATACACACAGATATTTCACATTTTATGGTATGCACACATGAGCACACATGCACTTCCTCAGAAATTAATCCATGTAAGTGATCTGGATAAAGTTAAAACTGAGCCTCTGTGCTGGCTGTGGGGGCGTGTGCCTAAAACTTAATTCACTTACAGAGGTCATTTCTTTCGTACTTTAATACTTTGACTCAGCATTTATATTTCTGTGGATTAAGAAACTTTTATTGCACAAGGACGATATCTACCCTCTGACTTTTCCTGTTCCGCACACACATTCTGTATCAGACTGAACAAGCCTTATTATCACACCAATTATGCCGACATTTTGCAGAGGTCTGGTTGGTTCCCTTCATCCTCCTCTCCACACAATGTATCGCAAGCTCATCAGCAGTTCACATGGCAGAAGATATGTCCAGTTTTCCTTTTGTGCTTTCACATCTCTGTATCATGCTGCCTTTTGTGCTGAGCTGTCAATATGCTATTAACCAAACTCTCGGGCAAAAATAGTTTCAGGGATTTGCGGATTGAAGGAAAAGTGCTGAGGCGGATCACAGAGTTCTTACTATCTCATGGAAAAAAAGTTCTGCTCAAAGGACATTGTTCTAAATTCCAATCAGACATCCCGATGTGATAGCCTTAACCCTCTGAACCCCGTTTATAATATAATTTCACTCTCTCATTATTTCAGCTGATTCGAACGCTGCTAAAGCATCCTTACCTTATCATGTCCCAATTTGGCTCTCGGTGTATTGGTTCTTTCATTTAGTCAGAGGAAAAGGTGCGAGATAGGTCGCGTTGCAGTGCGACTCATGACTTTGAGACCGGCTTCCAGATAGAGCCGCGGCCTCATTTGCATGTGTGTATTTTCTGTAGGAAGACAGAAGGAGCCTCAGGCCTGCTCTGTGTGACACACATCTAAAAACTCAAGCGGTACTGGAAGACAGATAGAAAGCAGGGAAAGACCTGCAGCCATAGACGAGTCAGCACCGTCTCATATCTGATCTCTAATCCCTGCTTAATCCTCATTTAAGGAATGCTTTGAGAAGTTCCACAGTCCCACAAAGGAAGTGACCCTGTCACTAAAGGGAAGTGGTTTAGATTTGGCCTCTGCCCCTCGGGAAAGATAGATATCTTTGTGTGTTTGATTTGGAAAGAGTGCGGAGAGCCCCACAGGCATCAGGATTTCATCTGAACAGATTCTTCCCCTCGTCACTTCACACGTCATCTCCGATTGATATTGATGCAGTCGTTTGAAAGGAGTGAGGTGGAAAAAAACAATGCAATCCAGAGGCCCTGAAAAGGAGTTTGAAACGGATCATATGATCTGTTAGTATCATTTCACATAATCACTCAGTACTGCAGGGAGCTTTATTTTGCTCGCCTCGTTCTCATATTTGGGACTGTATCAGCTCCTTCTCTCTTTTTCAATCAATATGCTCCTCATCAAGCATTTGATTGCTTTAGTGTTTACTGCACAGTGGCTCATTTGCTCTAATGGCCCTGAGAGTAAATGTTATACCATCCGCCTGCTGTCATTTCCTTCACACTGTTAACTTTTAGCTCTCCAATTCACTTCATACGTGCACATAACTATCAATCTTGCTGCATTTTATTAATTTAATGCCACCATCTGTTCTTTTGATTCCCCACTTGATTGATGCATGCTATCATACTTTGTAAAAATGTTTTTGCATGTTTTTGCTCAATTCTCTCATGTTTGTATTGTTTTGTCTTCTTCTTCTTCTTCTTCTTCTTCTTCTTCTTCTTCTTCTTCTTCCTCTTCTTTCGTGTGCTTCTTTTCTACTGTTCTCTTTCTGTCTTCCCGGATCGTCATCTTGCTTGTTTCCACTCACTGCATGTGTGCGACACCTGTCACAGGGAAGCCTGCCTCGCTCACCTGCCAAGACAGTAGGTAACATTTAATGAGCATAATGAAATGTCTCTGTGGCATTGATGCAGACGTAACGTCTTCACAAACATTCATGTGTACGGACCTCGTCTGCAGTTCAAACACAGTGTGTTTGGAACCATTTTTGGCTGCAGCTTTACACCAGTTGTAATTAGAGTTTAGCCTCGATAATTCTTTTGAAATGTAACTTCTCATGCACTTGTGCTGCTACTTTTTTTGATTTATGCTTTATATTAACACAAAGGTGTGAGGAATGCCTGTAGACTCAGCACTATTGCAATGCACACATTTTCTATGCAGTGATCCATCAGAAGCAAGCCCATTACGGACCTTTAAGAGATAGTCGGGGGAAAAAACATGCGGTAAACTAACAGATATAAAGCACTGGGCTGGTTAAAATGGGAGTTCTACGATTATTATCTCCCTCCTGGAAATACCGGTGGGTAAAGAAGGCTTTTGAAATGGCATTTAAACCATATGATTTAAAAAAATACTCATCTCAAACCAAAACAAATTGGCTCAAAAAATGCATCCCCAATAAACATGGAGTGGGCAAAGACTGTTTTGGGGATCTCTTTGGTGCTGAACAGCAGGGCGAAATAAACAGGACATACCACCATTCTATTAAACCACTCATACAATGATAATGGCAGAACAGCAGCGCAGCAGATGTGCAGCCAGTTGGTGTAAATGGGGACTTCATTTGTGCTGTTGGATCAGGCTTAAAATAAACAGTCCACATACATATACATGCACACTGAATGTCCATTCTCTTGACTCTATATAGTATTTAAGTGCAGCGTGCATTTGCATTAAACATTACGCAGTAATGTAGAATTTGTATCAAGAAAACAAATACATAGTGAAGGTCAAAAGGTTACATTGTAAGACTTCTTTTTTAATTGGTAATTTGGCTGTTGTGTGTATGTGTATAGGTGTGTATACTGTGAAAACAGTGTGTCGCGTAATGAATATAAAATGTTTCCTCAGCACATCATTAAGAGAGACCTTTGAGCCAAACTTATCACAACTAGAAATAAATAGATGCAAACACACTCAACATTTGTGTTTGACTCTTATCACCGTTTGTGTCTGAATTCCTGTAACCATGTCAGTATTTTGTCAGTAGGGTCTCACACCAGTCTTAATATTCTTGTTGATATTTAAGAAAAAGAAAAATCTTCCATTGGCAGCAAGAAAAGATAATCTAAAGTGTATGGTAAATTAGATAGAAACACCTAGACTAAAATATATTTACCTGAAGTATGAATGAAGGTACACATACAAATAAGAGGCAGCCTATAAAATATTGCTGCAATTCACTGCATTACATTTGTGCCTGTCTGCCACAATAATGACCAAAATGTGTATTTCTATGAGAAGCCTATGTCGATACCAGTCAGTATCAGTCAGGCTCTATTGCACACTATTTGTGAGTCTGTTTGAGTACTGTATGTGTGTGTGTGTGTGTGTGTGTGTGTGTGTGTGTGTGTGTGTGTGTGTGTGTGTGTGTGTGTGTGTGTGTGTACTGTGTGTGTGTACCTGTGTACGTGTCCGCCCTGGTCTCTGCAGACCTCAAAGCCTGCTGTCCGTTCAATCAGAGACTGATTTAGACCTGGGTAAACAGGTGGCAGAAACCTCCAGCCAATCAGTGGTACAAAATAGATTAATTAGCAGGTGTACTAAAAGTCAAACCCTTTGTGGGAATGGAAAGTGGAGAAAGCGTGTGAAAGCCCTGCTGCATTCTGATATGTGAATAATGTATCGGCTGGAGAAAATCAAAGTACATGTGTTGATAATCCTATTAGATCTGTGTTGTACCTGTGCAGCTTAGCCAGCAGATGTGTGTACGTGGGAATGCAGCTGTGGAGGAGGAATCCGAGTGTGGGCCCATGTTTTCCTTATCATGTCTTCTTGAATGAATGCTTTTCTGTAATCCAAAGAATGCAATTGAGAGGTTTTAATAACTAAAATGCCCCTCGGCTCTTGTTAATGACGGTGCGCGTGAGTGTGTGCCCGTACTCATGTGTTTACCCATACAGTGTAACCGTCCTCTGTGGGTGGGCTTTTGTACGTTTGAATATATACCTGTGGGTGCATGTTTACGAGTGTGTTTATCGCTATAGTCATTTAGGTGCACATTAATCTATTTAACACCCCTACTCTGTCCAAGTTAATGGGTAGTTAGACTGCAATGGTGCAGGGCCAGAATGACGATGGAGGCACTTTGGAGGAATGGCTATCGACACCCCAAGGCTAAGCATTAATGCTTCTATTGACTCGTTTGCATCAGGTGTGCTGTGTGTGGTGTGTTTTAAATGTGTGTGTGTTTCTGTCTAGTATGTAGTTTATGCGCATTCAAGCATCCATTTGCGTGTGTTTATTTGCGAGATGTTCATTAGGACACAGTGTTCATTAGGCTGTTTTAATTAGTGAAGAAATCAAACGAGTTGAAGGTTGTTTCAAGAACAGTGTCACAGTCGGAGCGATTAACGTGACATCAGTGGCTTCCTCCAGGCGGTAGGATATTAACGTTTCTCAAAAGAGATTAAAACAGTGTCTTACATTGAGAATGACTTCTGTGACCCTGACTTCTATTTGGCCTTCTTTGTATTTGTTTTCTTTCCAATCTCCCAATGCTACACATCCTCACAACACTGATACCGCCACCCCTCCCGTCCTTGCTCCTCAGGTGCTGCAGGGGGGCAGAGGGGTTTCCTGGGTTGCATCCGAGCCCTACGGATGAACGGCATCACCCTCGATCTGGAGGAGAGGGCCAAGGTCACGCCAGGGGTCAAGCCCGGTTGCCAAGGCCACTGTACCAGTTTTGGGATGTACTGTCGGAACGGAGGGAAGTGTGTGGAGAGATACAACGGCTACTTGTGTGACTGCACCGATACACCCTATGACGGCCCGTTCTGCACCAGAGGTGAGAGGCATTTTGAGAGAGGCATTTTCAGTCTCCTATTGATGGGTAGATGAGGGGACTATGAATGCCTCAAATGCATCACGCTGCTCTTCATCTTTCAAACTTCAATTGCAAGACGAATCAATCTCTCTTCGTGTGGGCTTTCAGGAACTATTTCATGTCCGATTTTATTTTCCCTTTGACAACACTGCAGGGTGGTTTGCAATTTCCTCAGGTAGTAGCAGATAAATTATGGTTTTATTTCCTTTATTCCTTTCCTCAAACCGAACAAACTACCTTTTGCTTCAAATTTTAGGATGACAAACTGAGTCTTAATCTCTCAGCTAACACTTTTCCAAGTTTTACGGACATCTCTGGGAAGCCACGTTATTGTTGGCATTGTCCCTCTTTAGTTCTCAAAGCCAGAGGCAAATTGCGCCATGATTACTGCTGGAGTACTTGTGTTACAATGAGCGTCATTGCCTGACAACCCACTGTGATTTTTGCTGTGCTCTCTGATTGTCCTCACTTCCTATTCAATTTGGAGCTGCCGTTGTTGAAAGTGTTTGTGCCTATGATAAAAGACATCGATTGAGAGTGATACTGTGCTTACCCACCAATTCTCCCGGACTTAGGAGGACACTCACTGAATGCTGAAACTGTGCAAATGCAGAGCTAAGAGATCAAACTAAAAAACAAAATGCAAGTCACTTCACTCAGCGGAGGGTAGCTCCAGGTTTTTGAAGTTCAGGGATGAGAAATGTCCCAGTGTAACGCTGCTCCTGCACTGTTGCATACTGCTACAACATCATGTTTGTTTCACAGGGATTGATGAGATGCAGCATTAAAGTTCCCGGAACAAGTTTTCATAAAATGCTCTGGGGAGAAGAGCAGCAGCGCTGTCAGAGGCTTTCTGCTAGCTCCCAGTCAGAGAGTTGATCCCCGACACGTGAATTAATTTGTTTCCTAAAGCCTAATAGTGTTTTTTCCCGTGCTCTTGGCAGGAGGGGGGAGGGCGAGATGACAGAAAGCAAAGTGGGTGTGTGTCTGTGTGCGTGTGTGCCTGGGAAGAGGGTGACAGTGTGCGATGATATGCGAGTGTAAAGCATGAGAAGACCTCCTCTGAATCCTGTCATGACCAATCAGGCATTTCAGGATTTAGAGAACAGAGATTACTGTCTGTGCGAGGGTGTGTGTTTGCGTTTGTGTTAAAGTATTAGTGCGCGTGTCAGATAAAAGAGAGAGGCAAAGAAAGGGAGAGAGCACAGTCTTGTGTCTGTTTGTGCCTGTGCATGACATGTGACTTTTCTCTCCTTCTTCCGTCTCCTCCGTTCTTCCTTCTCACTCATCTGTGCTTCAAGTCCTTATCTTCTTTGAGTTCTCTACTCTCCTTTTGTTCCCCTTTTCCCATCGCTCGTTGCACATCTTCCTTCTTTTTTTCTTGTCTGCTCTCATCTCCCTTCTATCTCCTTCCGCTTTTATCTACGATTCACTGCTTCCTCTCCTTGCTTCTCTTTGTGCCACTGTCCAGCCTATCTTAAATATTTTCTGTTCTGTCTTCTCCATCTCCGCTTTTCTCTTCTCCTCGTCTGCCTTTTTTTTCATCTCCTTTAGCTTTTCCTCCCCATCGTTTATTCTGAATTTATCTTTCACCTCCTCCATTTTCTCAGTCTCTTTTTACTCTTTCTCCCCCTCCTCCACATCCCTGTTTCTTCTGCGGCCCTTCTCTTTTTTCCCCTCCTCTCCCAGTTGCCCCTCTCCTGTTTTCTTTTTCCAAACTTCTCCCCGTCCTCCCAGCGAGTGAAAAATGCATGAAGCCAGCCATAATTGCATAGTGCATTTCCATTGTATCCATATTTACACACTGCTCAGGGGACCCTGCAGTATTATTATTACACACTCTCATTCTTCTGCTTTTCTGCCCTGGAGGGTCACATGGAGCCGATGTGCACATGTACATACATATACACGGACACGCACGCACACATTTGTAGATACCTGCAGAGGTTTGCATCCTTGCACAAATTCCCTTTCCAAAACTTCTTCACACACTGACATGAAATACACACACATAAAGAGTCCTTGCCCTGGAGTAAAGTTTTCTCATTCACTGCTTCCAGACAGTTGAGTGTGTGAGAGAGAGTGTACGTGCATGCGTGCGTGTGTGCATGCGTGCATGCGTGCATGCGTTCGTGTGTGTGTGTGTGTGTGTTGCTTCTGAAATTCTGGGCAGCAAATCAGCATCTCTTCTTTTTCAGCAGAGCAGAAAAGGCTGAGACAGATTACACAAAGGCCGCACACGATCGACAGTTTTGTAGGAATACAGATAAAATGCAGAAATAATTTTAACAGAAAAGACGGAATCAAGATCCAGGTCAGTTGTACGAACTCTTTGTAAATACTTGGCCTAGAAAGGGTAGAAACAACTTAATAACACAAAGTAAAACATTACAATAATGTCCAGGGTGTCACATTTATAGATTAAACAAAGCTACTTGCATTTAGAGAAGATTGAGTTTAACGTTTTTTCTGTGGCCCGCCAATCAAGCCCACTGCTCACAGAAATACTGCATTTTGTTTGATTTAAGTTATTACCCGGCAGCATGGATCTTGGCAGAACAATGCAGCTGCGTCAGAAGATGAAGTGAGAAGGAGGCTATTCGAAAACTTCAGAAGCTCTTCGCCTGGTTAACGCAGAACAATTGGTAAAATGGGTCTCCCCAGACTTCCAAAGCTTGAAACAATATCAGTGCACAGCAGAATAGAGGATAATATTGTGGTGTAAGTGACTGGAAGCAAGGTTTTGCCTGAACGCCAATGAGAGTCAGAGAACTCGGCTATTTTCTAGTAATAAGCCTTGTATTAAATTTAAATGTAGCTTGAAGTGTTTATTGTACTGTGTCCGGCGGGAGACAATGGATGAAGTGAAGCATTAAAATGAAATGTGTAAATGTGTTCACTTAGTAACCTTCACTCGTAAGAGACATAGTTCTACATTTTCTCTGCCGCCACGCTGGGAAGGTTGACATGTCAAGGAATACTCAATGGCATTTATACGCATTCGTACACACACAACCCTCAATGCTTTCCCTGGAACCATTCTCTTTAATTTCACGCACATCGTGCCTTTTTTTTGTGCTTGCTTGCACATACACACACACACACACACACACACACACACACACATAGAAACGCAAACAAGGAGCATAACAGGAGTATTGAAAAATATGGCCCCATCTTCTTAACGCTTGATTACATGAATCAATAAGCCTGCTGGAATGGCTGGAATATGCCATTAGGTCTGTTAATGTACTGGCAAACAATGTATTGTTTGGTTTCAGATGCAGGAGCACAGCAATTTACCACCCACTTTACTGCACCTGCCGAGCACAGTCATATTTATGTGTGTGCGTTTTTCTTTCTTGCCATTTAATATGCGTTCCCTGTTGTCTTGTCATGTGTAAGTTTGTGTGCACTTATTTTGTGGCTTCTTTTTGATGGAAAGGGTTTTCATGCGTGGCCAGAGGTGTTGTTGTTTTTTCCGAGTCGCCCATACGTCCATCTATCTTGTGTACGTGATATCTCAGGAATGTCTTCAAATTTTGCACAAACATCCTGACGAGAGAGGTCACTGTGACCTCACATCTTTCACATTCTTGTGAATGCAATATCTCTAGAATTTGACTTTGGCCTCATAAAAAAACATGCTAAGTCATAACTCAAGAAAACAAATGCTAATTATGACAATTTCACACATATCTCCATCACATAAAATGATGAGGTTATAACATTTGGGACAAACAAATGGATGTAATCCATTAATTATAGTTAGGATAATTATAGTATTAGTGTAGACACATTGACGAGCTTATATTGTATTTGTTTGTGCTCACCAACACCCTACATGTCTCTTCATGTGTTTTTCTTCTATACTTCTGTCCTCTCACCCAGATGTTGGAGGTTTCTTTGAGGCAGGAACATTGGTCAAGTACAACTTCATGCCTGAAGCAGTTGCAGGAGCTAGCAGAGACTCAAAGATCATGACGCACCAGCTGACGCCACATGAAGTGAATCTCACAAAGGAGGAAGTGGCCTTCAGTTTCAGCACCTCCAACGCTCCAGCTATTCTGATGTACGTCAGCTCCAGGACGCAGGATTATCTGGCTGTGGTTTTAAGGCAGAATGGTAAACCACACATACACACACATGCACACACATGCAATATGTGGTTGCTCCCCACTCAGAAGTCTGCTCAGAGTAATGCTTGTTAGTGCTACAAAGTACATTTTTAAAGGCTGTCCTTGCAGCACAGTTTAGAAAATTCTATAATCTCCAAAGATCCTCTCCAGTCAGCAACCTCCCACTGAGAAACTGACATGAAGGCTTTGATTAAATAAGGTTATAAAAAAAAAAATTGACAGTGCCATCTAGCGTTTCACAAATCAATGTGCACAACCACAAAATAGAACTACAAAATACCCACACTGGCTTGGGGAGCTGCTATAGATTCTTGGGCCCACTGCACACTCAGGGCCTAAAACAGTCAATAGCTATAATCTCAGTCACAGTCAAGCTGTGGGCCCTCTGAATCATTCAGGGTCTCACCCTCTATTCCTCACCCCTGCTTGTCCCATGACTTCAAGAAGAAAACTACATTTTGACCTTAAGTCTTCAGTTTATTTAGAGTACGTCTGTAGGAAAACAAGGGTATAATGGACAACATTGCCAAAAAAAAATGAATGGCCAGTCTTAAGTGTCATCAATTAGCAATGTACTAACTACTTATAGACTTATCAGCAATCATGATTCATGCAACCAGTCCTTGACAACTATTTAGAAAATTAATTGTATTTATTCAAAGCATCAGAGCTCCAAAGTCAGTTTGTACCCCTCAGCAGTTAGACAATTGAACAGCAAGCACTTTGAATAACTAGCAGGGTGTTATTATTGTAGGATTTGTTATTGTCGTCATCTTTTATGTCTTCTTATTATGTGTAGTTTTAAGGGCTTAGAGCGCCAGGGCAGATGCATTCCTTTGCATTTGTACCTACAATTGTATTTTTTTAAAGTATCTGACAATAAACTAGAACTTGAACCTCAGGTACGTATTGATGAGAGCTCGCTCTCAAATCAGTGTAGAAAAGTGAGAAAAAAAGAGGTTTGAGGTTTCATATAACCAGACCGTGTTTCAAACCACTGGCCTGCATGTCTTCAGGTTCACTACAGGTCCGGTATAACCTGGGAGGTCTGAGGGAGCCATTTTCCATAGATGTGGACCAGCGCAACCTGGCCAATGGACAGCCACACAGCATTAACATGTCCCGTGTTGACAGAAGCATCACGATCCAGGTACAGACCACGTACGCACTCATACACTTATGTTAAGCTTTTAGTTGATGCTCGTGTGACCACGGGCCGAGACGAGACCCTGATCAGGTTCAAATTATAGTTTGTACTACACCTAGATCAAAACCACTAATGAGCTTGCCGTGTAAAAGGATCCAGGTGCCAGTGGGAGACCAAGGATTACTCAAAGATTATGACATTAGAAGACACTTTGACAGGATGTTAAAATACAGGACTTTTATCACAACAAAAAGGTTCAAACAAATAAAACAAGTATATATATATATATAAATATATATATATATATATATATATATATATATATATATATATATATATATTCTTAGACACATATTTCAGTAAAAACTAAATTAACTAACTAACATAAATCCATGCAAAACAAAGCCAAGCAGCACAAAATAACACCAAAACTAAGCAAACAAAACCAAAAACATAAATATAAGTAAATTAGTGACTCAAACAAAACATCAGCAGCAGTCAGCGTCTCCAGCCTGCTCACTGCACAACCACAACCGCCATCCAAAAGCTCTACAGGGAAGTGGGAATCTCTGGAGCTAGACCGAGAGTAACAGACAACATGAAACCCACGGCAAATATGCCTCAATTTAGGACGCTTAAGTCCACACCTACCGAAGCCTGTGATGTAAAGAAAGAGAAAGAGACAGCTCATGGTGTGGCCTATATGTGGTGGCCCAGATTAATTGGGAACCAGGAAGCAGGGGCGGGGGCTAAGGCCTACTCAGCCCTACAATTGCCCAGGAGGAACAATTCATAAGACAGTTACACTCGGAAGTCAAAAGACTCATGCTTCAAGTTGAAGATCTTACTTACAATCAAAGGAGTACACAGGATTGCCATCCAACACGCACATGCACGATGCCCAGCCGCCGTTAGCATTAAGTCAAATGGGAGAGCATTGCCCTGTTCTTTTTTCTGCTGTGATGTGTCTCTGCCACTGTTAATCCACTTCCACTAGACAGCCTAAGTATAGCAACAGAGAGAATGTATCGATCTGTGTGTGACACTGTGTAATTGTGGCTGCGTATATATTGTGTGTTTGGCGTGCGTGGCTGAGTGTGTATTACACAGCAGGAGAGAGACTGAGCGTGTGTGTGCTTGTGCATGACAACGTGTTTGCCCACATCCATCGGTGTTCATCTGTGGTTGTGTGCGGGTGTGTTTTTTAGTTGGCTCTTGAGTTTTGTGCGGCTAAACAGCTTAGTGCGGATCAATACAGCCAAGGCTAAGTCAGTAGCTGTCAAGGATGGTGTGAGGATTCAGCTAAACTATTACAGACATTGTTCTGTGCTCAAATGCTCCAATTTGGCTGCAGGCTGCAGTTTAAGGAGAACTCAATGGATGGTAGCGGCTTGTAAAACCTAGTTACGTCCAGTTCAGAATGGATGTGTCGTTGCATGGTTTGCGTTTTTTTTATTTGAAAAAGGAAAAACTGTAATCCTTGAATTGAACAGTGACATCACAGTGTGTGTGCGCATGGCGGGCTGTTGAATGTGTAATTTAAATACCTTGTTGGCACTTGATATCTCGTGGCATTATTGCTGCACACCTAAACTTCTGCTTTGTTGAAAGTGGCACATATTCTTGGATTTGTATAGTTGTTTAGCTATTTCATACACTATGCATCCCTAAATATCCAAAGAGTGACTCAATTGTATGCTCACTATCCACCCCTAGTGGGCAGAGGGTGGCATTACATTAGAATGAGGCATTGACTCACCTCCAACCTGCAATATCAGGGTGCAGACAACTGCAACTGTAGAGCATCATGTCAATAATTTGGTATAACCTTGTTCTTACTAATATTCCAGCTATTTGATTTCATTCCATGCTGTTTATTCTCTACACATTATTTTTTTAATGCTGAGAGAATAAAACTTCCCTCCAAGCGTCACAAAATCTGCTCATTTTATCCATGGTGTCCTCATGGCTTACTTTCCATCAATGAGGCACTTGGCATACGTCTGCATCACCTCTATTTTATAAGTTATTGTAGAGGAAAAGGTGTACCTTAACACCATATATTTTATTCATTTAAAATAATGATATATAATCTGAATAATAATAGGCCAGATATTACAAAAACGTTTGCCCTTTTTGCCCCCCTTGTGACACAACAACTATATTAATCACAATACTATATATGAATCAATAGAATAGAGTTGAGTCCATACAGCATAGTAGACAGTGAATTAGTGGTTAGTGGTAATAATTAGTTGTGTTCTTTCTAATTATGGCTACCGTGTTGACAAATACAAATGAAGCTCCTTCCTCGTTGCCTTCAATAAGGTGTTGGTCTGGATGAAGGACAGTTCATTTGCCAACCAATAATCATTACATCTCCTCTTCAACATAAGTCTCTACCCCTTTCTGTCTCTCATTGCCTGCAGAGCATTCACCCTGATCCATACTGGAGTCTCATCACTTACATGCACACACAGCAGTGACAAATTGTGGCAGTAAGAAAATTGAAAACTGAAACATCCATTGGAAATCGTCCTCATTTTCTGGGCAAATCACATCCTGCAGCTGCTGATCACCCCAGTGGGAGCACTTCAACATAACACATCCCCTTTTTACTGGCACGCAGAGTGATTAGAGCAACAGACCGCTTATTTGCTTATCACAAACACATGCATGCACACACTGCGTGGTCCACTAGTTGATCATTGCCTGGCTGTGTCGAGATATTGATGTTCAGCCCAGTGTTCCGTGTGTGACCGAAATATTAACTATCAATTGCATATCGCCAGTTTTCCACTCCACATGTGCACCGGCTGTAAGCTACTCTAAATAACAATCCATTTAATCTTTTTCTCCTTAATTGATAGATTCACCACTTAAATATTAGTGTGGTTACTGTCGGGGGACGGATGCAGAGAGAAAATACATTAAGTTTCTAGATAAGTCTCGAAGAGTAAAGCCAGAAGGTGTGCTAACGAAGATAACTTTGATGAGTAAAACTTTCATGTTGCCTTACTGCCTCGGGGCTCTTTTCAAGGTACAAACATGCCCTTAATATCCACAGGTAAACACATGTGGACATGCATACCAACGGACAAGGGAGATCTTGTCGGCACAATTCACTATACAAAGCGTTGCCGTACTTCAAAATCAACATAGTTTCATCTAATTTCTCTCCTTCTACCTCACCATTCCTCCCACCTTCTATCTTCTCACACCCTTGAGGGCTTTTCGTTCTAGTTCATTTATCTTTGGCCAGAAACCATGACTGTAGCTCACACTCACACTAATGAGTTTTCTAGAACAGGACACAGTTCTGCTCGGGAGTACAGCCACAACAACAACACTGAACACCACCAGGGAGTATATAGTACTAGTCCACGATAGTATATAGTGTATAGTTCACGATGAAGTGTTTGCTTATGTAAAAGATGTAAGATATTGTATTTTGTGTCTATGTTTTGTGTTTTCTTAATTTTTTTCCATGACGAGGGAGTTAGTTTCAGAAATTGTGTTTTAGTAATTGCAAAAAGCAAAATTAAATTATTACATTTAAAATATGAATTATTAAACTTTATTTTTCCCAAAGCAGATGGCATGATTCACCAATGAAACGATGAACCTGCTGATAAACCGCACTGTATCTGTAAGGCCGTGTTCACATCAATTGACATGTGTGACAAGAGAAGGAGCTTCATTTCTGGGGTTCTGGTAGAACCAGAGGACATCTGGGCCAACGCTTACTTTTCCATACACTGCTCTTTGTTTACAGTTCAATGGGCAACTCGATATGCAAAACTGAAGTTGCCCCTCACATTGGGGTCTGAGCTCTCGGATGTTAATGTGTCCTCAATGGTTTTAAGTGCATTCACACCTGTACGTAGAGCTGTCCACTAGTGATCGGATCACTTAAGACGCATGTTAATTGACTGGATCAACTGAGAGTGTGAAAACACGTTAGTGTTGGTTTTTAGCAAAATGTTTGAAATGCCATCAACAGCATTTGCAGTCAATCAAATTGTGTCCGACAGGCTGGAAGGTTGTATTTAAATGTTCAAACTGAATTATCATGGGCTGAATTGTTGGCTTGCTAATTACTGAGTTTGAAATTGGATCACAGATTTCATAATGCATTAACAGCTAAAATACCAATTTGGTTACAGCAAAGCCACAAGCATTTGAAATGTAACCAACCCATTATTATTTTTGCGGATATGCTCATTGTAGACCTTGTTACAGCTGCTTTGATCTGAGATATCACAACATGAGTGAGAGGCAGAGATTTGAGTCGGATGCAATAAAAGTCAGTTATGCTGGTGGGCCCGCCACTGGATCAAATTCAATTTCCAGGGTAAAACAGTGAGTGGAGTGTTTACCTGAGGCTGCGATGGTCTCATTTCTCTGCAATCAAGACTTTAAATCTAAAAACATTTAGGCAAGCAGCTGTTTAGTTTCTAGACACAGCAGAGAACAAGTGGGAAGACAAGTAGGAGTGTGGTAATTGGAATCTGAAAGACACAAGAGCAGAAGAGAAATGGAGACCAAAAGAAAAAGAAGGAATACAGAGTCAGAGAGGGGGGGGGGGCGTGGGGGGGTTTGAGAAGAGTAAGATTGGGTTTTTAGATAAAGGAAGTAGACCCACAAAATAAAATAAAAAAGTTCACTTTGATGTATTAAGGTTATCTCGCGCTATCACAGTCCTGAGGCTTATTTCAGGGAGTGGATTTGCATGTGCCCACAAACACCTGCTGGAATGTACACACAGGCATTCAGCATGCCGTGCAGGAAGCAAGTGTTTGGCTTTTTAAAGCAGTTTGTGAGGTCTCATCAGGTTAGCTCGCTATCAAAAGCATATCAAGGCAGGATCAAAACAAGTTCCCATCTCGGGCTTTCACTTTCACGCAAACTCTCACACACTGTGAGGGCTTAGAGATGAAAGTGAGGAGTCCCTTCAGGCAACAAACATCTCATCTCCTCTCCATACCTTACCTCTCCTCCCTTCCTCTTGTATCCTTACCTCTCCTCCTTACCTCTCCTCTTCTTTCCTTATCTCTTCTCCTCTTCCTTTCACTCCTCATTTCCTCTTCTCTCCTTACTTCTCCTCCCTTCATCTCCTCCTCTCTTATCTTCTTATCACCTCTTCTCCTTTTCCCTAAATGTTGTTGCAGTGGTTGATACTAGTTGTGTGTGTGGCTGCTCTGTGAAGGGAAAAGGCATTAATTCATTTGATCACTTATTTATGAGGTCAAACTATCATTGAAGTGTAAAAAAAAAGACATTTATTTGCACCTGTCTCAGTTTTAGTCTGCGAAGGGAGTCTTTTTTTCATCCTTCAGATATGATTAAGGCAACAGAGCTGCCATGAAAGTTCTCAGTGTTCTGTAAATGAGTTTGAGTATATACAACACGTTGGATAAATTAGATTCCTTTTGAGCACATAGTTGGAGAAAAAGATTTCACCCATTGTTAATTTTCTCTTGGTCTAAGGCTTGATTACATTGCTTACGTAAGCCTTATGTAACCTAAGAGGCACCAACAGCCCTAAAAGGAGAAAATTGCATTGCCTAAATGGTGCACCGTAAAAGGAAAGGATCCCAATAGTTGCAGTTGTAATTGACAAACTTTGGTAAAATTAGGTTTTTTCCCTGGCTGTCTTCCTCTGTGGACCTTTTTTGGGGGGTTATGAGACTCAGACCGCCCTCCCAGACTGAGCAGCCAATTTGTTTTCTCAGATAAAAGTAAATAAGCTGAGCACAATTTAATTGTGTCCCATTATCCCACCCTCCAGTCACTGGGAAAACAAAACCCACACAATGCTCCACTGAGACCAGCTTTTTAGAAAGAATCAAATTAGGATATTGTGTGTGTGTGTGCGTGCGTGTGCGTGTGCGCGTGTGTGTGTGTGTGTGTGTGTGTGTGTAAAGAGAAAGAGGGAGCAAATGGTCGGGGAAGGTTGGGGGTAGAGAGAATTCTTCATATTGGAGGATTTTAGGATTCAAACCTGTGAACAAGTGCAACTACACACACACATAAATCTCAACCCTTTAGTGGCAGTCCGGCTCAGCTCCCTGCTTGCTTGCAGGCTACGACAGCTATTCAGCACTTCAATGGAACAAATTTCCAGTAAACAAATGGGACCAAAAGTCATTGTTTTCAATAAACCTCCCCTCTCCCGGCTCGGGCCGTTGGTCTGCCTTCTGCAGACGGGTGTGTGCGCTGAGATACAGTTCTCATGTGAGCAAGCAGAAGAGAGGAAGGAAGATCTTTTATTTCTGGGACATACACAGAAACCAATTTGTGGGGTTGAAATGATTCTCATCAATAGCACCGGCTGCAGCCTTCAAGCTAATTAGAAACTTCAGTGAAATGGCAATAACAAGTTAATTATGTTGCCGTGATATTAAAGTTGTGTATTCCCTCTCTCCATCAGCCTTTCTGCTCTCACATCTCCATGACGCTCTTCTGTGTAAACACGCTGCTTCTTCTCTCTATTTGTTAAGTTCTCGGGAAAGGCTTTGAACCCACAGCAAACTTTAGAAATTGCATATTGTTAATTCATGTGTGATCGGTCATCTCGAGTCCTGCTGAAGAGCTGTTTGTGTTGCAGGATCATTATGGAAGATCGCTTTGGAGTTTAGCCGTGACTAGCTTAAATAAACAAAAGAGGAAAGAAAAAAGTTCTGACTAAAAGGTTTTCTTTAATCATTTGGTTGGGCGTGACTTCTGTGAGCAACCGAGATAGTGTGCAGAGAGATATTGAGTTTATAGAGACATATCAGAGTGATGACAACAGACGTAGCATAGGTGCATTACTTCAGGATAATGATACATTTTCTTGTTCTGATCAGATATTTTTAAAACTGAAATCATCTACTCATTTATGTATTGAGTATTTCCATGTAAACCCTCTGGATACAACTTTTTTTGATACTTTTCTTTTTAAAAAAAGTATATTGCCAAATGCTGACTTTTCTGCAGTCCTCAAAACAGCATGATCTGAAAGGTAAAAGGAGTAAGACACATATTTGATAACAGACATGTGCGAGTCTGTTATTTGTTACTGGATCATGGGGAATTATATAAATTATTGACACTGTGGTTTCCCCTTTACTGAACATGTTTAACCACAAGAGGGCGCTATTGAGCCTCTGTCTGTGCTGTGTCGTAGCTTTACAGTGCCTGACAGTTATGAATGACCTTCTCTTCTTCCTCATCTGGTTTAATGTGCTGATGCAGGTCTTGGGCTGGTGCCTTGTTAAAAGGCTGTGATCAGTAGTTGTAGAGCCTGACTCCCTCTAAAACTAATCTATTATCTCCTGCTCCCTCTCTCCCACTGTTACAGTTGGATCATTACCCTCCGGTCAGCTACACTCTCCCAGACGCCTCAGACACACAGTTCAATCTGGTTAAGACTTTGTTCTTGGGAAAAATCTTTGGTGAGTATGTCAGCTTGTATACACACACGCTTTAATCGTTTTCACACTGGACACTGTTCTTTTTCCACATATTACTTTATCATCAACTAAAATCATAATCTGTCTCCATCATTGTTCACATCTTTTTTGCAGCATTATGAAGCTCAGGTTTCTAATCTTCCTGGTAAAAGTTTTAATTGTGGATTAGTGGAAAGAAAATTCATTCAGGAAAATAATATGCATGTGGATTGACTTGCTGTAATCCCCAACTGAAGCTTATTCAATTGGGTTAAACTCGATAAAAAACAACCACAGTTGTCATATTTAGGTACTCAATGTATTGTTTAATCCACTTGTACTGTATGTATGAACTATATTCTATTTTATAACTATTATTTCATACAAAGTTAAACCGTTTAAATTCACAAAATTGATACAAAAAATTATTAAAGCATTAAATTATACATTAATGAGCATTAATAAATGAACAGGCCCGAAACAAAAGAGGCTGTAATTACTTATTTGTCCACTAGATGGAGCCACTGGACTGAATGGGGGCTATTGATGCATCTCTGCATGCACAACATGTGTGGCTGATAAGGTTATGAAATCTGTCTGGTTTAAACTACGACTATGCTATATTATTTTCTAGCTGTAGAACATATTAATCCCCAACGTTTACTTTGGGTTGATGTTTCCTGTTTAGTCGGTAAATCACTGCTATTTTGACGCTTTGCTAGTAGGAAACTCTAACACTGCAGTGCCGAAAGCTGATTAAAATAGGATGCATAATATTTTACGTCAGGTTTTTAACATCAGTTTCCAACTGACTTGACAAAGACTTTTGGTCTGAACAAACCACTAAATCATCTCTCCAAACACTTTAGATTACTTAATTATCAAGAGCCTGTGACCTTGACATATTTAGGTTCCTCGAGCTGTGGTTTATGGCGTGGTTTTGGTCGATTTGATTACCTTCTTTAATACCTCATAATGTTCCTCTGATGGTAGATTGTATCTCATTCTTTGCATCCCGCTGCAGCGTGCTCTAGTCTACTCTCTCATCTCCTTCTCTCCTCACTTCCTTCCCCGATGTCTCTTTTGTCCTCTACCTCAAGTGCCAAGAAAGTCAGTGAGGTTGAAGTAATGGCTGACTTCACTTACCAGCCAGAACTATCGACCGCTGCACACACCATCAGAACCCTAGGGGATACAACACCATGCGCACACACACAAACACACACACACATGAACAGGCACACACACATACACAGAACACAGCCATCCATCTTAACCCAACAAACAGAGCACAGATGCTTTAAGGACAAGCAGGACAAAGTCATGGCACATGCAGCCTTCCACTTCAGCCTCACATCAAAAGACTCAACATTGTGAGACGTTACCATAAGTCTCTCGTGAACATCATCACAAAATAACACATACAGACAGAGCCATGAAATAAGCAGGTAATTGGATCGAGAAGGAAGGAGGGAAACAGATTGTGTCGGGATGAGAGAGACAGGGAGAGAAAGAAAACAGAACAAAAGCAGGCGTTTGATTTTGCACATCTCATCAGATCTGTTCCACTTCAGCGTTGGGACCACAAAGACAACAGAGGCTGTCAGACAGCTGGGCGATTAGATTCTCCATTTCTGGGACACAGAGCCTCTGTGTTTGGTACAGCGCGCACACTCCGAGCACAGCGATGTCTCCTCCATCACCTCACAGTCTGCTGATTGTAGGATGGGATTAGCCGCTGGAATAGTGATGGGAGAAATAAAGCGAGGGAGACGTTAAAGAATAGAGAGATACGCATCAATAAATGTATACAACTGTCATTTTTATACAGTAAACATGTGGTGTTTTCTATTAACTAACTCCTTCGTAACTCTGTACTAGGGACTACAAATTTACATTTAAATGGTACTTGTCTATGTACATCTGCTCACAAGGATGCCATTGATTAGGGCCCCGATAGCCATTGTTCCCTCAGTCACTGTAACCTTAAATAGGTATGAATTATATAATGTATATGTATGTGTGTATGTGTGAACAACCCCTAAAGTAATGGAATATTTTCATGACTTGCTACAAATTTTGCCAGGAACTTTAGCTGTTGCTATTTAGTTTCTTATTCTTCCATTCGTCCACCTGAGTCTCTCTCACACGATCTCTTTGACTGAAGGCGTATCATTTCCATCACACTCAACACTTTTAACTGCAATTTGTTTTTTTGTCTTCTGACAAATTGTGACTGACATTTTATAGAACATAATCACTTAATCAAATAAACAATCGTGAAAATAATTGTTAGTTGCAGCCTGGATGGACCTGCCTAGCACTTCAGCCTCCAATCAAAGTGAAATGTATTCCTGTATAACTGACAAAAGACCGGTATGCTTGAATGTCAGCTACCAACTACAACAAAACTAATGTCAAATGAATTGTGTTTTGTTTGTTGTAGATGTCTTAGTGAATATGTCAGATCCAGGGTCACGAGAGCTATTGTGTTTGTCGCCAAGGGTAAATTTACTAAAGCGGTATTGATCATGCACCACTGGGATGATTCAGCACATGCTGCTGTAGCGGCTGCAGACTGTAAGTCTATGCTGTGTGTGAAGGTAAATATACATCAGTGCTTAACAGCAGGGTTAGGATGGAAGTGGGCATGTCTTTAACCCTGCACACTAACGTTAAAAGTAGTAACACCATCACTAACGCCGGGTACATTTTCCCCAATATCATGTACCTGTTAAAATACACTTCTCACCAAAATATATTAAAATACAAAAATACAAGGCAAATTGAAGTACCCTTCTTTTATTGAAAAAGATCTTCTTTTTATTTAAAGTCTCCCTGCAATGGTAATGTCCACCCTATAGGACAGAAAATCACCCGAACACGTGTCTGTTGAAAAAAACAGGGATCGGCGCAGAGAAGCACGGCCACCTTCCCAGTGGAATAGACGGAGGACATGAGTCATACCCCAGGGCAGCAGGCACGCTCCCAACACGGTCCTCATTGCCACGAATCGAAATTCAGATTTGTCTCTTATTTTATTTTTGTATGCTGCTGGCCTCTCTTGTTCCGTTAACTCTGACCACTTATTTAACACGTTGCTGCCAGTAGGCGCTGCCAATTATTTAACACAGGCCCTAAGTCCTGCCGATAGTCCCAGGTGTAGTGGCTTTATTCTAAGATCTACTCTACTCCGAGACATAATGGCTATTATCTTCATTCAGAATGTATTCTATGGGCATTCTCTTTTACTTAAAACATACATTGACCCTCAAGGAGAATCAGAACCCTTTTCAGCAGGACAAAATGTGACTAACTGCCTTTTTTGTCCCTTTCTGTGCCTTATCACACAACTCTGTCTCAATGGATGTTTGTCCAAATAGCGTGCATGTGTGTTTTGATGTATAAACACATTTAAATATAAAATATATAAAGTGGATGGTCAGCAAATAGTTAGTAAAGGACCACAGTTGCAGTTTTTCCTATTTTACCTAATTACTTTTTTTTAAGATGAGCTGGACAGCGCTTCAATTAAATTATTAATCAGCAGATGTCACTTTACAAGTCGATGAGAGCGTTTGAATGAAACATCAGTACATTAATAAATAATTTCATTGGGCTGTTAATGGGGTTGTTGATTTACTTTTTGTTGAGTAGTCAGCTCGCACATTGTAGAATCCATTGAGTCTTTATTAAGTACAACTCGTTTGTACTTTACTCGCTTCTGAACCAAAGCATGCCATCAGGAAGTGCTCTTGGTGTTTCAAGGCCATTGTGCTGTGACCTTTTGGCAGAGCCACCAGACGTCCTGAGTCATTAAAGTGCTGATGAGCCCTGATGTTAGATGAGGTTGATACCACAGAGTAGTTTTCTCTCTGACCTATCTCCAGGCTGCATATTCTCTGTAATCTCAATGTGCCTCTACCTTGAGATGGACGTACCTGTGCGTGGTCACTGCTTTGTATGAGAGGGAGGGTGGCATGACATCATCCTCCCTGACTATCACCACTAGTTGTACTGGTGAGTCCTGATCCGTGCCAGCATGGCTCCGGGATCCAGGTTTTCTCCAGCTGCTCTGTCGGAGTGGGGGTGGGACTGCACTGCAGTGAGCGAGAGAGAGAGACAGAGAGAGAGAGAGACAGAGAGAGAGAGAGAGAGAGAGAGAGGGACAGACAGACAGAGAGAGAGAGAGACATCAATGTTTTACCGTGTCAAGAGATCCACGTAGCACATTGAGGAGGAACGAGCGCCAGAAGAGAAGAGGAAG
Source organism: Clinocottus analis (assembly GCF_023055335.1). Lineage (NCBI taxonomy): Eukaryota > Metazoa > Chordata > Actinopteri > Perciformes > Cottidae > Clinocottus > Clinocottus analis. The sequence goes on from NW_027175909.1 coordinate 8,217,474, forward strand.
CTGGTTTTGCCTCACAAACTGTGTACAAACACACAGTCCAGATAGGTAACTACAGCTCTGTGTGTGTGTGTGTGTGTGTGTGTGTGTGTGTGTGTGTGTGTGTGTGTGTGTGTGTGTGTGTGTGTGTGTGCGTGCGTGTTTATACCTGTGTCTCTTCATTTGGATGTGTTCCTATCTTATGCATAAGTGTGCCATGCTCTGAGTAATTCATCCTTTCTGTTACTCTAAATGTGTATTCAATTTGCTGCTAAACATGATTTCCCGGAAGATTGACATTATGCCAAATGTGTGATGTTTTTTTCATTTTAAAGGGAATCCACCCCCTGATGTAATTGGATTGCAGGCAAATTTGACACCGAAAGGCTCTGTTATGTCAGTGATACTCGTCAGTACAACCTGACATCCTGGTGGAGGAGGAAGCTAGAGGTGGCATTGAATACACCTGTGTGTTTGCATCTGTGTGTTCAGTTGGGCGTTGCAACCAGCAGGTGTTTTTTTTCCATATCTTAAACTAACACATAACTCTACTTCAGCTCTTATCTCCCTTCTCATCTGTTCCTCTCCACCTCCACAAACCCCTCACATGATCTCTTCACATGTCTGTATTCACTGCAGTTCATCACCATTTTATTTTAATGACATTCAAACAGTTCATAGAGGACGAAGAAAATCTCTGCACAATTTGTAGGTCTTTTGGCTTTATTATCAAACTATATAAGCATAAAAGATGTTTACACAAAGAAAAGTATAAACATGAGTTACATTACATAAATAGATTAGAAGATAATATAAGAGCATTGACGTCTATTTTATCTCTTCACAACTGTAGGTCACTCATTTTTTATTGTATATTTCTCTTTTATCGATTAATTTCTACAGCTTTTACATTTTTTTTTACAAATTCCTATCATCCCCTCTCTCTCTCTCTCTCTCTCTCTCTCTCTCTCTCTCTCTCTCTCTCTCTCTCTCTCTCTCTCTCTCTCTTAGCTGTGACTGTTCATATGTTTGTGCATGCGTGTGTGCATTACTGCATGTTAAATATTAGTTTTGGTTTTACTGAGGGTGTGGTGGGTGGATTCTCATTAATATACCTTTGATGTGTCTGGAACGCTTCATTCTTTCATTAACCCCCTTCACCCTCCTCCTCTTCTTTTTCCGTCTCTCACCTCTACATCAGCTTCCATTTGTAGCCATGGCAACTGTGTTTGATCTCCTGCCCCTCCATTTGAGCACCCTTCTTGTCACCCCCATTTCTTCCCCACTCCATTTTTTTCACAAACTCACCCAGATACAGACACGCATCATGAGACACTCTTATCTCTCTTTTCCTCTCCTCCTCCTCCTCCTCCTCCCATGGCTCTCACCTTTCCTTTCACCGTCTGCCTTTTTTGGAGAGGCAGACACACCCTCCCTCTCTGCTCAGGCAGGTTTTGCCATCCTCCCTTCTTATTTAGTCCAGCCACCCCCACCCCCCCAAAAAAAAACACAACCCATTGTCCTCACTCCAGCCCTGTGGTCACAGCTTTATGTGCTGCCTCACCTTTTGAATCATTCATGTGATGTCACTGACACACAATCAGAAGGTGCAATCCTCTGATCAACATGCTGACCTTGTTGCTGTGTTTGTGTGTGTGTGTGCGTGTGTGTGTGTGTGTGTGTGTGTGTGTGTGTGTGTGTGTGTGTGTGTGTGTGTGTGTGTGTGTGTGTGTGCGTGTGTGTGTGTGTGTGTGTGTGTGTGTGTGTGTGTTTTGTGGTGGATGTGTGAGGAGTCCCATTATGGCTGGTGACCACAGTCATCGGACCGAGTTGTAATCGTATGTCATGGTACATTTAAATATTTCCATCTGAAGCCAAAAGGATTAGTTTCTGCTCTATTCTAATTATAATTAGTGTGTGTACTTGTTTTATTGATCAGTCAGGAAAACCCAGTTGAAGACACAAAGGCAAAGTATACAAGCCTTAAGATCAGCGCTTGGCGGTTGATATTATTTGTAATGTATGGCGAACATATGGGGAAATTACTGTATAAAGGTCTGTTGGCAAGAACTTAACATTGAAAGGTTAGATAGCTATTCACTTATGTTCTTCTGTGCATATAATATTTCATAAAAGCTGAATCAACACCTGAACAATAGTGGATTGGTGGATTGTAATAGACATGTAGTTGTGTCCACCTCTTCATCCATTAGCAAGAGGTAGATGCCATTAAAACCAACCAAGCTTCTTATCAGTGACAACCCAGCCCCTAGGTCATGTTAAATTTGAGATGTTTATGGGCAACATTATATTACTTAAAATGGAAACATGCTTCTTTCTAGGGACCAATTGCTCGTGAAACCACTGACCAAAGAAAAATATCTGAAACAAGGGAAGCTTTTCACCTATTTACTTTCAGCATTGTATGTTAAGCAGCCTGTTATACTCCCAACAGAGAGCCTATTAGTATTCACACCAGGCCTCTGCAGTGATCAACACATGTTCAGGCATACGGGAGAGAGAGGACTTGTATTCATATTCTGTGTTTATCAGTATTCTGCTCACTGTGCTGACTGTAAGGCACTTCTTTCCCAAGTGTGTCTGTCTCTCTACCTATTCTGCACAATGCACACCCACGCATACAGAATCAAATTCATAAGCACTCTCACGTGCACACCATGCACACTGTTTTCAAGGTGTGAAGTGATTGATAGCCGATATATATACGTTTGTCTCTGTTCCTGCAGAGAAGGGCTAACCGGCGGCATATCCGACGGGAGATGCTGAGCCACAGTTCAGAGAACACGTCACCTACTAGCAGCATTAGCAGCAAATACAAGAACTGTATGAAACTGTAGAGCTTGTATCAAAGGATTGTTTCAACACACATGGTTAGATGATGAATATGTATTAAACTCAGATGCTGAGCTCTATTCCTCTATTCCTGGCAGCACAATCAATAGTGTACAAACACACACACACACACACACACACACACACACACACACACACACACACACACACACACACACACACACACACACATACACACACACAGCAATACTCACACTTGTATTAGACAGAAAATGGAATAAAGGGAGAAAATGACATTATAAGCCATATCCAGATACTTAGAATCCAATTTATTGGCGTGACACAATTCGAGAGAGAGAGAGAGAGAGAGAGAGAGAGAGAGAGAGAGAGAGAGAGAGAGAGAGAGAGAGAGAGAGAGAGAGAGAGAGAGAGAGAGGTACTCTTGTTAGTCATCCCTTGTTCATATTGTGCTGCAGGATTGTCCAAGAAGCAGTTCCCTCTGGGTGTGGCCCAGTCGTGTAGCAGCAGAGCAGTCGTGCATGTGAACACTATAACTTAGCTCTGTCTGCACACACAGCCGGGGTTCCTGTGAAGGATGAGACATTTTACAGCTCTGCGAAAAGTGTTGAAGACAGTTTGGCTGTTTTGAAATCAGTCCAGGTTTGTGCGCTGGAGTGTGGAGCGTGTCTGAGGATGTGTGTTTTTACGTCTGGCCGAACTGTGTGTGTGACGGTGTTACAGAGATTTGTTTTAATAATTTTGTGTGTGTGTGTATGTGTGTGTGAGAGAGAGAGAGAGAGAGAGAGAGAGAGAGAGAGAGAGAGAGAGAGAGAGAGAGAGAGAGAGAGTGAGTGTGAGAACAGCCAACAAGAATGACTCAATGTATTTATGCAAAGATAGAAAAAGCATCTTAGATTATCATATGATCGTTAATGTGAGCCTAGAAAAGCAGTGAATGATGCCGTCTTAACAATGTCTTCATATGAAGTCGCTCGGCGTAAACTAACAAATCCCCAGTCAATTCCTTTCAGCCAATGTTGGTCAACACTGGAGAATATGCAACCTATTTAACCTCCAAACAGCCCGTGTAATCCGCAGATTGAACAAGGATAAAGCACTGGCTTGACTGAGCTCAGTGGGCCAGCTGGTCAGTGTGTGAAGTCCTTTTCTTTGAAAAATAAAGAGAGATGAAAGTCAAGGGAGAGACAGAGAGAAACAGACTGTGGCACAGACAGATTGCTGCATTTAAAAAAGGCACTTATGAATTTGCCTTGAACGCCACAACAATACCGTCATACCGTCTAAATGCCATGTTTAAAGGCTAATCTTGTTTTCCTCTGTGTGCCATGAAGACTGGAACTGGCACTGATGCTTTCTGCTTAAGATACATATCTTATATGTATCCACATCTTTTGCCCCCAAGACAGAATAGGAGAATGCATTTAGAGACAGAGAGACAGACAGTAAGAGCCTCTTAATTTAGCAATAGAGGTGAATGTCTGTATGTTCCTCTTCCTCCCCCTCCTCATTCTCCTCCTCCTCCTCTTCTTCTATCCTCACTCTCTTCCCTTCTTATTTGCGTAAATGTATATGTTTTGAAAAAATCAGTGCTGATGCGTTCTCTTTAAAAGTGGCTGTGCTTGAGATCCTTTGTTTCTCTTTGCTCTCTCTCTCTTTGCTCTCTCTCTCTCTCTCTCTCTCTCTCTCTCTCTCTCTCTCTCTCTCTCTCTCTCTCTCTCTCTCTCTCTCTCTCTCTCTCTCTATCCGTCTCTCTGCCCCCATTGTATTATCTATCAAATGTATGGTCATGGTCCCACATAAGTTAACATCACATTGTGTCTCTGTACAGAAACTGGACCCATAGACCCTGTCCTCATCGACCATTACAACACTCCAGGCTTCATCGGGTGTTTTTCGCGGGTACAGTTCAACGGCGTCGCCCCCCTCAAGTCAGCACTGAGAACCGTCGCCCAGGCCACGCCGTCAGCCGGTCAGCCAGACAGACAACCTGCCGCCTCCTCGCCGGTGTCTTACCAGGGCAAACTGGTGGAGTCCAACTGTGGGTCTTCACCTCTCACCATCCCACCAATGTCTGCTGCGACAGATCCCTGGCATCTGGACAACACAGGTGAGGATCACACCAAACACGTGAAGATGTCTCCAATTGTACCTCTGACTTGGACATGTACACACATCCATACATGCAGACACACCAACCTCAGCACTTGTGTGTAAGGTTGCTTTCCACATCAGTGTTTAGTATTTCAGAGTGTCAATAATGTGGATGCGTCCGTATTCCTCTGGCTTGGTGCCAACTGTGCCTTTGGGAACGTTGAGATATCTGAGATGGATCCATTCCTTTGATCTGGACTCCAGGTTTAAACTTACAGTCTGCTCTCCGCCATCCTTATCCAGAAAGAATTGGTGTTTGTATATCTTCACAATGTATATAGATAGTTCTTATCCATTATTCATCCAGCCATCCCTCGCTCCGACGTGAACATTGTCTGTATTCTCATTGATTTAAAAAAAAAAGTTCTTTTCTTTTTCCAGCTCCTTCTCACTTCTGTTCTTCCTTTTCATATTGTAATATTATTGGTTCTCTCTGCTCGCCTCTCCTCCACTGTCTGTCATCTTTTCAGAAACAATCAATTCCTGACATTATTAGCAAACACATGCGTGCAGCTGCCGGACTATAATGAGCGTGGTTGCTCTCCTCCTCTCTGCTGCTTGCCGTTTTTTACCTCTTTTCCCACCTCAGCCTCCTCTTCTCCGTCTTACTCATGCGCTTTACTTCCCTGGAGAACGATGCAGTCAGCAGCAGAAATAGCTGACAGCTCATTGCTGGGTGAAGCTGATTGTGTGAGTGTACACACAGGTTGCTGTGTGCAATAAGGCTTGATTATAGACGTCTGCAGCTCTGTTCATGCCTTTACACATGTTTGTGCGTGTTCCTAAATGGACAAATTAAAGACATTTTTATTGTAGATCTCAACAATATATTCAGTCTCATTTTACTTCTTCCTCTCATCACCCACCATCTCCACCCTCCTCTACTTGTTTGCACTGCACTTCTATCCATTCAGGGAGAATCACAGCAATTAGATAATTGTTACTGACAGAATTTTAGCAGAAAGGCAAAAGCAGCAGCTGTTATTAACCTCTCTCCGTCATGGATCTTTAATAAATTACATGAAACAACAGTGCATTCAATAAACTGTTCGTGTCATCCCGTAACGGTGCTTAGCACTGGTGTATTCATCCTTTTGACGGTCTGATGTATGTAACTATCTATGCAGTGATGCTGGAGCCACAACAGTAGAAACTGAACACTGCATTTTGCTTCAGGGTTGAAAAGCTAAAAAGTTGTTGTTATAAATAGACAAATTATGCATGATATTATTACATGTGATTTATTTTACTGCTGAAAAAGACCAAAGGACTGTGACATGTTAGTATTTGTTTGACCTTAAAATGTACTTCCACCATCTGTTTGGTATTTTCATGCCCACAAATTGGTCTAGCGAAGCTTTTCAAGTTAGTGATATTGCTACAATGAATTTATTTATTTTAGTCTCTTTAAGTGTGTTAGAATTGTTCTTTCTTCTTGCTGTGCTCAGATGCAGAGTTCCCCTTCAATGAGGAGAGAGTGATTCCTGATGGAGTCAACAGGGACTCGGCTATCATTGGAGGTAAAGAATGTCATTTGTGAAAGCAGTCTTTTTTTTTTTTACCTGAGCCTCGGATGCCAAATTCATGGTTTTATCAGTCTAAAACCAAAAAAATACTCAGTTTACAATCATATTTGACTAATCTTTACATTTCACAAGTTCAAACCAAAGTATGTTTGGAGGTTTTGCTCAAATAAAAAATAATATATACGCTATACGCTATATTCCACATTGCTCTGTTGGTCAAGTAGTTCAGTGATTGATCATGCAACTGATTGCTTTGTCCTCTGCAGGTATCATCGCGGTTGTGATCTTCACCATCTTATGTACTCTGGTGTTCCTGATCCGCTACATGTTCCGTCACAAAGGCACGTACCACACCAACGAGGCCAAGAGCAGCGGGGAGTCCACCGGCGAATCGGCGGACACGGCCATCATCGGCACCGACAACCCAGAAACCATCGACGAGTCGAAGAAGGAGTGGTTCATCTAACGGCCAAAGGCGAGACTTTGAGAGGGAACGTGATGCGACAGACCACCGCGTGCCACAGAGATAGAGGAGGTTGAATTCAATGACCAATCACAAGAGAAATGGAGGAAAGGAAGAATTAGCCGGACAATGATCTCCCAGAGCGGGCGGGGATGCGGGAGAGACGTGTACAGAAATATTTTTTGTTTATTTGTTTTTGTTTTTTATATATTCAGAGTATTAGAAAGAGAAGAGGGACCGTTGTGCAGCAGAGCACTGCTCTCAGAGACTGTACATGTATAAACTAACTGGCTTGTCCTTCTTTGTATTGTGCTTGAGAGTTTTCAGAAGTCCTTTGAATACTGTATATGACAAATAATTATACTTACTGGGTCGTGTGATAGCACAGATTTAATTCCAGTCTCTGTTGCATTTTGATTTTATTTTTTAACAAAAATCTTATATCAAAAATGATCAAATCAACATGCCAAACCCTTTTTTTCTTTACTTATCAGGCTGTGGTTGCACCAGTCTGTCAGCGCTCATATCCGTCGCGTGACATGCCACTTACTATATTGTGGTAATATAGAGTTGAATATGGATGCCAAAACTCAGTTTGTAAATATAATATTTTGTGTTTTTAGTTTTTTTCTCTCAAGAAAGATTTATTTAGAGTCCAGTACATAAATACTAATGAGAAATGTCAGATCTATATTACAATAATAGCATATGTCTCTCCATTACATTATCTATGTATTAAATATAGAGTTTTATGTTTAAATCTTATGACATTCGATTGTATGGGACATTCCTTTCTGAGGAAGAGCAGAGAGGGGTTTCTCAGAGCATGATGAGAAATCATGACTCTCCATGGTTGGTCTAGCTCAGCATGGCAGCTTTCTTTTCATTGTGACCGGGTCAAACCGGGAGCCTTTATTCATTTAGACTTCTCCAGTAGTCAGTTTGTTTTTTGCCAAACACTTTGAGTCTTACGTCAGTTACCCGATTGGCTCAGAGTTTTTTGCGTTAAATGTCAGACTTTGATTTGAGGAATTAATTTAATTACATTGGAATGATGTGGGTTTGCAGTGTGTGCATGCATCTGCGTGTATATGAGTACCTCAGATGAATAATACTTGTTGAATTGGATAGAAGGAGTGCCATAAAAATCACTTGGGACAGTCACATGGATGAGATGAAACAACTTGCCTGATGCTCAATGAGTTCTATTGACGCGCTAAACTTCATGCATTTAGAGGCCAAAGCAGCATAAAATACAAAACATCGTTCAAACATAATATTTGTTCAAGACCTAAAAGGTTCAAATGATAATTGGCTTTTTAATCCGTTGTGCCTTCGAGGTACTGCCTTGAATTGACTAGAATAGCGTGCTGCTGCTGCTGGGATTCCTAATAATTAGAGGTTTCGGGTGTCTTTATGTTTCCTGATTGGAGTTGTGCTCAATTAAAGCTTGACCTTCAGAAATCCTGCTGATTTCTCTCAAATTGTAAACAAGTCTGACTTTTCGGAGCATAAAACTGCGTGGGTTCTTTTGCAGCAGGAGAGCTGCCCGCTACACACTACACGAGACGCTTCATCCTCCCCTCGGTGACGCAAACTTGACAGAGCATGAGTCAAGGTCGTTGGTCAAGTACAAGAGCAACGAGTTCAGAATGAGGAGGCTGCTGCTTTGTCAACAATGAATTGAGCTTCACTCTAACAGTGCCACTGTGGTGCAACATACACGATGTGCAATGTATATTCCTCACTATGTTGTTTCCCCTGTCATCGTCGCGTGTGTTTATTTACCGTTCCATAGCATTTACAGAACAATGTGTTCCAGGTGAAACAAGCTGCCAACTTTGTTATTTCGTTGTGAACTTGGTTTCTCTGTGTCTGTCTGTTTAAAGTTGCTGCCATGGCGCCGTGTTACATGAATGATGTTGTACATCATCGTCGCCTCGTGGTTGAGTGCTAACTGTGTATCACTTCATCAGAGACATTAGGACAGCTGGTGAACTCAGCCTGCCTTCCACCGCGGCCTCAAAGACTTTCTCTGTCCACACATCACATCCATGGAAGCAAAACCGTTACTTTCCTTTTTCTTAATAATTATATTACTCAGACTATACATAAATACACACACACATGCCCTTGATATGTGGTTTGAAGATAATGATGATAATGGATTATCAGCTCCAACAGACATAACCCATATGTTTTACTTTCAGTTCTATTGAGTTCATTAAAGAGTGTTTGATCTTTAATATCATGTTGTTTTCTCTGCATCACTTTCATGTTGACATATAGATATCTTCAGAAAGCATTATGAAGCCGACATTAAACAAGACATTCCTGGAACATGTTGGACCTTTAGCCATGAAATAATTACCAAGGGTTGGGTGAGAGAGAGAAAGACAGACAGATGGAATTGATCACAATTACACATGGTGTTGAATAAATCCCTTTACAATGCAGGTTTAGTTCACTGGACTCAATGTCAGCCCTTGCTCTATGTATCATGTGCAGGGAGAAATGACATGTTTAATAGCTGGTCTGTGTGAGAGTGGTCATATGCTGCCCCCGTATGGTCATATGGTGCAGCTTATTTCAGACATGATTTGAGAAAAATAGCATTCAATGAAAAGCAATACTTTACTTATCCCTGAAGAGTAAGTAAACACAGCAGATCACAACCAGATCAGCGGGTACCACCTCAGTACATTAAAGGAGAAAGAAAAGACAGTGTTAATCTCAAAACTAGGAACAATCACATGGCATATGTTTAAAGGCTAGGCTGTATGAAATTAGTAGAAATAAGTACGAATGTTTATTAAAAAAAAAAAGCTGCAAAAAAGCATAAAAAATGAAGCTGAACCAAGCTGACCTAAACCAAACTGTGCAGACATCCAGCATCATGTGTTTATGTTCCTCTGACGGCTGCAGAGATTAAACTGCTGTGACGTGCTCCGGTAAACTCAATGTGCTAGTTGATAACCGCAGCATTCGTCAGTCACACACATGAGACTCTGGGGATCTTTGAACAGAGCGTGAAGCTTGTCGACAATGAGACTTCAAACACTGCTAAATTCCAGATTTTCAACTGCTGCCTTTCACATTGCAATCCTTGGCAGACTCACAACATCGAACCTGGCGCCTGAGGCATTCCAGGGCAACAGAGGTCTGGCTATCTCACTTCTTCTTTGGTTCACGTGTGTGCAGAAGAAGGCTAACGTTTCTCCGTAAGACATATAGGTCCAACCGGCTCATTTCTGGGTAACACAGTGTAGTCATACACTATGATTAACTGTATTCCATTATGTATTTTCATTTAAATGTACTCAAATAGTTTCTTTCCTTTAAACAGTAGAGCCAAGACACTTTCAGACCTCTGACATTGTTTTTGTTATTATGGTGAGAGTCTGTAGATTTTAAGTGTAAAAGCTGATAATCCTGTAACATTACTCTGGGATTATACAAGATCAGTTATGTCTAATAACATCTGTGTTTACCCAAGACATTCTTATCTGAGCCAGTGTATTTTGCAAAGCCTTATGTGCATGACTAATCCTCTAACTTCATGATACTCACTGTCGTGTCCTTTTTCTCCGATTCTAATCTTGTGCCTGTTTAGCAGCCCATACGGGGCAGTATGTCACATTCATTCCTTGACCTGAACTTTCACAAGCTCACAGACTTGAGTTATTATTTCTGCCAACAACAACAAAGAACCAGGCTGAACACTGAAAGATTCATTCGTTGGTTTTATTGGTTTTGAATTTATATCAGAAAAACACAAAACAGTACAAAATGCCTTATATTGTTTCAACCCTTCCCTTTGTTTCAACATCAGCCCTTTTTGGTTCCACTCTGATGCCACAGTTAACGCGTGAGTTGAAAGTAATGAGGCTTGAACTACTTTGAGGTTTAGTCTTTGGTATGCAGCAGCAGGGATATTAGGAAAATGCAGAAGTTTTATTGTCAAAGATGTAACTTTGAGATAATGCAACTATCACAGTGAGCAGCAAATCCTGGGACTTCCTACAGCAAGAGATGAAAGATGGAGAGTAGCTGGGGACTCTTCAGGCACTGGGACACTCACCTGCAACAACACATATGAGGAGGCCAGTGAGCAAAGGCGTTTCCAGAAACAGTTCAAATGCATTACGTATGTGTGCAGTTCATGAGTGTTCATTACATACTATTCTGAGGCAAGTTGATGATGTTGTCAGCGAGGACGCCAGTCTCCAGGGAGAGCTGGGAAAACTTCAGCTGCAGGTCAGCCCTGGCCTCAGGAGAGCGGCCTGCAAACACAGAATGAGTTGTATCAAACCTCAACCAATTCCTGAATACACAAGTTCAACATATTTGCCTTTCCTTGGGGTGTGACTGATCCAGACTTACTGTAAAGCTTGTTCATGATCTCAGAGACGCCTTCCTTAGTCTTGATAGTGTGGACCAGAGCGTAGTCATCGTACACCACATCGACAATTTGCATATCGTTGTCATTGTTCCAAACTGATAAAAAAGCAGAAATATACAGGTCATGCTGCTGGATGTTTGTGTCCCTTGTGTGTCTCTGTGTGTGCTCTCTACTCACGCTGGCTGTGGAAGGTGAAGCGCCCAGGAGTGTCGGTTTTCTTAGCGAGGTGAGTCATTCTCCAGCAGGTACCATCATCACTAAATGAGGGTAATTTACTTAGTCTTCTACAATCATTAAGATGTTTTAAGTCAAAGGTACAGTTATATAATCACTTACTTCAGGTTGGCATAGGAGAGGTCCATGTCTCCTTCAGTTGGCACTATCATGGTCGTGCCTACCTTCATCCCTGCCTTGTGGTTCACAAACCACTGGGCATTGGTGGCAATGCCAACAATGTACCACTTGCCTGCCATCTGCCAACAAAAACAGTAATGGGGGTAATGAAGGGCGATAGAGGTTCTTCAATCAAAGCATTGTACTTGAGGTTATCTAAACTGCAGCACATGTATTACACAACACCTTGTTCTATATAAACTACTTTAAGTGCAGTCTGTCCCAATAAGTCATGACATGAAACACACGAACCAATCAGATGCTAATACCTCTTCCTCACTTTGCTGAGTAGCAATACTTGTGCCTCTTTCTTACCTTCTCCAGGTCAAAGTCTTGAACAGGCGTGACTGCGGCGCCGGAAGCCAGCAGACACATCAGCGCACCCAGCATCCTCAGCAGTGTGTTCCTCATGGCTTCTCCTTTGTGTTCGGTGCTTCTGCAGCGATGAGTGGAGTATCAGAGAGGGTTGAGGATTAGAAGGGAAGTGGAGGCTCCTTATATCCTGCAGTCCTGCTCCCCATCCCCTCCTCTTTCTGTCTCCTCCCCCGTCCTGCTGCTAGCTTTTGGATTTCCAAAACTCTTTAGCCTCCATTCACTGGCATGCAAATCACTACCGTTACACAACTGGCACGTGTGGATGGAGGAGGGGGAGGTAAGAGGGGAAGAAAAGGGAGAGTGGGTACATAATGGGGTTCTTTTAACGCCCTTCCTTTTTCTTCCTCCTCCATCACAAATACATTTCTTAGCCATATGGTACACAAAAGCTAAAAAAAAAAAAACACCACATACACAACCAGAAATAACAAATTGGAGTCACATTTCTTAAACTTAAGCGTCCTTGGGGCTCACATAATCTCAATGAGAAACAAACGTCACCTAAATTAAGAAACAAAACATTATATAACAAACCAATGGCAACCAAAGGAATTATTTTGCAGCAAATTATATCGACAGCTGCGTTGAGGCGTTGATATGTGAAAACTTCACATTGAAAACATGTTCATAAAAAGCGCTGTTGCTTATGGAGATGTGATTGTTTTTTGCGCTTCATTTTGAGCATTGATCGTTTCATAAAACGTTTGAAACACGAGTCGTTTAAGTTTTGTAACATCGGAGTGAGGAAAAGGGTTGGATGAAATGTTGCATAAACCTCTGCTTTATGTGACACATCTTATCTCCTAAATCCATCACTGTTCATAGGCTTTGAATTCTTCACTTGCAAAAATGTATTGATTCACTCATCAGAGGTCCTTTTTGCGACGACAAGCACAAACTTGCAATCAGCTGCTTATGAAACAGACACAAAGGTGCTGGGTGGAGCTAAGAAGCCCATTTGGTAACCTAGTTTTGTAACCAAACTCTCTCAACCCTTTTCAGGCTCCACAGCTGGGCTTCATTAACTCTGAAAGTCAAATCTGAAAAGTCACTCTGAAAGTCAAATCTCTGCACAAGAAGAGGGGCTGTAGCCCAGGAGAATGGCCTCTCATCCCAGAGTCAGCTGGTGCCAGATCAGAGATGGCTCATTGTGGGGTTTGAACTGAAAACATTCAATAAAACACTTTTGGGGAGTTTGCTTCATTTTGTTTTATTCAGCTGTAAGTTGTAACATTTCATGGTTTATAATATTGTATTGCAGTCTTTTGTCAAAACCTTTTTGGCTGACATTAAACTTTCGAAATGCTCCTTAGATATTCGCTTGTGACCTTTGCAACACTGCAGGGCTGGATCCGTCTGGAGCCCGGCTCTGCCTCCTCAGCATGTGGGGACACAGTCTGTATAACAAAGAGTGACAGCTTAAATTACAGAGAAGCTGTGCTGCTGTTTTAATCAGGGATTGGCGATTGAATAACATGTGGTTGACGAAGTTTAAATAACTGAACTGAAGTGAACCAAACACAGCCTGCAGGAGCGGACGTGAAAAGTGTTAGGCAAGGTCTCCAGTGGGTCATTGGTTTCCTCTAAGCTACTCTCTCTCTCTCTCTCTCTCTCTCTCTCTCTCTCTCTCTCTCTCTCTCTCTCTCTCTCTCTCTCTCCCTTGCTCATTTTATTGAGGCACTAGGAAATTATAACATTCCATTGAAAGAAAGAGAGAAAAATCCATGCTGGCTGGATTTTTATGAATTCTTTAGCCTCACTCATACTCCTGGAAAACTGCATTTAATATTGCAGATATTATTTACCTCCAAATAGCTTTTACAACATCTAGAAAGCAATAAATGTAAGCAATCTAATAGGTAGTCCATTCACAATATATCTTATCAATAGCCGCACAATATTTCTTATCATCATTATCATATTCCATTACCTTATCATAATAATATATATATATTACTTTATTCAGATGCAGTTACTGTACTGTAATCGCTCTCATACTGAATAGGTTGACGAGAGGGGAGAAGTCTGGAGCGCTCCACAGCATGGACACAATTGTGAATGTACTGCAGTGTCCTGTGAAAATACCTTATATACTATACATCTAGAACTGGAAACCATTTAATGTGACAGTCACCTCTGTCCACACTTTACCATCATATCAAATAATTATAGTCATCTCTTACTTTATTACACAATACACTTACTGATTACATGGTGCTGGTCCACAGCACCACAGTGACCTAGAAAAAAACAGTATAAAGAATTATTTAAAGGCAGCTGAGTAGGCAGGTGTGTGACTACATCCTAATCCTTTATATCAGTCAGTAATGCAATGGAGATCTTTTCAAGCGAGATTTCAATCCATTTACATTAAATATTGCATTTGCCAATATAGTTTATCTAATTGTATTGTTCAGGTGGACACGGACATACTGTAGGTGGGGAAGGGGAAGAGGTATGCCAGTCCCAAACCCTGTTTTTCAGCAAGCTGTTCAAACTTGGTCAACATAGGCTCGGACAGATTGTCTACAGACCGACCTGCACACAGAACACAAAAACAAACACTGCAACTTTACAAATGCATTCTTAAGGTTATTTTTCTCAATTTAGAGTAGAATAAGATTAGGACCTCCACCTGGCTTTCTGATCTTAAATACCAAACCAAAGCCACGCGGCTGAGGAACCCACCATACAGCTTCATGGTGATCTTCCCCCGTTTCTGGTAGTACATGATCGCATAGGAGTTGTAGACCATCTCGCCGATCACTATCTCAATGTCCAGATCGGTACGAGCTCCTATTGGGCGGAAAAACAGAGAGCATAGTCTATTTTCCAAGGGATGCTACATTGCATCATTTAACAATAAAGCTTAATAAGAGAGACACTGACCTATAAGTTTTAGCTTTCCCGGGGTTGGTGTTAAATTGTAGACCTGTAATATCTCCCAACACTGGTGGTTACTGAAGAGAGAGGAGTTTGTCAGGTGAGACATTTCATGATTTCATGTCGGTAAAAACTGGCATTCGGGTTCACAACCATTGAAACCTTTATAGAATGCTATTGTTTCATCTAAAACAGAACAGAGGGATACATTTATCTTCCTCTCAAGTAGATCTGTCTTCTTGAAACTGTGTGTTCACAATTTTCTAGATTGTGAAACACATTTAATGTTGTAACCGAACCACACCATTCCTAATCCAACCATGTTTCTCAGCCTCAGGCCAAGCTTATATTTGTAAACTGTTGCGTGACAAAATAGACCATGGTTTTCCTCTGCGTGGGCCAAATAGGATTTACAAGCTCAAATCACCACAAAGATATAAAAGAATGTCCAACAAAAACAACAATACACACTATATTAATATTGTGTATTGTGCATTCTGTCTTTCTGCAAGCGCCAGGTCAGGATGATCTAAAAGTTTTCCTGATGGATTTTCCTGTTTGCCTCCTTCCTGTTTTTCGAGGACGCACAACTCTAATCAAAAGCATGTGGTTGAGACTTGAAGAAGAGAAAGTAGAGGGATTTGTGGCGCGCTTTCCCCCTCTGCAGATAAACTGCAGGTACTGAAGAGTGCCTGTGAGCTACATGCTCAGTATGCACATGCTGCTGCTTACCGTCGTGTTTTGGTGCTAACAGATAGTGTTTGGTCCGGGGAATGCGTGAGGGTCATGACTGTGGGCTCCACCTTGGTGCCGTGAGTCATCAGGTAGGAGCATTTGGAGGCAGTTATCAGCAGGTACCATGTTCCTGTCATCTGCAACACAGGCAAGCAGGATCAGAACAGACAGAGGGAAAAGCAAGATGTTCAGCCTTGGAAACAATATTTGCAATTTGTAAGTAGTTTTTTTTCCCCCTCACCCTGAAAACCCCGTCTACCAAGAAGTTTCCCTATTTCAACAGATTTACATGGAATCCAATTTAATATTATATAACTCTTTACTAAGAAATACATCTGCTTCAAATATACTGTGCTATTATCTTCCCCACTATTGCCTAAAACCCAATATTGACACAACTGCATACGCATGACGACCATGCCAGCACACACTCGATCCATGAATGAGTATCAACCAGTTTGAGGCTCTAAAACATACTTTATGAAACAAGCTCCAAAGTGCACGCATAGTTTTCCTCAAAGCAATGATATTTGTTATGTTCACTATTCAGTTGAGGTCATTCTGTTTCGACTGATTTATTGAGCAAAAGGTTTTGTTTGTGTTATTGGGACATGATGTGACAAGCAAGTGAGAAACATAATCGCACTGTCAGTGTGCAAAGGTCAGAAGGCACTGTGAACTGCTCCGCTATGAGCCTGTGGCAGCACTTCTCTACCTGGAAGCAGTGTTTTAAAGAAGCATTCATCAAAATAAGAGAGCCGCTTTTTCAAGAATCTTTTTCTAGTCTTGTCACGATTAAAGTTAGAATGGAAGTTACAAATGGTCACTTCTTGACCATCCATACCTGCAATCTGGACTCCCTACCTATCTAGTTCTGTAGCTTGATTAAGAGGCATCAATCACAAACAAGAGGTGAAAAGAGCACTTAACACACAAACAATTATTACAGGCAATAGTATATGTACAGACTCCACCGCTTCCTCCAGTGTTTACCTGTTGTATGTCTATGCTCTGTGCAGGTGGGATCATGTCAATGGGATCGACTTTTGGCTTCATGGTAGGTCGTCTTTGGAGTCGTGGTCGACTCTTAGCCTCAGTAGAACCCCACAGACACACACACATCAGCCCCATCACTGGCAACATGCAATGCCATAGTCCAGCCATCCCAGCACTAACAATGATACGCTCAAGAATCAGTCCTCTCCTCCTGTAGGATTTCTCAGGTTCCTGTATTCTAACTTTTTGTGTTGGTATTTCTGTCTCTGTCTGTAGTCAACTATTCCTAATCTGCTTTACTCAAGCTCCAAAAACACAAAGAATAAATGCATATACAGACAGAGAGTGGGGCACAAACAATGTGAAATAGAGGATGGTCCGTTTAGTCAAATATTAACGAGATGAGGTCATACAGTGTGTTCATCTGAAGGGGGCAGCAATACATTCTTATTAAATACTGACTTTAAATCTAATTGCCTCTATGTCATAACCCTATATTCAGAGAATAAACAAAATGTGCATGTATTGACAATTTACCATTCAAGTATACATGATTCCTTATTCATACAAAACTATTTATTCTGTAAATGTGGCCGCAGACTGAAAAACACACAAAGGGATATGTGGTAAAACTTCCTGGGTTTTGCAATCTCTACAAACAAAGATGTCTTATTTATTCAGGTCCACTGTACTTTGACATTTTTTAAACATGGGGAACGTGGAGGAAAAACAGAGACTTTCCTTCACCCTCCGTTTTGTGCGTCACAGAGACATGAGTGTGTGGAATGATAACAGACCCTATGCCCGAGCCAGTAGGCTTCCAGCTGTTGCCCTCTGGCAAATCAAAGGTGGAGTAATCTGTTTATACCAACCAAGTGGCAGTGATTCTCCTGATTTGGAAACTGAAAAAAACCCTTCTTCACTTCATTCATGCTGGTCGGAGTTTACATTCCACCGCAGGCCAACGTGCAGAAGGCAAAGCGCACGATCGCCGACCAGATACTGTGTGGAGAGCGGACAAACCAGGACACTTTAGTTGTTGTTCTTGGTGACTTTAACAAAAGCTAATCTCAGCCATGCACTCCCCCAACACATACTGTTTCTTAAATGCTCCCCCAGAGAGGAGAACACTTTTAGATCTCTGTTACTGCACAGTCTGCGGGGCCATCACACTGGGGTTAAAGCAGTGGACCAGTGAGGCTGTGGAGGATCTTTCAGCGAGCTTGGACTGTACAGACTTGACGTTTTCTGGAATGCTACCAACAGTCTTGATGTGTACACAGAGGCTGTTGGGTCACGCGTTAGCTTCTGTGGAGACAGCTAATGGGCACCTGGGTAATCAGAAATGACGACAAATCCTGATCCACAGCTATGAATGCAAAAGAAAGAGGCATTCAGGACTGGGCGCCAGGTCAGGTTTAAAGAGTCCAAATACAGGTTAAGGAAGGCGCTGAGATGCTCGACCGTCCACCAAAACTCTGCTCTGAGGCAAGCAGGTGAGATTGTGGCCGACTTCTCCCACTCTGGACAATTAATCAGGAGCAAAACCTCACGCCAGGAGCAAAACCGACTGCAGTCGACCTCATCCTCAAGGCCTCGGACCCACTGACTCTCACAGCCTCAGGACAATATTTTTCATACATTTACACAGATGCCAAATAAAATACATAACATAAACATTTTAACTCAGTCTCACATATTTGTTTATTTGTTTACCATACTTTATTATAAATTTACATTCTTATTTTGTATTGTGTTTATAATATTGCGCTGTTCATTGTTATGCACCAATGACCAAGTCAAATTTGTTGTATTTTCTAACATACCTGGTAATAAACCGTTTCTGACATAAAGAAATTAAGACGTTCATAAATTCAGTTTTAAATCAAAATTGCCAACTCAACAAAACTTAGTGAACAATGAAAAAAGTTTGGGGAAGTATCTCAATTAAAGGAGTTGATGGTCCGCAGTTTGAGTTTGTGTGAATAATGTAAATGTTGTATGGAGACTTCCCTCCAGTGCATACTGACATCCACTTTTTATAACAAGACTGAGCATAATTCTTTACTAGTTTAATAAACACCAGGATGTTGGAAATTCAACTAAAAACACATCTTTTTCCATAGAAAGCTTCTCACTTGCAAACATGTTTAGGTCAAAACCATGAAATGGCATTTAGGTGGTTCTTTATTTTGCCTCCTAAATGG
The DNA here is from genome assembly GCF_023055335.1 of Clinocottus analis. Classification (NCBI taxonomy): domain Eukaryota; kingdom Metazoa; phylum Chordata; class Actinopteri; order Perciformes; family Cottidae; genus Clinocottus; species Clinocottus analis. The sequence goes on from NW_027175909.1 coordinate 8,236,416, forward strand.
ACTTGTTTGAAATACAGAATTGTGTTTTCAGGTGTTACTCCTGCTCATCCTTGTCAGGTTTGCTGTTTTCTCTGGGTTTGAACGTGAGGGACAGGCTGTTGATACAGAACCGCTGACCAGTCGGGTCTGGCCCATCATCAAACGCGTGACCGAGGTGGGAATCACACTGCAACAGACAGAAACACATGAAAGTCATACACTAACCTAAAATACAAATATAGGTCTTGTATTTGAATACAATGGCAAAGAAACTCTGAATGCTAAGTAATAATGACATTCATAAACAGTTCTAACTATACCTTTGTATTAAAAACAACTGCACACAAGGCTATATGAGCAACTATACCACCAAATTAAAACTTCATAGATCAGAAAATGAATCTCACATTTTTACAAAGAACCTCAGTCCCAGCACTACCCAGGCTGTTGTCAGGCCGACGAATAATGGAGGCGTGGCTTTCGTCTCTCTCCCATGTCCCATGAGCCTCTTTGAATGCAGGCCAGCCTGTCCCCGAGTCATACTTTGCCTCTGAACTTTCAAGACAGGAAGGAACAGTTCCTCATTGAGCATCAGCAAACACATTTCTATATGAACAACAAACACTAAAATGATCTCACGGCTGTCAGAATACAAAAGAATAAATCATACAGTAGCATTGCATATAATTCCTTTATTGACATTGCAAAGTAGAATGAAATGAAGTAGCATTCCTGGCAGTGAATAGACTCATATCAAACAGGAATATCAATATGTCATGAATAGAAAATATGTACTTGAGGAGACATTTTTCTTACCTGAAAAGTGGAGCCTCACAGCAGACACAGTGGTACATCCCAACTTCAGAATGGTGAAGATAGATCCCACTAAAGGGCTGAGAACACACGCACACACACACACGCACACACACAGTTAGGAGCATGTACACATAACTAAGTTAAATGTTGTTTGCTTTGTCTTTTTAATGACAATCTCTTTGTAAATACAACAGTAACTTGTCCTTATTTGTATTATTGCATGCTGAGCTGAGAGCTTAGAATTCATAAAACACCAAGTTTGTTACTGTGCAGGTTGAACCTGATACAGGTTAACAATACAGTGAAGAGCAAAGTTCAACTGGAACTGTGCTGATGTATATCATAAAATGTATGTTTTTTTCTGGTATAGACAGAGATAATGGTAGTTTGAGACAAACTGGCCTGGTGTGCTTTTAGTGGTACTCACCACCTCAGTCCCTCGCTCTCTGGTGACTACATACTGTTCTGGGGTCAGTTTCTTTTGCCAGTCTGTCGTCTCGTTGTAACGGGTGAGAGACTGCAGGCCTGCAGGGAGCAGAGGTAACAATGAAGAAGTCAAGGCGAAGTTTTGAAATGCATATTGAGAATAGAAGGACATCCTGATCAATCGAGTATAGCCCATGTATGCGTAGATATAAATCAACCATAAAACAATTAAACCCATTAGCAGGACTTCCTGAACCTTTTTCAAAATACAATCAGCAACATTATACCACATAACCTTAAACATAATATGGCAAACTGAGAAAATGTTTGTTTTTACACAACTTTGAAACAATTAACTGCACTGCTCAGACATTTCTGAACAAATTAGTATTCACAGTTCACTCAATCCTCACTCCTAAAAATAAATGAAAATGACGAGAAATAGTAGAAGAGAAAAATCCCCCCCAATCAACACAAATACTATTAACCCCTACAACCTCACTCCTCTCTTTGTAGTACTTCAACCAGTAGCTGTGCGTTTTCCTAATCTCAGTGCTCTGTGAGAGAACTGCAGCATGGTGCACCTGCGGGAGCTTGCAGATCGAAACACCAGATAGGATGTTAAAGAACCCAAACGTCCCCCCGGTACCTTGAGCTGTGGATACAGGACGAACGAATCCCGGGATCCTCCTCGGAAACACCGCGGATCTGGGCGTCGCGTGCCGAGAAACCACTCCGAAGAGACGGGCGACGGAACGAGACATGTCGGCTGCTGCTGCTGCTGCTGTGTCAGTCTCACGTCAAGTGATGACGTCAGTGAGGGGCAACCGCGCTCGCTGCGAGTTAACGCGGGTTCTCCCCGGCTCACACCCGTTAGACAGGTGACCGGGTCAAACGTCACACCTCCAGTTATATCAGTTAAAGTGGCTTTCGTGCAAAGGGCAACTATAACTGTGGTGCAGTTTTACAGCTTGAAAAAATAATGAGGGAAACGATCCCTGAAGTGGTAAAGTCAATTGTATTTATATAGCTCAATATCACAAATCACACAATTGTCTTAAGCTGTGTTGAACCACAATATATTTCCCATAAGTATGTATGTTACACTTTTTTTAAACATATTTCATCTAGTATTGAGCAGTGAGATCAATGTAAATCAAAATGTTTAACTCTAAAAGCAGAGACATATTCAAGAAACTTTATTCCGAGTTTAATAATCCTTACAGGCACTATGTCTCCTGACAAAAAAAATATGTTTTCCTTCCAATGAGGTGACCTCAGTTGAGGCACAAACAGAGTCTTGTGGTGCAGCACTGTGTCACATTCTGACCCCATCTTTTATCTGCACTTACAACATTGTAAACCCTCTGTGGCAAAGAACCAGACAAGTTTGTACTAAAGCAATCCAGACAATTTGAATGATGAACTATGTATGGTTTACCAGTAACAACATAAAAATGAATATCTATATGCATCTCAGTAAAAGGTCACAGCATTATGTACTCCAATGTTTCAAAAGTATATTGTCTACTATGAAAAATATGAACTATAACTATAAACTACTATGTCTATATTTGCTTTATTTAAAATGATCCCCAATTGCACCAGCTAATCTTCCTAAAGTCCAAAACCTATATCGTCTGGTATTGCTCAGCAGCAGCAGTATTGGCTCCCAGCAGGCTCCCAGGCTGGTGCATGAGGTCTATAATGTAGCGGCAGGGACCTGAAGGGCACTCATTCCTGGAGGGATCCCTATTGAAGAAGAGTACCTCGTTCCAAGCCCGGTTGTACTCACCCCTTACAAGTGTGCAGCTCATCCCGATGCAATCAGCCAGACACTGAAGAGCAAGAGAGAGGAGACAGCTGGGATATTATGATTTGGAAACAAGAGATGGATGGAATGGAGAGGGTTATAATAGTGGTACTTTAAGTGAAGAATGGAAAGAGCTTTAGAATAGTATGTGAAAAGATGTGGGTGAAATGTAAAGTCTGCAAAGTAAGGGGTTGATGAGGGTAGAGCTGATACTACTGTGTAGCTATTTCCGTGGTACCTTGAAGAGAAGTGCCCTATGGCAGTAGAATCCCTTGTTGATCAAGCCGATTGGAACAACATTAGACTGAAGCTGAAACTTGAGCTCGCTGAGGTGCAGCACCCAGAAGAATTCGTTCAACTTCGCCATCTCCACAGCTCCTCCCATGACTTCACTCACCAGCCTGGAATCCAAAACCATGCAAACAAAATCCATTAGCCAACGTATTACCCATTGTTTTGCTTCCTCAAGCTGACGGTGGTATATTTCTAAACCGCCAGTTGCGTTGTTTTTTGTGAACTCTTACTAACACTTTATGAGTTTCCAGGTTATGTTGTTTATTTGTTTCCCATGGTTCAAACATTGGTGGCCAATCGCATAATATGAGATTATTCATAGACATGAATTGCATTAATCTATTACCTGGCCAAGGCAGCCCACTGCTCTCGTTCATCCCTCAGTAGCATAATGGTTTCTTTGGCCTCTTTAACGAGAACCTGCAAAGAGTCGTCATCCATCATCTTCCATGATTCAGGCAGGGTCTCATCTTTCTGTTTGACATCCTCTTTCTTCTTCCTGTATTGACAGACAGTTAATTAAAAATAATGAAAAATTGCCCTACAATAAAGCAATAGTATCTTGTGTTCAGTGTATCCGTGCTTAAACTGTGTTAATGAATTACATTTTTAATAAAATAAACCCAAGAATTCTACATTCGGAAATACCACCCTGTTGCTGTCTCTGCATGACTATTTTCACTGTTTCCCACTTTTTTGCCTCCTCCAGCTGTTCATGTCTGTCCAAGCACAGTTTCATTTCTCTAAGAACATAGTTCCTTGTTTCTTCTCTCCTTGCATGGTTTTCTTGCATCTCCCCATGTATGCAATTTTAGAAATTCGGGATGCACCCTGTGTTCCAAATTGCATATTTTCTCATGTATCTGCTTTGCGGAGGCTTGTGGGTGGCAATAGCAAAGCGGTTGGATATTGCAATATTTGTCAAATGCAGAGGGACAACCTAGTATGTTTTGGGATACGACATTTTACATGTTACTAATTGGGACATAAATCTTTTTTTGGCAAAACATGGTAGTATGGGTCTGTGTGGCGCTCCTTCCTGGCTTCCAGTGAGCGCTGATTAACCTTGCCTTCCATCATGCTCATCACAGTGCAGTATATCAACCCTGGTTCTTCGCTGACACTTGGCCAGATGGTTGTTGCTACCACAGTGGAAGGTTATCGTGTATGCTGTGTTTTATGCATTCGGGGTTTTGAGTCTGTGTTGTAAATTTCATTGAACTACCGTGTTTACTAGTCTTTCCAGAATCATTACCCTCCAACGCCCCTGCCATCCACCCGTCCTGCCAAACAGCAGCCTTGTTACTAGAACCCAGAGCTATATCATCAGCCATGCTGCCCAGGCCAGCTCAACCTCTCACTGTCCTCATCCCCTGTGCCTTCTCCAATAAATCTTTAATTTACTCCTCATGCGCCACTGTTTCTTCATTTGAGTCCACCCATTACCAATCGCAACAGCAACCAGTATACGATTTGTAAAAGTAAGTGAAGATAAGGGAGTGTTTGATGAAACAGTAAGTGTCCCCAGCCCTCGCAGACGCTCTCACCTTGGTGTTCTGCCCTTGGTGCCGTGGACTGTTTCTGATGGGTTGCTTTGCCTCTCTTCTGGCGGCTCCACTGTCTCTCTTCCACAGAAAGACAAAGATACAATATTTTATAAACTGAAAACAGCCCTAGTATTCTATTTTGCACTGTTTTTCAATTATTTTCTTCAGGTATTAGTATGTGTGTATGTTATTTAGTAATGCATTTTTATGTATGTGTCACAGACATCCCATGTTTTTCTTGTCTCTTCAATGGTTTTCCAATATCCAAGAGAATATCCATATAAGCCCACATACATAGTAACAACAACATGCTGCTGACTTTCTTTTCTAAACATAATATTGTACAGACTTCACAATAACTATTTATTATTTTTTATTTACTATAAATTGATGGCCAAAACTATTTTATTGTATAACTGCAAAAAGTCCTGCTTCATCAGCATGTCTTACCAGTGATACTTGAGATATTACACAAACAAACCTGTTCAGAGTAATGTATCTATAAGGTATACAAAGCACAGTGTTGGACCAGGAGATACAGGGGGGGGAAATAATCTTAAATTAATTATTGCTGCTTTATCAAGTAACAAAGTTAAACTCGGGTCATCCATGGCCATTAATGAGACCATGGACGGATTACATAACACACTGCTTAAGAATTCCTGAGATGTTGTGAGTGTATGTATGCTGAAGGGGGACATGTTGGTAACGGGGTGGAACAGAGGTACACTGAGGGGGAACTGCTCCCTTTGGCAAAGTTAATTAATCAAACGCTGGAAGCTTTTGGGAGCATTATGAGTGTGTGTGTGTGTGTGTGTGTGTGTGTGTGTGTGTGTGTGTGTGTGTGTGTGTCTCAGTCAGCGTGCATGTGTATTATGTGCAGGCATCCTTATGGCTGTGCATGCATTTGCATGACTGTGTGTGTAAGTCCATTAGTCTAAACACAAAGGCTCTTTTACTCTGAGTGTGTTGCCATCTTAAAAAAATGGGGTCGTTTACCCTGAGAGGCCACACTACCAGAGCACACTGAAGGACAGAGGGGAAAAGTGGACCACTGGATTGGAGCAGACAAGGGGAGGGGGATAATAATGTCACAGGCAGAATAAATTGTACCGACTACATGGTGTGTCATTTAGGAATCTTGCCAAGTCACCGCCAATGCTCTACCAGCATCTGCATGGTCGTTCTGGTTAGTTTCTCACTCTGTAGTACTTCTTGTGTAAGAGGCCCAGTTAGCTGTCATAGTTTTGGTAGTTCCTGGGTAGATTTACAAAAACCTCTGTTGGCCAAATTTTGCAATTTTTACTTGGTTCTAATCTGATGCATATAAATAAAAAAAAAAACATGTGTAGTTGCATTAATGAATGAATGAACCCAAATCAAGAAAACATACTCTGTTGCAGTATTGACAACAATGATGGGCTGTTGCTTGTTGACAGGCTCCTTGGACAGTTCCTCTAAAGTCAGAATCCTCTGACCTGCTGGGGCCTAACAGAGGGAGATAGACAAATAGATGTGGAGTGCAAGACATGTCAAACTTTTCTTTGCTACAGTAAGTTTTTTTTATAAACACTTGTTTATTTGAATTTGGCTCACATTCCTTGAAGTAATCTCTGTTTCATATCCATTTCAACAGTAGACATACATACACACACCTTCCCAGCGTCATAGAAACCATCGCTGATGATGTCCGTGCAGGCCAAATGACCTGTCAGGCTGTATTTGACAGACAAATTGAAGTTAAGCAGGCTGTTCATGGCCAACCTGCTGAAACTGCTTCTTCGATTCACTGATTGGTTGATTTCCTGAAGCAGTTCCAAGGCACTGAGACACACACAAACAAATATTCAGACACTGATGATGAATATAAATATGCACACACTAACAAACACACGTGCACACATAAACAAATTGATCAGTACTTTCCATCAGTCATACATAACACTGTCCTATACTGCCATCTACTGGCTATTTAATAAACTCTAAATTGGCTTCATTGGTGTCTTACCCAAATTTGCACATCTCCACAGCGGTGGGCACATCACAGGCACAGACATTGATAGCCAAGCATGCATTGCGCAACACCTCCTTTTGATACGTGTGCAGCAAATTCACCAGTGGCTGAAGGCCTCCTGCACTGAGTAGCTATTTATAAGGAGGGAATTTTAGGTGGTTAAGAAAAACATATAATCTATTCCTGGACAATTTATAACAAATTATTGTTTGTATGGAACATTGTTTTTTAGTTTTATACATTCTGCAAACCAGTAACAGTAAAACCAGTTTCAGTACTATTAACTGATATTTCCGTCATGAACATCTCCAAATTTCATTGTCATTTGCAAATAAGAGACAAAGGCAGGAGTCTAAACTCTCATGAGACACACAACACCAACCTCTGCCCTCGCTTCTGTTTCGCAGGCCAATTCTGCCACGCACAGCGTGGAGTTGATCAGGACCTGTGTATCTGTGGACTTCAAGGGCTCCACCAGAGCTGGTATGGCTCCATGTGATAACATACTGCAGCGGATGACCACCTGTCCTGCCATGTTGCCAAGTGTGGCAGCCGCATTGGCCACCGTCCTGGGACAGCTTTCATACAGCTGCTGAACAAGGAACTCATGGCCTTCTGCCTCGTACACAGCACTGCAGATACCACAGCAATGGATGGGAGATTTACTGCAAACCTACAGAGCTGACTATATGCAGTCTCATAACAAAGCATGCAACTTAGAGTGTAAACAATATGTGTGCAATTTGTGTGATTTGCACAAATAAGGGAAGTTTCAGGGAAATCAAAAGTAAGGCAGTGAGGGAATGATGCATGGGAGGTGGAGTTAAATGTCTGAACTGAAGGAGACAGTAATACTGAAATATGATGTCAGTGAGAGACGAAGGATATCGGGATGATTTGTCAGGGGAATAAAAAGGTGGAAGATAAAATGGAGAAAGGCAGAGAAGATAGGAAGAGATATTCAGTCAGAAAGAACCATAAGAAAAAAGATGGCGCATTAAATAATTTGTGAAATTGCAGAGGGAAAGGCTGAACTTTTAAATACCACATCCTTCAAAGCCTCGGTTTTAGAAACAGCAAACTCATCCCTTAATGTTTTACACATTGATAATTCATCATGTTCGGCATAGACACTTAACAGACCTTGAAACAGTTAATTGTCCAGGCCCTTTTTGAGGAAGTGACTATTTGCATTATGCAAAAGATTGTATGTCACTCACAATGCGTTAAGTTTGTTGCTCTGTGTGAGGTTAGAGAGGGCCTGGGTTGCTGCCTCTCTCAGCACCAAACTGTCATCGCTCAGCATTTGTACAACTGCAGGGATACCACCTGAAACACATAAATTCAACTCATTTACACTTCCTCGTGGTGAGTGTGTAGACGTTAGGTGCTTGTGTGAATGTGCACGTATGTACCTAGTTCTCTGAAAGTATTTTTGCTGTCTCGGTGCAAGCTCATGGCGGACACAGCCTGGCAGGTAGCTGTTTTCACGCTGATGTCCGCCACCGACAGAAGTTCTACAAGAGTGGTCTCGAAATTCTGCTCATGGAGAAGTTTGCGATTCTCAGCTACACATGTTGCGTGCACACACAATTAAACAACACACAGAACAACACACAGAATAACTGTTATACCCTTATGACGTACAAACTTACAGATGGAATATGATATTTTATCTCCTTCTGTGCTTACAGCTCTGAGCCACCCTGGCGATGCATTTAACAGCGTTGGACTGGATTTCCGGCAAATTTGGGGTAAGAACAAACTCTATCAGCCTCGTTAATCCTTCCCCCTCGTGGATCAGCTGCAAACTCTCACTGTCCCACATACAGTTAGCAACTACATCTAAGGCCTCAGCATGAAGGTCTCTTAATTCCTGTAAGAAAAAAAAAATGATAGGAGACCAAAGATGGAGAGGACATAGGCCTTGCCTAGGATAGAAAAGGCATTAGGAGTTAAAAGTGTTCATTCAAATTGAACTATTCCCAGCTAATGGTGCAAACATACACTGCCTACAGTTGTGTCTGTCCATATTTTGTCTTCTCGTTTTTAATATGTCGGACTAAAAGTCAGGATGAAGACATACATAAACATTTTACCAAACAGGAATGTGTTTGCTCGCTCTGACGCACACAGACACACACCTACCGTGTCACTGAGGATATCCATGAGCTTCTCATATCCTTGCTCTTCCCTCAAGGTGGTGCGTGTATCTTTATCAATGGTGATGTTCTGCAGTGTCTTTAAAGCCAAATGCTGAATAACAGGGAAGTCCGACTTCAACAGATCCAGAAGTGGAGGAATCCCTCCCAACTCATGTACTGCCAGACGACTATCGTAGTCCTTCATGCATACATTACAACACAGGATATTAAAAAAGAACTGTGAAACTATTCAAATTTTACCCATCTCAAAGCTATATGTATTTGACAAAACAGAGTTTTCTTCAGTGGCTTTTGAGATACTGATGAATGTCACTTATATTTGTCTAACTTCATGAATCTTATAACTGCATAGCTTTGTAACCTCCTCCAGGCTTATGACTCACTTGAACCAGGTTAAGGATGACCTCTAGTGAGTTCTTCTTGACATCAGGGTCTGGACTGGATAGGAGCTGGATTAGAGGTGGTAGGCCCTTGTTGTCAAAGATCTTGACTTTACAGATGAAGTCCACTGACAGAGAGGCCAGGCACAATGTTGCAAACTCATGGACCACGAGATCTTCTTGAATAGGAGAGACAATTGCAGTGTGTCCTTGTATTGGTATATCTATTTCTGAGTGAATTCATCTTGAATTTCAAATTACTCACCATCAAGTGACAGTTTGTCAATGATCGATGGAATGACGTCTATATTTTTCAGAGCAACCCTTACATCACCTTTCAATAAAACATATGAAACAAAGTTAATAACTGTACAACTTATTCAGTGAGCAAACCCATCAGTCTCTAAGTTAACAAAAGAATGAATTCTGGCCAGTTGACACATCTCTAAGCACTCAACACATAGATGGTCGGGAGGTTCGTCTGTAAGTTAACCTGCCAGTCAAATCAATTGTACCGTAAGCCACCAAAAGACTCAAAATGCTCTTGTGCATTGATTTTGTATGTTGTCTGACACACCGTTGTTGGCCATGACGCCCAAGGCCATGAAGGCATTGCGTCTGACCAGCCTGTTGATGTGAGTGATGAGCTGACAAAGAGGCTCCAGTGCTCCCAGGCCCAGCAGACAAACCATGTTCTCATCTCCTAACAACAGGGGGAGAGCATGAGCAGGGAAATGAAGCACTGTGACAAACAGACATGAGCACTACGCATTTATTATGTGCCGTGAAGCAGTGACGATAAACAGATTAGAAGCTAAACTAGGTGGTGTTCACTATAGTAATATTTATATATAATATTATTTCATGTTGATCTTTTCATTTCAGCTCTTCATATACAATGCAAGTGGCGTATGACCATAGAATCAAATGAATTAGATGAGAGTGTAGATGTACGATAGGAAATTAGCAGGAAATAAGATAAGACAACCCCCAGTACATTTTGTGGTTTTCAGTTGCATAGTTGCTCACAAAATAATAGCAGTGGCACTGCACCTTTTTCTGCAAATATGTGGATTGCTTCACAGGCTTTGACGAGGATGTCCTCCTCTGGGGAGCTCAGCAGCAGCACTATTGTTTCTGGAGTTTTGCCCTCAAAGGGTAATGGCTCAAACTGTGAGTGTGAGGAGAGAGGGCGAGATGTAAATGCGTTACAATTGATATTCCGCCTCGAGGGGAATGGACACGAAACAAACAGAAACACGTTTGCCTGCTAACGTTCTTCTCTTTCAAAGGGTGAAGATGAGAGGGCTTTCATTGGACTCTCACCGTGTCCTTGCCTGGAGTTTCGCTGTCCTTCTTCCCTTTCTTTCCCATTATGTGAACTGGAGAGTTCAACAATAGTTGTTAATCCAGTGTAGTCGTTCTGCTCATTGCGATCAACCTCACAACCTGCTGTCATGTATATTACTAGCTATATGCGGGCTAAACAACAAAGCTAACACGTTAACAGCGTATAGCTTAGTCACAATAGCGGCGTTCACAAAATACGCGGACAAACCAAACAGGCTAACTCCAAGTTAACTTCTCCAAGTTAGAGAATAAGTCCAAAATTACAGCCGTCCAGAAGAACCGGTCGGTAACGTGGAGGTTTTGTGTTGTGAAGAGGGAGGTTGACACCGCGTTGCCAGGCAACCCGTGCCACGTTGAGCTCATCAGTTGGTGAGGACGTCGCTCTGAACCCGCCTGCTATGGCCGACAGTTTAACAATAGCATTTTACTGACTTTAACGTAAAGGACTGGACACGGTTTACGGATGTCAACATAGTTGTTGCTGGAAAGACTGACATAGTTCAATTCAATCAGGATTTGGAACCACAGTACAACATACAGTGCAATGTTGAATTGCATCATAAAAAAGTTGCGAAACACAACAAAACAAAATGTGCAAAATAAAGCCGAGAATAACAACATGTGAATCCTTGGAACACACTGTCATCAGTTATCTTCCTGGGTTTGTCGACTGATAATCATATAATACATTTGCATAAATAGGTCGGCTTAATCCTCTATAAAAATGAAGGAGAGGGGGGGAGGCGACCATGACAAATCAAAAGTACGTGTGTGTGTGTGTGTGTGTGTGTGTGTGTGTGTGTGTGTGTGTGTGTGTGTTCGCGCGTACGCGTGCACGTGTGTGTGTGTGTGTGTGTGTGTGTGTGTGTGTGTGTGTGTGTGTGTGTGTTGTCCAATTGTCCTGCAGGTCATTGGACTATTGAGCTAAATGTGCTATTAAAGAATGCATAAAACAAATGAGCCCTGCACGGCATCATCGCACTGAGGCGTCTTGCTTTGAATGGCCCTGACGCAGAGATGCCCGTGGGAAGAGTCCAGCATGCACCACTCTGCCAAATGACCTCCACAGACATTACCTGGTGGTGTGCGACATTACCACCCTCCTGCCTGCCCTGAAATGCGGCTCAGATTAATCTAAACGATAGCAAGCCAAGGATGGGGGATGGTGGGGATGATGTACAGGTCTTACCTGCTAATGCATTACTATTATACGAGCTGCAAAAACACGCGCGCGACTATACGCATGCACACTCAGTCATATAGGGCCACTTGGTCTTGGGAATAGTCGTCTAGGGAATTAACATTTTCACACTTAGAGAGGATTTATTTCGTATTCATTCATGACAAATTCATTCTGAAATAAAAAAAAGACTTCTGTGTGCTAAAAAAAGAAAGAAGTAAAAATAAATACATAAATAAATAAAAGTAGCATAGGCCCGGTGAAGGGAGGGGGGTTGCAGCGAATCAGCGCCGCAGACACCGCAGCGCGCAGCCTGTCACCTCCCCTCCGTCGAGCTGTCAGTCGACAGCAGCACACATGAACCTCGGCGCTGCAGGCGGAGCTGGTCACCCGTCGATTTACGTCTAGATAGCCGCTCCTCGGAGTTTTGTTCTATTTAGGCGGGGCTCGAGCATGACAGGATACTCCTCTGTCACCTCCACGGACTGAGCACACGCGCGTAAGAGGGCTGAGCCGCTATCCAGTGTTAGCTTGCAGGCTACGGACACCCGGCTCTGCTTCGTGCAGTCGGTTGGCTTTACGTTACATAGCCGACGAAGGTCGGAGGGACTCGCGTTAGCTGCTTGTTAAGAGCGGTCAGTTAGTCACTCGGCGTCACGAATGTGTCATTTCTAATAATTTGCTTTAATGCTGCACAGTGATTAGTGTTTCATTTGTGACTGAGTTGTGCATTTTTCCTCTCTCTTTTTTCTTTTCATCATTTTTACCTAATTTGCCGTTTGATGTTTGCTAGCTAGCGCGCTATTCGGCTATGCTAACGCCAGCTCAGTGAGAGCTCGCATCATCATCACACGGGTTTGCGGAGAGCTGAAGACCCGTCGAGGAAGGAAGAAAGGTGACTAATGATGTGGGCTGAGGGATGCGGCGGAGTGTCAGGCGAAGGGAAGCAGCAGTATTAGTTTGAACGCGTCGTCTTTTCTTGTAGTATTCCCTGTCGAGGTATAGCGCCATAAGCGTGAGTCGAACCGTCTGGCACGTTTGCGTTAAGAAAAGGGATTTGGGGGGCACTTTGATTTGCGAGCTGGCTAAATGAATAGTATTGGTATTTCTGAGTCGTGAGCTAGTGGCCACTGTGCCAGCTTCAGGGGAGACACGGTCAAGACTACCGCACAGACTGCAACCGCCGACCAGTTTGCTTAAAGATGGCTTCAGCCAGCAGCATTGCCGCAGCTATTGCGAGCAAAACGAAGACCAAGAAAAAGCACTTCGTCGCTCAGAAAGTGAAGCTCTTCCGTGCCAGCGACCCTCTGCTCAGCGTGCTGATGTGGGGAGTCAACCATTCGGTGAGTCAGATCCGCCAATGTCTCAATATGATCCACAGTTATGACTCCTGCGACCTTTTTTTTTTAAAATAATACGCCACCTTAAACCTCACAAGCTGTCAAATGTGAGTCCTTATGTCGTAGCAGTCGATTGACACATGAGATGACAGCTGTCCAGCGGTCGGCTACATGGTTGTCAATGTAAATATGTCTGGCTCCTGGACTCGTACAGCAAATCAGTATTTATGTTTTGCACGATTAAGTTTGGCACAGTTGAAGTTACTATTAGCATGTTATTAGTTTTGCATGATCTCGATGATGTCTGCGATGTATGCTCTTAATGCTCTTACACTGAGTGTGTGCGTGCGTGTGCGTGCGCGCGCGTGTGTGTGTAAGCAGCAGCAGCAAACTCGTCTTTGCCTTCCTGTTGTGCACATGTAGGATAAGCTGCTAGGGGTCTGTGTCATGAAAGAGCAGATCTTACCATGCAAGACAGCTTATCTCTGCTCTCTTTCTCTTCCTTTGCTGAATATTTGTGTTGGGCCAATACTTGTATGTTGGAGAGATATAGAGAGATCAAGCTTTCAAGCAGAGGACATACACGTATATCTGGCACCAAATCCTAACTATTAAACCTTTGACCAATGTTTTACAAACGTTAACATCTCCACATGGGGATAAAGACAGCCAACAGAGGTATATAATCTGTGGTTCTTTCAGGTCCTGTGCTCTTGCAATCGTATTACTATATAGCCTCTGCTTCATCCTTTACTCAGCTTGTCCCTAATATTGACAACACGAGCATTACAGTAAAGCTAGCCTGTTTACAGAACGATCTGTTTGAGGAGCAGTTTCCAAAATGTAGAAAAAGAGATAGTATATAAATGTCTATCATGGTAAAACATTGCTCATGGGAAAGCTAATGGTGTAAAATATGAGAACAGTATAGTTTATATACAATGTGTTCCCTTTATTGCAGATTGCTGCTCTGCTTTCTTGCTCTTTATGGATACCTGTGTTTGCCCTGCTTGGTTTTGCTTCATGTGAGGTGGTTAATGGTATGAAACGGTAAAGCCAGCAGTAACTGCTTTAGCGAAGTCATTCATAATTCCACATCTTTGTAGTAATATACCAATTTTCACTAGTTCCCTAACAGAGCAGGTCAGTTTCACATTTATATTGCTGTTGTATTAAGTTAATCGGTCAGAAGAATACTATTTTGGCCATCTGTTTACAAGAGCCTGATTATAGGTAAACACGGAGGGTTGAAATTGCACAAACGCTTTGTGGAACCTAATTAAATGGCCACGGTAAACATCAACACATAAGTGGGTTATGTCAAGGTTGCGTACCAATTTGTACTATTTCACTTTGTTGGACATTCTTCTTAACATGCACAATGTGCTACTAGTGACCACTGTTGTTAGATGTTAGAGGCTGTTTCCTTTGACTTAGTAAAGGATGTTGCAGTTTTTGGTTCCTGCAACATCACTTTGTGCATAGATGATTTGGATTTTTGAGCTCTGTTGGTTGTTTCCTGTTGCATAGACGGTGCGATTTGACTTTTGGCCTTATGTAAAGTGTGGTAGTTTAGGGTGCCAAGACAGCTAAAAATCCAAAGCTTTTGAATAGCTTCTGTGGAGAGATCACGGTCACCTGGCTGTGATGTTAATCCTGAGGCTGCAAACTAAGTAAGGTACTCAAGGTTTACCTACACGCAGCTATGCAGTACTACTGATTTTATCTTTCTGAATATAACTTAAAAATGCTTCAGAAAGATGAGCATTGGCCGTGGGTACACTTTTCAATGAAACTTTTGTGATCAGATGCGCCAGATCAGAACTTACCTCTGTCCGCATATGTGTGTCCACACTTGACACTTCAATTCAATCTGCCTACTTGAATAGTGATTGGATATATTTTATGGGTGAAGAAGTGGCTCTAAAAACGGAGGACAAACGCATTTAATTTCCTGTAAATTCTTCACAATGTCCCCCGTTCATGTTACTGCTTACTCTTCCTCATGCTGCTGATCACACCTCATTGAGATTGGAGCTCAATCTGCGTCAGGCCACCTCAGCATGTGGTCTGGCTGATGATATCCCAATGTGAGCCAGTTCCGATATTGGAGTATACAGACATGACAATAATGTGTGGCATGATCGGATGACAAAAGACGCATTGAAAAGACTGGTGTAATGACGCCAATGCTCTGTCAGATATAATCCAGACAGTCAAAAAAGACCTCTCCCTTTAATGGTATATTTATATACTACAGAGTCCATCAAGACTGATAATGTTTTATAAAAAAAAACTTACAATCTTAATTGAAAGTTGAATGAATTGTATTATTTAAATCATCTATGTGTTTGGCCAAGCATGTTCGTCCAATAGAGTGAGTATTCAAGGCTAATATCCGAAACATAATCATGTCCAATTGGTCGCTGACTCTCACCAGAAAAAACTGAACAAGTTTGTAGAAGCTACATGTTCAAACTGTTCCCCTGGATTGCATAACAGAGCGGGACTGCCGCCAGCACATTTCCTTCTTATGCCTTAAGCTACCTCCTCTACTGTTTTTCTCACCACTTGATAAGGCCCTATGTTTCTCATACTGTTGGCAACATAAAAATGGCATTCCTAGCCAGGTCACCAGATTGAACCACTGAGTTGCTGCCTGGGAGTGTCAAAAGTAGAAGTTTGTAAGTGTTATTGTAAGGATACTTTATATTATGGAGTGTGCAAAGTAAACTCAACTTGTAAATAACAGGACACTGCAAAGGAATTAATAAAAATAGAGTCCTGAGAGACAGTCAGCCAGTAGAGACATGCACATGTTCTGGAAAATGTAACCCCCACCCCTCCATATCCACTGTGGCCTGCCAGTCAAAAGCATCCAATCTGGTGCCTCCTGAAAACCAGACTTCTTAGAGTTGCTACTCTGAGAGCACAATGGTTAAACAACTGAACTTGAGGGTAGTCAGGTACTTAAAACATTACAGTATAGGGCCGTAGATAGTATTGCCCTTCTATTGATCTAATGAAGCAAAAACGTTAAGTAGAATGAGTCAAATAGTGCCAAGATGCATGGAAGACGTTTATGTGGCCCATGACATTTAGTGTACGTTCTCAAAATGATTCTTGTGTAACAGCTGAGAAAAACAGGGATATATGTTTTGAAATTGCTCTGTTTCAAAAGGTGTGGGGTCTGATAATACCCTTTGTTGACAGGTAGCCAATTTTATTTTAATCCTAATACTCACATCCCTCAGACCCTAAATAGGTTACACAGCTCATGGTTTTACAGAAATGGATTTCAGTGGAAATCAACATTGTAACCACTGAAGCTTAGTGGGTGCAAAACCTTAAACAAACCAGAGTTTACAAAATCAATCTCAAACTCATTACAAAAACATTTACTGGTCTGCATGACATTACAAATGTAGAATAAGTCTTGTCTCTCAATGATCTATTTTTTGCTGCACTGAGTTCACACATTATGATTTGGCTGCTTCAAAGTGTTCTCTGTAAATGAGCCCTTCCCCCTTTATTGTATGCTTGTGAAACTTGCAGAATAACTATTTTCTCTCACTTGTGCTGACATGAACAAAATAGACGCTAAGCACATGTATAGACCATTGGATTGCGAGCCACTGTAATTTGTCAAATTAATTAAGTACTTGCATCATAATGTGTAACATTGTGATGTTTTGAATAGATTTGTCACTGGCTAGAGAGTTGCATGTCTTTGTCCATAGAAACATTGAACTGTTTTCCATGGTCATTTAACTAGTACAAAAGAAAATGGAGATTGAGCATGGTACACAAGCTTTACAGTCTATTGTTTCTCACTGAAGACTGTTTGTTACAAATGTCTCTTTAATGTCATAAAGCACAGTACAAATAAAGGGACTTTGTGTTAGTATAACCTGAAAAGTGTCAGTTATCAAATTAGCAAAATAAAAATAACTTGATAGTGAACTTTGTATATCATTTAATACATAATATAAGTCTGGCTTCCTCAGGTTTTCTGTGTGTCAGTCTTTACTTTATGCACCTCTATTAAAAACTCCACTACCTGCAGGTTCATTCACAATTTTTTTCACCCTTTTTGTGTCATACTGTCTATCTGGTTCACTTTTATTTTCTGTCCCCTTCTCTCTTCCCTTTCTTTGCTGTGTTCTGCCTCTCCGCCTGACTCAGAGTAGCAGTGTCGACTTCTGTGGATTGCATAAAAGGGAGATTCTATAAATATCTGCAGGAGTGACCCACAGCTAATCTGTGTGATGATTATAGTGAGGAAAACAGAAAAGCTTGAGCCTCACATCCTTGCACCCTTAGGGAATGACAGATAGAGGGACTCATAGAAGCATCTTGTGGTTTTTATTCCTGTGTGTGTGTGTGTGTGTGTGTGTGTGTGTGTGTGTGTGTGTGTGTGTGTGTGTGTGTGTGTGTGTGTGTGTGTGTGTGTGTGTGTGTGTGTGTGTGTGTGTGTGTGTGTGTGTGTGTGTGTGTGTGTGTGTCATGGGCCTGTGGGACACCTGCCTAAATGCAAAGTGACATGTTGCTGAGCAGCTTCATTCCCTTAACGGTACAGTCAATATACCATACGTCTGTTTGTTGCTCAGTCTGTCTAAACCACTATATCCTTTAATAGCTGGACGTGCACAGCACTGTTCTCATAACAGACTTGCTGACCTGTCTGCATATACTTTGATGACTAGGATCATTTGTCATTTGGTGTTTCAACATAGGTAGGAGGAGTTTGTCTGTTGAAAAACTTGGCTCCTAAGAAGACGCTAACATTAAATAATATTTGTCTGACTTATACTTTGAACATTGGCTTGGTATACCTGCCATATTCTACTATAGTCTAAGACTCGGAAACACACACTTCAGCAATTCAGTGTGTGTGATTTGGTGACGAACAGCAGCTAAACTAGACCTGAACCAGCTGTCAGTGTCTGATGTGACCGTAAGCCTTTAATTTCACTGCAGATGCCTTACTCAGGTTGGTTGATCCTGTTTCTCAATGTGTGTCTCTGTGTCTCTCACTATGTGTGCACCATCCCCCCCTCCCTACACGCGCGCACACACACACACACACACACACACACACACACACACACACACACACACACACACACACACAAATGCAGCAGTCCTTTTACCTTACCACCGCTCTACTTTTAGCATCACTGTGTCCTCATTATGGCTGACCTCTATGCTGTGGTTGTGAGCAGAGCGAGAGGAACGGGAGTCAGGGCTACTACCCCTGACCGTGAGGTTAAAGCTGCTCTACAGAATTAGGTCACATACAGGCTGGCATGATCACATTTTTTTGTTAAATTGTGAGGAACTGATCATTGCATGTGGTTTAAAGCAGAATATGTACTTGCATAAGTAAGTACAATTATATGATCAATTGTACACTGATTCAGATTTATTGATAACTAAAACTGATCATTGTAAATTTCCCACTGAACTTTTGTATCTTCCTACTCTATTTTGATAATTACTTGTCATGGGTCAATGACTCTGTGATATCAATGGTGTACTCTCTTGAGGGCTTTCAACCTTCTATAGGCTTGATTTAGAGCCTTCGGTAAGATGCATTCTTGTTCATGTTGATAATGTTAAAATTGCTCCATAATATGAATAGTTCATTGATTTTTTAACAAGTCAGGAGATGATGTAATAGCCTTGTAAAGTGGTGAGTAAAAGGTCAAGTACACACTTAACTCAATACAATCTACTACAGCTTTTGGTGACCTTTGATGCTCACTATCTGACTGTTAAATGGCAAATCTCCATTTAGCTTTATATGATTTGTTATGGTTTATGAATTTCAGCGGTCATGTTGTGGTCAACGAGTATACCAGTTGATTAATGCACAATGTTTGTGTAATAGAGCCATTCCCAAAAAAAGTGCAAGACTGATGATGATGATAAGTGTGTCTGTGTGTTACTTGAAAAAAACATTTTGAAATGTATGCTGATGGTTTTGTAAGCTCTTGCTTTATAAACGATACAACACTAAATACTGCTCTGCATTATTGATTAGTGTGCAGCTTTTACCAGATGAAATAACGGTGTTCCCTCTTACTATATTTACACCTCCACATATTGGTTAATTACATGATCAGTCAGTCTTGATTACACTTTAATTTGAGCCACTTAGACTTCAATGTCTTGTAAATTAGCATAGAGGAAATGCACGCTTACATTCTAGGATATCAAGGAGCCGTTTCTTCACATATCCCATTTCCTCACTGAGTATCGACAGCTTGACACTCTAACGTTTGGGCCTGCTGTAAGAAGACTCCAATGGAATATATATCATCTAATGATTAATGTATCGCTTTGTACAGCGATAAATTAAAGTATGTGATGGACAGTTAATAAAACGGGATATCAATCCTCTGAATCAGATGAGTATTGCTGACACTGAAGCAAGTGAAACATGGAATACACAATGTACACACCAGCAACCAGTTTTACAAAGTTAAACTTCAGTGTGGCACGCAAACATTGGGTTTAATTTGGTAGGAATCGACCCAATGTGGTTTCAAGTTTAGTATTCAGATTTTCTTTTCACTCATCAGGAGAAGTTGCATTAATATAATATAACCACCCCTTTGGAAAATGCTTATAATTCAATAACAAATAAAAATGAAACAGAACGTACTGAAGAATTTTTGACTACCTATTAATTAAAGGTAAAGACCAAGCTGCAGCGCTAAGCCGTCCATCTCGGCCTAGAATGGACAAATGTCAGTCTGAATCCTTCGCTTGTCATGTAGATGAGCAAAGCAAACATGGCCATTTGCTTGTGACGGCACAAACCACACAGGGCTTGGGTCAAAAGGGGCTGAGCGTAAGTCTCCCCAGGCTACATTACGCACAGGCTTGTAGCCGGGCGCTGATGGAGTCACATAATGCTCAGAGACAGCTGCCTCAAATGGCCACCGTTTAGGGCGAGAAGGCCGGCAAACGTGTCGGAGAGGAGACGCTAAGGACAGAGAGAGTTGTGTTTGCACCGTTCACACAAGCCGTAAAACCGGCACTTTTGGACTCCGCAATCCGAAAACTGGTGATCTCGAGAGCCATAAAATTATTTCACTTTTTTCACACCCTTGAGCAACATTTAGCAGAAATATGATACAGTATGATTATAGATGGGGCAGACAGAGTCTTAAGAAATTGTAGGATGCTGATTGGAATGCTTGACAACAATGTATCTTTAACCTTCATGAACAAAGGAAGAATTTAGAAACAGTGCCACACTACTCAAATTATGTTTTACACTAGTGACACATTCTAGTTGTAGCTTGCAGGTCATTAACTGAGTTATTAGAATTTAAAGGAGATGAAAAAGATGACTGTTTTAGCTTTCCTGTCCATTGTCAAATGCCTCCCTTCATCCTGTTGACACACCTGATGATTCGACATGCCTCTGTCCTTTGGGAGAATTGTCTCTCTATACTTTCATCACACTTCTATATCTTGCACCTAAGAAATGGGCCAATGGTTTGTAGTTTTACATCTGGATTTTAAAAAGCAAAATGTGTTGCAATTCATCAATACTATCATCGAGCTGTCATCTGCAAGAGGGAGTTATGTATCCGTCATTGTTCAGAGAGATAAGACAATGCCATACTGCTGACAACGCACACTCTATTCACCAACTTCCTGTCCGATGGAGCAACTGTACACGCTTGGTTCACTCTGTGCCGGAAAACCAGTCCTCATCACCATGGAGACAAACAGGAAGTGGTGGTGTGAAAATTTTCTGCAAGTTTGCTAGCTGCAGGAAGAGTGGCAGATATGCTCGAGACATCTGATTAAACTAAACATAAGACCCGCACATGGCTCCAAATAGAAATTCTGAGTACTAAACGTTACTTAATGTGGATTAGATAGTCCATGGGGCCAATAGGTCGGCTGGATTAAACATTCATGCAAGGCACCTTCAAAAACAGTTTGCAGTTTAAAGTCATTGCTGTTCCTGTCCAAACCAAAAGTGGTTATATTGGTGACTGTCAATCACATGCTTTTAGAAAGTGGATTACGCTACTCATTTTGACTCACATTTAGTTCGTTGACATTTTTTGTTGTGGCATTAATTTCATTTCTGGAAGAAGAACATTTGCCAATAAAACACATCATTTTGCACATTGTTTTCTGGGCATACTTGTGGAACCATTTTTACATCTTTTTATCAAGTTTATTTTTACCAGATTTTTGAGTGTGCTTGCTTGTACACTCGTATATTCGCTTACGTACATGTGTGCTTTGTAAGATCAGGCATTGTCTCTGCCTTTGTGTGAAACACAGCTTTGTTGATAAGGCGACATCTCCCCACTGAGTACCCAGGATGCATCTGTGGTATAGCATCACTGTGACGTTGGTGTCTGTCACACCAGGGCACTGAAATATTTTTGGATATGGCACTTGGATCCTCTGCTTACTCTCCCGTCTCTTGTAATGCCAGCCTTTCCATATCTTTTTACTCAAGCTTTTCTGTCCTTTCAGATGTTCATTTTTAATTCTTTCTGTCTAGTAGGATTCCTCCCTTAAAACTCTCTCCTGCTCTTAATTTATCTTCTGTTAACTATGCACACACATTTGCCTAAAGTGTACAATAATCCGAGAGGATATTTAAAGTGTAGGGTCAGGCGTATTCAGTTTGATGTTGTCTTACTATAGGTACCAGTTACAATTCAAAGTGCTCTACGTAAGGTAAACAGACTTATTCTTGAAATGGTTCTGCGCTCAAATTGGCTCAAATGCTTTTAATTTTTAGCTGTTTGAATACTTTACACATGCAGAACTTTGCACTTCACTTGACAAGCTTTTGCTGACATCAACATTACGATTTGTTTTACAGACTAAAATCACGTATTGATCAAGCCATATGCATGCTGCCATAGCTGTCAACATCCTGAGAACCATCTTATCTGTTTGGTAAAAAAAAAAAAGATATCAATCATAAAAGTGGGCAATGGGCCAAACAGAAAGACATAGATTACACACTTTATCACTCAAAGAGAGTTTAGACCAGAAGTAGAGATGTTAAGAATTTGTTTATTTACAGAAGTGAGAAGTAATTACATTGTTAACCACAGTTATATTAGTCTTGACATCTCAAATTGCCATATTAATAGTTTATATAAAAATGGATATTGTCACACAAAATATTGCGATAATATGCTGTAGTAAGTCCCAAATGTTCACATCTATAATATCACTGCTAACTTCATATTTTCTCAACCGGACACTCTGTGGCAGAAAGCTTGATGGAGCATGTCAGATAGACACACCTGACAACCTTGCAGCTAAACTGATGAGACTGGTGAGATGCTGATGAGACATGTGGGAAACTGGCTGCATGTTTCCATGATGATGCCTGCATCGTGCATTCATTGTGACTGTGCTAACTGTCCTCGACGGTTGTGAGCCTGGTGGATCATTCTTCAAATTTGCTGCAGCTCTCTATAAATGATTGATTTAACCTGTTTGTGCATTATTATGGTCGCAGCTTGGATTGTTAGGTGCTTCAACCACAGCACCTCTTCATGCAATCTCCTACTCTTGCCGGCCAGATATTGGTGGTCAGTTAACAAGGGCCGGCAATCGGTCAGAAAAATACATTCTCAATTCATATCCCATATATTCCATATTCTCAATTCATAACCAGAGGCTGTTTGGAGAACCAGCCCATAAGTCATAAAGTAATGTCTTGGAGACTATTTGTCTGTAATGTTCGAAGTTCTACAGCAATTGTAACAATGTATAAAGCTGAATCTAACACACGTTTTATGATTAATGTTCTCGCCACCAAAATTGAGTGTTCAAATTTATTCACTATACCTACATAACAAGTATGCTTGGTAGAATGACAGGATATTATTAATAGATTCAAGAAACTTGCCAGCACGCTTGTCTGCAGCCAACAGCTAATACACAAGGGTGCACACACACACACACACACACACACACACACACACACACACACACACACACACACAGCATCATCATATTTTTATCAAACTGTGCCTGAGTCATAACAAATGTCAGGTCTGCCTATTACAGCAATGTGATGCATGACCAGTTCCAACTGCAATGTGCCATATGTGTTAGAAGCCCTGTTGTTTATACAGCGTGTAAGGTTTATTCAAGCCTTTTTTTTTTGGATGCAATCGCAACCTTAAATGTGCAATCAATTAAAAACATGTAACTCATATAATCAAGCGTTAACAGTTGAGACGCACGGCGTGATCGGTCCGGCGCGTTTTCAGCTGATCGGCTGTGACCTGCTACCAACGTGCCAGTCTCATGTTTACTGCATGATAGTTTAACGTTGGTACAGAGAGTAACTTTACAGTCACACACACATTATTGGTCTCCGAGTGAAGAAGACATGAAGGTCACAATGTGTTAGTCTTAAAAACATTTAGAACAACTAACTTATTCAGACACGTATTATATGCTGATTCATTCCCATGCTGCTGCTCAGAGTAATCGCAGTGACTGGCTCCTCTGCCAACACCACAAAGCTTTGCAGCTCGCATTGACGGGGGTCACATTGACCTGCTTTACGGTGCTTTATGGTGCGTTCTAGCAAAGTGATAAATGCTCTTGAATCATGAACACACTCAAACTAGAAGATTAGAAAATTGTACTGGGTCACAGACAACAATATGTTATGATTATCTTTCCTGCACGAGTGACACACAATCTTTTCACTTAAACATGTCTCTCTGAACTGTAAGTCCTCATCTTGCCACATGTATGTGTACGTTGAAAACACTTTGAAGCGTCAGCAGTTCCACTCCACCTTCCCCCTCAACTGTCCATTAACCCTGTAGGCTGCATCATCCTGAAAATCTAATCTTTTAACTGCTCAGTGGTCACATCGCCAAGTGTTCTGTGCCAAAAACTGGTATTGATTTATTAATAGTCCTACTAAATCATTTCACGCTGCTTTGATTGAAACTTCTCAGTTCACCCATTGCCAGTTATGATTCCTTTTGTTTTTATTCTGCACCACACTACACTTTACTCTGTTATCTGAGATAGTTAACATAGAAAATGTACAGTAATCATGCAAGTAGTTTTGTGCAGCCAATGTCAAAACCAAATCCTTCTGTTACACTGACTGTCTTTTAAGGCAAAAGGATTTATGTGAAAGCCACTGCTGATCTTTACAGCAGTTTGTTAAAAGATGTTCCTTATTGGGTTGGATTATATTGCATCGTAAAAAGGTGTGAAGCACTCAGCTAACACAGAAATGAAGGCAGTACAGTGATGGTTGTGAATCTCCACCAGCAGGTTTGCAACAGCGTTGCTTCGACTGATCGCCACATTATGTCTATCAGTTGTAATGATTATAATCTTTGTCTAGTTTGCCTGTTTACCCTCAATGCTCTGCTTTTCCCCCTCAGTATCTCAAGGTTTGAATTCCTGACTTTTAGCATTACTTATGTGACATGTGATTTTCACTGACTATTTGTTTTTTTATTGCTAATACTTAACTGATCTCGCTTTTTGTTCTGTTTTTTTTTTCTGCCCAGATAAATGAGTTAAGTCATGTTCAGATTCCCATCATGCTCATGCCAGATGACTTCAAGGCCTATTCTAAGATCAAAGTGGACAACCACCTATTTAACAAGTAAGATCTTTTATATTTTATCATCATAAACCTGTGAGATATTATTTAGAACCTAGAGCATCTCATAAACTCTGTCTCTGTTTTTATTTATACACACAGGGAGAACATGCCCAGCCATTTCAAGTTCAAGGAGTACTGCCCTCTCGTGTTTCGAAACCTCAGAGAGAGATTTGGCATCGATGATCAGGACTTTTTGGTAAGAAACATCATCCATAAATCTTGTGTATCTAATAAATGTAACCCTCCGGTGCTGTAAGATCACTGAAACACTTGTAACTATTTCAAAACTAATTTGATCACAGTCTTATTTAGGAAATGATTGCCTTTCCTTTCCTTCTTTTCTTTCAGCCCTTGAGTTTCTTTTTTTCCACTCTTCCCTAGTAAATCCCCACTCCCAATGCAAGCAATGAGTTGGCAGTATTTAGAGGTCGTTGTGTCCCAGCTCAGTGCAGCTGTCCATCTCACATGTTTACATTAGGGTCCGGCTGGCTACAGTGAGTGGGCAGTTGGGGGTGTTAAGACACTGGCCAGTGCAAAGAAATGTTGTGACATTCTCAACGTGAAACTACTTTTCTATATGAGGCATTATCACATTGTGGTCAAAAAGGTTTATTGGTTTACATTGAGTTTTGTTTTTGTCCTTGCGCTAAAGGATTGTTGTTGTTTTTTAAAAAATTCCATTGGTGACAACAAAAGAGCTGCAGACTCTTTTGATGACATGCACAGTAACCATTAGTTTTAATGAGCAATGCTAGCAGTATTGGGAGGATGACTGAAGTGCAAACAGATTCATCGCTTTCCCCACATTATGATAAATGGTTGGTGGAGAAAATTGCTAACAAACATTGGGATATTCCTTTGAAATTTCTTTTGTTTTGTTTTTATCTATGCCAGCTTCAAGCAAAGGGCCTCTTAAACATTTCAGCCTGGCACATAAACACCTCGATGTTACCCCAGGACCTGGACTGTAAGTGGCCTGCTACGGTTCCATGGTTTTAGGATCCCGCAGAAACGACGCATAAAAGAAATGCTGCCAAACTGTTGTTTTTAGGTTGTACTTGCCAGCAAAAGATGCTATGTCTTGAAGAGGGGAGAGTGCACTGAGGGCAGAGGACATGAGGAATTCTTGGAAAATGAGGCGTGGAGCCAGGGGTGTTGGATCATATTACTTTTGAGCTCCAAAGTCTGGGCAGCAGCTGTTTGTGTCTGTGTGTAGGTTTGGACAGGGAGCAGGCATAGGGGTCACAACCCCACATGTTTAGACTGGAGAGTAGAAGGTGCTCGGACAACAAGAGGTTGGAGGCCGGACATGCTGTGTTATGGGATCCATTCAACTACACTAGACTATTTCAACCATTGAACCAATTAGGAAAATGTGTACTCATAGCGTTATGTGTGCACTAACATTCATTGTTTTCTGTCTTTGCTCCGTGTGTTTTCAGAACTCTCTGACACGCAGTGCTCCTTTGAACAGTGAGTCGCAGGGACGGAGCGGGGCCCGCTTCCACACCTCTTATGACAAACGCTACGTCATCAAGACCATCACCAGTGAGGATGTGGCGGAGATGCATAACATTCTAAAGAAATATCATCAGGTGATAACTGGTGGTTGCGTTAGACTTTCTTATTGTCCCTTATTTTGACTGACACCGTCATTACAATGTTTCAATTATAATAAAATGTAAGGCAAAATGCATATTTATAGATAGAGCTGTGATTCTAATCCAATTCAGTTTTTGTCAAATTCAGCAAATATTGTAATCACATTAAATACAGCCACATTTTTTTTTAAACATAGCTTTTATTGAGGTTTTTAAATTGTGTCTTTGAATTTGACAGAGACAGTGGAACACGCAGTGGTAACAGTACTGTATATGACTGTGGTTGTGTTTTTTTTTGTTAATCATTAATATACAGAACAAGATTATAGAGTGTTTTTTTGATAGGGGACAATATGAAGAGAGAGACGACAACGACCTTGCGGTCACTTTTCATGTCAACACACACAAAACGAATGCTTTTTCCCTAAGCATTTCCCCTGGACAGACGACCTCTCATGGCCCTCTTTATTTACTTCTGAAGGCTGAACTGCACTCTGCTGCCATACTGGACACTGTACTCCCCAGACTCTCGATCGTGGGATTTCCCTGTAAGCACTCGCTTCAACGGGACAAATCACGCTTGAAGTGCTCCTTCTGCACCAGTGGCGCAGCTGCACTGACCCCGCTCTGTGACCAAAGGACTCCAGTCTGTCTTAAGGACAGACTTTATTCCTATTTTTCCGTCATTCCAATTTTTCCGTCATTTCAAAATGTAAATAAAAAATGTACGTTAAGGATGGAAAATATTCAGTTAACGCAACCTCTGGTGATAACCGCTGCTCTTACAATAATGTTTATAAACACCTTTTCTCTTTTTGCTTTACAAACTGACCACAGAACGCACAAGTCAAAGACATAAATCACTGATGCTTTGACAGCTTTTGCTCTAAAATATAGATTTTGCTTCGGTCAATAGTGTGAAGGTACAAATTCATACAAAATCCTAGTCCAGCTGTTGTTGGAGCACTCTCGTCTATCTATCACCTTACAGTTGATCACAGAGTGATACTGAGCCATAAAGGTATCACTAACAAACCTGTCTTTCTCAATTTTTTACTGTCTCCCCTCTAAAGTCGTCGGACACAAACAAAAACTTCATATTCCTCGCTCTCTTTTCGTAGTTCATCGTGGAGTGCCATGGCAACACGCTCCTGCCTCAGTTTCTGGGGATTTACCGGCTCACTGTGGATGGAGATGAGACCTACATGATTGTCACACGCAATGTCTTCTCTCATCGCCTTTCCGTCTTCAAAAAATACGACCTCAAGGTAAGAGTGGAAAACAGATCAAGAATAATGGAAGCAATCAAATAAAAAGTGATGAGATGGAATATGAATATTACAAGAAATCATGTAAATCAAATGTCTAGTTGCACTGTACCAATCCTTTTTCCCCCACTCACTTTTTTTAGGAACCTGTTGCCACTTATCATCTGAGCATTTGGTGCAAGAATTGTGAAATGTTTATAATTTAGTTTGTGTCTAATTTCCTTTTGTTTTTGTTTCTAGGGTTCCACTGTGGCAAGAGAGGCCAGCGACAAGGAGAAGGTACAGTCACCTGTCAGGCGGGTCCCACTGGTATACATATCCAACATAGCTTTCAGCTTCAGTAGAGGCAGAACCTCTTCACCTTTTACTTTATGCTTTAAAGTGACAATAATGATAATACAAACCCGGAGTGCTACAATTGAAAAGAAATGCATCAAACTAGCACAACAGTTCCAAACATGTTAAAAAACAAACTTAAAAAGAAAGAAGATAATCCCCTCGCCAGCGTATTTCTTTTTTTATGCGGCCCTCGTCAGTTTTTATTTCAATTTTCTTTTTACAAATGCTTACTAAATATGAATTGAATTGAACGCTGAAGTCCTGTACTGAAAATGAGTCTTTTAAATAATCTCATTGAACCTGATGTCCATTAAAAGCCATGTGGACAATTAGAGAATGAGAGAGAACAAACTGTGTTTCCAGGGTTTTGAATAATCTATACAGCTTCAAACAATTCCAGTCTTACTGTCATCACCCAAATGGCCAAACTAACACAACTTTGGTGTCTGATTTTGTTTCCCTTTGGGTGGAGATGCCAGTAGCACATGTCCATCTCCTTCAGTGAGCACCTACTTCATCACCCCATTCCCTTTCCAATCCCTGCACGCTCTTTATGTCTCTTTAATTTGCTTCATCCTCTCTAACCTCGCTTTTGCTGTTCCATCAGTGCCCCTGCCTGCTGTTTGTGTGGGAAAGATTGAGTTGTGTGTGTGTGTGTGTGTGTGTGTGTGTGTGTGTGTGTGTGTGTGTGTGTGTGTGTGTGTGTGTGTGTGTGTGTGTGTGTGTGTGTGTGTGTGTGTGTGTGTGTGTGTGTGAGTGTGCGTGTCTGTGTGTTGGGTGGGTGTTTGTTTGTGTGTTGGTTGTACGTGTGTGTGTTGGGCTTAGAGTTGTATTCAATCAGACGCCTGTTCATAATGTGTTTTTTTATAGCTGTGTATTTGACTGGACTGTGTGTGTGTGTGTGTTTTTGTGTTAGCAGTGAATATGAGCTTGTGTACGACTGATAGTGATGGAAATGTTGACGTTTGTGGAAGAATGGCTATTTTTGTTTTTGCTCTTGGCTGCTTGAACAGTCGCCTCAAAATGAATTGTGAAGGACCTGATTGTTCATCGTGCTTCCACTTAAAATTGTGTTGGCTAACAAATAGAATGGATGTTCAAGCAGATTGAAACTGTGTCTTTTGTAGGGATAAATGCCTCGTCACTTTGAATGATGGAAGTGCCTGATAGAGTCCTTGAACACTTTGACTTTGGACCACTATTCGTTTGACCTGACAGCTCAGCGGTATTAAAGGGGGATGGTTGTCCAAAGTGTTTTATTTTTCATTGCATGTTTCCAATCGTTGCCCTGCAAAGGTTTGTCCGATTGTAAAAAAACAAAAAAAAAAACGTTTTTATATGAGAGCGTCACAGTTTTGACCCAGAGGGGTTTATACTTTCCAACAGGTTTTACATGGACTTAATCGTGGGTCACCATGCAGTGAGGCATGGACGACTTCAGGGAATCCCTGAACTAAATATATCCTTCTGTAAATGGAAGAAGAAGAAACAAAACAGCATTGGGTTTAAAACGGATGAATGGAAAGACAAAGCAGCTGAGGATTACACACACACACACACACACACACACACACACACACGTGAGGGTCCTGTGTGACCTCTTTTTGTCTGTGGCTCAGCTGTGTGAAACACCATTTACAGTCTAGCAAAAGAGGAGGAACAGGTTACATTTTTGTCAAGCTAACATGAATGAAGATGTTATTTTCCAACACACTGACTACCACTGACTCTTAACTAACAAATTATTCTAAATTGTTGCTGTCTGTGGGGAATTATGTGGTTGCTTTACAAGGTTGTTTTACCTTTTCAGTGAAATGCAGCTCATACAGTAACAACCATTATACAGTATTTGCCATCATAAGTAAAGCCTTTCACAATTTTACCTCGAATGCAGAGTGCAAATTATAGTACATGATCTCACACATACTTTTGAATCTGCAAATACACGTTCTCTCCCAACTTACAACAGATCTGAGAGCAAACATCAAAGACACAGATCTGACAAGAAACATGCTGGTTTCATCATGTGAAACATCTTTGGACAAACACACAGTTGCAGATATGCCCCTGCACTTGCCTACTATAAGTGTTCTTTCCTTCCAATAGTTCTTCAGCAGTTAAGTCTCATATGTGAACACTATACTACACGCTAGTGTGAACACACAGTGCAGGTGGCCAGTAAAATGGAAGGAGAGGGTGCATTATGCCAAATGTAAGGACAATTATTTTGTTTTGTTCAGAGGGTAGATTGTGTATGTATATATGTGTGTGTGTGTGTGTAAAAAGAAAACAACAACCTCCACACACACTCAAACAACAAGCATGGCAGGTTTCTCTTCTGACTGCATGACCGTCTCCCTTTCCTGCATGCGTCTGCATGGTTTATAATGTTTTTCTGCATCTATTTTTAAGGTTACATTATTTCTAACACATTTCGATGTGTATGAACACCAGCTCCATTCTGTTGCACATTGTGGACATGTATTTATTTATATTTTTCCATGGAAAACGTTTTGCAGTTGTTGGTAGCTGCTGTCTCAGTAGCAATTGGCTTTTTGACATATGTTATTGACAGCATTATACCAAGCAATGGGTTGATGCGGTAATGGTTTTTACTCTCAAACTGGGTAAATAGGTTCTTATTTAGGCCCATCAAATCACACTGCTTGCTTTATTCTACATTACTTTTTTTGTGGTTATCCACAAAAAAATCAGTCTATGACCCATTTAGGACACTGACCTACAATTTAGAAAATGTGTAAGGCGTTCGTGCGATCGCAGTATTTGTTATGTAACCTGGATAATGTGGAGGTTTTGTGTGTTATTAGATTGCCGCTGGTCCTTGGTTTGTGGAATACCACTCGTCTCTACTCCATCAGCTACAGTTGTTTGATGTTTTTGTTTATTCTCGTCTCCCTCCCCACGCCAGCACGGCTGGTATCTCCTGTGAGGGAACATGGCTTTAATGTGTCCGTATGACTGAGTGGGAACTGTCTTGATAATTTATTAGTAGCCCTTTGCCTAGCAATTGTAATATGCTTTTAGAACTAGTACCACACCTGAATAGATAGAAAAACACACGTTAGTAGAATGCTAATTAGTTTACTATTGCTTGCTTGCTCTTCTCAGTTCGAGCTCCTAGCCGCCTGCTCCTAGGCTGCTTCCTTTCTCTAGCAGGCATTTACCAGTGGAAACAGTCATGATACCAGTGTAAGCAGACCAGAATCGGGCATACATTGAATATAAATACAATCCTATTGACGAACTAAACTAAGAGCATGAAAATAGTGTAACTGCAAAAAGTTTATTTCCGGATCTCCCGCGTTCATGCCCTTTCCAACCCTCTACCAATTTGAGAAAACAATTGTGTTCTGTTACATTTTAAACACTTTGCCTTTACTTCCAACTTCCTTCCTCTCTCCTTTCTTCTCTCCTCTCCTCCACCCCTACCGTCCCTCCTTCGCTCCCCCTTTTCTAGCAGCCAACCCAACCAGAGGATGTGCCCCCGCGGCCCAAATCTGGTAACGTTCAGCAAAGGCTGCAAACACTGCGGATTGCCACGCGCTTTTACTGCGCCATGAAACACGTAAGAGATGTAAGAAAACCAGGGCTTATATACCAGGCATGATCTACCAATCTTTTTTTATTGTTATTTTAATTTTACGGCCGAGAATTTTCGTTTCCTCGTTTTATCCAAGCCAATACACTGTTATTTAAAGGCCATATTTTGCACACTTTCCCATCCATTTAAAGTCATATTTTGCTCAACTTGTCGCCAAGTTCAGTTTTAGTTGCCAGACAGTTTGTTTTTGTTTCCACCATTCAATCAACAACATGTATGTGAAACACTGGAGAGCAAGAAGTGGAGGAGTAAGGTGGCGGCATGAATGGAGAAACATCGCACTGTCAAAAAAAGATCAGGAACCACAGATGAAAAGGGAATGTACATACTTGCATTCCTGGAGACTTCTCTTGCTTTGTTGCTATTTTTATTCTAAGTTTTAAAACAAAATTCTACCATCTTCTGCAGTACATTGATAAGCAGACATCCTGACCTGTGTACGCTAACCACAGCAGTATACAAAACAGGGTGCATATTTTCAGTTTCTGAAGAGTTCAAATCAAGATGGCAGAAGATAACATGTCCTCGCTCCATGTCTGACACCAAACTGCAGCCAAAACACTTTGCTGTGTAAATATAAGCAGTAGTTAGGCAGTAGGCAGTAGTTGAGCTGGTGCCACGGGATTTTAGTTGATCGTTAGTCTGACAAAACATTTTTTTAGGCATCCCATGGCAATTAGATGCGTCTCTGTTCTCAGTTTGTTTTCTAGTGTTAAGTGGACATTATTTGTTGTTTCCATGAAATAGTCAAACACATGACAGACAATATGGTATTGTATATTTTGCATTTAGTATAAATGCAGAAATAGTTTTGTAACACTTGCCCTGAAATTATGAAATTATTCAGCTGGAAACTACAATATTTAAAGTACATTTTTGTTTGTGCCCGGGTCACATACTCAAACGGTTTTTAAGAGCTCTCCTACACACTCAAACAGTTGATTGTCCATAATCTATAATCACAGCCTGTACTGTGTTCACATAAACCAAAGCCATATAACAATAACAATATGAAATGCTTGACGTTGCCTTGGCTTGCATGTGGTTGATATGAACCTGCTGATTTGCTTTAAAGCTGATCAACGTATTGAATGACGATTACACATGAACGCAGAAAGTGGCTGTTGCTGATAAACAGACAGGTTTGATCGAAGTCAGAGCGCAGTGTTAGCATGCCACACAGACTGCAGAAAGGCATAGCTTTGCTCTTCTGACACGGCAAGACATCAAGTTGCCAAAGGCCAAGATTCATTTTCCAGCCAGCTGTCGGGAGACAGAAAAGAAATGAGACAGTCGGAAAGAAATTCACCTGTCACATCGCTTTACAAGCCTCATCCGCAACCCACCCTTTCTTCCTGCCTCCAATATATCTTTCTGTTTTTCTACTTACCTCAATCTAGTGCACCACTCAAGAGTCGGACACATTTCATTGCAGTCATTGTACTAGAGAAAATCTGTAACGAGCCCACTGGCAGAATCCTGTGCGTGACTGGGAGAAAGCAAAAGACACAATGAACTGGTTAGAAAGTCTGAAAAACTAAAAGAAAGTTGAAAAAGACAGCTTACAAAAGATGGGTGAATGTAGGAGCTGAGGTGTCGGTTTAGGTGACAGGCCTGCAGAACGCTTTCAGGCTATGTTCACCGTTTGCGGTCAGTCTTATGTTGCATCCTCATTTACTTTTTATGTTGCATTTATATATTCAGTCTAGCAAGTTGTACATCCCATATTTCTTGCAATTTGGAGGTCTATGTCTGTATATATATGTGCTCAAATGTCCTATTTTGTGAGATGTAATCCTGTCTCCATCCGTGTAAAGGTGT
Organism: Clinocottus analis; assembly: GCF_023055335.1. Classification (NCBI taxonomy): domain Eukaryota; kingdom Metazoa; phylum Chordata; class Actinopteri; order Perciformes; family Cottidae; genus Clinocottus; species Clinocottus analis. The sequence goes on from NW_027175909.1 coordinate 8,270,027, forward strand.
AATCTGTATGTATGTTTGTGTGTCAGTGTGTGCCGTCTGAACTCATTCTAGTGCTACTAAGTGCTGTTGTGTTGCTGCTCTTCTCCTGCTGCCATAGAAACACTGTAGTAACTAAACTGCTGCTGCTGCCTTGTTACCTCATGTCCTGCTCTCTTTTTCCTAAGTGACTCAGAACAAGGCCCCCTGTTCCTCCTCATATAGCACCCCCTACAGGCTGCTGGCAGTTCTGCAGCAGCCTGGTCATGAAGTCAAATAATCCCAGTGGACAGACACTTAAATAGGACCCTTCTCCATTCTGTTTGTGGGCATCCATCACAAAGACACAGTGTGCGCTGGCTTAACAGAGTTACAACGAGTTTATATTTGATGCAAACCACGGTCTGGTTTCCGAGAAGCATCTTAGATGAACAACATTTGTATATTTTGTCCCAGTGTGGGATGTACTCTGTTATCAAACTGGGATGCTTTTTGGAGACCAGCCCAGTGCCAACAAGAACGTTCCATGTCTTTGATTGGACGTCCTCTTTTCGTGACACAGAGTATGGATCTACCAGATGCATTTAAAAAGCTGCCCAAACTTCTGTGCAATATGCCACAAAAATGCTGAATGCCGTGTGTTTAATGGCACTGAGAATCCCAGTGTTTTTACTGAGAACAATATGGAAATTTGCAAATGGTGCATCAGATGGATCTGTGCCCTGCTGTGAGCATGCTGCATGTACAGCGTTGCACAGTTAGCCTTGGTTTGGACTGACCTGTACCTGCCTGTATTTTGCCAGCCAACTCATTATAGTAATATGTGTTGTATTTGGCTGAATCAGACAGGCTTATCTAACAAACCAGAGGCTCAAAGCCTTGTTTATACCAAAGGGGCATTTCAACATGCAGGATTGTCTTGTCCAGCAGATTTAAACACGCTGTTGACATGACTCAATTCTAAGATTAGTATTAATCTTTGTCATCAAGCATTTCGAAATACCCCTTAATTAGTACAGTTAATCAACACAGCTATATGCTGTCTTTTATCTGGTGAAATGACGTTTACAGTTTATTAAATTGTTGGTTTTCAAGTATTCTGGGGAAAAAAGATGAATAACCCTGATTCTGGTATTGCTTTTAGTAAATCTTGTCTTTTCTTTCTAGTCAATTTTTGACCTTTTATGTCAAATATCTTAAACAATACACAATATTTTGGGATTTGACTTTGTGTTATTGGATGAACAGATCTGATTTCAATGAAAACTTAATTTTTGCACCAGAAGTCTGTCATATTTTTCCCAGGTCTGCTGCCTACAGTGTGCTATGCTTCTCCGGGTTGAAACGTCTAGTTTTATGGTTTTGTTTATCTGGCTATTAATCTCTAATACTAATGGGCAGGCAAAGGAGCTGCCCACCTACAAGGACAATGACTTCATCAATGATGGGCAGAAGATCTGCATTGATGGGGAAAATAAGAAAATGTTCCTGGAGAAGCTTAGGAAAGACGTAGAGGTATGTGTAATTTGAAAATTACAGAAAAAGTCCACCCCATTCTCATATCACCCCTTTCTATCTGTATGAATACATTTTATCTTTCAACTTTCTACGCTTCGCTACGTCTCTCCGACATAAACACTCCTCCTGTCTCCTCATTTTCTTTCGTTTCCTCGTCTGTCCCACCTTCTTCTGTCATCCTTAGTTCCTTGCCCAGCTGAAGCTCATGGACTACAGTCTGCTGGTGGGAATCCACGATGTGGAAAGAGCCGAGCAGGAAGACGTGGAGAGCGAGGACAATGAGCCTGACGAGGAGGGTGAGAGTGACGGAGGAGGCATAGGAACGCCCCCTGACAGTCCCAGCAACACCTTGGACAGCACCAAGCCGCTGTCACCTGGAGAGTTTGATCCCGCCATTGACGTCTACGCCATCAAAAGCAACGATAGTGAGTAGCCAGATGCATGTTTTGTAGACGTATAATACAATTATAAATGCAACCCTTTTAATGTGAGTGTTGTACAGTACAACTAAATAATATATACTGTACTGAGAGCTCCCCCTACTGGGTACTGTAGTTCTCATTCTAGTTGTCAGACCTGCTGCGGTCAGAAGGATTGTGTTTGTCTTATTTACCAATACCTGATTTTGCATAATATCACTGTGCAGATATATAGATTGTCACCCAGAGTGCATTTGTTTTAAACTACAGGTGCTCCCAGGAAGGAAGTTTACTTCATGGCTGTCATCGACATCCTGCAGCATTACGATGCCAAGAAGAAAGCTGCTCACGCCGCCAAGACTGTCAAACATGGCGTATGTAGCTGCATACAAGAGCTATATGAATGCTTCTGTTCATAACAAGAATAATACCAATACATTAATTAGTACAACACTGACTTGAGTCATCTTCGTGTCCCTCTGCAGGCCGGAGCGGAGATCTCCACGGTGAACCCGGAGCAGTACTCCAAGAGGTTTTACGATTTCATCACCACTATCCTGTCATAGCCTCTAGGAGCGACAGGGAGCACAGAGGCACATAGGAAAGGGAGGGCAAATGGGGAGCACGGCGGGGCAGAGAGGTGACGGAGAGAAAAAAACATTGTGAGGCTGAATTAATAAGGTGCTGTGATGGCTTTTTATTACTCTCCTTCATGCATTCTCCTCATCCCTCCCTGTTTGTTTCTCTCTCTTTCAATGGCATGCCATGCTCTGCAGCTAAAACAGAAACGTCATTCGTTTACATTTACCCTCTCCTCTGTTGACTTTTGCTCATGTGTTACTTTGAATGATAAGGGTGTCGAAAGCAAGCATCAATATCATAATGTGTGTGTGTGTATGTGTGTATATATATATATATATATATATATATATATATATATATATATATATATATATATATATATATATATATATATACACATACACACGTGTGTGTGTATAAATAATTTGTTTTTGTCTGTATAGTTGTTTATGTGGGAATATGGCTTTTTATTACATCTAATATAACATCAGCACCATGCATTTTTTTTTTTTTTTTTTTTTTTTGGAGTTGAAGGGGAGTGTAGAGGTCAGATTACGGCACAAGGTGAGGTTCCTCTTGCAAAGACAAGGCTTAAGTGGGATGTAATGCGGAAGTTCCTGTTGAACCTCGCCTAATGCAATTGCTTCATTTCAGGGAGTGGGAAGCAGTCTTCCAACAGGCCAACAGCCAGACCCCCTCCACCCAAATGCTATACAAGCACTCCGCCAAACCAATATTCCCTTTTGGGTTCCTTCTGCATGGCCCACCCTTTAGACGCCACCTTATCCCCACCTTTTCCTTTATGTACAGTGAATTATTTGTGTTTCTGGATAATCCTCTTGCCACGCACTCACAACAACAAACATTTCTCATGAGCTGAGATGAGTTCACTTGTTGCAGTAAAATATGATGCGTGTTTGCAGCACGAGTTGCACCTCAGTGGTTGTCTGTGCTTTGTCCCTTTCGCTTCGTTGTGATGCACAGTGATTTAAGAATGATTTAAGGGAAGGATATGTACCGTGAAATGATTTGAGCATACAGTAAATGTTGTTCACTGTCATTCCCTCTGAATATGTTGGGCATTGTTATGTAAGCCTGGTTTCTGTTCCTGTGGCACGAAATGACCCCGATCTTGTGTGGCTGTCGTGATTAAGAGTAAGTCACTCTTTTCTATATCTTCAAATAGGGCGTCAGATTGAAACATCAACAGCCCTTAACTTTCTGTTGCCATCAGCACCTTATGGAGAAGAAAATCAAAAAATGTTGCACTTTTATTTGTTATTTGAGGTTAGGAGCTCTTGTTCTGTTACTTGTGCTACAACAAAGAGGGAAAGAAACTCTGCTCTCTAGGAATTGAATCTTGAGGGGCCTGATCTCAGATCCTATCTCCTCCTGTCCTCCTCCTTTCTCACCTGTGGGTACACTTGCTGTCAGGATTGGTAAGGAAGACTTTACTGCAATATTACACTGAAAAGTGGACGAGTTCTATTTACAGGGCTTTCGTAAACTAACCTTCCAATCCTTTTCAGAGGTGCTCTGGGCTGTCTGATTGGTGGGGCTGTGGGCCAGGCAGCAGTGTGTGAGTGCGTTCAGAGCAGGCAGAAGACTGTTTACCTCCAGCATCGTACCAGCACACACTCGATGATGGCGAACGATGTGTGTGTGTCAGTGTTCAAAACTTGTAAAGGGGGGGAAAGAAAGGGGAAAGGAAGATCAGGAAGAGTAGCTGCAGATGTAAAGATGCACATTAAGTCGTTAGCACCAACAGCATCTTTCTCTTCACTTTAACCTCGGCTGTGAGTCTGTTATTCATCGTTGTTTGTGTTGTTATTGTTGACATTTTTAACGGTGGTTTATATGTGTTTGAATTTGGCGGTTTTATGAATTAACGTGGTAATCGTTTTGTTTCTGTTTTGAGGTTTTTTGTATATTTTGCACAAGAGGAAAGGAACCAAATGTTACGAATACGATCCCAATTAGTTGATATAGTCTTAACAAGGGAAATGCAATATACTTGTGTGTAAGTGAGAAAAGTTGTGCGTGTGATGTTGTGTATCACTTCTTGGATAACCAACTAAAACAAGTAAAGTCGTCCTCCTTGACCATTGTAACCCATGCAAAAAGTTTCCATTACAATATCTTTGTTAGGAATCACATTTCTATTTTTACATTGGATTTTAGTCATGAAATATAGTTTTATTTAAAAAAAAAAAAGGATCCACCCTTGGGAATGACTGATGGTGCTGTGGTAAATGAAGAATGATACTGCTTGAATTTACACAATACTTACGATAGATGTACTTTAAAAAAATTTAAAAAGTCATAAAAAAAAATTGCATGTCACAGGACTAAGTTTCCTTTTCCCTCGCTCGTCTGTGTTGTCGTCTGTTCAGGTTCTCTTTGTGTCCCCACACTTTAACCAGATTTGTGAGCTGTTTAGCGTAAAATAGTCCCTACCATGCTTTAAATAACTGTTTTTTTCATTGTATACACTGTGCAAGATGTGTGCCTTTATACTCCAAAATTATTTAATTTTATATTTTGTAATCTTTTTTTAAAACAGCGGTAAAAGGTTATTTTAACAATAGGGTATGTACTTTATTCTCACCCCCTGCTCAACCTTCTTCCACTCCAGCACCTCTGTATTTGAATTTGTTCATATTATTCAGTCAATGAAACGACACCATTCGACTGATTTGTGTTTTTAAAACCAACATAACAAGTGAATATTTGTCTTGGATTTGAATATGGTGGATTGGTTTGGATTCTGTAAATTCAAACCTGTCATTGTGATTATTCAGTGTGCACGGGCGTCCGAGTGAGGAGGCGCCTGCTGATATTAATCCCTTGTTTGTTCACGCTGGTCCTGCCTTTATAAAGAACGTGCGTGTGTGGAAGTGCATTGTGAAATGTGGTTGTGTTTAGTCGTACTCGTCCCCGCTAACTGACAGCTGCCCCCCGCCCCCCACACACACACCTCAGGAGTCTGTCAGCATCTTCATCACGTTTACCTTCTAACCACAGATTTCAGGAATGTGTTGTTGTTTTGGTTGTTTTGTTTTGTTTGTTTTTTTTACAAATGTTTGTCCAAAATTTCAATTCCCGTTGATATAAAACTCCTCATTTCTGAAACAGGTTTATGTTCTCTTAGGTTTTGTGTGACCCAGATCACTTGTTTGTTGTTTATGAAGGTCATCAGCTGATAGTTCATCCTGACTCAGTGGTTAATTGATATTTCAGTGTTCTTTCAGTATTCATGGGCTGTTTTTGTTTCTATTGTCACATAGCTCATACTGTACATAGGTTGTGTCATAAAGAAAACAGGGAATGAGGGAACAGAATCATCTTCTAGTCTGCTTTGCTCTGTTTGGCCCTGGAGGCCTCCCTGTAGTCATATCAGCAAGTAGAAAACAGAGCAGTGCATGCTGGGAGAGGTTTTTTTTTTCTGTTTTTGTTTTGGGAATATTAACTCCGGATCTTATGTAAGGAAGGCGAGGATGATGCCAGAACTTAACAGATGCAAATTTAATGATGATAATAACACGCGCACCCTGCTGCTGTACATTGAATCATAAGTCCTCGCTTTGGTGACTTCTCTCATGAATGAGCTCCTTCACCCGTTAACCCCGCCCACCAGGCAACCTGCTGCCACCTAAACTTGCCAAAAGCATCTTTCAACGTCAGAACTACCACACATGAGCTTGAAGAACATTGTGTATAGTATAATGCGTGTTTGTTTGAACTGAATGTGTTGTTTTTTTGTTTTTTACATGCACTGGGAAATGGAGCGAGAGGAGTGCATCACTGAAATGTGAACTTGTCCAAAGTTATGAGAAACAACCTTGTGTCCATGTGGTAAAGTGTTCAGCGTGTTAAGGGGAACATTTGATTTACAAATGCAAATGACCGGAGTCCAGGCGAGATCTGCAGAGATGGAGAAAAAAAATCTGTTTGGGCTTCGAGGTTTAAAATAAAGAAATATTTGTGGAGGATTTTTTTTTTTTTTAATGTATTTAGTTCTTTGAATTTGCATGTTGGATTCAATTCCCCAGAAAACATGCCCGTCTGCAATGGAGCTTCGGTCTCACAAAAGTCCCAAGTCCTCTTATAAAACATTTAAAAGACTTATGCATTGCTGTGTGTGCGTGTGCGTGTGCGTGAGTGTGTGTGTGTGTGTGTGTGCGTGTGTGTGCGTGTGTGTGCGTGTGTATTGCTGTCTGACAATGGTTAGTGAGAGTTCTCTTTCAGTGGCAGAGAGGCCAAAATGATGATGTATGTTTATTGTTCTTCACATTTAATGATGATGATGAGAATACACTCCATTCCATAAGCGTTCACTCAAACCAATTAAAGCACTTGTTCTGCTTAACTCTCCCTCTGGTATTGTTGTTCTTTCTTGTTAACTATTCCATTTCCAATACTGTATTTATTTATTTTCTTTCTTTTGTTTTACACTACTTTTTATGTAGTATGAGATGGTTCCTTATAGTTTACACACTTTCTTTGCTGAGGAGATGAAGAATGAAATGGCTTCACTTTGACTTAAATTAATTATTTTTGCAAAAAAACTTTTTTCTTCTCCTCCCCAGTTAAATATCCTCAGATATAATCGAATACATTTCAACCAACATTTGAAGTAATCATTTAATTTACGTTGAACAATGCATGTACAAAAACAACTGACAGCTGAACGAAAACACGGTTAAATATGTCTTTCTTTTTTTATGTGGTTTCGTTTGTTTGTTGAATCTATTAGAAAACGCAAACGGTCTTTTCACGAAGTCTGTTTTTTTGCGGTTTTTTTTTATTTTTAAATTTTTTAAACAAAATAGTAGTTTTTACATGAGGTACCCCGCTTTGGGAATACACATAAACGAAGGAAACTGTCACTAAACTCCTATTGTTGCACGCGAAGTAGCAAAACGTCAAAATTGCGAAAATCTTTAAACAATTTGATTTTGCACAAACAAACCACACCGTAGTGACACGTCATGCTTACTTTAGTGGAGCCTGATCTCAGAAGTGAAGATGTTCACATCAGTTCGAGAATGAGCCGAACACACAACTGATCCTGACGATCGAATACGAGAGGCAACTTCCGGAAGAAAAACGTCCAGCGTCAAAATATTGCCCTTACCTTTTTTCAGCCTCAAAAATAATAAATGTCACAGATAAAATGAATGTCATTGACACATTTTTAATTCATTAACACAGCATTTGTACACATAAAAATATGTATTTAAACTAATTTGTTTGCTTTTTATATTTACAGAAAACTGCAGTCATAAAGATAGCTTTCATTATTTTTAAATGTAGTTGAATGAGGCTACATGAGGACCCGTTTTTAAAGATGTTGTTTCTCTCTCTAAAACACCCCTATGTTGTATCTTGACATTCGTGACTAGATCTTGCTTGTGGTTTGATTCAGTTAAACGCGACCATTGTAGCCTCAGTGTATTTGCTTATATTATATTAACCTACGGTCTGTATTCATTTATGTTATGTCTCCTGCTTTTCTATAACTTCAATTCACTAGAAAGAAATCATGTTTTTGCAGTTCCAAATATATATATATATATATATATATATATATATATATATATATATATATATATATATATATATATATATACACAGATATATACACAGATATATATATATATATATACACACAGATATATACACAGATATATATATATACACATATACATAGATATATATATATATATATATATATATATATATATATATATATATATATATATATATATACACACACACAGATAGATATATATATATATATATATATATATATATATATATATATATATATATATATATATATATATATATATATATATAATATATACACACAGATGTATGTATGTATGTATGTATGTATATCAAATGATCAGACTTTTGAAGAGAGGGGGAGGGGCTGGCAGCTGCAGGCGCATGTTCAGATCTCCGCTGCAGTGAGAGGCGGAGGCTCATTTGCACCGTCAGTACAATGTGAAGAACAAGCAGAGACAACCCAGCAGACAATAAACAAAGAAAGGCTTGCCATGTGCGCTGCAGCTGCTGCACACATACACACACACACACGCACGCACACACACTGTTGAGCTGCAGTTTGGAGTCATGGCCGCCAGGGGGCAGTCGGACCCACGCAACAGACAGATGGAGACTCATACTGTGGGTTGGGTGCGATGCCAAATGAAGATGCAATGTGCGCTCTGCTTTAAGGAAGCTGCTGTTGAACGAGGGTTCTTATCGTGAGTCCGCGAGCAGACCGCCTGCTGAAGTGTCTTTGTTCAACACACTAAGTCTCAACCATATTTATTGTGGCCGCTGTGCTGAACCTGACCTTTGACCTCTTCATAGGGGCATAAGAGAATCATTTCTATGAAGCTCAATGAAACGTCTTTTATTTATTTCCATGTTGAGGGTCTCTTACACGATGTCAGCATAATGTGATCTATAGCTAAGCTGCAGTTACTGCCAGCATGCATTTAAACATGTAAAAACAAAAAAAAATGCACACAGACAAGATATTTTTAAAAAAATTGGATAACTCAAATGGAAGTTTTAAATTGGCATACAGTTACTGTGAAGGCATACATATGGTTGAGCTCCATGTTCGCGTTTTAGCAGGATGTGTTGTTTGAGCTCAAGCCGGTTGGAAGTTGTCTAACCGCTCAAGCAGGACCTCTGAGTAGTTAGGAGAGTAGTAACTGGGAAAAAAACACACACACACAAAACTGTAATTATCCAACACTGTTTTGTACTGAAGGATATTTTGCATAATATATACAGATTTACTTTTTACCATATTAATACAGCAACATTCTGATTTCTAAATTAAAAATTCAAAACCCAATATAACCTATTTAACTTGTTTATGTACATAAAGTTGATTGTTATTGAACTAGTATTTTGCTTCATTTTTGTTTTTCTGAATAAATGCTAAAAAAAAATCATGATCACGTTGTTATGATTGTTAAAGTACAGAACGATGGTGTGGAGGAAGAAAACAGTGCTATAAATATGCTGCTGAGTCAGCACACAGCTTTGAAATCATTACAGTATATGCCAGTCATGTCATAAATCAGAATGGTGTTAACAGCCCTCAGAGGTGTTCCACACACAAGGCTTCAATGTCAACATGGTATGTATGTGTTTTAGAATGTATGTGTGTGTGTGTGTTTGTACTGGCGATAGAAACACACCTGACTATCTCTTCAGGAAAGCAGCTGTTGATGGTGTTGATGTGCTCCTGTAGAGCGGAGCCCGGCACGGCCTCGATCTCCTGCAATTTCTTCAACCCCCCGCTGGTCACAAACAGGCGACGAGCCTTACTGTCATGGGGCAGCACCTTTGATGGAACGTGTCATAAAAATGTACAATCTTAATCATTACAATGTTTTGAGGATTCATGTTGTGGTACCAGTGGTGGTCGCATTCACCTTGCTGAACTGGCAGACAACATGTGTGAGCATCTTGCTCGGGACGTCGTAGAGTAGCGGCTCCAGACTCGGCAGGTAGGTGCACTTCTGCAAGATGCTCTTGAGAGCCTTCTTACTCTGAAAAGAACAAGAGGCCAAGTGACCTTTGACACCAGCTGACCCGTCACTCATAATATGCTCAGCTTGAAAATAAAAGTTTATCGGGTTTAGTTGTATGACATGTTACAGATACCACTGCTTGTGCCTCAATATACAGTATGTGTCAATTCATATATTAATACAAGGTAATGCTGACATGCTGAAGTTAAATTGAAATCATATCACACACAACACACCCATTTGATTCTTTGTTATTGCCGTAAATGTTGGTTCTTTATGTTATTGTCTTGTATGTGTATGTTATAGCACAGACATAAGCTGTGTTTTTTAAATGCTGAACATGTTTTCTTCCTTTGTTAGTGTTTTGTCTTTAATCTGTTTTGTTAATTTCTTGTTTGGTTGCTCTCATGGCCATTGGTCCAAAATCAAGACTACTTATCCTAAATCTGTCTGTTTCTGAGAGCAAATAGTGTCATCGTGATTTCAGTTGTGATACAAACACTGCTTAAGATCCAATTTCCACAGACTCAACCGCTTACTTTGGCCTGCAGGTCCTCGGAGCTGCTGGTGTCCAGGTAGAGCTCCATCAGCTTGGGCAGCAGCTCCGAGGTGGCCACTGCCTTGGCGTGCTCAGGGGTGTGGTGGCCTATCTGGCCGATGGACCAGGCTGTGGCGGCCTTGATGTGAGGCTGTGGCTCCTCGGATAGACACAGGGCCAGCTGGGGCACGCCCTACAGGACAGGAGGACACGCAGCATGATGGGGCAGTCATATGAGGTCATATATTCTGGACCTCAAGGAAGGTCTGTGGGTTTATTGTCACATGGCTTTGTCCACAGGAGAGATCAACACCTTGGAGAGAATGACGACCATGGCGAGGTTCTCACTGTGAGCGGCCACATATCCCAGCATCATGATCCCGGGCAACCGCATGTTTCCGTTGCAATTGCCCAGATAGTCGATCACAACTCCAATGCCGCCGCATTTCACAATCATTTCGGACAGCTGGAAACAGACCCATATTACTTTGTGTCCAGACATGCACATTTGTGCCTATACGAGTGTGAGAGAGCGCCGTACCTCCGGTGTGTGTTTCACCACCTCCCTCATCAGAGTGACGACGTTCTTCTTGACATACTCATCTGGATCTGTGAGGCAGGCCAACGCCGCAGGGAAGACCTCCGCCTCGATCACCATCTCCGCCAGGCTCTCTGAGTGTTTACTGATCTGACTGAGGGCTGAGAACACCTGCCTCTGAGTGGGAACACAAACATGTGCAATTATTGCCAGAGCTTTTTTGTAGATTCGACTTCAAATTGTACTCCTCAAAAGCCAGAAGATATACTGGAATCTCCCTCTTATTCATTAAATACCTGCTTCTTTTGAGCTACACTCGGATGATACATTTATTCAATGTAATTACAAGTTGGGTGACTACAATAGCAATTTGTACCAATAGTAACATTTTAGTCTGTGATGGAGAATGTTTCCTTACATGAATACACATGTTTTATCTCTGTATTTTCAAGATTTCTTTTTTTTAAAAAATGTTTTTATAAGTCACAATTCATTCACAATGTTTCAGATTAAATTGTCATTGGGCCAAATGTTTTCTTAAAATGGTGAATGACAGGGCAATAAGTCAAATGATTAAACAAATTGAGGATATATATATATATATATATATATATATATATATATATATATATATATATATATATAAATATATATATATATATATATATATATATATATATATATATGTATATATATACATATATATATATATTATTCATATTATTTGTTTAAAGCACCAAAGACAAGCATTTATATTGTTACTATTAAACAGCTCTCAAAAACAGTATAGAGCAGCAAGGTTACATGGTCATTGTCTGCATGTCTCAAGTTTTGGTTGTTTTTACCTTATTTGGCAAGTATTATTATTAAGTAAGGAAAAGCTAAATTAAGAAAAATTATTAGTTGCTACAATCTCGTAAAATGATCCAAAGTTCATGCTCTTCAGCTGAGTTGCTGTTTAGGTGTGACTGTCTGTTGCGCTCCCCTACCTTTAGTTTGGTGTCTGGGTTGTGGATCATCTGTGCCAGATGTGCGATGGCTCCATTATCCACCACAATCTGGGCAAGTTCAGGTGTGTGCATGGCGATGTCGCTTAGGGTCGAGGCCGCCAAGCGTTTGAGCGTCATCTCAGGCTCCAGAAGACACAACACCAGCAGGGGGACGGCACCCGCATCCACGACCGACTGACCCAACGCTGCACAGTAACAGAAAAAGGTGGGAAACGTTCAAACAAACACAGAGAGGTGACTAAGAATGACATTAAAAAATCATCTTTACGTGGGCTAAAATGTGTTTCCAAACCAAGAATGTCAGTGTGTCTGCCTTACATGCATTGTGTCGTGCGATGCAGCCCAGAGCCCAGACAGCGGCCTCCTTCACCCCGGGGTCAAACTCATCCAGACAGCTAACCAGGGCATCCACTCCCCCGCAGCCCACCACGGCCTGGGACAGCTCAGGAGAGTGTTTGCTGACCATGCGCAGCACAAACGCTGCTGCCCTTTTGTAGAACCTCTGCATACACACACACACACACACACACACACACACACACACACACACACACACACACACACACACACACACATTTATTGGCATGGCCCAAATAGAGGTTTACGCCAACATTAGACTTCAATTGAACTGAGCGGTATTGTTCCATGATATGACAACAAATATCCAAATAGAGCCTGGAATGAGATTTGATATATTTTTTCCAGTGTTTAGTTTTTTTTCACATCGTGATTCAATCGTCTCATGAATCCTGTTCTGTCCTCATGTTTTGTTCTCATATTCCTTAATGTCCTTATAGGCTACTGCACATGTAAGAAAAGGAATAATTACAAATGATAATTTGCAATTATTTTCTTGAAAAGGAAAAATGACTTTCTTATTTGGGAAAGGTGACAAAATGCATGAATGGCCATAAGTCAATGTTATTACACACAAAAAGGAATTATTGTTTATATGTTTTACAGATGGTTCATCTAGCTACTTAAGAGTTTCCCCACAAACTCTTTGAAAGAAAACAAAAGCATTTAAGCCGTTCCCAAGTCTCTACAGGAACCCAGACAGAACCCATCCCTTACAGCTGTAATTGTGATTTTTGTTCTAAAGGTTTGAATAGAGATGTTTTGCTAAAGTGCAAAAAGAAAATCATTCTTGGCGTATTAAACATTGAACATAACAAAATACAAACTGAATCGTATTAATTTACTGCAATGTCCCATTAATAATGAGCATTAGACCTTGTCTGTCTTCTCTGAAAGAGCGGAGCGACAGAAAGGGACAAAACAAAGGCCCGGTTGCTCTCATGGTAAAGGGCTCTTAGGTTCTGAAGTAGCCCCCAGGCGAGCTGCCAAGTAGCCCGAAACACACTCTGACATCCAGGAGGCTGACCCTGATGGCCTGCAGGGTCTCCCTCCATTCTCTAACTCAGACAAACACACACACACACACACACACACACACACACACACACACACACACACACATTTACAAACACACCAGCCCCTAAAGATGGAGTATTGGACTACTTGTGTGACCAAAGGATGAGCTACTGACATTCTTTGTGGCCAGAGAGTGGACCAAGTGTGGCAGGATGTCCTCCTCCACCACGGCCCTGGCCAGGTGATCACTGTGGTCGGCCAAGCGGCCCAGAGCCAAAGCTGCCGTATGCTGGATGCTGGGGGCCACATCCAGCATGAGGGGACGCAGCATGCACATCACACCTGCAGAAGAAGAGAGGAGTTCACACCCGGAAAACGACAACTCAAGCTAACGTGGGCCACTGCTTATAATTCAGTGTTGTTTTTCTTACCAGCATTTTGAAGGATGTCAACGTTTTGTGGTCTGGCAGCTAGGTCAGCCACCGTTTGGACAAACTGCATCCTGGATTTCTGATAATCCTCAAAAACTGCAAACCCCAAGGAGAGAGAAAGACGGTTTGAGAAGGAGAGAAAGACAGCTTGACAGTTTGACCTCAGGGATCTCACCTTGAATTATCTGTCGTTGAGTCATTGTCTGCCCTGATGGAAAACGCCTCCTGAAGATGTGTTATCGCAAATTATTGCAGATTACTGCACAGAAAACACTTTCAATGTAGCGCAGGGCTCAACAAATGCAGCGTTTCTTTCGGCTCGAGTTGTTGTCGTTAGTGTCGCCGTGGCAACAGACAGGAAACAGAATCGCCCGGCCGAAGATCGTGTATTGAAAAGATGACTCACCCGTGGTACTTTCGCAATTCGCTCTCAGCTCACGAAATATGTTCCGCGTGAGAGCTTTGTGCCGCTTCTTCGTCTCACGTCCAGTGGTCATTGGCTGCTACGGAAACTGCGCAGCATGGCGTTGGACGTTTCCTCGTTAAATATGTTTTCTACTGCAACGCTTGCCCCCTGGAGCAGTATGTGACCTGTACGAGTTCCACTTGTTGCCCGTTGTTAAATCTCGTTTCAACAAGTGGTCAAAATAAAGTTTATTAGTATTAGTATTATTATTATTATTAGCTGTTGTAAAATGTGTGTTGATTCGAATGTGATCAGCGAACACGATCCTCTCTCTCGGTTGGTGAGGGTCTATTTGTGCTGTCTTGTCTGCAGTTGAAAGAAAAAATATGATAACAATGTGTAGAATTTGCAATTGATGAGCCTACATCAAATGTGTTACCTTCAAAAAGAAAAGAAAAGGGCAAAGCTTATGATCCTGGATTGGCTCATCAAAAAAAAACTTTGTTGCACACCATCCATAACATGACCAACCAGTATGTTGCCCAAGTGAACCTATTTCCATTTTTAGGCCGAGTTTTTTAAACAAGTATTTCAACGTATTTGAAAATAGCAATACTAAGTGGCCAATACAATCCAGCAACATGAACCTAAACGTCGCCTTTGTGTTTGCAGTTGATTCCGTTGGTCATGCTTTTACCAGAGGGATCATTTTCATATTTAATTACAGTCGCTGATTGTCGTAATATCACTCAGTTAAGCCTCAAATAATAGATAATGCTGTGTATTAAATTTGAATGAGCATTTCGTTGTATTGCTCTATAAGCCTGCAGATCGTTTCAACTTAATTACATTTATTTAGCATACCCCAAAATCCCAAATTTGCCTCGGCGGGATTTACAATATACACATCCGAAATCCTTTGTCCCGGGACCCTCACATCGGGACAAGAAGAGCCGTAAAAGGAAAATAAGCTGTTCTGTGTTATAAAACAGAGCTACAAGGTAACATGCACTTCCACTCTGCCATCATGGATCCTTCTTGTATCTGACCATCTGTTTGATATAAAGCCTTCATTAAATCCTACTGGCTGCCCGATTTAGGCCTGTACTTACATTTGTATTTATTATAGCTGTTGTTTACGTTTTATGAAACCGCTGTAGATGCCATTAGCCTAACACACGTTTTCACTGGTTTAAACCATAAGTTCACGTAAGTTATGTTTTATATAATAACTTCATTTTTTAAAATATTGTTAAATCAAATTTTGAAGAAAAAAAGGTGATTTTCAGATCTCAGGTTAATTCGTTTGTTTTATTTAACCATTTGGATTAGTGTCTACCTTTACGCGTTGAAGTTGGGCCCAATCATAAAATGCATGTATAAAATGTGACGAGGAGCGTTTGGCAGCGTTATTTTACAGTGAAAATCACTCTGGAATTACATTCTGGAAGAATAAATAAATAGACAACGCCCTTCATTTTAATTTCTATTAAACCCGCTGCATTTCAGTGCCGTAAATGCCATTATCCGTGTGATAAATTAATACAAAACAAAATCCCAAAAGCCTTCGATCTTCATTGAATGTATTCAGAAACATGATTTGATCACGTGACAGACCTCCGAGCTGTTCATCGCTGGGCTCCTAACCAAGTTATCTCCGTCGCTGCTGATTCACAAAGACATCTGGCGCGTTGCGCCGTCTGCCATTTGAATTCATCCTTTATTTAGTTTCTGTCAATGCAAAAAAACACCAGACCAACTTGTGATCTTCTGTCGCACAAAGGAACTGACTTCTTCAGTAAGTGTAAAATGTTTTATTTAGATGTTTTATACTGTGCAACAGTAACAATACAATAGGTTGTCATACAATCGAGCGATACAAATACGGAAAACACGGGAGACATCAAAACATCTGTCATGGAGCCGACATGGAGCTGAACAGGAGCCCAAGTCATTCCCTCAGAACAAAAAGGGGAATAAGAGAATAACACCATCGCTGATTAAATATGCATTTTGTTTATATTTACACGTGGATTCTCTCAAACTGCTTAAAACGCATTAAAGACGTGGTAGGTAAGCAATCCGATTCCACTGCAGCTACAAGAAACTGAGTTGTTGTTTTTTCAGTAAAAGGCAATTTTAAAGTTGTTTTTTTTTCTCCATGTTTTCCATGAAACCAACAGCGCCACACAAACGTATATGCTCCCTTTCCTGGAACAAGATCGACGTCTGAAACACTTTAAAAAAAAACGTTAAAACGAGACTTCTGGGGGCAAACACGCAGAATCCTCTTTTATAAAATAAAAGTGTTATCATGAGCATGCATGTTTAAACAGACAGTTTAAAAATATCCCAACACACATGAAATAAATCATGATAAAACACGTTTAATCTGAAAAATGTAGAAGTAAATATAAAAGTCTATCTTCAGTCACTTCGGTAAAATAAAGATGTAGCTTTAAAATGAGATAAATGCTTGTCCATCTCTTCCCCAACATCAGCATCTGCTTCCAAAGGTCTTTAAAAAGATCCCCAGCCTCCGGACTTCCTCGTTCCTTTTATTTTGAAATGTCTCCGATTCCACTAAGTCATAAACTTTCATGTGATGCCATAATATTTAGAATAACAAATGGAGAGAAAGAGATAGCAGTGTCTACACAATGGAACTACGTTGGCATGTCGGCCTGTTAGCTGAGCAGGTGTCTGGCGTTGGCTGCTCCGGAGTCCCGCGTCACCCGGAAGAGGTCGACGAGCCGTTCAGCGAGACCTTCCGGGGCTTGCTGCTTCCGCCGCCGCCGCCGCCGCCGCCGAACTGAGTGAAGGGCCGACTGGGGGTCGGAGGAGGGGCGGCGGCGGCGGCGGTGGCCGTCGTCCCGTTGACTTTAATGGGGCCGTGCGGGAGCTGGGGGTGTGGGAGCTGGAGCTGAGGGTGCGGGGACTGCGCAGGCGTGCCGGGGCTCGGCAGCGACGAGGACGTGGACGGAGCCCCGGCGGGACTTCCGGCTTTGTCGCTGGCAGAATCGCTCTCGGGACCGGATCTGCTCGCGCTGTTCTGGCCTTCCTGCTGCGCGTGGCTCACCTTCATCTTCTTACAGTTGGGTCGGACTCTGTACTTCAGCGGCAACGGGCCGTTCTGCGAGGAAGGGTCGAACAAAGAGATTATGAAATATAAAAGAACCATTTACTTTCAAACAAAATCCACCAAATCAATAACCTGAGAATGAAACGTTAACAGAGCCTTCTTCACACTTTGTTTAAAGCGGTTTTGAACCAGCCTTACAACACAATTTACTCAAAATTAATTTTCTCCAAACAAACCATTTCCAAATACAGTCCGTTACATTCGTTTCTTGTAAATTTAAATAAAATATATTGTCCCAATAAATGCATCCTTCGTCTTAACAACAATAATCAATAACTAACTGACCTGAATTTATTTATTTATTTATTTATTTATTTATTTATTTATATATATATATATATATATATATATATATATATATATATATATATATATATATATATATATATATATATATATATATATATATATATATATATACACACACACACACACACACACATATATACATACACATTCAGGTCAGTTAGATTTTTTTTCATTTGACAAATAAATAAATAACCCCCATGTAGGCCTACAAGCCAAATTAAATTTTTTTAAATGTTCATCAAAAGTGTTCCTAAATCCATCCCACTGCATTTTATGTTTTAGAAAAAAAGTAAAAAATATATTTAGATTGAACACATTATTGTCAGCACCACCAACAAAGTGGAGAAAACCCATATTTAAACACAGACAGTTCTCAGTGCAGTGCCTCTCTTGGATTTTACTTAAATCACAACATGTGAACCTCCATTTATTAGTTCATAAATTAACTGGTCATCACTTATTAGTCATTAATTAACACTGCATTAAAAAAAATAAAATAAAGTATGCTCCAGACACGAGAACAAAATGCATTTGACAATGTCGAAGACTTTAAAATCATCTATACAATATCATACATTACTAGGCAAAGATTTGATTACATTGGATTTACTACAGAAATGGAGATAAAACAGAAATATATATTTTTTCAAAACCAAAAAGTTTTCTTACTCTTCTCCAAGTGTAGATGTATGCTATATCCATTAAAGTGTAGTAATCTTTCAGAGGTTCGTCTTCATACATGACTTCAACCTAGACAGAAAAAAAATACCTTTTTAATAAAACAGTGCCTAATTATACATTTAAATAAAAATTTCAAAATAAGTATAATATCACAATTCCCTTGTATGAACACAATTATATTCACATAGTTTCAATGTTTAATGTATATAGTGAAAAAAAATGTATACATATCAATAAATAAATCAATACAGACCTGGTATGCATTCGGGATGTCCATTTTGCTGCGCAGAAACTTCCTCAGATGCATAACTGTCATGGCTGCTGGACACTGCAGGTACCTTTTGTTTGCCACCTGCACAATTATGCACGTATTACAAAAATATACACAATACAATGCATTTGTATAGAAGTACATTGATTTAGAATGCATCTAATTTATTAGCTGCTGGTCCACCTTAAAGGCTGAACATAAGTTACAAAACAATCCCTTCAGAGGAAACAATGTTAAGTTAAAATGTGTTAGATTTCACAAGGAGGTGGACAACGAAACACTGAACAGTAAATACTCAAGAAAAATTGCTTGCAGTACATTTCATTCTTTTTTGTTGGATGTTAACAAGAAAAAAAACGGATGTGTCAAAACTTCTTACCATGTTTTGATCTTTAGAGTGCTTGTCCTCCATTGAACCTCCCAGTCTGCAAATAATTAAAATAGAAAATATTTACAGCCGTGTTTTCCATGTGCCAACATCAAACCTATATTAAATGACACAAACATGTGTTATTCACCACAAATAACACTATATTTAATGATTAAAAACATCCATCTATATTTGACACATGTCAACAACCCTTATGATATCCAAAAAGTTGGAAATTAAAAATCATTCTTGAAATAATTTTATCAAGCCTTGAACCGTGATGGACAATCCAATAAATGTATATCATTAAAAAAAAAATAGATAACCTCCATAAGTGATATCCAGTTATGATTTTTGGACAATGGCTAATTTCTTAACCTGAAAAAAATGTGTGTTCGGGACATAACTTAGCACGACATGACTCGTTTGGCAATGTTCTGCCATAAATGTCTATTATTATGGGCAGTAAAAAATAAGCTTGGAGGATGAAAGGAGCATATGCTTTCTGATGCTGGTTGCCAGAGTTATTGATCAGTCCAGCAACAACGCAGCTTATCTGAGACAATACTCTTTCAGATCTCAACAACAGCTGATCAAATACATGCTTTATGCATTCTTGAATGGTTTCTTAAGCATATCATGTCGTTATAGTCATGACATTTCCTGCCACTGTAACTGAAATAAATAATCAGCACTGCCAAGAACAAATGAAGCATGAATAATTACAGGAACAAAACCAAACAGCAAAAGCCTACCTGCAGTGATCAAAGAACTCAATAGAGAGACTGATGATCTCATCATCTGTAATAATCCTCTTGTCCTCGTCTGCCACCTCGCCACGGTCCTCATTTGATCCATTAGAGGCTGTAGAAGAACACAACCAACGATTAAAGAAAGAGTAGCCAGAAAAGTATCTACAAATAAATAAAATAAATGAGTCAAAACATCGGCCTGCAGTGAAACGCCAACCAGGGACTTTTTTTTTATTTAATCCTAAAACTTCGATAAATCTGCTTCTCTCTTTACTGTGGTGAGTAAATGGAAATTAAATCATGAAGCTACATACTCGTGCTTTTTAACTCACCATCTACGGGGTGGTCCGCATAAAAGTCTCTCCTCCTCTTCATTTCATCTGAGGACATTCAGGGAGACGAGCGATTACAAGTCTGTTCACGTTCAGCTCTAACATAGAAATAAGTCTAATTCTAAATAAACACACAGAATCTGGATAGTCGTATGGAAAAATTACTAACATTTGGTAACATTACATTATGGGTCATTTCAATAGAGTAAAAATAAAACTAAAAACAGCCTGTGCTTTAAAACCTGACATACATTCAACACCTATTTCATCATGTCACTCTTTATACGAGTGAAATGAGGCCTGGCAGGAAAACAAAAGGGTTTTTTCTTGACTTGATTCGAGAGGTTTGATCAGCAGAATGACACCAAACAAAAGCGGCGCATGACAAAGTGACCACAAAAAAAAACAGATGTTATGACTCCAACAGCTACCCAGCACCACACTTA
The DNA here is from genome assembly GCF_023055335.1 of Clinocottus analis. Lineage (NCBI taxonomy): Eukaryota > Metazoa > Chordata > Actinopteri > Perciformes > Cottidae > Clinocottus > Clinocottus analis. Next base: position 8,290,687 of record NW_027175909.1, read on the forward strand.
TGAACAGATTGTGAACATATTGAAAATATAAATATGTGCAACTTTTCTTTTGTTGGGACGAGGGGTGAGGGTGAATGGATTCGAACAGTACACATTCCTATTTTTTCCCTTCTCATTTGGTGGTAATACAGTCTCTGTGGAGTCCCAACATTACTGGCTGACTGCATGAAACGAGTGATCAAAGTAAAGCGAGAAAAAGGGAGCAGGCAGAAACGGAGAGTAAACGCATGTTAGATACAGACATAGTTTGACTCGTCTCGCTCTTACTCTTGAAGAGGCCAGGGACCAGCTTGTACACGATGTCCTGTAGAGTTTTGTCGGACCTGGAAAGAGGAAGAGAGCTTTAGTCAACCTATAGCATAACCAGGAATCCTTAACACGTGCAAGTTGAAACCATAAAATATAAAACCTGACACAAATGGTTGAATTGATCTTAATATATACATTTATACATTCAGCCTGCAGGACACACGGATACCCACGAGACACTGGTGAGGTATTCAGGGCTGTGAACAATCTCATATATTATGTAAGTGTCTGAGAAACCAATCACTGGCTGATCCAGCTGTTCAGTGGAAACAAACAGGAACAACACAAGGGGCAACAAAGAGGAAACAAAGCATGTTCAAACTATTGTTGATGCCGCAAAACATTACCAACAGACATGAAAATGAAAACAAAAAAAGTCTTCACATATTAAAAGAATATTAAAAGAACACGGAGGTGCATAAATTCAACCCGTGATGGGGCACAAAAGACTCACTCTTAAGGAAAGATTTCTTAGCCTAGAAAAAAAAATCCATGAAAAGAAATATGTATTCAAAAACAATGAAACGCAAACTGAGAAAGAAAAAAAAGAAAATTCTCACCTAATGTTGAGCAGAGGCTTCGTTTTATGCACTTGTACATCACAGATGGGACAGTATTTGCTGGCTTCTAGGTAGCGCACAATGCACATCTTGCAAACTGCAAAACAGATAAAGAAAGACAAAAACACAAGTCCGTGTCATGTTATCAGAAAGGACCTCAGAGCTCCATCTGCAGGTTAGGGACTTGAGGAGCTTAACAGTTGCAGTGGATGTGTGCTTGCATGGAGGCTGCAACACTGATTCCTGTCTGCTGGAACTTGCTGCAACATATTCTCACAGTGTGCACACGTCAGCTCCTCTTTACAACCCAAAGAACAGTTTGCTCACATGAGTGAAGACATTCGATGATGGTCGTTGCGTCTATGAAATATCCTCCGCACAGGACGCACATGAGGTGGGGGTTGAGCTCGGTGATCTTTATCCTGGTCGTCCGATGCATGTTGAGAGAGAGGAACAACAGTCCTGCGTTGGGGGGAGAAGAAGAAGAAGAAGAAAAAAGATGTCAAAACAAGGCATGCATGGCCGGAGAGGAGACATCAGAGAGCTGCGGGTTTCATTTACAACGCGACAGCGCGACATTCGGAGGGAAAGGTGGCCGTTTGTTTGGCTTGCGTTAAGGAAACATAATATTTTATGCTAATCAAATAATAACCAGGGGGAGGGAGGCGAGGGGGAGCTCGGTGGCAGATTGATAGGCGGCAGCGCCACGGAAGTCACCTGACCGAGGCGCAGTGAATAATCATAAATCAATCACTTTGAGATCGATGCCGCCCTCCTCTCCACCGCTGCTTCTCCTTCTGAAACCAACGCAGACTGCTTCTCTGCTCCAACAAAAGAACATTCCGTGTTTCACGGGTCAGGGTTGGGAACGAGTTGGATGAGCTGAAATGAAGCGCGTCTGCGGCACGCGATTGTGCATAACGCCACAAAACTGCTGTTTGTGTTATTGGAGAGAAATCTGTAGCCATGTAGGCGAACGAGTAATTAACAAATCGGACCAGTAAAGAATCACATGGGCTTTGCCCTTCGAAATAAACGGGGCACCTCGTCTCATCATGTCTCCATAAAACCGTAAACACATTTAGTGGCCACTCCACTTTACAACAGGACGTGCACCCAAACATCGAGACATGTGCTGGTGGTAAAACAATATTCGGTCCGGGGATGTGCGAGAGGGTGCGTGTTGGTGAGAGGTTGTTGGTGGGGGTAGGAGACACTGCGTCAGGTGTGCCACACGGGCTACGGGGGGAAACCTGGGTGTTTCTATGGCAACTCCTTTCGCTTTGTTGCAGCCGCACATGGCTGCAGGTCACCAGCTTCCCAGAACCAGGCGGCGGCGCCGCGAACCGAAACACCCGCACGGACAGCGGGAGTAAGGAGGCACCGGAGGCTCCCCGTCCCCTCCGCGCACACAGACAGCGGCTGGACTGCCAGGCTGCAGACAGCACGGCTGCCATTTTGTGGAGGAAAAAAAAAAAAAAAAAAAAAAAGCCCGTATCGGATCCAGGGGCTGCGGGGTTTCCCTCGAACGGGGGCCAATAAGAGCAATACCCGACGCGTTTACACCAGATCACCAACTGGTTGTGGACCGCCGGGAGGAGCGTGTGCGTCCCGCGAGCAGAATAATGTCTGCTCTGTTGCGGGCTGGCTTTGCGCTGTGTGCGCCATAACCCGCGCCAACATGGCCAGACGGCAACGACTGCTGAAGTTGAAGCGCGCGCACACACACACACACACACACACACACACACACACACACACACACACACACACACACACACACACACACACACACACACACACACACACACACACACACACACACACACACACACACACACACACACACACACACACACACCTTATTTATAACCCCTCACACGGATCATGTATTAAAACGTCAGCATTGCCGTTACTTTGGGCAAATTGGCATTCCACTTTACGAACCCAGTTATGACCAAACTCAAACGGTGAATGAAGTCCCATGATGCCAAAATATCCCCGTTGTTACATTTAGAGTACTCCGGAGTATTTATGAGCCAATAGGGAACTGTAGGGGCGGCATCCCGGAAGGTTGAGAAACAGCCATTTAAAATCGGGGAGTATTAATAAAGGCTAGAATTGCTTCAAGTGCCCCATTTGCTGTCTCTGAAATGAATAAACGGTCATTACGAGTCTAAATGGAACCCATGGGCTGGACACGATGACAGCTTTCATCCCACACCGGGATACATGGAGCCACAGCCGGCACCATGCCAGAGCCCCGGCCGCTCTCTCAGACCTCTCCTGGAGGTTTTGGACATCGACTCCACGCATCGTGGCTGATGATGGATAATGTTATGTGCAGGGAGCCCTGTTGCGTCATTTACCGACTGACCGGTGTTTGGCCAACTGTTCTCCATCGGTCCTGTGAGCTGCATGCTCACTTTATAAAAGACTCAGCATCCATCACCAAATGAGTTCATGAGGGAACGAACGCGTCTGAGTGGCAACAACAACACCATACAGAGAGTGTCGGCTAAATCCAGCCTGTTCAGGAGCCATAAGGAAACAGACTGCAGCCTATACGTCACATCGGCTGTGCTATTTTCAAATGCTCAGTTTAATTATAGAATCGCTGTTGACAGCACGCACACCACCCATTAATTCAGAACCAAGCCTGTAAGTGTCTCAACAAGGCAAAAACAAATGAGGAGATATCGCCCCTTGCTTCTTGCAATGACCCAACCATCATGTATTCCCACATGAGAGCAGGCGGCCCCTCTAGTAAAAAGGTTCCCTCACACGTAAATCAACAGCAGCTGGAAATAACCCAATTAAAATCGGCACATTAACCACCGTCACTTAATTCTGAAAAGCTTGAAGAAAAAAAAAGATTCCCAATCGACCACTTGACTGAAACTTATTTGAGTACATACAAACAAGATTAATGGTTGGGTGTGTTTGACGTGCTCACTGTGAAGTGAACCATCCAGTCTGCCGTGCACTAAAACATCCAATCACCTGTGCAGGCGTCCAACCTGTAAACACGTTACATTTAACTCAGAAGCACACAGAAGATGCCCAACAGCTTATAATTCGTATCCCCATCCAGAGGCATAAGTCTGTCTCATGTCTGCATGCAGCACCAAGTTCAGAGTCAATAGAGCTCCAGGTTTCAGCCATAAGGGGAAAATATGGAAATCCATCATGAGCTTAAAAGTCAACAAACTACGCAAACAGACATAAGACAAACTACCGGCGCGTTGGCTGCTTGAGAGACACAACCAGCCTTTTGTATCATGGCCGACGTGTGGCCCACTTTTCTTTTCTTTTTTTTTTTATTTCTCAAAAACCTCACCACCGTTCTTAATTATAATAACCACACAGCGAGACATAACGAGTCCCAGTGCATGTTTAACGGCGATCCAGCGCCGACCAAGAGGCGTCGTGAAACATTTATGCACAGTACGCGTTGCCTCCTCGTCACGTTGATGGGAGCAAACCAAGTTAAGTTAATAAATCCAACATTTAGTCACATACAGTCGAAAGCAACCCAGCATCGTGTTCACGACACCCCAAACACCCTAACTCTATAACATGAAGACGCTGGATGGAAATATGAACCCAGAACGAGCGTTTGGAGCACTTGCTGCTGGCAACATCTCACCAACCCAGCCTGGTTCTCCTCAGCTCTCCCACTTTACATAAATCCAAACGCCGCAAAGCAAAACCCGGCCGTGATGAATTTATACGGACACGTCACTCAATAGTGTGCAATGCATCACTCGGTGTGCGCGGATCTTAATTCGCCTTCGTGACCAAGCGGGGAGCATTTTTTGCCCACAAAAAAAGTGGAGCGCGCACACACACGGAGGGAGAGAGAGAGAGAGAAAGAGAGAGAGAGAGAGCTCCACGTCGGTGATCGCTGCAGCCACCGTTGAAAGCTCCACATCAACCGCTGGATCGGTGCGTGTAAAAACACACGAAAGCGCCCGGCCAAACCTCCCCGTTAGTTAGAGGCGATATTGACTAAGACATACCTGGAAGCTGAGCTGGGAATCGGTGGGTCTTGAGGCGAATAGACAATGAAAGTTGGGAGGCGATCAGCAGAAAATGAATAGGAGCCGAGCCGCCATCTTGAAGCAGGCTGCAGACGCTGTCAGTGGCAGAGAGCGCACGGCGGACCGGAGCGCATTTCAGATGTGCGAATAAAAACTCCTCTTCTCCTCGCCGCGCGCGCTGTGAGCGGATCCGGTCCTCGGCTTCAAGGGAGCCCCGGGGTCCGGGTTCGGCTCGGGAAGGCTCGCACTTCGGCGCCGACAACTTTGCCTCCAAAATATCCGCTTCACCCCCCAGTAAAATGCAGCAGTGTGTGTGTGCTCTGCTGAAACTAACACCGTCCCTAAAATGGCTTGTAGTTCGACCGCCCCGCTTTGGTCACGTGGTCTCGCTGCTTAAGGGCGCCTTGGAATTACTGTCGGTGTACGCCGTTTCTCCCGATCTGCTACTACGCATGAAATATAATAACGCACAAAACACACATGTGCACATTTGAAGAGCCTTTCCACCGCAACATAAACGACCCCGCAGTCTGTGCTTTACTGAAGCTGCGAGGACAACCGGCAGCGACAAAAGATTTAGTGTCGGTGTACTGTCTTTCTAATGCAGGCTGTGACGCATGATTTTAAATAAGCCACAATACTCTTACAGTTTGATACACTTTCACAGCTTAAATGCACAATAAGTGCACTTAATTCGCATCCCGGCTGCGCTCAAATAGCACTGTTGGAGGCGAAGTAGGCTAATGATGGCGTGCCCGGGTCTCTCTGATGTTAAAAATAACTGCTGCACACGCGCTCACACACACGTACGAGTTGTTTTGACCGTCAAAGTGTCTCAATCCGCTCACTATACGCACGCAGTCTGAAGCACTTTATTCATCTCTGTTCATCGTGGCTTGAAAAGAGCCACGCACTCGGTTGAAACACGTTCATGTGACAAATGGCTCTGGTGTCAAACCTTTGTCACAGGGTGTATTGGCATCTGCAAAAAGATAATAATAATAACAATAATAATAATAATAGAAGAATGCGCCGTAACTTCCACTTGATGAATTGGAGCCTTTATTCTTCAGCCAGCGCCGCAGAAAATGAAGGCATCTCGGATGTTTGTGGAATCCGAGCCGCTGTGGTGCTTCAGCTGAGGAGCTTTGAACTTTCAACTGGGAGGTGGATGCTCACAGCTTAAGAATGTCGAAAAAAGGGATGACAATTCTTACAGAGCAATAACCCCATTTTTTAAAAAAAACTTAAGTTCTCTGACGGTCTTTTTGTCTCCCATCGGTCCGAGAACTCCATGAAAGACGGGCTGAGCGTTTTGTTGCAACAAATGCTGCAGGAAACGGAATGACGACGTGAATAAGGCAGAAATCCTTTAGTTTGCAAAACACATGCCTGCCAGTTACTTCAATGGCTCCAGAGTCAAACTAAATGTTTAACACCCCTGACACAAACAATATGACAATGCATTATACAATATGCATTTATATATTTTTTCTAAATTCCCCACCAAATGGCAATTTCTAAAGACCTAAGGACAGTGTGAGGACAAGAAGTTGGGAAATAATGCAAAGCACAAGGTGGATTGGATTTCTTTTGTTTTAATTAAATCACACACGTTGGAATGATAGTTGTCTCTCACATACAGGTCATGTCAATCTCACGTACAAAATAAACTATAAAGAAAGAGATAAAGAGATAAGCAATGCCGCTGGAAACTGCTGAAGTTCAGTGCTTTGTTCGAGGAAACACGACACCAACATCTCATCACATCTGACTGGCTTTCTCCACACTCTTAGCAGCGTCTTTGAGCTTTCCCACCAGATCCTGAAAGCAAGCAACCATTGATCATTTTCAAGAGGAACAGGTCCGGTGAGATCACCTAAAATAACAATTATTAAAAATGATACAAACGCGGTTCATTAGACTCGTTATGAATGAGAATAAACTACATATGTATGTGCGTTCAGAATGGTTTATTATGTCTGCCTTGACACTGAAGAACATTAGACTGTCGTCCGAATTGATGCTATAATATTGTTAGTAATAATGATGATGCGCGGCATATGATTTAGATAACCCACAGGTCAACACTCACGTCAAACAAACAGAAAGCATCAAACAGTAGAGGTCATGCTGGAACTTCAAATGTTTTGCATAATGCCCAATGTAGCATTTATTTTGTTCTACAACAAAGTGCATCGCCATCAATGCAACATGGTTTTGTGCCATTTATTTTATATGTTCGGTTGAAGTAAAACACATTTCATTTGGCCTATTATGTCGAGCTATAAATATTCAATTTAACATGTTCTTTGGAAGCTGCGCGTGTCAGAAGAAGGAAACAATCTGGGTATTCTTTCTTTCTTTCTTTCTTTCCGTATAGAGGCAAGAGAGGTCCGTACAAATCTATGATGTAACTGCCAACCCGCCTAACGTTGAAATAGAAACTACACACATAGTGTAGATTACAAAGACAAAAAAAGAAACCCTTCCTCTACCTGTAACTGCTCCACTGTGCAGGTGAAGTTGACATCTTCCGATGATCCTTTATTCTAATAAATGGAACAAACGGGATCTGTTTTACGCACAGAAACGTGTGGGAACATCCAGGACAGTGTAAACACCGTATTACATTCTTACCTCTGTGTTCAATGCGATCAAGTAGAAAGGCTCGTTGACCTTATCGACCTGACCATTCTGTCAGGGAAACAACATTTAGGTTTGGCGCAAGAAAAGAGACGAAATGTGCTCCAAAACTTGTTATATACCTTCACGTGGTATTGTAGACGCCATGACGCGTCGTTGATGTGAGGTGGACACCTTCCTATGCTGGAAGGGGACAATAAAGACGATGTCTGTAACCCCGATACAACGATGACAGACAATCAGGACGAAAGTTAAAAAGAAAAAGCAGGAATTTGTTCGGAAAACGGATCTCATGTGACCCTTTAGCCGAATCCCCTTAAGCCTTTCAGTATTTCACAAATAGCCCATTTGAGGTTATGGAAACGTTTAATGTGTCAAACGTTTTAATGAGATTAGAAGACGTTCCGCGTTGTTTTTTCAACTGTTTAAAATCAGTTTAGACAATGTGGTTTTCTCACATAGAGCTTTTGTTTATAGCGCGTCATTAAGCAGCATTTACACTGCAATGAATCAGACTCCATGTCGTCCTCGACACTCTCTGCTCCTGACTGAAGCAACTTCATCTTTCCTCATTTTAGGTAAATCCAATTCGGTCAAACTATTTAAATTGATTCGTGCGGGTTTTATTCACATCTCATGCCAATAATCCTGTTGTGGAGTCGACACAAAAAATAGGACACGATGACATTCAGATGGAGATCGCCCAACCGTCCAGTTACAATTCGTGTTAAACTTGCAGCTTTAAAAATAGGCAACGTTCCAGGTTTATCTTGGAGGTCAGTCTGGATGAAGCAAGTCAAAAAATAACACCAAGACCTCCTCACGTCTATGCAGCTTCATGTCAGACTCACCTCGCTAACAGACGCTCCAGTTCTTTTCTATGTTTCTGTAAAACCAAGCATGGATCAATGAGTTAATACAACCACAGGCACAAGACTACATGAACAAAAAATACGATTTCATAATTGCCATAATGTTAGAAATGTCACCTGATGTGTGCGATAGAATATTTCTATTCTGTCTGCACTGAATGAGAGTTCTTCAAGGGAGGAGCTGCAAGAACAAAACACTACAGTCAGATTTCACTCCATTGACTTGACATTGGTGAGGCTTCATGTTGTTCGACAAGTAACATCATGTTTTAAGAAGAAAAAAAAGATATAACAGGGAAACAAAGTAACGTTACTTAAAATGCTGTTTCAGAATGCAGACGAAAGTTAAAAGAAACAAAAACTAAAAGCAATAACTGTAGTGTCTTGGGTATCGTAAAAAAAAACCCACACTTAAATAATCAATTTCCTTTTTTGAGCAAAAACGGGGACAATTGCGAGAAACTCCATTTCAACAATATGTAGTAAACACACAGAATAATATGTCAAATGCAACCGCCTACTTATTATGTTATGCAGCTTGCAGGTAGTTTCTTAATAACGCCAATTTCCATCAAACTAACAATAGCAAAACAACAAAAGGTCTGTTGCTAATGTGAACTTTACTGCTGGTCCACCATACACACCTGCAGGACACCAACAGCATGGCTCTACCTAGGTGGCTTTGCAGTATTTTAAATGTAAGGTTTTGATGTTTTTCTTTTGTGTTGCTATTTTATAATTTCATAGGGAATAAAAAAGTATTCACATGTTTTTTTTTAAGTGCTAAAATATTGTATAGCCTCGTGGTCTCTCTGCAGATCCAACCAGCAGGTTGCAGTAGTGTAATAAAGCTAGACACGTGTATGAATAAACATATAAAACATTTAGGGCAACCCATTTCCCTTCACACTGTGTGACATGAGCACCATTTTAAGAGCCATTACTGATCAATAATGCTCCTAGTTTAGCACACAGGGTTACTGATGTCACAGGAAACCTTCTGTCCTGTTGCCTACCTTATCGTGGACTCGTCTGCGTTGTGTTTGACCGCCTCCAGAATGAAGGTGGCCGCCGCGGTGTGACTCTGCTTAAGTAGGATTTGGTCGACCTGCTTCAGCTCGGGCTGGTCTGTGAACACAAACACACAGCCTGAGGATGCCTCACTGCAGGCAGCAGCTTTTATGCTCTATGGGCACAACATACGCGTTTAATTGGGATAATTGATGGAGGCTAGATTTGCGATCCGTACTTGTGCTCTCCAGATTGACGTGCAGAATGGAAATCAATGATGATTTGCATCTGAATGGGCCCCTCAGCTGCATCAGCCGGGGGTCCTTTGTTTGTTTGTATGCGGTGAACATTTCACTTTCTCTGTAATTCTGCCATTATAGAGTCGGAATGCTGCAGAAGTTGGACAACACCGAAACAGCCACGACAGGGTTATGCACGGGGTAACCGAGTCTGCTGTCATTTTGAAGAAGTTACATTTAGCTTACAGTGCTTAAATCCAAATTAGCTGCTGCATGATTTCAAAAAGCTGCTGCGATCGGTTGAAGAGAACAGTCGGATGCCTCTCAATTGGTCGGTTGTGGCTAACGGTGATTGGAAAAGTCGAACATAGCCGTTCTAATATGCGGAGTAGACTTGATTGCCGGTTTAAATGACAAAAGGCATCCAGAGTGGCCGTCCACGGTAACGTGGGGCTGCGGGCAGCGGGAAGAGCTCAGACCGCTGCAGCCCAGCTGATGGGCGGCGCGCTGCGGAACCCCTCCGCCTCATTAAACACCGCGGTGTAAACACGGGGGGGCGGGGGGGATCCGATGCAGAGCAACGCGCAGCGGCGCAGCGGCGCCGCGAAGAAAACCCGCAAACATCGAGGCAGCTCCGCCGCAGCACAGCCACACGTTGGAGGAACCGGAAGCAGCGGCGGAGACAAAAGCGGGGCGAGTCAGCTCACCGAGGACTGCGGGGTCGGCTGGAGAGGAGAGCAGGCTCCGGAACGACACGTCCACCAGCACCCGGTAGCTGCTCTGGTCGAAGGCGGACGGATCCGCGAGAGACTGCAGCCCTCTCTGCACAGACTCAGACAACTCCATTTTGCAAAAGGGTGACCCGCTACAGCAGACCACGTGACGGATCAGCTGATGTAGCGCGTGGAGCGGCAGGAGGCTGAGTTGAGGAGCGGAGGAGATTACAACCAGAGCAAGGGCTGCAAATGGGGAGGAATCCCCGGGGGTCGAACAGGAGTCGTTTTAAGGGGGGATTGCTCAGAGGCTCTGCGGTGGTCTTCATATTGCGATTTCCACATTTTGAGTGCAATTAAAAGAGTGGTATAGTCACCGTCTCTGCAGTTATATTCGTCATTAAGTAACTAAAACTCAGCTATTCATTCACAGATGGGCTCCCACTAAAAACATGAGATCTAATAAACCTGTAATTCACATTTATGTGAAAATATGTGACATGAATACATTTCCCCCCATACAATTATTCGCACAGCAAATTTGTAGACTTTAAGAGGTGCAAATAATATTTGCTTCTTAGTGTCAATAGTCTACATCTTTTATTTGGCTGCAATTGAGAGCTGAAACCAGGAAATGTCTCAATCACACCGCGAGAAGTGAAACTGAAGTGAAACTGATGACACACGGGATTATTAGATTGAACAGTTAGACTGTTGTCATCCCACTGTAGTCCACCACTTGTGTGAAGACAGCACCGGCATTTTACAGTTCAATTTCAGGCACAGGTCAGCTGCTAGTGGTTATACCAGCCAAATGAAAGAATATGCATTATTGGTGTTTAAAAATTTGAAGTGTGGAGTGTGTAAAAGGATGCACAACATCAACCTGTTAACATCTGACTCGTGTGACGTAGGCAGCACACACCTAAAGCATAATGTGTTTTTGCTGCACTTATTACGTGCCTCTCAACCTTATGTAACACTTTAAAGTCGGTATGATTCTCTCTTTTAATCATCTGCATGTGCAGGTCTTGTTTCCTGCCAGAGTCTTGAGGCAGTCATCAGGACTATTAGTGAGCAGAGTAGGTCACTTGTAAAATTCCATTATGTCAGGAGAAAACATGTGTAATCAGAGTGTAATGCCAACACATTGCAGTCTAGACTTGGAACCATATGACAACGAACTCCACAGAGTCCATAAAGCAAACATGACTGCATTAATAACTGTTATGCATGCTTACCCTCACTGTGCTGCAAGATTTCCCCAAACGGTCCGAAAAGCATAAAACCTTTGGGTCATGTTATCACGCGAATATGAGGACATTATTCCTCCATTGGCAAAGAATACTGCGCGAATTTCTTGCTTCTTTTTTTACTTTTTTTTTTTTTTTTTTATCACTTAGGCTACTTGAATTTTGGCATGCCTCTTCAGTGCTGTGCCTCTTTCAGCTGCGCTGCTTCCAGTAGTTAAAATCTTGGAGGAAAAACTATTTACAAATGTTGCCTGTAGGAGCTGCACGCACCGCTTCTATCAATTGTAATGCCAATTGTAGGCTGCATCATTTTCTCTACATGCGAGATCGACGTCGGCTCGTCGTTCAGTATCAGAAACGAGACGGATCGCAATGTGTCGCGCGGCCACACACGCAGAGCTATCGGAGTGACCTCTGACTCTGCGCTTTGTCCAAAGTCCATTTTGGCTCGCATTGTGAAATAGATTAGCCGAGACTGTCTCCCTGACGGTGTGTTTTTTCCTCCAAGATATTTCTCTTCTCCTGATGTGCATCCTTCTGTCATGTTTAATTACACATATGACATCATTTTCTTTGCGAACCTGCATGCGTCACATGTCTAATGCCAAAAAACATTTACAACAGACTTGTCTCCTCACACATACTTTACTGTGACCATCGTATGTAATTCATAAACCTAATGTATTTACACATGCGGCTTCTCAATAATTCCTTCAAAATAAAAGTCTCGTAACTCACGTAAATTAACACAGCATATAGTCATCAATACTTCATCTTCTTTAACCTCATTTGTTTACATAGATCTGCACAGCTGAACACAAGTTGTTTCCTTTTCATCAATGAATGTTGATTACAAAATAAAAAACAGCCTGCGGATCCTGCGTCATCTTAATTGGTGAAGGCACATGTAAGTATATATGAACTGATGTAGGCTGTTATTTATTTATTTTTTTTAACTTTGACTCGTTGAAAGATGCACTATTTGCCTTAATATCATAACATAGTTTGTTGATCTCTTGAAGTCAATAAGCTATCAAAACTGTCCGAGGTGTCAAGGCAAACTGAAAAGGAAGCGATCATCTTAAATTAAATGGATATAAGATAAACTTTAACTTGTACACTTTAAGGAACGAACAATGTGAACATGAAGTAGATTCAACTGAGTCATATAAAGTGTTTTTTGCAGGTCAAACATGATGGATAGCCTCTGCAGACCATGCTGACGGATGTTTGAAAAAAGTTTGTTGCAACAACAAACAAAAAAAGGCACGCTGATCTATTAAAATCTATTACATGATATTTTAGCCTGCTTTTCTGTTTTATTATTATTCATTGGTTGACTAAAAGTCAATCGTAATCTGTATCTGTCTTTACATCCTAACAATGACACATTGGAAACATCCCCTTTAAGGAGACTGCTGTAACTTGACCTTGTAAAATGTCCATTGTTGACGACTAGGGAACACATATTCAAAAGCAGTTTGTGAAACAGAGATGTATGACCATGGTCTTGTTCCACCCCACTGAATCAGTCTTGTTTCGGACTGCTTGGCGTCTGGTATTTATTAATCCAATAAGACACTGACAGATTGTCACATATTATACATCGTTTTTGAGCTCGTCATGTTTTCACTTTCCGAAATAATACCAAATGCATAGCATATATCTGACAGGTAAAAGGTAGCTCTCTGGATGTGAGTGGTGGGACATTTGTAAAATACACTATAACGTCACAGTCAAGGCCGATCGCTGGTCTGGCAAGATGGCGTGTGTTCCTGTCTTCGTTCACAGCACCTTACAATATTTACAGATAATGACCAAATTATCAAATTATCAGTCATTTGAGACTGTGGATGAATTCCTGTAACACAAAGGTGAAGACTCACAATAGCTGCAGAGCATGTTCTCATTATGGGCTGTACTCCACCACGAGGCGCTGCATTGTTGCGGTGTATTTCACGTTGAGGTGTGCAGACAGAGGAGGTGACTCTTTGTCCTGAACCATAATTATAAGCCACTAACTGTCTGAAGATGCAGAGGGTTATGACCATCTCAGAGAGCCTTTGGTTCAAGCTTCTGATGCCACATAAAAAGACGGCTACAGTGAAACTGTCAACCGGTTTGGTGGGGCTGGTGACATTACTAAAAAACTGTTCAGTACTTAACCTCATCAATTCCAATGACTCTCACGTGATCACGTGATCAAGGCACCAGTGACATTAAGTGTTCTCTTGTTAACATGCCTTTTAGAAGTTCCACACAACCGCCCCTTTAGCCCATCTGGCTGCTATTATCCACAGTGTGCAATGATTACCCCCAAAAATGGGTTAGCGGGTGAGTTCATTCATTTTCGAATAGCCTGCTGTTTTTTTTGATAGAAATTATGAATCAGTGGATTTGTTTTCCTGATCCAAGACCCTTAGGCATGCATGTCTCTTTAATGCTGCCTTTAGAACGAGAAGAAAGTACTGTAAAGTTTATTTTAAGACTTTACTAAATTATAATCGTTTAACAACGTAATTTTTGTTGCTATAACTTGAACTATAATTTTACTTGCTTTGAGCGAATGTTAAAAATAAAATGAAGATTGTAATAATAACTTTTGCCTGACATGTCGTCATGAAACATAATACAACCAACGTCTCCTCATAATGGTTAATATGATGTGTAACCTGCTTACACTGGCTCAAATAGGCTAAATAAACTCAAATATTAATATTCAATTCCGTGGCTGCACCATTTAAACAAAGGTTTAAGATATCAACTGAAGTGAAGGTTTCAAACCAGAAAATATTTTTTTTACATCATTCATCCCAACGGAGCTCCTGATTGGTTGTCAGTGGAGCAAAATATATTTTTAGAAGCATGTTTTGGTCGATTTATAATCCAAAAAGTAACGTGGGAAATTTGTTTCAGATGGATTTATACCTGCATGGTCAAACATGAATCTTATGCACCATTTAATAGTACCATAAAAACACGAGAAAAATAAATGCAACGTGGCAAAACATTACCTGCATTTGACCTGCCATGTTGCATTCTATTATTTATAGACTCCAAACACCCATGTTTTAGTTTATTTAAAACTTAATAAAGCAAATGGACTGAAACCACAACTTCCACGCCACCGGCTTCGAGGTCAGGACCTCAATGTAACAACGAGGCCCCAAAACATGCTCAATTCACAGTGATTCTTATCTGGTTATCACTTTTAAACGTTCAGCTAATACATGTATAGGATTACGTCATTTGAGCTCACAAGAGGAAAAAAAAAACTTGCTTTTGCACTTTGCCAAACATCAAGTCTGTTTAACCGTTTTAGCACGTTTTAAAAGTCGTGCTGCCAGCACCCTTTCATCTCCATCGCTAACACAGATTAGAAACCCTGGAACTGCTCTCCCCAGATGTGGTTCAATGTTTATTTGTTAGACAAACAACAGCACACACGCTGGGCTCAGATTTGTATACGGCTATAAAGGTGATTTTTAGGGCAGCTGGTAGGGGGTGAAAATTGCTTGCAGAGAAAAACAACAGATCCTCAAGCATTGACTGTGCATGCGTCAAGTGTGTGAGTGTGTGCATGCGCATGTGTGTACGTGACAGACAGAGTTTTCTGCAGCGTGATTCTGCCCCCTGTTGGAAAGAAAACCCTCCCCGTCCTCCTCCTCCTCCTCCTCCTCCTTCTCCTCCTCCTCCTCCTCCTCCTCCTCCTCCTCCTCCTCCTCCTCCTCCTCTTCCTCCTCCTCCAATGCACTGCCTGCTGTTTTTACGTTTAAAAGATGTATTATCTTGACACACTGATCAACATGTTTGTGTAAGGTTACTTCTTTTTAGACGGAGCTGTCTGCCAAAATCACACATTATGTAAAGAACCACACTAAATGAATACATACGAATATATATGAACCCCTTTGTGTCTGCAGATTGGCGCGGATGAATTAAATGTGCAACATATGATTGATTAATGCTATACTTGAAAGGAGCATGCCCTGCAGAAAAAAGCAAGGCCATATAGAATCTGTAATTAACGTCTCCTGTTAAGTACCTCATTAACTCGGTTATATATAGAGCTAATTAAATTATTGTCCTGTGCAACCTATATTCTCCTCTTTATTGAATCATTTTGTAATCCATCAGATATGGTGGCGAAGAGGAGCAAGAAAGACGCGCGGATACAACTCTGATGATAATATGTTAATCTGAGGAGGACGAGTCCCCCTCCCTGTCCCCAGAGGTCAGCATGGGGTCACTGTCTTGCTCAAGGACACTTCAGCAGAGCGCGTGAGTGTGTCGGTGCAGCAGCGGCGAGAGCGCCACCCGACACGCAAAACAGAGCGGCCTTGCGCATGCTTGGGAAATGTCGAGAAATCACAAAGACACCGACGGCTTCATCAAATATCCGGATGGAAAATTCGTGGAGGTCGTGTCGCTAACAAAGAGCACGCGCGCACGGTCACGCGCGCCTCGGTTGACCGCTAGGTGGCAGTGGTGTGGTTCTCTCTCTCTCTCTCTCTCTCTCTCTCTCTCTCTCTCTCTCTCTCTCTCTCTCTCTCTCTCTCTCTCTGTCCTGCAGGGAGCTCATAGAGGGAATCATCGGAGGGGAACAAAGAAAGGAGGGAGAGAGAGGGGGATGTGTGTGTGTGTGTGTGTGTGTGTGTGTGTGTGTGTGTGTGTGTGTGTGTGTGTGTGTGTGTGTGTGTGTGTGTGTGTATGTACGTGTGTGTGTATGTACGTGTGTGTGTGTGTGTGTGTGTGTGTGTGTGTGTGTGTGAGAGAGAGAGAGAGAGAGAGAGAGAGAGAGAGAGAGAGAGAGAGAGAGAGAGAGAGAGAGAGAGAGAGAGAGAGAGAGAGGTTTGGGGGGTACGTGAGGAAAAGGAAGGGGGAGGTGAGGGGGTCTCCCTTGTGACAGGACATATATGGAAATTTGAATGGCTCACATTCACCTCTCCCAGAGCGCGCATGCCCGCTCTAATTCACCAGCAGCACCAGCACCTCCCATTATGACTGGGACCGCGCCGAGGCAGCGTCACAGGTTAAAAGCCAGACGAGCTGAAATGAGACGGACAGATAGAACCGTGATTTTGGGACGTATAGCAGCGCATAGAACTGTGTGTAGTATAGGTTGTGTGTGTGTGTGTGTGTGTGTGTGTGTGTGTGTGTGTGTGTGTGTGTGTGTGTGTGTGTGCGCGCGCGTGCGCGGGCACACTCATACTCACATTGACAATAAAAGCTTTTGCGGTTCGACGTGATTGTAATTACAGTCCTGTAAGCCTGCCTATCATAGTAACAATATGGCAGAGCGATGTGTGACGGAGGGATATTAATGCAAATATCACCGGACGCAAAATTCAATAACAGAGCTCATAGTATTTCACCTGCTGTTCACCTTGTCATATTGCTAAAATTGCATATTTCAAAAAAATAAATAAACAACCTAAAAATAATATAACACTATAGGCTAGTCACAAGGGCTAGTAAAGTAACTACAATTAAATACATTAGTCCCACGACTAAATATGAATACATACTATATATATATAAATTACCTATCGTAATTTTATCTTTATTAAAATTATTATTATCATCAAAATTCTGACAGAAATTGCTATTCAGCTGCTTTTGAGGTGATTGTTTAAACGTATATAATATACGTGTCATTGTGTGTGTAACCTCTAGGCCAAAATTGTTAAATATAAAACAAAACCTTGACTATCACTATGTATTTTAAATGTATTTTTATTATTATTAACAATACTGTATTTGTATGTATACGTAGAAGGCGAGAGAGCCGGTGTTTCCCCGACGCGCAGCAGCGGCTGTTCCTCTTCTTGCCTGCCGGTGAAAAGCAGCTTCCTGCCGGCTGCTGCTGCTCCTGCAGCCCGCAGTCAGGCGCCCGGCTCTCCGGCACGGCGGCTTCGCACCGAGCACTGCGGAGCACTTACAAAGCGAGAAGGTGTTAAGCGGCTATGTCGCTCGCGCGGAACGTATTTACAGCTTTTAAAATAATTTAACACGAGTGTTTTTGCTTCTTTCTTTTTCAACATATAAAGCTACTCACGGGGGACCCGCCATATTTCCCCCTCTGACTGAGGACGGCAAGCAGTTAGGATCTTTTAAAGTTGAACACATTTAGCTCCGCATTGCTCCACTTTAAGCTAACACGAGGCCATTATTATTTTTATTTTATTAAGTATCTATGTTCTAAAAAGGGTTGTGACACAAAACAAGCCGATCCGGACTAGCAACATATTATGTAACATTATAAAAACTCAGGAGTTAATCACTGTTTGCTGGTTTGAGTGCCGTGCATGAGCCCATCGGACAGGGATGTGTTGTTGTTGTTGCTTTATTCAGAACTGAGCTTGCTGAAGGCTAATTTTAGTGAGTATTAATTTTAAAGCCTCAATCACAGGCAGAGGTCTGGATCAAAGTGAGTTAAGTGAGTAATTGAACTTTGTGGTTACAAAGGTTACAGTCTGGTTTGACACGAAGCCAAAAAAATCTGCGGGCTCCCACCCTCCTCCAGCTCCCACAGGTTGACTCTCTCTCTCTCTCTCTCTCTCTCTCTCTCTCTCTCTCTCTCTCTCTCTTTGTGTGTTTTTGTGTGTGTTCTAGTGAAGGTTGCATGCAGTGTAGAGGAGCACTGGTAAATGTTGGCCAGGGAGAGAGAGAGTTATGCAGGAGTTCACATCATATCACAGCTCCAGCAATAACGTTCATGAATATTCCTCCTTTCACCATGTCTTGTCAATCCTCCACAAGGTCATGGTTGGCCATCTGTGTTGAGTCTTTGTAGCCCGAAGTGAAATTTTTATAGCAGCAAATAGAATTGTTTTCTTTTACCACTATTTAAGCTCAAGGTCAGTTTGATAGTTGCAGCAGAAGTCTACAGAAGATCTGAGCATAAAAGGATTGTTGAGATTATGAGTATGACGTTGGTGTGAAAAGAATCTGTAAAATTTTTTATGATGCTTTGAAACAGTGCCGTAAACCCTCTTCTTTTTCTGGCATGGTGTGAAAGCTTACATAGCTTATTTCTTTTTGAAGGCTATAGCACATTCAAGAACCTAAACCAATCAAAACCATTAAAATATAGGCTCTATGCTGCAAAGGAGAAAAAAAAAATGTCACGGCTTGCAGAGACCTGGATTGTAAATACTTGATTTAAAATGAAAAAAAAAATGCTGGAAAAGTATCATTTTCTTCACCCTTTATAACTTTTATAAGTTTACAGTTTCTGGCAGCAACAGTAAGGTCAACCTTTTGCTGCAAATGCAACATGCATCTGTCTCTTATGGACCTTTCTGCTGCTGAAACTACGAAGCTGTTAGAACCTTAAAAACGTTACTGTTGGCCAAGGAAATCATATCATGTTCACGAAATAACAATCTTCGACATACAGTAATTAGATCACAATGAAGAAATAAACAAAGCTAGATCATTCATTATGCTAAATACATGAACAATACAAAACGGAGAGACAGACAGACAGAGGGGCAGGTAGGCATCCAGTGCAGCTCAAATTAAAACACTTTACAATCAGGCAGGGCGAAGGACGGCCCTGGGCCGTCTCAGTTTCCTTGTACACGGGTCTTAACCGAGGATCAACTTTCATGCAAGCACTCCCAAGGATGTTTCTTTGTTCTGTAAAGACCAGTCTCCACCACATCTCTCTCTCTCTCTCTCTCTCTCTCTCTCTCTCTCTCTCTCTCTCTCTCTCGTCTCTCTCTCTCTCTATCCCTGTTTGACAAAGGAAAGAGATGAGGAAATGTAATTATGAAAGATTCAACATTACTTCAGAAAAGCCCAAAGAAGACAATTTATACACCGTCACAGACACATAAAGGACTTCTCACGCCGTTGAAGAAAGGGCAGTTAATTACAAACTTCCTTTATACAGTCATTCATTTAATAATGTCCCTGTGTACATATGATAATAATAATAAAATATGTACTGTTCTTTTCCTCCGCCTTCCACTTTTACCCCAAAGCATGGTTAATTGAAGATCGTAACGTCAAGTGTAAGCACAGATTAACTGTTTTGGTGATGCAAAATGTAGCTGATGTGTGCAGAAATGTGTTCTCGGTCTGTGTGGAATGAATACATCGTGGGACACAAAAGGAGCACAGCAGAAAGAAAAGTGGCAATCTCCACCTGACTCAGAGCCCATTATAGGGTGTGAGAGAGGTGTGTGTGTGTGTGTGTGTGTGTGTGTGTGTGTGTGTGTGTGTGTGTGTGTGTGTGTGTGTGTGTGTGTGTGTGTGTGTGCGTGGGAAAGAGAAAGAAACCCAAAGGTGTATAAAGCGCACGCATCCATTCACTGTCATGATCAGCAGCCATTACCAACAGCCTGAGCTGGGTGCCAATCAGACTGAATTATTCTGCAGTGAATCGACTAGCAGACAGTTGACCAATGCCAAACTCAGCTCAGTCTGATTTCATTTCCTACCCTTTCTGTCACTCCTTTCATTGATTGGCTGCTGTGCTTTAACTAGAACCTCTCTTTTATCAATCCCACCCTTCTTATTTCTGTTGCTGTCTTTCCTTGCTGTTCTTCTTTTGTCCACAGCACCCGGCTCGTCTTTTGTATGTATGTGTGTGTGTGTGTGTGTGTGTGTGTGTGTGTGTGTGTGTGTGTGTGTGTGTGTGTGTGTGTGTGTGTGTGTGTGTGAGTGCGTATGTGTGTTTGTGTGCTCGTGGCTGAGCAGTGATGAAATCTGGGGTCCCTTTAGCAACAGGCGCTCTCAGTGCGTGCATGTATGTATGCATGTGTTTGAGCGTCAGCGTGTGTGTAGTTTTTGGGGCATGGCCGTGCAAGCAGCAGTCTGATCCATACTAATGTTCATTGATAGGAAAATCAATGGTGCATTGATCCAAGACTTAGCTCCGAGAGAGGGGGGTGGGATGCAAGTGTGAAGAGCAACAGAACGAGAGAAGGATGCCGGAAGAGCAGTGGAGGAAGTAAGGGATTAGGTTTGAGAATGAGTAAAGGAAAAACGTGGGGGAGAAAGATGTTCAAACCACTGCAGGCCTCTTCAGATGACAAAGATGGGACTAGATCCCTGTTGCCTGCTGTTGGGGGTGAGAACAACCTGTCGTGGCCTAACTATTCTCTTATCTATCGCTGTCTCGCAGAACTGCTCTTGAGAGTGGATGAACAAGCCTCAAATGGAACCTGAGACACGAAAAAACGAGGAGAGGAGAGAAGGGGAGGGAGAAAATCAATTTTCCCAGACAGAGGCAGGCTGGTCTAATGGAGGTCTAAGAGAAGAGGAGGAGGAGAGGACATATTTTCCTCTGATTACCTCCTGTAGCCTCCCTGGCAAACCTTGAAAGCTATGATCGCTACAGTGGCCACGCTCATCCGACCTTTTTGCAGCAGGCATGGAGTCTTCTTTCACTCGGCAGCAATCAGGCTTTGAGGTGGACAAGACAGTTCAGCAAAAATAAAATCCCAACATTCAAAATCTCTGATTGCAAGGAACTCAAACACAGTGACCGGAGAGACTTTGGACTTAAAGGAAACCATGTCTTCATAATCAGAATTGCTCATTTTTCTCTTCATTACATTTTTTAAGCCACATGTAAGCTAATTTCGTCTTCTTTTTCAATCTCCATGGTGCTTTTTGTAGATGTTATGTAACCTGTTGTTAGAGCTCTGAAAGAGAAAATGAGCTGGATTAAATAGATGAAGGTTTCCATTTGGCGAAGAGGAATCATTTATAAAGTATAAAAGAAGGAAATTTGTCATTAGTGTCTCTGCCAAACAGACGGATCCATCTAGAGGAGTCCTTTGCTGTGATGCTCCGCTTGGATGTCCTCTCTGATGGCATATGACCAGGTCGCTATGTTCCATTTCCTGCTACAGGCTTGATAGTGGACATTCAGTGCTATGCAGAAAATGCAGTTATTTGTTCCAGTTGTACCTGAGTGAATCTTGTCTATGACTCCCCTCGTAAAGTAAAATGCATCAAACATGTACTTGAGAATGCAATAAATAGAATAGCAATAAATCTAAGATGTTTTTCTTTCTTTGTGAACTGCAAAGCAGAAATGTCCCAGTTCGTGCCTGTAAGACTGCATCAATTAACAAACAATTTGTGAAGTAAGCCTGCTGCCACAATCCATCCAAAGTTGGAGTCTAAAGGTTGTGACCTGCAATGGAACCAGACAAGGAAAAAAAAGACCAAAACAGGGACAGATGTGTCTCCAGAAGCACAAAGCCCCTTCAACAGCCGCTGCATGTCTGCTTCTGTAGCTCAGCGATGTGCTCATTAAACCTGTGAATGTTCAACCGACTATTAAACAACGCTTCAATGAACTTTTCCCTTTCTTTGGAACTCTTACTGTACAAATAGTGTTTCTTTCCCAGGGGACGGAAACATAGTGAACAAGATCAGGAGGCTTTGAAAGGCTCTTAACTGGAGCTGAAGGAGAGCTTGTAACGCTCTGTCTGTCTGTCTGTTACTGTTTTTCTGTCATTCTCTCCCCGTCTCGGTGGCTCTTTGTGTTTCCCGTCTCTCGGCCCGTCTCTCTCTCTCGGCCTGTGAGGTGAAAGTGGCTTCCATGGTAACGGCACACTCTGTTTATGCTACGACGTCTCACTTCATCACAAGCTGTTGATGGCTTTGATTTGCATGTGTGCCTGTGCCTGTGTGTGTGTGTGTGTGTGTGTGTGTGTGTGTGTGTGTGTGTGTGTGTGTGTGTGTGTGTGTATTTGTCCCCATCCCTCATATACAATTTCTCCCGAATACTCCTGAACACCCACACCCACACACACACACACACACACACACTCACACACACACACACACACACACACACACACACACACACACACACACACACACTCACACACATCATACAGGTGTTTGTGAGACCAGGACAGATTAAGCCGCAGACATCTGATGGAGTCAAAAAGCTGGTGTTGTCCTCGCGCGCTCTTATTCTGTCTGTATATTAATCGCAATACGATCAGCATGTAATCTGGAAAACCAACCAAAAGCAAATAAACTCTCTTGAGACTTTACAAAAAAAAACAACATATGCATTCATTTTGTGCAAACTGTCATATGGACTTTGAGAAACCTCTAAAAAAAAAACGTCAAAAGGAAGTCGGCACTTTAGCTGTTCAGATTAAAAAATGTAAATTTAATCGCACTCATTTCCTCAATCTGCAAGCTGATCCTGTACACTTAACCACTTAAATTAGCAGCAGAAACAATGATTATGACTTCTTTTCACCAAAACCAGTCGTCCCCAATTAGTGGAGTAGGATGGGGGTGTGGGGGGAGTAGCGGGGAGGGGAGATGGGAGATGGGAGGGGGTGAGAGCAAAGGTGGGAGGGAGGGAAGGAGGTTGGGCCTGGCTATAGCTGGACCCCCTGCAGGGCAGAAAGTAGGGAAAAATGGATTCCATACCAGGAAATCCATTAGGGCAGGGAGCAGTGTGGAGCTGGCAGCACAGAGCGGCCGCCGTGTTTTAAAAAAATTCCTCATTAGGTGTAATTTCTAAATTACAATCAGCATGGGTAGAATGAGAAGGCGAGGATCTGACCAACTCATCAGGATAATCAGGGTAATAGCATGATTCAGAGTGTGTGCTGCTGCAGAGAGGAAAACCAAAGAGAGCAGAGAGGATGAACGTGAATTTTAATTCTGCTGCTGAACACAGACTTGGATATTTTTCTGCATTGATTTTGATAATTAATATAATATATTTTTTGCAACTATAAGTGACCGATAATTGCTGTGGTGGGGGTTGGGTTGCTAAAAGCAACAAGTTAATGCAGAGCAGGAGTCTCTGTGTCTATCAATATCTCTGCTCTTCTCTCGCTGCTATGAATGAGGCAGACACGGAAAGATTGGTGAAAGTGAAGCCGAACAGTGGAAAAGGAGGAAGAAGAGGGACAGAACGGAGGGTGGAGAGCAAAAGAAGAGAGGGAGTGGGAGTCGAGGGGCCTCTGTGAGGGAGAGGGAGAGAGAGGGAGACAGAGAGAGAAAGAGAGAGAGAGACAGAGGAGGGGAAACGGCAGGAGGGGAGGAGGGAGGGAGGAGAAGAGGTTAATTTGCACATATTAGAGAGGGCAGGATTTTTCATTAAAAAGAGATTGAAGTTGATATATGCCTGTGCGCTCCTGACACACTGTACACTCTGATTGTGTTAAGTCCTTGACAGAACAAAGGATCCCCCCCAACCTCTCTCTCTCTCTCTCTCTCTCTCTCTCTCTCTCTCTCTCTCTCTCTCCCTTTCCATCTATCTCTAACAGCCATTGCAGCCGGCTGCAGCTCTGGCAGCATTTTCACAGCTTTATGGAGCTGTTTCATGGTTAATGGAAGCACATACAGAGTGTCATCATCACCTCAGGAGCCCCCCTTGATGCATATGCATACATTTACTCCGCTATGTTAATCCTGGTCCATGTTGGAGGGGAAATGTTTATACTACCTCCATGTAAGTGTGCCTGTGTGAACCTGGGGAAAGCTTCAGCACAACATTTGGTTCTCCTTCCTCGCCGCAAACAGGAAGCTCAAGAAGCCAACGCCTTTTGATATTCATCCCTTTTCCTGACTGAAGGAAACCTTTAATAAAGAGCTATTCATCAGTGTGACAATGCAGCTAGTTGAGTTGCTGCTACGTTCATAAAGGTGGACACTGACAAAGCTTCCAGTTCATTGTTCAAGGCCGACATTCACGCAGGTAAGCTGATCTGGAGTCTGCCAGTGGCCTGAGGCAGACTTCAACCTGCTGCAGAAACAACAGACGCAATCATAACAACAGTTCCTTCGTCTTTATGATCTGTTGTTTAGGACACACGCAACTTCTAGAAATCTCTCGCTTCTTTCTTCTTTTCCTTTCTTTTATCTTGTTTCCCTCCAGCCACATCTGTCATTCCATGCTGGAGGGTTAAACCTGATCTTTGACCTTAGTTAGCACAGCCCTTGAGACCTGTTTCACACAAACACACACGCACACATACAAGCCGGCACACACAGAGTAGGAGATATTGATTGGCGATAGATAGATAGAGCAGGGCTTGCCTGATAAGGAGGCCATATTTGATGTTTGCTCTGGCAGTAGAGAGAGAGACAGAGAGAGATTAAATCACAATGAGCAGCTCGCTCCGTCCTTGGCTTCGTCCCTACTTCAGGCCTCACAGGAGTTTAGGGGTCGAGCTTAAAGGATGACGGGTGAGGGATTGTGGACAAGGGGCGCCCGGTCTGCTTAAATCCACTGTGGTATGAGCCATTGATTAACGCGGCCTGTAATGCTATTCAAGTATGTGTTTTTCTACAATCCAAGCTTTTTAACATTTCAAGCTTCTAGATGAACAACAACAACAACTGCTTCTATCCTGAAAAGAAAATCTTTGTTTCTCCTCCCTTGTCCTCGCTGGGTAATGCAGTGGACTGACAGGCATCAATACATGTCTGTATGCTCACAATGGGTAGGAGCCCAGGTCTTGTTCCCTTCAACACACACACACACACACACACACACACACACACACACACACACACACACACACACACACACACACACACACACACACACACACACACACACACACACACACAAGAGCTCATTCATCCACTCTACTCTGCATATCCGTCTGTTTATACATCTGCAAATACCCTTGGAAAAAAATTGTTACTTTTGTGTGCATGTGACCTATTTAGCATAAGCATAAACACTTAAAATAGAAATTCTTTACAACACATAATGTTGTAAGTAAACAATATTTTGAAGTATGCTTGTTTTCTTCTAAACAGATGGAACAAATGATGATTTCAGGTTAACGATAGAGAGGAAAGCCAATAGGCAGACCAGGCAATGTCAGTGTCACACAATTAAGCGTGAGTGTGTGTTATTGCTTATGAATTCATCTGCAAGAGGAAGAGAGTGTTGTTTCTTCTTTCTAACATTCCAAAGTCCAGCTTTAAGTTGTTATTTATGTCTCTGTGTACAACTTTTCATAGGAAGCACAAGTGCAAGAGAACATAATAAACTTACATAATGATACAATATGAATGCACATATTGAGACATTTAAACACATTAACTACACATTAAACACATTAACTTAACCACTGACAGGCATGTTTCAAACAGTTTAAAAATGTTAGTGAACTCATTAAGTCATTTTATCTACGATTACATTAACACAGTACTTTAAACTGTCCTGACATACATACATACATCTACACCATAGCATGCTCATTTCATTTCACAAGTTATTAGCTGGTCAAGTACTTCACATAAATGAAACAACATATTTTTATTTCCATTTTAAAGAGAAACACGTGACGTCAGAATACAAAGTGAAAACTGTTTCACACATGAAAGCACTTGTGTCTGAGGAACACTTGTGCTCTAAATGCACATGTGGGCTTTCACATGTGGCAGCATTTCTCCCAAACACATGTCGGCTCTCTTCTTCTTTCCCCTGATTGCTGTTAATCTGCACAGGTATTCTTTTGACCTCAAATTTGTACACAACATTCACGCGACGTGACGAATCCTTATCATCACGATAATGCAATGTTAAAGGTTTTGTCCTATTGATTATCACCTAAGTGTGGCTAAATCAAAATGGACCAAACCCCGTTGTGGCCGTGCAGTGACCTGAGAGCCTTTTACATACGACCAGAGCCACAGCATCCAAATCCCTCGGTCGAAAAAGCAGCATGTGTACGTATGAAAGGCTGTATATGTTGGCCAGTGTGCGCGCGGTCTCAAGGGTTGGGAGATTATGTCGACAAAAGGTGCACCTGGTGCTTTAGATTGAGTTTCTCTCCTCCCCTTCCTCCCTTTATCCCTCTTCCATCCCCCTCTTCCCTTCTCCTCTGACCATTTCCAACATTACCCTGGGACTTTTAAAAGATTAGACCACAGCTTTCATATTTGTGCCACTAATGTGAGTCAACAGACTAATGGAGAATACTACTTTTCAGAAATACTTCTTCCTGTACCTTTTTTAGTTATTGTATTCTCTTATGTTATAACGTACGTGTGTTAGGGCAGATTATTATTTTGTATTATTATTATTATTTATTATTATTATTATGTAATTTAGATGTTTCTGTGCCGCTGGTGATGAACAGATATGCATTGTTCATGTATCTAGTCTTTTGTATCACAATGCAGTTATAAGAGTATAACAAGTAAACTACAATAAAACTATGTGGAAAAAAATATTTGTTCAAAATAAAAAGTCCTGCATTTAAAAAGTACAACAGTATTAACAGAAAAATCAATTAAATAATCAAAACTTGAAGTTCTCCTCCTTCAGAAAAATTCTCTTAGTAAAGAAAAATGACCTTATGACTCTTATGATACTAATTATTATTATTAGTACTATTTTTATTATTAACTAATATGTCATTGTTGAATTATTAATAATTATCTAGTCACATTTGAATCTGCATTGAACTACTTCATATACAGTTTCAAAGGCCACAAGCCAAACAATGTTGGTAAACACTGCTTCTCAAAGCACTTTATTGTATACGCTAATCGTATAAGCTATAATACCATAATTTTTTCTTAGTCCCTCAGTGGGGAAATTACAGGATTACAGCAGCATTGCTCACAAGTAAATACAGATACAAAATCAAGTAATATAAATAAACAGTCGAACGGTAATAAAAACAACATTAAAAATTAACAGTAGAAGAATATTAAATATACAAATGGAATTAAAATGTGTATAAAGTACTTAAACATACTTAAAGATAATGGCTATTGTGTGTACTCATATTTTGAAAAGCAGTTGTCAGATAAATGTAATGGAATAAAAACTACAATAGCTCCTCTGAACTCTAGTTATGGTTTCCCATTGGTGACACAAGAACATTTCGGTTTAGCTCATGGTAGCAAAGTCCAAAGCTTCAATAACAAATATTATTATATTTCTCAATTAAAATAGATATTAGCTAAATATTGTATTGCCTGTTCAACTAAACCTCAGACAATGCTGCTTTTCATGTGTTTCCATTTGAGCCACAACCGCCACAACTGTTTTTATGGTGTGTTTTTGTGTGAAAAAATAATAAAATATATTGTATTAAGGCTACTTGTGTCCACACACGTTTTTTTCCAGGATGAAATGCCTTTACAGTTCACCAGCAGAGTCTTTTGTGAGAAGCAGACACGAGTTGGCAGGAAGACACGCGCCAGCTCCTTTATGTGTGCTTTTCAAGGTCTGTGCATCATATGCACACATGTACAAACAGCACACACACTTACCTGTTATGAACCCTTGAAAACTTCACTGTCATATTTTATTGTACCAATATCTCATCACGGTTGATGCAACAAGTTCAGCACACTTGTACACACAAACTATATTTGCACACACACACATCTCTCGCTCTCTTCATAACTCTCTCATGTTTTTCCTCCTACAGCATGTACTGGTGAGCAAAGACACTGAATCAGCTGTGTGTGTGTGTGTGTGTGTGTGTGTGTGTGTGTGTGTGTGTGTGTGTGTGTGTGTGTGTGTGTGTGTGTGTGTGTGTGTGTGTGCGCTCTTACAGGCATAAAATGTAACCCCGCCCCCACACACAAACACATTTCCAAAACACACACACTAGCCTTCTCCTCCAGCCCAGGGGTCTCCAGACTGCATAATAAATGAAGCTTGCTGATAGGTGGGTGAACAGAGGAGGGGGAGGGCTCTCTCTCTGTCTCTCAACACACTCTCACTCAGACACACACACACACATTAGCCTGTGCCATTATGCAGCCTGCTATACCATTTAACAGCTGTTGCCGTTGGAGGAATCCTCGGTCTCTTTACATGCTTGTTGTTCCCTCATTCATCGTGATTGCAGCCGCAGCAGTTGGACTCCGATGTTCTGATTTCAATGCTGGAAATTAGCTTAGCCTCCACAGGGATAGAGCAATTCTTTGCGATCCACTGCAGTGTCCTTGAGCAAGGCACTCACCTCTCAAATGCTCAGGCAGCCCCCAGGTGTGTGTGTGTGTGTGTGTGTGTGTGTGTGTGTGTGTGTGTGTGTGTGTGTGTGTGTGAAACCTTCCCTCTTCCTGCAGGTTTTAAATGATGTTTATTAGCTAATCAGAAAAATATACACATACAGGTGGAGCGAAGGGATGAATATCAAAGGATTTGAGGTTGATCATTTGTTAGGCGTAAAGGTTTTTTGAGCTGAAACCACAAAAAATGTGAGTTGAATACCAAAATATAATTTGTGATCTGACAACAAGTAAAAAAATATTCACAACACACCTCTCTTCTACTTTATCATTTTTATTTTAATCATTAGACATAGACACACATACACGCACACCCACACACACACACACACACACACATACACACACACAGACAAGCACCCACACACACACACACACACACACACACACACACACACACACACACACACACACACATGCACACACACGTGCACACACACAAAATTCCCTCAACCCGCCATCACTAAGGAGCAGAATTATTTAATAATATAGACCTCTCACATAGCCAATCATCTCAGAGTAATTATCAGTAATGATCTGCCAGTGACTGATCTATTTTTACCTGATGATCAAACCAGGCCTCATCTCAGATCTATATCCCGTCACATTCATTATAACCCCACAAGATTACATTCATCTCTGCCAGCACCACCTGTCTTTGTAATGGTGTTTCATTCTTCACATGGAGCCTATTCACCAGGAAGGTAAATACAGGAAATGCACAGAAACACAAAGAGTTATGCCTCTTGGTCCAGGTTTGATGTGAACATTTTAAGGGGAAAATACATCACATGTGTGTGTGTGTGTGTGTGTGTGTGTGTGTGTGTGTGTGTGTGTGTGTGTGTGTGTGTGTGTGTGTGTGTGTGTGTGTGTGTGTGTGTGTGTGTGTGTGTCTTCAGGTCAGACATGTATGTATCATGGATTTCTGCTGTTATACTATCAGGTCACAGGAAATGTTAACTATATGTTTTTAAACATGGCACTTAGGAGCCAAAGAGAAAAGGAACAATTACCACACACAAAAAAAGGTTTCCAGATGAATTTATACATAATTTAGTGCATTTCTGTGTGGGTCATGCGACTTCCCTGCAGTGGGTTTCTGTGGTCGATGGTCTTCAAAACAGCACACTGGAGGTCGCCATAATAGATAGGAGGCTGTACATCGTACAAAGAGGCAAACGTCACAGCAAAGGATTTGATCCAATAGAAATATATCATTATTAGTGCAGTGTCGTGGAGAATGAATCAATTCAAGTAAAACAATTTTAGCATGAACTTAAAAATAAATTCATAAATATTATAAAATATGTAATATTAGAGGTACTCTACATAAACTCACATACTATTCCTTTCATAATAACCCTTAAAGCAGGCTGCCTTAATTGTTACAATATATAATATTATTATGCAACATGCCCGCTGCATGCATTGAACAATACACACCAGAGTCAAATCGCTCGCTGGAATAAACATTTTGACAATATTTTTGGAGAGTGTAAAATTGATTTTAGGCAACATGTAACGCTTTACAGTGTGCTGGGGCTTTTAAATGCGTCCACGTCTGATCCAATAAACACAGTCGCCTAATGTAAACGCCATGCTGCTGGGAACTCTCCCCTGAAGTGGAGACGCGGCTCTGCCGCAGAGCTGCATTTCCCCTTGCAAAGGGGAATAGCAGAAAACACACGATCACTAATTCAGATCTCCTCCCATCACCGCTGAGAGTGCACCCGCTCCTGGCGCACAGTGTTCGTGTGCTTCCCGCTTGTTTGCGGGTTTTCAGAGCTCTTCTCTTCTCGCGGGGAGCAGCAGTCAGCGGGGGAGCAGCGGCTCGCTGGCCGCGCAGCGCCTCACTGCGCGCGGCAGGCAGAGCCGTCCAGCCGCCGCTGAGTGCCGGGAAGAGGCTGCTGCGCGCGCGGCGCCGCTGCGCCCTGGAACCGGCTTCTGGCTGCAGCGACGTGTCCCCCTGCATGAACATATACAATAACGTATTGTGATTCAACGTTATTCATCCTGCCTTTTACATACAACATATGTGTTTACTTTGTAGCCTGTTATTTATTTGCTTTCAGATGTCTTTCAAAGCTTTAAAATAATGTTTTTAATTTATCTAAAAATATAATTTAAATATATAGAGTTATTATGTATTCGGGATTTTTTTTTAAATGTTTATTTTGCTGTTTGGAGTTTAACCATTGCGTCTCTGATGATAGCCAGATTGATCATTTAAATTATTATCCTGCAGAATTAATTCATTTGAATATGTTATATTATTTCATAATTGTTTACAGTTTTTCCTGTAATTATTCTATATTTATAGTATTTTTTTCTCAGCTGAAATGAATCATCAATGCTAAGGACAACTTCAACTACGGTTTCTGGTGAATTGAGTGTTGTTGGTGGAAATTACAGCTGACTTTTATGGACCTAAACTGCAACTCGTTGGTACAGTGTGACTCAAACCCTCCTGGTGGGAGTTTCTCCTCTCTGTATTGATGGCTTCCAGGGAAAGAAGGTGTTTTGTTGTAGATTGGACAGAAGAAGTTTGGGCCCACATAAACAAGACCGACTTGACTTTCAAAATAAAAGAATGCATTTTGCTGTAAGTTACATTCAAATTTAATGTTTACACTTCAGTCATCAAGAAACTCCAATGTGTGGTTGCACTGGGAGACAGATAGAAGATCCTGTGTGTGTGTGTGTGTGTGTGTGTGTGTGTGTGTGTGTGTGTGTGTGTGTGTGTGTGTGTGTGTGTGTGTGTGTGTGTGTTTGTGTGACATGGGAGCGCCACAGCAGAAGAATACGAGCTATCTGAGAATGAAGAGGGATGAGGCTGAATCCTGCTGCTTCTCCTCGCCACCATTATCCTACAGGAGGGAGACCTGTGGGGGGCGGACGGACACACACACGGACATACACACACACACACACACACACACACACACACACACACACACACACACACACACACGCACACACACGCACACACGCGCGTGCACAAAACCATCCACACACTTACCCTGGGAATCTTCTCAGCTGTTCCCTCTACACTTTCCTTGCACCCTTCCTTCCTCTTCCTCCTGCCCCGGCCCTAAACACCTCTATTTGCCGGATCTGGTTCCACTCGGCACCGGA
This sequence comes from Clinocottus analis, assembly GCF_023055335.1. Lineage (NCBI taxonomy): Eukaryota > Metazoa > Chordata > Actinopteri > Perciformes > Cottidae > Clinocottus > Clinocottus analis. Next base: position 8,322,466 of record NW_027175909.1, read on the forward strand.
TCAGGGCCCCTGGCAGCTGACTGCAGGTTTCTGGCCAGGATTAGGGCTCCTAATGGCAGCCACTCTGTGATGATTTACACTGCATTATTACTGTACACATCAGCGGCTGCCTCCTCCTGCTAATGGTTTATTACACCGGAGCCTCTCTCGGCTTTATTGCTCTTTGCTCTCTCTCACTTTGAGGCTGAGGTCTAATTAAATAATTTAACTGAATTACCAAACATATGCCAAAACCTGTGTAGGAATTACTCATGGCTCTGAGTTAACCTGTTTTATGGTTCTGCGTGCCTTCCATGTGTGACGTCAGAGATGCTCTGAGTTTGTTGGGAAATATGATAATACATTTTGTGAGTATTTAAAAGTGAATGTCCTCTGTAAATCACTTATAGACATACGAGTTCTTCTCGGGACCTTTTTAATCGCTTTTTTTTAGATGGGTGCATTTTTTATTTAATTATTGTACTAAAGGATTAAAAGAATGTTCTCAGTTCATAAAGGAGCACTGGATCAATTATTTAAATAAAATTCTAAATCACCACATGTTCAGGTCGTTATCGTGGGTCATGGTGGAAGTGGTTGAATTCAAATGGACAGTAATTACAACTTTTGAAATCTATAACTTCAAGATGTTATTTTCTGTCACGTCATCTTTTTTATAGCAACTTGTATCCAAACATTTTATTTGGATTTTTTTTCATCTCGTTTTTATTTAAGTTGCTTATTATTTATATTTCAGATAATACTTAATTTCTAACAAAGCGTTGTTGTACCTTTCTTGTGAATGCAGTTCATTGTGTGCAGAGACACATAATTAAAATATGTGTGTGTACATTCAGAACTATAAATAAAACCCATAAACTTTGGCTCCACTCTGCTTCAAGCTTTCTTGGCTGCAGTTTTGTCCTTCCGGCTCTGTTGCTTCTAAAAGACCCGAAACCATTGAATGCTTTATTTGGAAGCAGCGGAATGAATACAACTAAAGCAGGGACCCAAACGTACGTAACCTGCTCCTAGAAGCAGGTAGCCATGTTGCTGCAGAGCATTCTTCAGTGACAGCAGCTCAGCTCGCCTCTGAACCTATAGATATCTGCCAGCATTTGCCTAATCATCCAGAGCTTAACCCTCCTGCTGGCCGGCTATCCGCGCTGTGTGTGTCTGAGGTTGTGTGTGTGTGTGTGTGTGTGTGTGTGTGTGTGTGTGTGTGTGTGTGTGTGTGTGTGTGTGTGTGTGTGTGTGTGTGTGTTTGTGTATGTGCGCGTGTGAGAGAGCGATCTCTTGTCGACTAACACCAGGGCTTAGTAGTGTTTTGACTTTGTGATCAGGCACCTGGTTGGGCAGCACACAGGGGTCCTCCATCAGCTGGTAAGCCCTCCCACCCTCAGGGAAGGTTTTCTGGGGGAGTGTGATCGATGATGGACACAGCAGCTCTGCCCTGTGCGTGTGCGCGCGCGCGCGCGTGTGTGCGTGCGTGTGTGTGTGTGTGTGTGCGGGTGTGTGTGTGTGTGTGTGTGTGTGTGTGTGTGTGTGTGTGTGTGTGTGTGCTGCTGCTGCTATTACCGGCGCTGAAGGGGAGGCAGCTCTGATGGTGGAGGCTTATGAAAGAGAAGGTCCTGGGTGGTGGTCGTGGTGGAGGTGGGGTATGAGCTGTTTAAATAGCGTGGCTTTGATTGACAGGGCTGATAGTGAGCGGGGAGGGGGAGGAGGGAGCAAGTGCTTGAGAAAAGGGAAGAGAGATGGGGGTTGTGTTGTTGAATGCAGGTTAGATTGTGCGTGTGTATGCGCGCGTGCGTGTGTGCGTGTGTGTGTGTGTGTGTGTGTGTGTGTGTGTGTGTGGAGGGGGGACTCCTGAAAGGGGTGGGGAGGGGTGGGGGTATTTTGGGGGGAGCAAGGGTGCAGGAGGAAAGTGAGCTTTTAATTACCAGGGCAGAAGCAGATGTAGCAGAATGGTGCCCCCACCTCTAAACACACACACACACACACACACACACACACACACACACACACACACAGGCAGCTGGAAGTCATCAGCTTTGGTGGGGTGTGTGCATATTTGTTAGGACAGGAGCCTTGAAGCACATTGTTTAAATTTAAAGATGTTCAGCTTCTATTGGCACTTGATGATTATTCATTTTCCTCCCCCTTGTTACTGAATAAATCACATCTTACTGCTGCCATCTCTTCCACAGTATTCAATATAATTAATGCAGTATAATATAAACCAGGTACACATACCATCTCAATTTACATTTGCTCTATTGTCAATTAAATATTTTAATAAAACACTTATTTTAATAGTTACCAATGTACCCTCTTATCTGTAGTCATGATTTATATATGTGATAAGAGGGGAATAAAACATGTTAATTTCTAGTTATTATAACTAATTGCTCTGTATTATGAGGTATATATTGGTGGAAGTGCTGTATTATTGTATGCATATTAAATATGTGGTATACATTAGATATAAAATAATTTTCGGTTTTTAAACATCCGGAGAGATGGACAAAAGACACTTTGGCTCATTTGCAGTTTTTCCAAATCCACAAAGACAAGATATATTTGTTTGGTGCATATATGAATGTCTGTATATTCAATACATTCAAGATTAATGTTACTACTATAACTAAGCAAATCCACACCAACTTTGGTCAGCAATAAACATTTTTTTAAAATGTAGCATTGTATGTTTAAAGTGTGTGTGTGTGTGTATATATATATATATATATTTATTTATTTATATATATATATATATATATATATATATATATATATATATATATATTTATTTATTTATATTATTATATTTTAAAGTCAGCACATTTTGTTTTAATTCAGGTTTAAATAAATAATTAGGAAAAAGAATTGAAATAAATTCCTTTGAAACGGCAAAAGAACCATTTTATTTAATGTTACAAATTTACTGTCTAAAAGATATTTTTAATAATCTCCTTGACACAAAGACAGAAAGCTCTGGTTACTTCATCCATAGTGTTTCTTTATTTTGGTGTTTTGAAATACAATGTCAGATTCCACCTCTCCCCACTCCTATTATTTTCCACTTGTACAAAATGTATCCAAAGAAATGTGTGCACAGATGAAAACACGGTGCAGAGTATAAAATGACTTCTCATCAAGAAAATGGTGCAAAACTTAAAAAAGAAACACAATGTCCCTGCACATATAAAAATAAATTAATACTTTGTGTGTCCAGTCACTGTCAACCTTTTTTATCTGGTCCTAAAGATTCACACACACACACACACACAAATTGAGGCTTCATTGGCTTTCCTTCACACCAGCACAGCTAATCACAATCGCTTATGTACACCAACGGCCAATGAGAAAAGTTTATGTACACTCAACGAGGTAAAAACTGTGCCACTGAACGCCTCGTGACACACTTCCTCCCCCTAAAAACAGTTATATACAACCACACCGCCTTCCCAAACAGCAAGTAGCATCTAGCTTTCAAAACACAACACAGAGTCGAAGTCATTAAACAGGTTTACAGCAAGATTTGACTGTATGAGGGGAAAAAACAAAACTTTACACAGTAGTACAAAATGTTAAGTTGCAACACCAGCAGGCTTTTAAAATATATCATCTTATGCCCTTACACAAACTCACTCCCAATAAATAAAAAGCACAATGCAAAGTTGGCTTTGCTATTAGAGAATGCAGCAGAATCATAGTTCCTGGTTATTTTAAAGAGACTGCGCGTCCAGCCTGACATTACAAAGTATTTTTGTAATCCGCAGCTTAATTACCAGTAGCATTGTGAAGAATTGGGCTGAGTGACAGGGACACAGGTAAAAGGAAACAAATTCCCACCTTCCCCCCCTTGGCCTCAGGCACTTGGGTTTGGACCCTGATTGGCCAGTCCTCATCATGGTTGTGGGTTTTTTTTTTCACGGCCGCTGCTGTCGGCCTTGTAGGTCCTGCTGGAGAGGTAGGTGCAGCAGGGGGCTCAATCAGGAAGATGAAATGTAACGACGTCCACGCACTGACAACCAACTGCAGAATATCTCTTTCTGAGCCGTGTGGATTAATGCATCCGTCTGAACATTCAACTCGCTATTTTATTTCACTTTTCGCCTTTTTACATATCACTTTCCTGAGTGAGCCGCCTGTATCTGGCCCAGAGAAGAGACAGTCCAACGCAAGGCTTCTGCGGTGACTGTATGAGGCTCTCTGACATTAATGGATCTACACAAACAGTGAAAGACAAGGGGACAGAGGCAGCAGCAAGAACATGTGGGGATATTTTCACAAGCCTCCCACCCATTATTCCCCTCGGGATCGCTGCGAGACAGATGTTAAGACATACATCTGCTACTGTTAAGTCCTGTGGTAAGGAATCGTAGTTTCTTTTTTACATACATGTATTTGTTATTTTTCTTCTTAAGTTTTTAGTTCTGCGTGTGTGCTAGCTTGTGAGCTGAGAGGCCCCTGAGAAAGTGAGACAGCAGAGAGACCAGACTGAGATAGTCATTAGCGTGGAGGATGCAGAAGCAGAGAGAAAATAGGGAGACAAAAGAGAAGAAATGATGAAGAAAAAAGAAAAGAAAACACGACACAGCAAAAAAAGAGAAGGAAACTGGATAAGATTAAAGAAAAATATTAAGAGAAAATCAATGAAGATAAAGGCTGACCCGTTTGTCAACTCACGCGGTGAGAGAAGAGATCAAACACGCCATGTGCTAATTTACTCACACACTAAGTTGCTACCAGTGATATCGAATGAAAATCATTATCTTAACAGTGACAAAATAAGAACCTGAAGCAGCACTATAGCTATAAAGTAAAATTGGATAGACATAAATAGTACACATGAAGACAAAATGTTGTTAAGACTGTAACCTGAAAAAAGCTGCAAAATAAACCTGACAAGGTCAATTACGGTGAGCTGGTGACTGGTTCTCATCGCTGAACCACAAAGTTGACCAACAGGCCGATCTCCTGAAGACTCTGCATATTTATTCAGAAAGAAAAAAAACTAAATATTGATAACCAAAACATAAAGGGCATCTGCCGTCATGTCTTCTCTTGCCCCGTGACGCCCATGGCCTTTTCGGCGAGCCGTGGCTTTTGTGCCCCCGAGGCGTGTGTGTCAGCATGTATGTGCTGCAGCGCCAGGAAGGGGTTGGCGGTGATGGTGCCCTGGCTCTGGGCACCGGGCAGCAGGTTGTTGATGGGCAGCTGAGGGCAGGAGAGCGGGATGCAGGGAATCTGGGCAGAGGAGGAGAGGGATTGCAGCTGCTGGAGGTCCTGCTGCTGCTGCATCAGTTGGTAGAGCAACACCTGCTGCTGCTCCTTGGAGGGGGGGGGGGGGGGGTAGATAGAGAGAGAGGGGAAGCAAAGGGAGAAGGAGGGGAGAGAGGATGAATTAAGGAGGCGAAAGTATGAGAGCCAGAGGAAAATTAAGAGAATTATAAGGATGAAGTGAAAGTTTTAGACAAAAAATGGAAATGAGAGTAGTATGAGAAAAGCAGATAGAAAAAAAGAGTAAAGGAAAGTGGGGTGAGCAGTGGAGGGGATAAGAAAGAAAAATAAATGTTAATTAGCTTGGTGATTTAGGCCCTTGTCCAAAGGAAAATTGTAGCTCAGTGTCTTTGTGTGTGTTTAACTGTGTGTGATAGTGGTGATGGCAGTGAGTAGTTGCAAGTCTGCCAGTACACGTGTGTGTGTGCATGTGTGTGTTGTACCGCTGAAGGCTGTGAGGCCAGCAGCTGCTGGAGCTGATGCTGCTGCAGGAGTCTGTGCTGCTCAGACAGCAGGCCGAGCCGCGCAGCGCTGATGAGACAAAGACACAACGAGCAGTGAGACAAACGCAATGAACACTGAAAGTGTGTTTTAGAATGTATTGTGCGCTCAGAGGGTGGCGTGAAGGAGACCACCACAGCGGTTGAATGCGACATACATATAACAAATAGCTTAGCTCAGGAACTCAATGCTGAAGGAGGAGTCTTTTACATTAATTACTATTTTAAAATTAAGCAAACTAATTTGAATTGTTAATTTCAGTTGCCATAAAAAGCAAGAACATTTTTCACATCTATGAATTCCCAGAACTACGCACACAAAACATGCGACAAGAATGTCTTGTGACAGACTTCGGGGACCTGAAGGAAACAGCATCTCTGTCTCACCTGCTCTTATTGGCTGTTGGACTGCAAGAATCCAACACGCAAGCAAAAGGGAAAAAACAAGGAGAGGACGCAATAAAGCTCACATTCAAACATTGCACACGTATGTTCGCTGACATGAGGAATGATTGTGGTTCATTCAGTACTTTAGGAAGTGTGGACAGAGGGGCTGAAAATAAATTGTTTTCCAGGCGCCAGACAGTGTCCACGTTTGTTGTGGTAACGATTTTATCCTCAACTTGAAACACGACATTGCATTATTGAGCACTTTGTAAATGCCCCTGTCATTCAGTTGTGTTAGCTTCTAAAGTGTTTTTTTTAAATTATTTTACATTTGATGTCAAAAAGATTTCAGGACAATAAAAGCAGTCATCCGACGTACCCGTTATTAACGGGCAAGGTGACGCCCGCAGCTGCTCCTGTAGTGTGTGAGTGAGGGCTGCCGGTGCCCGCCGGTGTCTGGATCACCCCGTTCAGCGCCCCGACAATTCCCGCCATGCCCAGTGCACTACCGGCACCCAGAGCACCCATGAGACCCGCCACGCCACCCAGCCTGGCCGCAGCCGTTCCCACAGCGGCAACCCCGTTCATCTGCGGCTGCGGCGGGCTCTGAGAGACGGAGGGAGGGGTGGAGAGGGATGAGGTGGAGCCGCTACTGCTGTGGCCACCACATGACGCACCGTCCTGAGAGAGAGACAGAGACAGAGAGAGAGAGAGACCATCAACCATGATGTAATTAATCACAAATGTAAACTGTAGTCCATCTAATTTACCATGTAATGAGGTGTAAAAGCATGACATTGCCTCACATATCTTGAACATCTGACGCTCGTTTTACTGAAGCTTGCGTAATTATTCAGTCATTACATTAATGACGTGTCACTGCTCCGTCTCGTATTGTATTGTAGTGCTCGACTGTGTGCTGATATAAAGTGATTCAGACTGACTGTGCTGGTGTTCGTTCTTACCTGAGCAGCCACAGGTAAAGATGAGTCGGTGGCTCCTAGCTGGCCTCCTTTCATATCTGCGACACAAATTCTGCTGATTAGTTTTACATCATTAATTTTAATTTAGTCTATAAAAGGGCGAGGAAAATTATGCTGAACACCTAAAGCGACGTCATGAATTGCTTATTTGGTATTTGTAAGACATTTGATTTACATTTGGCAATTTGCAGTCAGAAAATATCTGTCTTTGTGCCGATTAAAACACCTGTCATGATTACTCAGTTAGCAAAGTTGTAGGATTTTATTCTCTCAATCAACTAATGGATTAACCAACTGTTTCAGCTTTAGTGTGTGTGTGTGTGTTTGTGTGTGCATGTGTGTGCGTGTACCAGAAGACGTCATGCTGGAGGTGAAAGGCACTGATAGCTGGGCGCTGAGGAGC